>NW_027437192.1:19851199-20493699 GCF_033239565.1 Halichoeres trimaculatus
TTTTCTTCTGTTCCTGTCTGACTTCGTCTCCACACCTCCTCCTCCTCCTCCTCCTCAGTCTCTTTCTGACTGTCTGTCTGTCTGAGTCCTGCTTTCCTCTTCAACTTTTATTTGACTCTTTCATAGTGTCTCACTTTCTGTTTTCACTTTTTTCCCCTCACACCAGACTAGACTGTCTCTTGCTTTTATCCCAGGCTATTTTTGCTTCCTCCATATTGGTTCCTTCTCTTCTTCTCTTTGAAAATCATTAACTCTCTGGTCACAAGTCTCTCCCTTTGACCACTCAAAACCATTCCTGCATTTAAACCCAAGTCATACGCAGATGGCAAAGACTGCTATGTAAAGTGCCAACCAGTATTAATTAATCCCATTCACATAGGGCTGGAACAGAGAGGCAGTTTTAGGGTTAAATATCTTACCAAAGGACATTTTGACAGGTGGATTGCAGGACCTGAGTTTGAACCCCTGACCTTTTGATCAACAGGTGGCTCAGGGTGACTCTAAACTGCCTGTAGGTAAAAGTAGAAGCAAGGCAGGTCTTCCTGTTAGCCATGTGATAGACTGTTGATCTGTCTAGGGTGTGCCTCTCTACCATTCATTATATATAAATGTGTGTTGTCAGCATCAAAGCATGACTGATGATGACATTAAGGTCCAATTATTGATAAAATAGCAACCCTGTGTAATTTTGTCCCTTTTTACAAACCTTAGTTTGGCTGCTGCATAGTCCTCCCGCTTCATGGTGTTGTCGAAACTGACCTCTTCATCAATCCATTTTATAAAGAGGTTGCAACGATTGATCTGTTGAATGTCTTTTTCATTTGATCGATTAAAAATGGTATCAATTGTTCATCAGTGATTGGTGACTGTAAATCGCCTTTAAGGCTGAGTGTAAGCACGGTTGGTTCTCGTCAGTCATAGGATGGACTGGTCATCTGTCCTGGGGGCACTATGCCTCTCAGCCAATGATAACAGGATGGGCTCCAGCCCCACTGGGACCTTGGATGAGATCTTAGGAGATGGCTTGAAGTGAGGTCACTACAAAAACTGGCTGCATTATTGGTCAAAAACTCTGTCTCCCCCCATTCATTTAAATGGAACTGTGGTCAAACTTTGAAAAATGAATACATCTTAAAGAAATGTTTCTCACACCCATATGCTGTGGTGACATGAAGATGTTATTAGGCTGCATTGTATTCAAGTCCTCTGAAGTTTCTGAAGTTTCTTTTTAATCAGATGTCATATAAAAAAAGTGTTAATGTCACGTTCTCAATGATTGACAGCTGCCGTTCTTGGGTAGTTCTTTCGGGAATGGTAAGATGGGTTGGGTTTGGGAGAAGAACCAAGAAAAGATTAGATTTTCATCACCGGTTTTGTGTCTCGTATTTCAATAGAAAAATGAGTTGTCCTGCAGTAAATTGTTCTAAATGACCTGAGGGATCTAGGGGAGTTTCATGAGTCACAAACTGGCTTAAACCTTAACCTCACTTGAATACATACAGTTTTTGCCAGATAGATCTAGGCAGCCCACCAAGTAACATATTATTTGTTTGATTACGGCCATTACAATGACACTGTGATTTTTCCATTTCTAAATTCAGTTGCTTGAGATATTTAACTTTGATATGGCAGTAAATTGTACTTACCCTTTGCTTTGTACACTTCTGAAGAATTGAGCAGGCAGGACGAAAGTTTATGTGTATAGTCTATGGCAGGGGTGGCCAACCAGTCAGAGACCAAGAGCCACAAAAAATACCATGGTTCTACAAAGAGTCATAAGAAACATGTGGTCTTACAAATGTCACACATATACAAAATGACATAAAATAGAAATCATTACATTAACAATTTTCAAGAGAGATCTATCTATCTATCTATCTATCTATCTATCTATCTATCTATCTATCTATCTATCTATCTATCTATCTATCTATCTATCTATCTATCTATCTATCTATCTATCTATCTAGTAAGATGGAAGAAGGCTATTGGCACATGAGCGATTGAGAGGAGCACATGTAGAGAAAAGAAACTGAAACTTCAGTATCAATTCTCATCACCCAAGTATTGACCAATACTGATCCCAATGTTGGCATCAATATTTTAGATCGATTGGCACACCACTATTCATAACAATACATAAACAAGATACATAGCTTTAGCTTTACTTAAACTTGGTAAAACAGTGGTAAAAAGTGGAGCAACACTGTCCATTTAACGGTCCATGGATAAAATAAGCTGGGTAGATTAAAGATGCATAGTAATCCTAAAGTCACAGTACATCTATCTAACACTAATATAAAGACATTAGTGCTGTCAGTGTTAATGCATTAATGACGACACAGTTAAAGTCTAGTTTATAACACTGAAATATATCAGGTAAATAATAACACATCAACAATTTAACCATAGTTAACCTGTTATTAAAACATTACACTGCTAAGTTCTCACGATTTTTCTTTTTTTATTTTCAAAGAGGCTGAGAATTTTTTTTTTTTTTTCCAGGAAATTATTGCCTTTCAAATGATTTTCATGATCTTCATTAGCCTGATTTGTTTTGTTTCTGATTAAACAAGACTTTTTAAAATGATCTGACTCTGTGCTGGAAGTTGTAGAAGTTATTCAACAGGCTTTTGGCTCTTTTACCTACCAGTTGCACAGCCTGCTGGGAGCTCACTGTGAGATGACAATAAAACTTTATGCTTGATAGACAGTTACTGTCACCACCAGGAACCTGAGTTGGATTTCTTACTTTTATTTCATGTCATAAACTTCAGCTTAAGTGTAAAAAGTTTTCTCCTCCCATTTGTTGGAAACTGCAGTGATTTTAATCAGAGCAGAATGGGGACATAAAAGCAGCGTCGCCCTTTGTTAGTAATTATAATTCAGACTTCTTACGGGAAACTAATCCCATCCTAGCAGAGCTTTTGTCTCTCTCTATTTGTCTGTCTCCGTCTTCCTCTCCCTCCCCACTTCAAGAAAGCTAAATGCAGACCATATTAGTGGTGATGTATAGATGAATGATGTCATTGTTCCTCAAACCCCTCACTGATGTCCCTGAAACGGTACAGATCACAATCAGCATGATTGATCACTGCATCCACCGAGGCTGAGTGTGCATGTGTGTTAGGTGGTATGAGAGAGAATTAAAGGAACAGAGTTTGTAAGGTGAAAAAGTACCGCAGAGATTTAGGGTGAGAGTACGTGAGGAAGCAAGATGAAAAGACAGAGGGGCTGAAGAACATGGGAATAAAAGAGAAGGAGACCGAGAGGGGGAGAGAACAAGGGAGTGAAATAGAGAAAGAGACAGAGTTGTCAAGCACTCTATCACACCAAACAAGAGTAATGTTAAGGCCTTAAGGATCTTTCACACACATGATGGATGGTTTTGTGCTGGCCTATGTGGGTGTGTGTGTGAGAGAGAGAGAGAGAGGAAGGAGGAGAGAGGGAGAGTGTTGGTGTGTGAGCCCTTGCTGCCTCTAGTGGTAGACAGACAGAATGATGATGAATGTTAGACAGCTTGTTCCTGCACTGCATTTCCTCCAACTTATTGAAATTACACACACACAGATGCACATATACATACACTGTTTTTCCATGATAATACATTTTATTATCCATACATGATTTTATTTTGAGGACGTATAAACAAACAGTGTAGTGATTAAATAATTTACTAAACAGCACTATATCAAAGAAATATATACATATGTATGTATATATATATATATATATATATATATATATATATATATATATATATATATATATACACACAGAAGAAAGTTAATTTAATCCTCCTTAATTTTTACATATTCAAAGATTTTCTTTTTCCTTTAATTTCCTAGTGCGAAAAAAAAATCTTTAGCATTATAAACTCTCACACTGACCTTTTCAAAATAAGTTTAAAAAGCAATTTTTTTTTTTTTTTTTTTTTTTTTTTTTTAAGGGCAAAAACAAAAGATGTTACCTTACTGATTTTGGGGTGTCTGTCCTCATAGGGACATTTCCTGTGTTGCGGTGAACATATGGGCTGCTGTTCAGCCACATTAAGGAGTCTGCCTCAAATGCCAGACATCTCATATTTATGCTCAACAAAGACAGCCACCTAAAAAATTCATTGAAGGAAAAAAAAAAAGGAAGCTTGATTAGTTTTTGTCTTACAGTTTTAAGTTGTTTTTTTCCAGGGGTCATTTTTAACTTTAATAGATTTGTTAAAGGGGTGAGGAGGGACAGGGTATGTGAGGAGAAGAGAGGAGCGATGGCAACACATAGGGGGTCATTCTGGGAGCTGTTTATGTGGCAAACTTAAAACACTCAGCCTAAGCCACCTTTGTTTGTTTGTTTTTTTGTTATGATTCTCTTTTTTAATGTTTTTTGTTGTTCTTGTTCTTGTTTTTGTTTATTACCTTATTTTAGCAGGCCATTGATCACATTTGTGCTGCACCCTGTAAAATGTAAAATTGTATATCATTATGTTGTTCTATCCTGTGGTAGGTGTGCTGTGTTTGTGCATGTAAAATGCATAGATGTGCATGAGGCTCACATTCTTGGTAAACATAGTATCTGAAGAACTGTTTGATTAAATGAATAAATAAAGAACATACATTTATAGTTCTTTGGTACTTTGTATCTTTATGCTAAAGGTAAAACAAGTTTCTGCTGTTGGTAACCTATTTAAGGCTAGACTTTAAAAAAATGTGTAACTTCATACAAGTGATCTAGACCAATTGCATGAAGTAACACAATTTTTATACAGAGATCTCTGTGATGTTTTTATTTTGCTTGCTTTAAGCATAAATCACTTTACATTAAAACAAAAAGTGTGCTTTTATTTTAAATGTCTGCCAAAGGGATTTGAAGTGTCTATGTACTGGAAAGATGAGCTTAAAGAAAGATCTAGAAGTAAACATGTTTGATGTCTTGGTACTCCTGAGAGACATTAGTTCTTCTGTTATTTTGGATGTGAAATGAAACTTGAAACACAAGATTTACCAGCTGAGCATCCATCCCTGGGATGTCTCAAACGGTTCTTACCTCTGAGCTTTCATTTTGTGTTATGACAGCCAGCGATGAGTGATAAACTCTGTTTCTGCTCACTTTACTCTGCCCCAGCTGTTCACTATAGGCTGAACTGATGAATCAGTCCAAAGGCTGTGATTGGCTGGATCTCAAGTCATCATCGACTCCTTCATTAAAAAGAAACACACCTGGTCGTCCCATGTGTTGAGGATTCATCACGGTTGTTATAGGGTTATAACCAATCAGGAGCAAGTAATTTACACAGCTGGGTGAGATGAAAACAAAACAGAGTTTTCCACAAGTGGTACAAAATTCTTGAGGGCTCTTAGGAGAAACACACCCAGCGTGTAAACAAAAGCACCAGCCACAGATTGTCCGGCAGATTTTTATGTCTTAAAATGTCAAAAATGTTCAGCTGTTACATTTTCAGACAAAATGCTTCCCGAAATTAGCCTCAGCTGTGCTGTAATGCTCTTTGAGCTGAACTGAACACAGAAAGTATAAAAGCTCTGCAGTGTGCCCATGTTAGCTTAGTTGTTGTAAGCTTATTAGTTTACTAATAGTAGCACTAAGCCACAAGCCCTGCTGTTCCACACAGAGCAGCTAGCATGACAAAAGACTGTCAGCTTCTTTTCAATTTCTTATTAATGAAACTTCCATCCTTTTTTCTCTGTTGACGCTGTTTCCACATATTCCTGTGCTGTTTTTGTTCTTGTCTTCCTCATTGTGCTCTGCTCAGTGCTGCACTGCTCTGATTGTATCCTGCAAAACCCAAGGTCTCTCTCTATGTGTGAAGTTGTTTAGCAGTCTATAATTTTCTGGCCTACTTATACTGCCACTGGCCCAAAACTCTGCTCATTCATCAAAATGTCTCTTTTAAACAGTTCTCTCTGCCCCTCCCCTCCTCTTCTCTCTTCCCCTATTATCCCCTTGTTTCTTTTTCTATCATTCCCTCTCCCTTTCTTTCCGTCTGGCAGTGTCTTAATTTTCACATCAAAGATGTTTTCTTGGCATAACGATCAAAAATCAACAAATATTTCCTAAAGTTGTTTCGAATGTTGTGTGGTTTTGCTAAATTAAACACAAACAGTATAGAAAATTGCCAAATGAAAAGATATGTCAAACACTAAAAGAAAGGGTAGTTTACAATAAAATAAAAGTAATTGCTTTTTGGATCTCAAACTGCTGATTGCCAAGACGGGAGCATTTGGTGTTGTGATAAAACTTTAGTAACAGGCCTAAATGAAGGCTGGAGCTGTCTATTATTATTTACACAGGATTTTATCATCAGCTCTGTGAGAAAAAGTCTGTTTTTTCACTCTTTCTTTTCAGTTCCTTCCCATCTCTGTGTTTTTCAATCCATCGAGCTGCTTGTTCTATTGTTTGTGCTCATCTCACGATGTAAATCTCTCTCCCTGCCTTTGCCTTCCTCCCTCTCTGTGAGCTGTGGCATGAATTTGTAATTATTTTCCCTTCAAAACTCATAAAACATGTTCAGCTACAGCCCTCTGATACACACACACACACACACACACACGCACACACACACACACACACACACACACACACACACACACACACACACACACACACACACGCACACGCACATATCAGTCTTGTCCTGTTTGTCATTATCAATCCATTTGGGGATTTGTGGATATTCTCTGTAAAACTTAAAGGCTTGTTTTTCTGTTGAACAAAACCACATCAGACAGCACGCACACACACAAATACACACATACACACAAGATGACATACATATACAAATGACTTTGTTGTCTATGGCTGAAATTATTTGCACACTCACAAACACGCACGCAGGCGCCACATGAATCTCAAAGGACTGGAAGCCACAGTGTTTGAAGATAAGGATTTTTCCCGTCTTCTTCTCCTTGTGTGTTTTTTCGTGTATGCATATGGCTCCGAGGCCTCATATGAAAAATTAAGTTTGAGGGATTCATCTGTTTGAAACATTTGACACACATTGAGGCGCTGCATTCTTTTATTTTTCCTTTTATTGCACACTTTAAACCGGAGTCCTGAAGACAAACATACACAAGAAACATGAACAAATAAAGGTTTATGATTTTTTCAGGAGGGATGGAGGGAAAACCATAACTCAAGAAGAGATTAAGTCAAGATTCTTTTTTTCTCTTTGAAAATAACTGACTTTAAAATATGAAAATTCTGCTTAATGTTCAATAACACATTTAGAGTCTGACTGCTCTATGAAACTTAATACCACTTCTTAAGGACTGCATTTCCTTTATGATCTGTTTTTATTTGGTAAATTGTGATATGAAATTGAGCTCTGAGTTGCTGAGGAAGTCATGCAGGTTAAAAAGTAAGCTTTGTATAATTTTATTGGTTTGGTTTATGCTGTTAAAAATTAAACAGAAACTAAAAAAAAAACACATTAACAACAGTCTTATGATCTGGGAAGTGGTTCATCTAGATTTAGCTTGAATTCCTTTGTTGAAACTGACAGGGATTAGCTTTCTGTGTTTATTCTTTAACACCTCAAATGAACACAAACAGCTGTGCATAGACTCCAGTTACAACACAGCGCTGAACATTAGCTGACTGCACAGATAGGGCTGTTGTGCCAATAAAGTTTGGTCCAGTTTTGAAGACATTTTCTTTTCCTTTGTGTCTGTGACGAGCTTCTTTGTCACAGAGGTCCAGAATTTAGCAGTTACATTACACGCTAGGAAATTTGTGCTTTTTGACAACATTGGAAATAAAGATTAATGCAGTTTTTTTCTTGCTCAACCGAGTCACATCTATACTTGCAAGTGCACAAAACACTGGTCATGTTATTAAAATAATTACAAATATACTAAGTGATTTAAATGCAGACACTGCCAGCATTCTGCAGTGCTGAAGCTTTGCTGAAACAATTTTCTTAAAATTAATTTGCATTTGACGTAAAAAGGTGCCATGTGCACAGTTAAAGTAAAGAGGATATAATTTCCATCACAAGGGATAGAAGGCGTAAGCTTTCTGAATCTCATGCCTGCATACAGATTTTAATGGTATATAGACTGTGTTTATATAGCACTTTCTCTTCTTCTCGTCTTCTGACCACTCAAGGTGCTTTTACATTTGAAGTCACATTTACCCATTCACACCACACTCATACATACACTGGGATCAGTTTGGGTGGTCAGGTGTCTTGCTCAAAGACACTTCAGTATGTTGACAGAGGTGATCAAACCCCCCAACTTTCTAAATGAAAGACGTCTGATTCCACCAATGAGACACAGCCTCCCCATAAATGATCAGATGTTGGTACAAAAAGTAAGGTCAACCAATCAGGCTTTCTTCAGGACCAGGGGGAAAATATTTCCTTTAGGTCACTCTCCAAAGTGAGTCAAAGTGTTTTCCTTCTAACTTCGCTGTTCTGGGCTTCAGAGACATGACTGCACACATGTACAGGTTGATGGGATTAAGCATGAGTCCTTCGGAGAATAACATGTTGTAGCTTTATGGTAACACACACTCATACACATACAAACGCACAAAACAAAACATGCACACTATACTACCCTCCTTCTCTCCAGGTGAATAAAACACAACACATTTCTATAGAGTGTCAGTGTGAGTTTGAAAAACCATTTGTCATTTTTGTCCCATGTTTCTCGGAAACAATGACACACACACACACATACACACATTGTGGTTAATACAAAACACTGTACATGCACAAACAAAGGTGACAGACTCTTTTTGATAGTGCTTTGAATCCAAATGAATTTACCATATATTTCAGCATATACAAACAAAATGAAACACAAGCAGGAAAAAAACACGAGTTGAGTGTTTGTGAGTGTACACGTTCACATCAGGCATTTTTTATGTTTGTGTTTAATCAAACTGTAGTCAAAAGTGTGGCTCCGCCATTAATCATTGTACGGTTTTGAAGCCAAAATACCCCTGTCACAAGCGCAGCCATTGGCAGCAATTGCAGCCAGAGTCTGCGCAGTAGAGACGATGGGGGATTCTGGGAGAATCTGAGTGGAGCTGGGTGACAAAAATAATATATATTTTTTTTCTTTCCAGGATCTAATTACTTCTTGACTCTATCTCTCAACATATTTTACAATCCCTGAAAAAAATACACAAGAACGGCAGCTGTCAATAATCATTAAACGTTACGTAAAGCCTCCTTTTTGACCTCGTATAAGTAATGAAAATGAAACTTTTCAGAAAAAAGGACTTGAATACAAGACACCCAAATAATATCTTTAAATCACCACAACAATCGGACACAAGAAACATTTCTACGAGGTGTATTTATTTTTCAAAGTTTGACCACAGCCCATCTGGAATGACTGGAAAGACAGATTTTTTTAACCTATACCGCAGCCAGCCACCAGGGGGAGCAGTTTTTGTGGAGACCTCACTTCGAGCCGAGCAAGCGGACGTCCATTTTTTTTTTTACAGTCTTTGGTTTAATTCAGTTAATATTCTTGTCATGAAAAGGGGAAAAAGAGTTGAAAGTAAAAGTACACAGTAACAGATTTTCCAGTGTTTTTCGTGTAACCTTTATTTGACTGGTAAAAAAAATAATAAATAAATGAAAAATGTCAAAGACATCAAAAATCTTCACATTGACAGTGTCCTGGCCAAGACAGACACGAGCAGCAGCTACCACAGTTTCTGACAGCTGCAGTGATGTAAAAACTATTTAGGGTGCTAAATTTTTGACGATCAGAGGTGGAGAGTAAAGAGCTTTTTCTGCATTCCAAATAAGATTTCAGAGAAGAAAAGTTGCCCTGTCCTGTTTTTATCAACTGCTGTAATTCATCACATTCATCATACACCCGTCTCAACCAGAAATTCATCCACCTGCACTGGCTCTACTTTTAAGTAGAAAAGTTAATATGTGGCCTCATGACTTCTGTTTGAGCATCTCTATGTTGGCTACCTGTTGTTTTTAAGACTGGTTTTAAGATTCTTCTCATCAAGTTTAAGGACCAACATTGATTTGCCCCTACATAAATTTATCAGCTCTTATCCTCCTCTGAGATCCTCTGGCAGTGCTGTCCTGGCTGCTCCAGGATCCACACTAAAAACTAAAGGTGACAGGGCTTTTGCTGTTAGAGCAGCTAAACTCAGACTGCCTGAGAAAATCAAACATACATAGTTACTCATTTTATTTTTCAAATTCAGACTAAAGCTTTTATTACACGATTTTATGCAAATGTTAATGTTTGACCTCTCTGCTAAAACCTCTCTGATTTTCCTGTCTTTGTGAAACACTATTTTTTACTTGTGTGGAAAAATTATAGAGTCATTATTGTTATTTGATTTGTTCAAACAAGGAACTTCTTTAGGTGGGAACTATTAAATGCGTCCACTTCATGTCTCTTACATCTTACAAATGACTTAAAGGTTAGTCATAGTCCAGAACAGGCAATTTACTCCCTTTAACTTTTCAAACACCAATCATGGCAAATTGCAGTCTACAAGTGAACTCAAGGTTTCTGCCTGGAAATTTTCTCTGCTGCTGTTACTGGAATCATGATGAAATAATGTTGGTTGGCTCAAATGAAGCTGATGGAGGAGGCAAATTCACTTCAGTTTGGTATTTAATGGTGCTTTGAAAAATAGAAGTGAGAAAATGAAAATGTAAGACATACAGAACCTCTTAACAAAAAGGAAAAAAAAAATACAAAGTTGACCCAAAAGTGACCTGATCCTGCAGTATTTTGTCATTTTCCTATTTCAAAGCATGTTTCCAGCATATTTTGCAATATGTAATTCATATTTGATCATAAAGCATTTATTCTTTCATGAACTGGTTAATATATGAATGCTCATGTAACGTTAAAATATAACAAACAGAATTTCGAATGGATTTGTTTCTTGCTCAACTCAAACACATTATCATCACAGGTAGAAAAACATGAATTCTCTCTTATAATCTGAACTCAGCATGGCCAGCATCTACTGAGTCCCTACATGACACAAGTGCTATTACTTTTTAATGATGCTGGGTCATGGGGTGAGAGAGTGCATTTGCTCAGTTTGGGTCCCCACACGATGGGAGTATTAATGTGATTTAATGAGATGGTGACTGGCAGAGGGATTACATTCACTCATCTCTGCTCTGAGGGTGAGATCTGAGAAACTCTTCTTTAAATGACTTCTGCCCCGGCTGGTTCGGTTTAACACCAACAGGCTTTATTGACAGAGTATGGAGTTTAGATTGGTTGCAAAATATCAATCAATCTAGTGTCAATCTGCAACTTGACTTAGTTCAGGAATTTGGACTTGCTAAAAAGTGTGAAGAAATGTGAGGTCTTAAATTATTAGGTACATCTAAAGACACAAGACAGCAACCTGGCACCACTAAAGTAGGCGTCAGCTCAAAGAGATCCCTTGCAAATTGTCATGCAGAAGCACTGTGCATTATATATTTATCCAATATGCCCCCCTTGAGCCTCCACTATTAAATAATAATAAGCTGGTGTGCTGCAGCAGATACAGAGCTGAGGCCTGTTTCTGATGACAGCTGGTAATCACAGCTCTGACATGAACCTGACCTCACTTCACTCTGTTGGGTTTTGATACCATATCACTGCACTAAACACTTGATTCTGATTGGTTGACACTCGTAGCATCAGTGATTAATTCCTTGACAGGGAATGTGACAGAACCTGATCACACACATCACATGAAATATCGCCTCTGCCTATTGATACTGGTAAGAAACATTAGTTTCGGTTAAAGGTAAGGTTGGCAGGATTTAAAAAAAAACTTTTACAGGAACTATCCTGCTCAATCGCCTTCTATATACACGTGTGTCAGCATCTGTGTCTGCCTCGATCCTCTCCTCAGCCTGTATGTTTATGTTTTGGTTGTTTCAGGACGTTTCTGAGCAGAGGGTAAGCGTGATTACCTCAGCCAATCACACACCCAGTGCGCAAGTGACTTTCAAGTCAAGTCAAGTCAAAGTTTATTTATAGAGCACGTTTAAAAACAACCTCGGTTGACCAAAGTGCTTTACAGGGGTACAAAACAATCTCTCATACACTTTATATTAAGGAGCCAAACATTAAATATGCATAAAAAACAGAAATAAGATAAGATAAGGATAAAAACAATAAGAGTAGAGTAAAAGATAGGAAAGGGAATAAAATGTAAGGGATAAAAGATACAAAGATAAAAAGAGATTAAAAAAACCAAGGTTACTCATTTAGTTGGGATTGAACGCCAAAGAATAGAGATGGGTTTTCAGTAATATTTTAAAGTGCTCAGTTGACTGACTTTGCATGTTGATGTTAGTGAGTGCAAGAAGCAAGACGCTATCCAGGGAGGCTTTCACAGTAGACAAAGCGCAGAGGAAGAAAGACACAGCCAAAGTGAAAGGAAACACCAAACAGATAGGGCTTTTTTTCCATTTCGGGCTTGGAGGGCAGCACAGGACAAAGGGCAATGCAAGTTGGCTTTCTGCTAACCAGGTATGTTTCAGAAATCCCAATGATTAGCTTGTGCTAACATGCAAAGTCTGGTGCAACGGCAAACATACACCGGATGCGTCTGCAGTGCGTTTCCGTTGCGTTCCGGCAAACGGACCTAACGGGTTACACTGAAATCAATGTGTCACATTACACAGGATCTCTTTGTTGCAGTACGTCTACGTGGCTGTTACGTCATGTTGCAGGTAATACGGAGCCATTGTATTTTTCTGACGGGTGCTGAGCTGTGATGCATAAATTCAGCATAGGAAAGATCGAGCGGGACAGGAAGTCATGAACGGGCACTACCTAAAAACATCCAGTCACTTTCGAAATAAAACAGACTGTGTCAAAATCAGTTCGTATTTAGCTTGACTATGATGATAAACAGACATAATGAGTGGAGTCAAACCAGGATCCAACAGGTTTGAGTTTTTACAGCTCAACATGACTAAAGAGAGATTTATCAATGGAGTGGGAAGCACAGGAACTCCTCGGCCTTTGACTCCAGCTGTCTGTCAGTCATGCAGCTCGTTGGACTGAACAGAGTTGCACTGCAGACGTATCTGGTGTATGTCAGGCGCAAGTCTTTCTTCAATGACAGAGAATGGATAGTTTTATGGGTTGCGGACATAATTTGGGTTAATTATATCAGACTTAGAAAACTGGGGATGTCACTTCCATATATGGCATGACTACTTTGATAAAGTAGTACTCAGGAGGTTTTAGTTTTATAGTTATCTAGTCACAGGTTGCTTGGATTATTTTTCAGAGCTTTGGATCTCAAATGAATTTTTGCACATACAGAATCATGCAACACAAATTATTGAGTTTTCAATAATTTAATCCAAATATTGAACCGAAACAGCAAAACAAAAAAAAGGAAAAAGAATAAGGCGAAAATAGTTGCCGTAGTATTCTGTCTCTTCAATGCATCACATTCACGGAGTGTGACTCTTACTTTCATTACCAGGCTGATATCACATTGCCTTATCCCAGTAGAAAGATACACACACTGCTCAAGACTTACCAGGAGACATTAACAAACAGCTTTTTAAAAAAGGATTATATTTAGTATTCATTGGCAGGAACATGCTGCTGGCAGTAACCATCACCGCAGGAGCTCACCAGTTCTTGGACAGCTCTTTTTCTGCTGAGAGCAACAACATCAAGGCTTTGGTAGCACCCGCTTTCACTGCAAGGAACCTGACAAATATTTGTGTTGGAAATATGCTGAAATGATCCCTCAACACAAGCTTCTCAGTGGCAGAATATTTCACCTGTGCTTCACAATGAGCCATGTACGGTAAGGACTGAATAACAGATTTGTTAAGATGAAGATTTGTCTCAGTATTCCTGCGCTGAGAAGTGAAAAAGGATTTGTGACATGTGAGATGAAAGGTGCTCCTGCCAGATAAAACACCTTGGCAGGTGTGAGGCGGTCACACTTTAAAGGCAGATTAGTGGTGCACTGGTTTCTTTGGATTTTAAAAATATCAGATTTGCAGCTGAACAACCAATTAAACGTGAGACCACTGCCCCCCCCCCCTCCCCAAACACACAAATACATGCACACACACACACTCTTGCTGTGCCTCTGCCCTTTGGTGTCACTTCTCTGTTCTGGCATTTAGGAGACAAATGTTAGTGTGTCACACCTTGTCACTCACATAACACACACACACACACACACACACTCTCATGCACGCACGAAGCTAAATGCTAGAGTGTCAGCAGGCCTGTCAAATCAAGTGTGGGTGTGCAGGGACCTCCCATCTTAGCAGGACACACACGCTCTGCAAGAGCAGGAATCAGGTGGAAACACGCTGTGCTGCACAGTCACACCCAGTGAGAGGGAGGAAATTAACAATATGCAAACAAGTAGCCCACCATGAGCTGTTGACATCAGAACAGTAGAAACACAATTACTGGCCTCTCTATCAATGACACAAAGAAACACATGAGTGCACACACACAGACACACACACACAACCTGGCATCTGGGGCATGTAGGTGTCAGTTTTACTCATGGACAGTCTTTGATTTAACAGTTGACAGCTGAACAGTTTAAACAGTTACACTCTAAGCAACAGGTATTTTAGACGTTTCTGTAACTTCAACCTTTTTCTATTGAATTTCTTTCAAAGTGAATTTTAGCCCATTTCAACAGTTCATGTCTCAGACTAATTAACTAGTCATTGCTGTTAGTGCAGAGTTCTCACTGAACTTTCAAGAGTTCAAAAAGTCTTTGAGATTTCATAGCTCCCAGGAAAAAGGGAAAGTAAGGGCTGTGTAAAAAGTAACAAAACAAAACAACTTGGGGAAGATTTTGCTGTAGCACAGGTGCTCTTAAATAATCAAACTGATTAGCCTTATGATTAATATTTTAAAGTTGTTATGGGTGTGATGGTTTTGCCAAATCTTTTAACAAATATCCTAATTTAATGTTTTAAACCCTTGCATATAGAGGAGGTATTGTGGGTTTTTTTAATCATTGTTGTCTTTCTGATAGTTTTGTAGCAGCTCTTTATGATTTACTGCTTAAAACTTACAGCTTAAAAGCTTATCTCAGATTGATTTCTTTAGAAACTGAAATACCCCCGATGGTGTTTAAAAAAGTACCCTTCTTCTGAAACTCTCATTGCAGCCTCTGTCTGAAATGCTTTATTTCAACACTGTCTCAAACATTACAGAAGCTCCTTCCACTGCCGTGCTACTAATGCACCTGCGTGAAGCCTTTCCCCATATTTCGGGAAAATAGTCTGTTTTGTTTGTGCTTAATTTGTGCTGTGAAAAGTTATTAACACTTAAATTTCTGGCTATGATGATGTTATCCAGCCCCCCATTTGCTCTAAATGGACACAGAATGGTACAGTTTGTTTGTGCCGTGAAAACTTTGGTTTGTGCAACTATGGTTTCATAGATAAATAAATGGGTGGTGTCAAACAAAGTCCAAGTCGGTCTCGTCCAAGTAAAAAAAAGCTACAACAATCTAACATGTTTACCTGAAGTTCGTCCTGCAACAATGACATTCCAGGAACTTGGAGTATTAAACAAAACTCAGGAACACAGAAAGGTACATTGAGTTTAAAAAAAAGATTGGTGATTTACTTGGCGTTGTAGCATGAGAAGATCTTTGTTTGACAGCAGCCAAAACAAATGAAGAGCACCAGCGTAAGAGCATTTCAGGCGGTGACATCATCAACAGAAATTAAGGTGTTAATAACTTAAAAACTGCAGCAGCACAAACAACATTTTTTGCGGCACAAACGAAACACAAACAAAAAGTACAATTTCAGGTCCATTTGGAGCAAATAGAGAGCTGGGGGAACTCTGGATGACCTATAAAATAATATGTAGTAACTTAAAAACCGTAGCGGCACAGACAACAATTTTTACAGCACAAACCAACACAAAAGAAACAGACTTGGGGGTGGGGGGACAGCTTCATGTTTCACAACTTTTCTGTGTCGTTTGGATAAATCTCCTGCTAAAGTTGATCTCCAGTTGTGCCTGTAGTCCTGTTGTGTTGTTCTGTTTGCATTCCTATAATGGCTTTTACAAACCATCTGACGCCTACTGCATGGCTCTTTTATGCACGGCATCAAGTGTACAAGAATCTAGATTTATAGTGAAGAAATAACTTCATTGTGTTTTACAGTTTTCTTTTAAAAGTGCTGCATCACATTTAAAACCCCTGTATGAGGTTTTGTCAGTGAACACCATGATGTTTTGCTATAATAATCAGTCAACTGACTGTTATGATGTCTGTTTCCCAAATCCTAACCAGAACCATTTCAGCCTGGCTGCCCGTCTGTCTTTTTCCTGCCAGCTGTCTGCGTGAAATCAATCCTCACAAAATATTGTCCTTCACTGTGGTGACAAAAACAGCTCAATTTTTGGTTTCGTTTTCCAACAATTGTTCCCTTTCATGTGTCATTAAACACTAGCCAGTGTCAACGCCCCTGTCCTGGCAACCAAAGGAATTCACCTTGATATTAGTTTATGATGTTAAAAGACTGATGGTCCATGTCTTAGCTTTTTTGTGCCCCGCTGCAGAAGCTGCTGACAGCTCGAGTAAATAAACAGGATATCTGTTAGCATCCTGAATTTACAAACAGCAGAATTTGCTTGGGAAGCCAAAGTTTGACTGTAGAAAACATTTTTTGCTGTAACTTCCTTTCCCCTCTCTCTGTCACCGGGTGTCTCCAGGGAGGCTGAAGCTGACAGGTGGAAGACAAATCAGACCCTAAACTGTGGCCCCACTTTGAGCTGGCGCAGAGGTTTTTGCACCCAGACACTCACACAGGTAATCGCACACACACACGTAACACACACATGGATTAGAGTGCTATCGGGTGGCATATGTGACCTGACAGCTCTCAAAAAAATGGGACAAAAAGATTCGCGAAGAGAGATGACGGGAGAGATGGTCAGGGGTAGAAGCTGCTCTGGACAGTGTGTTGAGCTCTGCAGGAAGTCAGTCATCATATAAACTGAGTAACTCCAAGAACACACACACACACACAAAGGCACACACTCATCTCATTCACAGAAACTTTCTCACACACTCATCCTCTTTCACTCTGTCCCTTGTTCTATCTAGACTTTAGGACAGCTTATGTTCTAATGTATTATTCATATGTGTGTGTGTGTGTGTGTGTGTGTGTGTGTGTGTGTGTGTGTGTGTGTGTGTGTGTGTGTGTGTGTGTGTGTGTGTGTGTGTGTGTGTGTGTGTGTGTAAAAGTGATAATGCTCTTGGAGGAAAGCACAAGCGGCAGGTAAATTGAGGTCAGGTGAAGTCAAAAGAAAAGGCAAGACAAAAGTCGTATTCCCAGACACACACACACACTCACACACACACACACACACACACACACACACACACACACACACACACACACACACACACACACACACACACACACACATACACACACACACACACACACATGCACAGCGGTAAATCTTAAATTATAAACACTTGGCGTAGTCCATTGGTTCAGCATATTTTGATGTAGACGGTCACAGGAGCAGGTGTCATTTGTCAGTGTGTGTTTGTTTTTGTGTAGTCATGTGTAGTTGTGTGATCATGTAGTGTTTAAACACAAAAAGTTGTTACATTTTGCTAAAAGCCAAAAAACAATATTATTAAAGGCTGTCAAGATAAACACCTTAAGTCACTTTAATGTTACAAAGTCAAAATAAAACAGCAGTGATTAAATTACAATGGAAAAAAAAATAGTGCACATTTGTCAGTTATTAGGGTCCTTAAGATGCGCTTCGATGGGCATTTTCTAAACTTCTGAGACACATGAGTTTTCTTGTAGCAGTGGCTGGTCCTTTTTCATAGGGTGCAAAACTATGAAATTAATTATTTGATGAATGAATCAATTCATAAAATAGAAGTTGTATGGTTATAAGGGGTTAGAAAGAAATCACCCATTGTGCAGTGTGTGTCGATGGCAAAATCAGCATTTTTGAACCAGGCTGTAAATATGCTTTAACGCCCTAAAAGTCGGGGGGGTTTCGTTGGGTGTAAATGTGACAAACAACTCCCAAAGATCACAAGAAGATCCATGTCTCAGTTCTGCATTTATTCTGATCACAAGTAAAGTTTACAGCGCTGGTCCCAAAAGAATGAGCCCTGATATCCTGGAGCAATGCAATTTTATGACAATTGTTGCTATGCCTATACAGAGGTTGAGTTTAACTAAACACCCAAGAGTAATTGGCCAAAAAATATGACTGACAAAACTGTCTCAACCCACAGCTGGTGTCAGGTTTCAGAGAGATGTGCTATCAAAGTGTGTGACTGTTGAATCAGAGCATGGAGCTAGGAGACTGGGTGAGAGTTTATTCAGGGTCATATAGAGAGACCTCAGACACAAGCTGGAGACAGGAGCTATCCTTCCATCTGCCAGATAAACATAAATCAACCCTGAACATGGCATGTAACTAGATTAGAATGCTAGATTATGTCAGTTATTCTAAAAATATATAAGACTACATAGGCCCATATCAGCAGTGGCTGACACACTTATGTTACGATGCACTAATCAGATGAATACTTTTAACATCATTTTAAATGTGAAACAAAGAGACTTCATCTCTGGTTCATGAATTCAAAGGCACTTTATATTTTGATTATTTTTATATTTTCTTTGTAATTTTTTATCAATGCATATTTTGTTCAATGCACCTATGCACTTGATGTGAAGGATTTATTTATGTTGTTTGTGTATTTAGTCATCTCCAGCTGTGAACAAATTTCCCTCTCGGGACAATAAAGACACCTATGACCTTTGACCTGTTTGTGTCAAGCAACAACCTCCAGTCTTGAGAAATAAAGCCATGCTAAGTTACGAACGGAGGCTAGCTTTGAAAGCACTGCAAGCTGTATGTACACATTCTAAATACAGCTGACAATAAACAGGGTTGTGGCCTGGGTCAAAAATATTTTTGGTCGAAATCACTCATATCTTTATCTGCACATCTTTCTTTATAGCTCATTAGTTTAGGGAATAAGTTTTTAGAGTTCAGCTCATTTTGGGGGCACTGCTGACTTGACTGACAGGTAGGCAGGGAAGTTGTTGGTTTGGGGGCTAAAAGATCCACTCGGCTCCATCTCTTTGACTTTTCCACAGTCACCTAAAAGCTATTTTGATGCAGCGTATCCAATATGTCAACCACCGCTGCAAGACTTCAAAGCTCTGCTTCAGAAATCAATGGCTGACATCACTGAGACTGCTGTTAATGGTTTGTATTGGTTTAGGTGTTTAACTTTTCTATCTTTGATGAACTTTTTTCCTTTTTTTTCTTCTTCTTTGGTCAGACTTGAACTTTTTTTTGAGTAAAGAATGTCCGTTTTTTGTCAGTATATTATTTCCTCATCCTCTCAAAATGTAAGTACACTGATAAGCAATTATTTTTGAAGTTATAAGAAAGATTTTAGGTCATCATTTCCCCATCGTGCTATTTCTATTGAAGTGTATTGCAGTCATTTTGTCATAGGACAACAGACAGATTTTTTCCTCCGTGCAAAACTCTGAGCCACTGCTGTCACTTTCAAGAAGTAATCCTTAGGCCTGCAGAGAGACCAGAGATTCAAAGATTAAAAGAGAGTGCTGAAAAAGTTTTAACAGCAATGATAAACACCGGGGACAAGCAGATTGAAAGGAGATGTAGGGGCATCGACCGACACTTAAGCTCCAACAGGACAAATATAAAACTCCTTGGTGGCAATCATGTCGCCGAGCGGGGGCAGAGGGAACAGAAGCATTTACAAGATATAACACCAGAGCGGCCTTGCTTTGTGGTTGCATGAAGGGATGGTTTGATATTTTAAAAGTATCAGCAGAGACATAGTGATATAAGGGGAACGCAGGTGTGATTGTACCACCAAAATAAAAGTCAACTGCTTTTATTGAGCTGTCAGTGTGAAGGAAAACTCGGTACCACAAAGTGTGTGCAGGAAAAAATGAAAATAAAACACAGTATTTGCGCCGTGCAAACCCATTCCCTCAGATTTCCACACCACTAAAAAAGAAAAAGGAGGCAACCATGCTAACATCGGCTGACGTGTCTTTGCTCAGCAGAAAGAAAAACCTCACAATAAGAAAAAGGCTCTCTGCTCTCTGCTGCTTTCTTGAGTTATCTCCTCTCCTCTGCACTCCCTGTGCTCATGCTGTGCCCCTGTCATCCATTTCCACACACATGAGGATATTATTTAGGGTGTGCAGAAATCATTGCTGATGTTAAATTCTTTGCAGGACACTAAACTTTTCGCTCCTGGCCTAGAAAAGTCAAAGAATTGTAAAAGCTGTTACAGGGAGCATGAATCCTGCTGTCTGCTGCTGTCTTTTCCTCACTGGCACTTTTTACTCTGCGCTGACCTTTACAAACACACCCGTACAGAAATAGCTACCATGTTATTATCTTAAAAGGTCAGTGTGAATGGATTGTACATACTGTATGACTCTGAAGGGATGCATGAACACCTGTGTGTGTGTGTGTGTGTGTGTGTGTGTATTTTTGTGAGAAGATTTATACACACACATTATTTGGATACCTTAAAAAGCTTCATGTATTGCTCTTGTTTAGAGTGCTCTAATTCAGGGGTTTACAAACTTTTCACCCCCCCCCCCCCCTAGCAGTGCCAGGGACCAGAAATCAACAAAAGAAATTCAAAAAGTGAAAATAAATAAATTTAAAAAATATTCTTTGAGGGGGTCAAATACATTTATTAAGCACTGTATTTGTGTATAGATAGGAGAAAATGTACATATATATCTATACTCACTTATCTTTCTCTCGAACATACACCCAGGTTGTAATACTCATTTTCCACAACACACACAAACACACGCTCTGCTAAAACAGTGTTTTGTCCACAAAACCTATTTCCATGGTTAAGTTGTGATAAATGGGATTCACATAAAGTCAATGAGAGTCCAATGCCATAATTCAGTTTAACACACACTCATGCACTCACATAGACACACAACCACCGAGTTAGAGCCATGACTCTACACTTATGCATACACACACACACACACACTGAGAGACACACACACTTGCACAGTTGTGTGCACAGTTTTGTGCACAGTCAATGAGACCGCAGTGTACTATAGTTCACTGTAAAGATTAATGCCCAGTGTGCATTATGGCTGAGGTTGAGGCTGGTGAGCTGTGTGTGCGGGGCCGGCCTGTGGCGACCTAGATGGGTGAGAAAAGAGGAAAAAGGAGAAAAAAGTTAATTCAAGTGTCAGAAAGTATAGTTCCATCTAACATAATGGTTGTGCAAGTTTTTAGTATAGAAAACATAACCAGCCCTAGTTTGTGGGTGAACACACATTTGGTCAATGAGATCCGATGTGTCTTACAGGAAATTTTACAACTCAACTATTTTATGAGGAAAAAAAATAACATCTCAATGAAATAAGCTTTTAAACTAGATATTTAACAATAAAAAGAGGAAAAACAAAGAATACGCTCTTTTTGTCTCAAAGATGAACACCATGCAACTTGCAAACATCCATAGAACTAAAATGATACGACAAAGACATCTTGCTTTCTTGCAGATAAATGACATACAAGTCTAATTGCAGGACAAACATCCACATTTGATAAGTATGGGTTAATAGTCCTCTGTTGGTAAGGTAAACATGCAAGGTAGGGTACACATGAGCCTCCATGGGGAAAATGATGTTAGCCTATTGGCACTGCTGTATACACATCTTCATTGGGGATGGGTACCGAATTCTGTCAAAAGTACCGGGTACCGATTCATGTAAAATCAAAAGGTACCATGTTTAGGTACCTAAATGCATCCTTGTGACTGTGAGGGAGTGGAAGAGTAGGTGATTATCAATGCTGGACATGAACAAGGCATTGCAGGGTTATATACTGAAGAATAAATATGTTAAATTGAAACCCAATTTATACTTTTAACCACATAAACACAAAAAAAGTATGAATTGGTACCCTTTTGTACAGATACCAATTGCCAGGTACTGTCCATCGGTACTGTATTGTTTCAAATGTGAAAGGTACCCATCCCTGATCTTCATGGCAGTGATATGATGAGCCAATGAACCAGTCTCTGCTGCTGTTACAAACATCATTATAAACATCTCCGTATTGATTCTTATAAATGGTGTTTATAATAAATTCATGGGTTTTGCACAAACTGTAAGAGCTAAGTTTTGCGAGGATTAAAGAAAGTTTTGTGTGTGGGTCATGGGTTGAGATCTCCAGGCAGACATGTCATGTCCAAACTCATAAAAAGTGAAATAAATTATCTTTTTAATGAGGGGCTAAGGGAATGAAATACTAACACAAGGACAAGTGGTCGAGGTCAGAAATGAGTCTGCTTTTCTGTGAGTCTTGTACTTTTCCCTCCGAGGTGCTGTGGAGTATCTGAGGGTGTTGTAAAAATGTAAAAACCCTCAAAAGTTGGTCGTGATATATTTTGACATGAGGAAAATACATAGGAGGTGATCATGATTGACTGGGTTTTATGGGAAAAGATTTATGTCTGCTGATTTATTCATGGTCAAGAAAGGCAAAGACATTGTAGTTGTACAACTTTAGCTGTGCTGTTATGATAGCTGATGTGGTAGGAACCACACTGGGTGATGTATGTAGGTTCAGCATAAATATTCTTCCAACTCTGATTTTGGTCCCTACCAAATCCTGAGGGAGACACCAAGATGCGGAGTCCCTCTGCTACCAACTCCTTGCAGTTCCAGTCAACCGCCTGCTGGCTACCCCACAAATGGTGTAAAGAGATCCCCAGAAGCTGTGTATTGTGTGGAAACAGCTTCCTGCAAGGGTCAAAAAGACACTGAGAGTATGATTCATGAACCGAACAACCAAACATAGTGCAGTTGTGAGCCAGACGGTAAAACAAATGCTTCAAACTTTTATACCACTTCTGGTGAAAGTTATGTTTCACATTTAACCTCCTGAAAAACATTCAGGGAATTGAATTAATTTTCATTTATAGTGATGACATTTCAGAGATTTCCCACCCCAAAAAAAAGTACGCATTATACTAAAAGTAGATGTACAGGATTTTCAAACTGATTTTTTTTCAGCTGCTTTTTGGTTTTCTCTTTGGAACGACCTGATCATTGCCATCTCTCAGACCTTAACCCCTCGTTGCATGTTGTCCCAAATTTGCGACACACCCTGTCACTATGCAGCTGAGATTACCTTTGTAACCCACTAATGCCTATTGATCGTCGTTCTACACATATCAAGAATCGTATCAAAAGCACTTAGTCCAAATATATTAGACAAAGGGTCAACTTATTGTATCGATAAATATCATATAACATATTTGTAAATATTGTATATGCTATTTTTAAATTTACAATCTGTTTAATTTAACATCTGTAAGAATGCAAAAATACACAAAAACATTCTTTTTGCATAATTGTAGATTAATTCAGGCAGGGTAAAAATGAATAAATGCATATACCACATGTGTAGCTTTGAAAAATAACTGAATGACCCTTAAAATTTAAAAAAAAAGGTCTTGTGATTTAAATTTCAGACAAAAAAAACAGTCAGTCTTTGAAAACTTTATCTTTTTGTTTATGGCATAAAAAAGTAATATTTTACAGATGAATTTTGCTTTCATATACAGATACACATAATGCCTCCATGTGCTGTCTTAATCCATTAAAAAACTGACAAAACATTTCACTTATAACTCACAGTGCTACATGAAAATCCCCTTGTTTACTTGTACATTTGACAGCCCTCCTATAATTTACAGAGCAGAGTAAGACATGTGGTTCTTTCTCCATGTAACCTCTTCTCATCCTTAATTTTAACTCTGCCGTACTTTATGGTCCCTGTGGGGAAAACTTGTTGGAGGCTTCATTGCGCTGTAGATCTGTGTTAATAACAAAAAGCCACATAAATACATACACAGCTCAGACAAATTACAAGGAGCGTTTAATTAGTAAATATGTAAGACACAAACACATCAGAACAACCTCATGTTTGGGCATCGAAAGATGACACCCTCTCCTCATTGAGTATGGGTGGCAGCTTTGTGTATGTATCAATTTCACCCAACGTACTTGTAGTTTAGATAGATAGTTGTAGGAGAAAACAAGTGTTTAACAGGATAAAACTCTCTCTGGTTGCAAAGGGCCAATTATGCTGTGCTGCTTCACTGAATCTCTGAAGGAAAACTACAAGTATCTTGATATCTTTGTTAAACTTAACACACTCCTACAGAGCATAATAACAGATCACCATAATCAGTGGCTTTTAATAACACTTCTCTGTATCTCAGCCTGTATATTCCCCTTGTTAGCCCTTCCTCAGCTAATGTCTTTTTACAGGATTAACTTATAACCCCTGTAGGGAAATTCTGTTGGTGAAGTCCAATAAAAAGGATGGAGGATGAGTTATACAGCAATCTGAACTCACCCTTCACTCCCCTCAGACATCAGTCATGGCTCACACACAAACAGGAGAAAGATGTGCCTTCAATAAGTCTCAGTAAATCTGCAAACAAATGTAAAATATAGTCCCAGCTCTCCTCCTCTGTCTCTCTTTTTCATTTTCATCTTCCACAATCCATCCACACATTAAATGTACACCTCCCCAGTCCTCCAGAGTATGCTCAAACTGAGTCAGCTAATTTTCAAAATGCTATTTCACTCTTTGGTTATCATACATTCACACAAAAATGAAACTCACAGAATGATTAATCTTTTGCATCAAAACCAAGATCTGTTGGGGAAAAAAAAGGAAATACCTTTAAACCCTGTTCTTTCACTGCAGTATTTTCATGTTCATAGATGTTTCATCAATTTAACCAAAGTAAAGATTCAGGGATTCTTATTTACCTCATTTCTATTTTCCAAAAAGAGACAATAGGAGCTCAAAAGCTTTCTTGTATTGCGACTGTGATTCTGAATTTTCATTCAGGGATTAATAAGGTACACTCTGTTTTATCTCCTCTATTCTTAACTGTAAACCAATTTTATACAGAGGGGTTGACTCAACTGGCTAACTCAGGGGCTTATTCAAGCCTGAAATGTAACAACCCAAAATGTAATAAAAAAAATACAAACATAAAGTATTATAACTTTTTGCCAAATATGTAACAATATGTTACATTTTGGGTTGGTTAATACATTTAGGGTTGTTACATCATTTTTTTTAATTACATTTCGGGCTCAGCACTTTTGTTACATCATCAATCAGTTGTTAAATTTCACTCTTTATTACTTTTTTCTTTCTTTTTTTTCTTTCTTTTTTTTCTTTTTACATTTTGGGTTGTTGTTACATTTAAGGTTGTAACAGGGCTCATTTACACTTTGAGGAGTCAAGACTTAAAGACGTAAGAGGTACTTTTTAATAGATCTGAGGGTTTCTCCAGCCCATTTTTTTTTCTTTTTTTGGTCAGCATTTAAGATCTGCTGCTTTTTGTCGAAGTAGTCTCCCCCCCAAAAATTTAATTGATTAAAAAAAAAAACTAAAGAAAAAAAAGAAAAAAAAATGTATGAGTCAGCAGTTCTGAGCACTAAAAAGTTCAGCACTCTAAGCATTCTTGATGTTCCTTGGAGAACTATATTGAGCTGAGTGCTACAGAAGCTATACAAGGCAAATGAATATTATTTAATCTTCAAAAAATAATGTTTAAAATATTTGATGTGAGAAAGTAATGTCTTCACTTCTCAGAAAAAATGAGAGCTAAAAAATTGGCACAAGACATCATGTTCACATTATCTTTGGCTTCTGAAAAATTGTCTGATGCTTATGTTAGGACCATTTTTTGTACCAACCCTCCTGTAAACACTGGAAAGTTATGACTCTCTCCGTCTATCTTTTACTGGTCCACCTACTCACCAGCTGCATGTTTCCTTTCACCACATCTCTCTTTCCTCTTCACCCTCTCTTGTATCCTATACATATTTTTGTTTGTCTCTTTCATTCTCTGTAGCTCTGGCTCTTTGAGCAATGGCAGCCGGTCTGTTCAGATTCAGCTCCCATCAGTACCACACACACACACACACACACACACACACACACACACACACACACACACACACACACACACACACACACACACACACACACACACACACACACACACATACACACTCACACACAATCACACACACACACCACATACATCATTGGAAAGGAAACAAATTATTCCAGGACAGGAGAACTGTTTTGTTTGGTTCACCCTTGTTTGTCTCCCCCCTCCCTCCCCCTCCCTCTCTTTCTCTCTTTCTCTCTTTCCCTCTCTCACCCACCAACAGATGGGGTATTTTAATGAAATCAGCCTTGCCTGTTTCCATCTGTGTGAGAAATGAATTTCACCATTCTTTAAATGAGGGAATTTACAATGAGACAAGCTGGAACGCAGGGAACCCCAACGATGACTTTTTTCTCCTCCAGCTCTGTACCTCTGTTAGGGGTTCACTGCATTTGTCTGTGTCTCTGTGTGAATGTTTGTCCATCTGTCTTTTTCTTGTTTGATTATACTCTTTCTTATTTCATGTTTTTTTTCTCTGCATGTTGTGTCAATTCTGTTTACAAAAAATAGTAGAGCTTATGGGGGCAAATACATCTATTTGCTTCAATGCCCAGGAATCAAGGAACAATCAACAATACATTTAGGGACGACCGGGGTAGCATGGGCCCACCTTGAAATCTGACATGCCACCTCAGCTAAACCTTATCCTAAACTTTGATTGGTTGATTGCATTGTCAGAAGCAGAATCTTTGTCAGTTTTGAATATTTGGGTGAGTTGAAACAAACTGTGTAATAATTTGATGGTAGACGACAGAGTTTATGGGCAAATATTTAAAGAAAATGGATAAGCAAATGCTTTCTGGACACATGTGTCTCTCCATACCTACTTTTAGCACCCCAGTCGGCCACCTGAGTCCAAAAAAAAAAAAAAATGGCTAGACACACCCCTACTCTCAAGTCTGCAGAGAAAATTGTGGCTGGAGCTAACAGGAAATTAGCTTAGCTTAGCTTAGCTTTGCAAATGACCAGAGGCAAGAGAAATATAACCTGCAAAGTGCTTTCCCAAAATCACAAAAGCCACTTAGAAACACCTCTAAAGCTCAAGTTTTACAGCAGCAATAAACATGTTTACAGCCTGGCCCCAGGCCATACTGCTAACACAATGGGACCTGAGCAGAAAAAACAGTATAGAAAACTAATAACTAGATCTGAGATTATTATTTTAAGACAAAAGTTATCCAAAAATAGAGAATGACTGCTTTGACTGTCAGGTGTACAGGTTGTAGGTTGTTGGAGGCATTGGCCTGCCTCAGCACAGCGACTGCCATCATTTAGCTTTGCCTTTTCAAGAACAAGTGGGTGAGAAGCTGGGATTAAATCCATGTTTGGTACACTCCATCCAAAGGTCAGATTGGGAAAAAGCTGCTAGATGTTAGGACTAATTTAAAAAAAAAATGTAATACGGTCTGAAGTAGGCCCCTCAAGAGAAAAAACATCACTGCTTTTTTGTTGCAAATATGTAGATACTTCAAGCTTCCCTGTATTTGATAATGGTTAGAGAACATTTTGTGTTTTTTATAGTTTGACATATGGGTCAAATATTTCAGATAAGTCTTTTATCTTAAAGTTGAATGTCAAACTCTGAGTTAAAATTACCACATGTAGTGTAGTGTAGGTGATAAAGTCATCATCCAAAAAAAAAAAAAACAACTCCAAGTATTACATATTATTAACTTAAGGTCTGCAATATGTAGTAGCAAGAAAAATGTATGCCTTAGAAACACGTCTATCTGGTCAAGCAGAAAAGGGTCTGGCTTTTGACGATAGTAAAGAGTATAAAAACCACTGTGACTGAAAACCGCTACAAATACACTTTAAATCAGTCGAACAAGTGAAACTTTAGGTTCAAACTGAATGAGGCCTTTTTTTTATCACACAAAGCAGTTGTGCTCTGTTGCAATAAATGATAAAGAAAAACAGTCAAAATAAAGCAAACTGTTTCCTGCAACAATTATCAGCAGAAGATTATTTTGCTGGTTGATTAGATAACTTACAAAAGAGACATAATACAGTCTTTTCAAGCCTTTAAAAGTTTTCCTGTTTTCTGGTGTGACTGCTGTTTTTTACTCTCTTAAAGTTTAAGTTGTAGAAGTTTATTTGTAAATGGCTGAACTCATAAAATCCTCCAAAACTTAACTTCTGAACTGTTGAGGTTTCACGAACAGGGCTATCAATCAGGAAAGGTCATAGGCTGAAATGTTGACTTTCTGAACATGACAGGTTTTCATCTGTCACCAACGCGAGGTGTGTGTCGAGTTTTTCAAAGGGCTGACTTTTCCCGCATGTTTTCTTGTACACACACGTCTGGTCCCTTCACAAACGTGTTTAGTAAGGGACTCTGTGTGTGCCTACACATATGTGCATAGGGTGTTTTCTTAGGTGTGTTTCCAGGAAGGGAGCTGTCAGACATGATGACTGACGTCAGCCTCATTATACACACCCACACGGCCGCACAAAAAAACACCCAAGTAAGTTGGTGAGTTTGAAAACAGAGAAGTAATTCAGACAAACTGCACCTGCTTTTGAAACAGCTTAGCAAGCAATTACACAGGGACACACACACACACACACAGACACACACACACACACACACTACAGATACAGACTTTTGGGAAGTAGCCACAATAATTACTGATATTACCAATGAAAGTGAAATAGAGACGGAGAGGGAGAGGATTAGAGGCTGAAACCAACAGATCCTTAACATCTAAATTCAACCAAGAAGCAACTCTGTCACACTACCTGTGTGATTGTGTTTGTGTGTGTGTGAGTGTCTGGATGTTGCATGTATGTGTGTGTGAGCCGAAAAAGGCAGGTGATGCGTTAGTAATTCACTCGTTGCAGCAGCAATTAAAATATGTAAATTCAAGAGTGTTGGGGCATAATGTGATAGGCTATGCTTAACTGCTTTCAGAGTTGATTGAAATGAATTTCAAATTAGATAGATAGATAGATAGATAGATAGATAGATAGATAGATAGATAGATAGATAGATAGATAGATAGATAGATAGATAGATAGATAGATAGATAGATAGATAGATAGATAGATAGATAGATAGATAGATGGATAGATAGAGAGGGCTTTATGAATTTGAATGTGTGTGTTTGTTATGAGTGTAAACAAATATGCCAGCCTGAGTCTTCCTCATAACCCTCATCATCAGGACTCAGGCTAGGTGCCTGGAAAATATGCAAATAATTTTTGTTCCCAAAATATGGTAATGAGGTCTGAGCAGAGAATTAATTAGACTGCCAAGATTCTACAGAGATTCTACAAAACCTAGCAGCCGTCAAACTGTGTGTAGTGAGATTATGAGATCATTTACATATTAGCCCTTTCAAGGGACATTAGCAAGCTTCTTGGTCCTATTAGACCTCAAGAACTGGTGTTTATTTGTTACGTTAATGAGGGATGTGAAAGGTCAACGAGCGGATGGGAGAGTCTGGGCTAGAGGACGAAGGGATGAGTAATTTATGCCTGAGCAAAACAGTGTTAATGTTTGCAGACTGAGCCTCATGACATAATGTGTATTAATAGCACAATGTTACGTTTTCAGCCAGACACATTTTTTTTTCTCATGTTATTCACACACAGACATTTAAATCTCTACAAATACACATTTTTTATGAGCAATCTGTCCAAGAAACATCATGAGCACGCTGACAACTCTTACCCGCTGCTGTCATCTCTCTGTTTTGGTTATACAACCCAGAACTTTGACCTTTTGCTTCACTCTAATCAGTGTTGTCTTCAGCTGCAACAAGCAGCTGTTGTCAGTAAATAAGCTCTCATAATTCTTTGACCCAGCTCCAAAATGGAAAAAAAAAGTAAGACACGAGCTGGTGTCATCCAGCCAAGTGCAAAAATGGTGCAAATGTTACAGAACTGAAGAGGGGTCAACAAAGGTAAAAATGAATAAATAAATAAACAAATAGTTTCTTTGAAGTTGCCAAAGGTCTGTGGTGATTTGTGCACTCCAAATTAGTGACCTGTTGGCTTCTGTGATGTAGCCGCCAGCTGGTATCAGTCAGATTAGCTACACCTGTATGGTTAACACGTAGGTGGAGGCTCAAATTCAGAGTAGCTCAGTGATATCCATTTCACACAAGTGCAAATTGGTTTTGACTAGTCAACAGAGCTGTCTGGAATTGTCCGAGTTAAATGTGCCATTCAAATGCACAGTGGTGCTATTTTTTCATCATGGCAACAGCAGGAAGCAGAGAGCCACGGCAGGGGGGTTAACTAAATTGTAAGGGACAGAATAGCATGTGATAAAATAACACGTTACTTTCAGACCGGCACTGAGATAAATATGTTAACAGTGACAGCCTTCATTATAACCTTTCCAGTACACAATAATAATTTAAAGCTGAAAGCAGGATTGAATGGATTCTTGCACTCCAGTTTATTGGGGTGTGGGACATTTTGTTTGAAACCCCCTCCTTGCATCTAAGAGCTGTTCAATTATATTTCCTTGCTTGGGCAAAGTAGTAGTGATTTTGATCCATTGTGACAAGGAATATCGAAAAGCTATCAACGCTTTTTCTGTAGAAAGAGGACCAAGGAGAGAGGAGGAACATGCATGAATACAATTCAGCAGCCCATTTTGTGCAACAATCTCTAATCTCTTTACGTTGTTTCCTTTGTGCAACAATTGTCATATTTATGTGATCAGAGTCCCTGATTAAAACTAATAATAGTAAGGTCTTTCTGGGTCCATATGGTTCACTTCCATTTAAATATGTTACGAGAGCTCCAAGAGAGCTGTAATATAAGCAAGTGAAGGATTTAAAACAACCATGTGGGACTGAAAATTAAGCCTTGTGCCTTCTAATAATATGATGAACCAACAGCTCCCCCAGTGAAGCATCTGAGCGATGTGTTTTGTTTTACTGAGCAGAAGTCACTGAACAAAAGTGAAGTGTAACTTATAAAGAGACTGAGCAGCCCCCTGGATAAATAAAGGAATCACTGATGCTGATTTGCAATCAGATTTTACCCATAAGAGGGCGGGCTTATCTCACAACTGTGTGCCATTATATTCACCGGCTCCGTTTTCTGTCTGTCATTTAGCAAGTTTCAGGTCAGTGGGCTCCAAGCAGGCTTTCAGCAGCACGCCCTCTTTCGAATTACAGACAGGAAATGTAGACATGAATGATAACCAGCAACAGGCACTGTGCTTATTGAGAGAGAAAACAGCACGTGCAGGTTTCTGATTCGTGTGTGTGTGTTTGTGTCAGCATACAGCAAAGAGCCACATACTATAATTTTCTGTAATCTTCTGGAGTCAATGAGCACTTTCATTTATTTATGTGTGTGTGTGTGTGTGTGTGTGTGTGTGACTGCAGAGAGGGACATTGAGGTGAACAATAATGCGTGTGTATGTTGTTCAATCATTACGCTAACATGGCAAATCAACCATTAGCCAACTGCCACGTAAGTGATTGAACATTTAAAACTGATTTACAGAACGTTTCATGTCTGTCTTCAGGGCTGTGATCGATGAGATTCTGTTTTTGCTGGAGATTTATTTTAAATTAACACTTTTTGTGAGGGTAAAATATAAACCAAAAAAGGGACTTCTTTTATTTTGTACAAAGTTTCTGAGGCAACAGATGTGGATACAATTTGGTAAAAAAAAAAAAAAAAAGAATAAAAGAATTGTTTGTGGGATTAGTGAGAAGCTCTGCATACTGAACCGTGAGGCGGTTGTTTTGACAGTGTATTCACCCTGCTCAGCGAGTCCCTGCCATGCTGTGTGTGATGCTCTTTATGCAGGCATGTTGTTCTCTGCTGGAAAAAGCCAAACTTTGACCTGCACCTCACCACCTGGGTGGCAAACTGGCAGACAAAGTTAGTTTGAAAAATGGGATTAATTTTTACTGACAACATATCCATGCTTCATGTTACATGTTACATGTTATGCTACTCTCCCCTGTGTCACCTCAGCATGTGCTAAATGTTAGTAATCTAATCTTCAGTATTAAAAAAGAGTGCTGACAAACCAACAGTTTGTACTTTAAGAGTTTCAAATTGGAACAACTCATTTGTCGCTAATTTACTTCATTACCTTTACTGTGCTGGAACATAACAAGGGTACACGAACGTTACAAGTTACTGACACATCTCAGGAAAGTAATGTTGAAAAAAAAAAAATCTGCTCTCCTTTTATTTGCTCAAAAACAAACACATGCCTTGGTAAGGGTTATGTCCTCATGACGGTGGGGGCAAACGGAGGAGTCTTTATCATGGAATAACTCTAGCTTTTCTACATAGTTCTCTCAGCCCCTGTAAAGGAAGGGTCTGCAGGGAGTTTCGTCACTTGTTAGTAAACACAACATTCAAACTGAGCTCCTCCTTCTTGTAGGGATGAGTACCTATCACATTTGAAAAGATACAGTACCGATGCCCGGTACCTGGCAATTGGTACTGGTACTCACCGGTACCAATTTTTGGTACTCTTGTGTGTTAATGTGGTAAAGAAATATCAATTTGTTCAATAATGAAAATATATATATATTTTTTCCAATTTAACATGTTTATTTTACGATATATAAACAATGTTGTTTTCATGTCCAGCATGGAAAGTCACTTACTCTTCCACCCCCTCACACTCACAAGGATGCATTTGGTATCTAAACATGGTACCTTTTGACTTTACATGAATCAGTACCCATTACTTTTGACAGAATTCGTTCAGTACCTATAAAAGTACCTGATTTGGTACCCATCCCTACCTCCTTGACTCAGTGCCACCATGACTACATGAACACACTCACTTGCCCAGCAACCAGACTGTTGTTGTAGAGACTTAAGAGCCGTGCACCAGACTTGGCATGTTAGCATTAGCTAATCAGGAGAATTTTAGACAAACCTGCTCAGCAGAAAGTCAACTTGCATCACTCTTTGTCCCAAGCTGCTCTCCAAGTGCGCGAAAGTGCTTTTCTAGCTCCATGATATGTCCACTATCTCAGCCACTCGGGATAGCTTCTTCCACTCTCTAATCAACACACAAAGTCACTTGCACACTGGGCGCACCGTGATTGGCTGACATAACCACACTTACTCTCTGGCCAGAAATGCCCTTATACAACCAAAACACCAACATACAGGCTGAGGCGATGGACACAAGCACAGATGCACATGTATAGAGGCCCAGAAGTGACAGATGAGCAGGACCATTCCTGTAGGAAAATTCTGCAGACTGCCTTCAAATCTAAAACCCAGTATGTTTGCTGTGATCTGTTTCTTAAGTAATATTTTGAATACGATGCTGTTTATACTTTGAGTAAATTTTAGTAACTGCAAAATTTTTGGATTGAGTCAATGTATTTTCTATTTCATCTTTTTTAACACTTTGTTGAAACACAACTGTAAGTCTTCCCTTAAAATCATCAAAAACTACATGTTTCTCGAAGCGCTACACATCAAATCTATAAGTGGACTGTGGTTGGTGATGCATTACCCACAAACAGCTACTCCTAAAACACATCATTTACATTGTGTGCCATAGTGCCAAATCTTAATCAAGCTGCTTCTTTGAAATTAGATGAAAAACTGTAAATAAATGTAAGGGAAGCACCATTTCACCAAAAGAACAATATATGAAAATATCACCTTTAATAACCTGCACCACATCAGCTTTTTTAAGACGCTCCTTTCAAAGTATGTTATGAAGGCTGCTGGTGATCAGTGGGTTAAACTGATAAATCTAAAGTACATGAAAGTATTTTTCTGCAGTGAAAATCGGTTGGTTATGATCAGTCTTGTTGCTAATGGTCTTGTTTGCTTTTGTAGATCACAAGAACGCTTCAGTATCGATCTCAGTTTTTCATATCCTGCCAAAAACTCCTCACACAAGCTTTAAGGATACTACGCCCACATACAGCCTTGTGGTATCAGCAGCCTTTTTACTGTATTTTTAATGAGCTTTGCCTAGTTACAGTTGGCTTTACACTGGCTGTGACTGCAACACAGTTTCCCCTGGAGATCTACAGTATACATGTCATCACAGTTAAAAGAGCGGGCAGGGACCACACGCATGGAAACATCTCTTTCCATTCCACCTTACAGTATTTCACTCTGCACAGGGTACAGCTTCATGTCTCCCTGGTGGACATCGGGTCATTTCAGAAGAAAAGGAGCCATAAATATGGATAAAAATACAAACATACTCCCTCCCTGGACATTTTTATGCATTAAGTACATGACACTGTCTTTGTATGTGTGCGTGTGTGTCCGTGTGTGTATCTGTGTGTGGGGCTAATCTCTGTTTGAGTGTTTGTATCTAGGTTTCAGTAGAGCATGACTTCAGTATCTGCCTTTTAATGAATTATATAGTTTCATAGATTTTCTATCAGCTATCATCTAACACACACACACACACACACACACACATGCATACACACACACATACACACAGAAAAAGAGAGAGTGTGTGTAGTTCTACGTTGGTGTTCCTCTTTATTTACTTCCATTATAGTTACATGCCAACTGGAAAACTGACAAAGCAGATGTGTGTGTGTGTGTGTTTTTGTGTGTTTTATGTGCATGTATCTTATTCTTGGAGGAATTTGTTAAGTAATCTAACAGTGGAATTGAATTATGTTGTCATAGAAACAAGGATTAGGTTATGGGATGTTTAAGAATGGTCAATTAGTGTTACTACCGCAACATGTGTGAGAGGAAAACACAGAGAGCAGAGGAGCATGCGAGACAGAGTCAAAGGGAGCAGAGGAGGGGAAAATGAGGGAGGAGAGGAAGAAAAAGAAGAAAGAAATGTTTATGATGAATTTCTCCCTCTGATGCAGCGTCTGTCTTCACCTTTGACCTCCCTGAGAGTGTGAAATCTAAAAGAAGATTCCTCCAAAAGGATCAATACCAGGGTAAAGAAAAAGCTTGTCTGGATTCCAGCTGTGCACAAGCTTCAGTAGCCTGTTGTAGAGTTGTCTCAACCAAAGACAAAGCTTACCTTAAACTCAAGACTTTCAGACCCTGAGAAAGAGAGAGAAACAGAGAGAGAGATAAAAAGACATAAAAAAGCACAAGAAAAAAACAAGAAAAGGGGAAGAAGCAGAGAACCAAAGTGAAACAGTCATCAGACTTCAAAGCCTCCTTTTATCCGATCTGTTTAGAATTTTAAATCGGCAGTCCAGACCCTCCAAAACAAAAGATGAAACGATAATCCGATAATCGTTGCAACGTTGCACAGAGGGAAAATATTTCTGAATATATTTATGTGTTTATGTGATTGCTGGAGTGAAATGTGCTTTAAGCACGATAAAATGTTTAATTTCGGTTTAAGTGGATTTGTGTCTATTTTCCTTTTGTTTGTTTGATCGGGGGTTTTCATCTGGTTGCAGTGGGCATCCACACATGTCTGTGTGTGCATACTGCCGGGTGAGTAAAAGATAGTCTCTGAAGTTCAAAACTTGTCTGGATGAGTATTGATGAAGTTAATCCACAATTACTCTGTACTTGATTCTTAATTTAAATTTAAATTAAGAGTTTTTGAGTACGTGGGTGTGATGATGTCTGTGGATGCATGCTGTGTACTCTGATCCAAGTCAATCCTAACATGGTCAGAGAGTCATTGACATTAAGCCACGCTCCTCTGATAGATGTTCATTAAAATGTGAACCGACACCTTGATGTGACTGGATCTGTTCTATGTCATAGTCCAATGATCGGTCTGTGTCAGTCTTGCTAAATTTGGAGGTGGGCAAACCTCAAGTCTTTTTGCTGCTAGCTATTTTTTCCTCCTGAGTGCCCACCCTTCAGTCAAGTCGCCCAAGCCCTCATATGGGCAAAACTCAAAAATGTAATAACTTTGTCAATAATGTGCTGACTACCAGCAATTTATACTGGAAACATTTTTTAACCAGGCTGTAAACTTGTTTATTTTTGTCATAAGAATTTGCTTTTTGAATGGATGTATGCGAGTTCCCAGTGTTTCTACAGCCAGCTGTAAGTGAACACTCAAAGAATTTCAGTTTTTTAATATTTCTGCAGTTTTTGTACTTAGGCCTTTTGTTACGAGTATGAAGATATTTTTCGTGAGATATTTTACAATTTAAGCCCTTTAGGTGCTACCACTAACAGCTTCACTTGTGAACATGAATACATACGCACTATCAGTTTTTAAGTCGTAGGGTTCTAATTTCATGGTGCAGCACCGGGGCGCCAATTTGACAATTTGGTAGACCGTCTGTGCAGAGATGGGTATGACTGCGCGCCAGGGGGAGTTGATGGCATATTCATGTTGGCCCAGCGATAATTTCGTGCCAAAAACAGTGCAGAAAGTGCACTGAAAGCTCCGCAGCTCCAACCCGGTCTAGTTTCGGTGCAAAGCGGAGCGCACCCTCCGCAGCTGTAATTTGGTGACAGGCGCACATGTGCGCACATGTCAACAAAGCCTCAGAGGCAGGTTTACAGAGTGTCAGACACATTTTAATGCAATAAACAATCACAGTAATCACTATTTAATGTAACCGTCTGAACCAGCAAATACATTTGTATCTATATTAACTGTCCCGTCACATCTGATGTCAGATTAAAGCCGTTTGTCATAATGGAAAGTTAACCTGACGGCAGCTGGAAGTTTGATGCACATCTTACAATTAAACAATAACCAGCTTTAACATCTGATACTGAGTATATATCTGGCTTCTCTCATTTCATTTAATTCAAAGAAAGGAGGGAGAGAAAAGAAAAAGTAAAAACAGACAAAATAAATGTATGTCCCTCAGGATTTACCCGTGATTTCCAATATTTCTCTGTTTTAGTCTTTATTCTTAACGTGATCTAAAAAGATGGAGTACATTATTGTAAGGAGGATGAGGTGGAGACACTGGGAGAGTATACAGTATATCAGCAAAGGTTCTGCTATTTGGCGATGACAAACCAGGAGTGCAGGTGGATCAAACGTATTCTGAATGGATAAGCCAGCTGTGTAACTGCCTCTTTATTTTGTACTCCTATTAATGACAAAGGAACAGATTACATCTGTCCCAGGAGCTGGCCCACACGGTGACGCGCTTTGTGTCCTCCGATGCGCCCCGCTGTCCATTCTCCTGCTGCAGGGACAGCGGCCCTGATCGTCTCTGCTCCCGAGTCTTTCCAGCACACTGTTTCTGCGGTGCTGGAGATCACTCAGACCAATCAGACGCTGCACCTCGGCCACAGGGCGTTTAAAGGCGAGGAGAGGCGCTCATTTGATTGGTGAAAACAGTGCTCGGCTGTGTTAAACCCACTCACGGCCTCCCTCTCTGCCATTTGCGCGGAGGGAGGCGTGGACGCAGAGGGAGGCGTGGACGCGCAGCTCTGCGCTCTTCTGCGCTCCTCTGCGCTCCTCTGCGCCTTGACTGCGCCTCTCTTGGCACTTCAAGAAACTTGCAAAGTGCGCCGGTCACGCCCTGTCCCCGCGGCGAAGGCCGGCGCAGGGCAGGTGCGCCTGCGCCTGGTCTTGCGCCTGGTCTTGCGCCTGGTCTTGCGCCTGGTCTTGCGCCTGGTCTTGCGCCTGGTCTTGCGCCTGGTCTTGCGCCTGGTCTACGAAATTAGAGCCCTTTATGTGCAGACACCTGACAAAATATTTTATTGTTTTTTGTTTTGTTTTGTTTTGTTTTACACAAATTTGAATTAATTTGCTGGTAAAATGACAGATCAGTCCAATTATTTTGTTGTTTAAGATATTTTATTTTTTCTTTGTTTGTTGTAGTATTAGTTTACAATTAAACATTAACCATTCTGTAGTCCTGTTTGATTTTTATACATTAGTTTCAGTTCGGAAGTAGAAAAAAGAGAGTTATTACTTGCCTGGTAAGATGACTGACTAACAACCTGTGGATACCTGTCTTTTGTCAGAGCAGCTGAGAATAAAGTACCAGATCCAACACATAAGGGTCAGAAAACATACATGGATACCATGCTTTAAGCTTGATTTGAGTATCATCAGTTTAAGCTGATACTCAAATCAAGCAACATGTGAGCAATCAGTTTAATGTCGTGTTAGATGATAAAAGTGTGGAGGTGTTGAGCCAAAGTTCATTATTTGTTGTCCTCAGTTGACCCAAAGTTAAAAAAGTTCATGACGGATGTTGGCGCAGGTTGTCCCCTGAGGTTTCTTTTGGATTCCCTCCAAGCACAGTGGCCTTGTAGATGCTGAGACAATCAGTTAACTGTGTCTACTTTTATGCAGCCATTGCAGGTGCTTTCATTTCCTCTCCGAGTGTCTTAAATCTTATCTGCAGCAGTTGATGATGTACTTGTTGACAGCCTCTGAAGCTCACATTCATAGAAAGTCCCTGGGGAAAGAGAAATTGTGTATTCTGAAAAATCACAACAGTTTTAGCATGCATGGGCGTATTACCTGCTGGTCCCTGTCAGACACAGACTCAGATACAATAATATACAGAAACAGGGGTGGCCAATAGACTGGAGTTTCTCTGTTCTGCTTTACACCACTCGCCGCCTCAACACCCTCTGTTTGTATCATCTTTCTTCCATCACAGTTTGTGGAAAAGTTTTCAGCCTACCATGATGTTTCTTCAACTTATAGCACTGCTCTAAGGGAGGCCAAAGTATTAACTGAGAAATCACACAACTCAAATAGTTAGCCAAAAGCTCATTCAGGAGAACGTTGTTGGGTTGTAGTTCATCTTTTTATTGCAAACACATTTCTTTCTATTCAGGATAATGTGTCAGAATACACCACATAGCTTTACTCCAGAAAGAGGCCATGCTGTAACAAACTTGCAGTGAACGCACCTTCTGTGGGATTAAACTTAGCATCATTTAGCAGAGCATTTATAGCTTGTATAAATAAATAATGAAAAGATCGTATTCATTTAATTGGCTTGAACAAAAAGTCTTGTGAGTCACCACAGTTTTCCACTTGTCACATTTAAAAACAGCCAGGTGAATTATTAGTCTGAGCACGTCACTAAGGGTCCTTCGGGAGGCAGGGCCTTGTTTGACAGAAAAGGGTGAAACACTGTTAAAGCTGCCTTGTTCTTACCAAAGCAAAGAGTTTGTAAAATTCTTATCATGGAGGACACATGGGCACCCCTCATTACTAATCAGCCAAGCTAATCTGTGGGCCAATCTCCCAGAATCCCTGTGAGGGTCTTTTTTCCCCTAACAACTGTTAAATGAGTCCTTAGCTGTGAGCACTTGGTTGAAAATGGACTGGTAAATGCAGCCTGTGCTCCTGGACTCTATTCATACATCCTCGTTTACATGGAAATGTCTGTTTGGACAATCTGTGAATCAAAATATCCCAAGGCCATGTAATTTTGCTAAAAGTGGACGGGGGCAGCTTTTCCATTCCTGGGGTTAATCACATGTTGGTGGGGCAGGATGGTGTCAGAGGCACGGAGAGAAAAGGGAGAGCAGAAAAAAAATGGAAAAAGATAGAAAACGAAAAGAGAGATGTGATGATTAAGGAAGAGACATTTCTGTGTAACAAAATGAAACTCAAATATGCATCCACTCCACTCACACTTGTTCTTTGACTCTGTGAAACACCCTCCAGCGAGGATTAGTGACCAGGTCGATGGGAAAATTGCCCCTGGACCTCTGACCACAGGGGTCTCCACATCCGCAGGACTTAAGGTGAGACCACAGGCTCTTTCAAGAGGCCCCTGGGCACAGAGAGAAGATTACAAGTCTAAAATGTGTGTGTCGGTTTAGCTTTTGAACCTGAGTGAATTAATGATAGCACAGTGTAAATAAATAAAGACTGTTTTCAGGATGCCTAGGGCTGTGGTTCTCTAACAGTGGATGTTAGGGCTGCCCACAGGGATAAAAATGAGAGAAATGTTTTCATTACAGGGTCTTATGGAGGATTTTACTTGACTTTCTGGTAGTTTTTAGAATTTCTTTAATGATATGGAGAATGATTTTTCTTTAAAGGTTTTAGAGGCTTCTTTAAATGCTAGATGGAAAAAGTCGTCTTGGGTTAACTTTCTAATAGTTGGTAGTTATGATAAGGTTTTTGCTTGTCATAATCAGTCAGGTTGTTTAAACTGCAAGAGTTACCTTTACATATCCACTCATTTATTAGAAATTATTAGAATCAGTAATACTAATGCATAGTATGTACATCTGAAAAATAATGATTTTCTTTTGTAATGTTTTCTGTTAACAGTAAAAAACTTGGAATTTGAGCTTCTGTATATAAGGTTTAATTATTCATGCTCATGGCAAATGACCTTGTTTAACCAGACCCTAATCACATAATAAAACTTCAAGTACACGAAGAACCAAGATTTTAATTGGGTATAAAGATTCACCAGTACAAATTAGTAACTCACCTTAACATTAAAGATCCAACTGCACTGGTCCAGGGAAAGGTTATAATAGTTCACTAAATGAAACTAAAAATGAAAACTAAAATTTAAAATATATTGCAGTTAACTCAAACTAATAAGAACTAGAAAAAAAAAAAAAAAAACGATAAGTAAACTAAAACTGTATCTTGTGTTCACAAAACTAACTGAAACTAACCAAAATTAAAAACAAAATGTCTTTAGTCATCGTTTTTGACAATATTAATAGCCTTTAGGATTTAAAGTAATCTGACACATTTTCCCAACCAATTGTACAACAGTTTTCTGCAGTTGTCAGCGCCGTACAGCACCATCATAGTGACGTACTGGGACGTGCTTGTTTACTGCACTGACTGGCTGTGCGCTGTGCTTCGATGAAACGTAGAGGAGCAATGAATCAGAGCATCTGTAAAAGTTTAATTTCATGTGAGTCTGACTTTAATTGTATTTGAGTCTGACTTTAATTGTATTTGAGTCTGCCTTTATTGTTACAGAGTCCAAGTTTCTAATTATTAAAGCTCATATTATATTGTTTTATATAATTTATGTTTATATTATTTTTATTTAATTTATGTTTATATTTTTACATAATTTATGTTTATATTTTTTATATTAAGTTTATATTATTTTCTTGTGTTTAAGGCAGCGGCCAACAGTTCAGTATCAGCATCGACTGAGCAGTGAGCACTATGATGGACTTAAAAATAAACAGTATTACAAAATATTTACTCTGACCTTAATAAGGTATAAAAAAACTAAAAATAAACTGAAAATAAACTAAATCTAAATCTAAACTAAACTTGAAATAAACATTTACTTGCAAAAATCAAAACTAAATTAAAACTAGATTGCCTGCTCCAAAACTAATTAAAACTAAACTGTAATGGAAAAAATATGTCAAAACTAACTAAAACTAAACTATAATGAGAAAAGCAATGTCAAAACAATCTAAAACTAAATTATAATGAGAAATCCAAAACTATTATAACCTTGGTCCAGGGGTCAGTAAAATATCATATGAACCCGTCAGTGACCTTTGAAAAGAATAACTTTGGCTTGGTTGCTTGTCTGGTAGGGTGTGTTTGAGATTAATATGTAGGACAGAAGACCATCTAAAAGTCTTCACAATTCACATTGAAGAAAAGAGGATATGTGCATTGGCTGCAAGACAAATTTCCCCTGACGATGTCCTGTTACAAAACCTGTGCTATCTGTGACTAACATTAGCAGAGCTAGCACCACTAGCTTTGGATCTACTTTTTGCTGGTAAACATCCACAAACCTGTGCTGGTCATGCATTGACGTGGTCCAGTTATCGTATGCCACCTACTTTTTTCTGAAATAATATCTAAAGAACTATCATTGATGGTCCTGTATAAAATATTTATTTCTGACAGCATGTTACACAAAAAAATCTATAGAAGTTGTTTGAATAATCCATTATTTATCTTGTCCTTATGCTGAATTTTCATCACTTCTGTGATTGATCAGTAGACATGCAACGGACAGACACAAACCTTTGAATGAGCTACAACAATCCCTGACCGACATCTTACACACTTGCTTGTCAGAGTTGTTATTCTGCTACATGTGTTTCATGGGAGAACTTGCATCAAAGTCTGCCTGCCAAAATCCCACAGCACTGGATATCAGTCAGCTGCAGCGTGTTGGTGGAAGCTCACGTTAACTCGCAGTAATGAGAGGCAGCTGGGCTCCGTCCTGCACAGATCAAAACACAGCACGGAGAGTTCAGGAGCAACGCGGAACTAAGAAGCAACTAATAAGGAGACAAAGTGTTGTTAAAGTTGACGTAATGTTAGCAGATGTGTTTTTGCTTCCTGAAAGTGTGACCGTGGCTGGTTCAGAATAAAAGGTTTTTTTAGGTAGCAGCTCCTTTCTCTTTCTACAAATGCTTTCCACCGCTGAATCTTTAAGTGGTTTGCAGAACTGGAACATTCTGACCAACTTCACCCCAGGTCATAACGAGAGACACTACAACTATACATGTTCTTAGAAAACAAACAGACTTTCTTTAGCACCTCAGGGCTTCCGTACATTTTAGTGCTGTCTCCTAAAACTTGTTATGATGAATCTATAAAGTTGAAAAGATTAAGAGCCTCATTTGGAGCGACGACAGTGGCCCTGCCGACCCTGAACATATCCTTGGCAATGAACATTCTCTATGTACACGAATAAACACATCAGCATAGCTATAAATTCATACAGAACATACCCGCTACTGCTTTGAGTTGGCAGCAGACACAGAGAACATCTTTGTGTTCCCTCCCTCTGTATATTTCTGTTTATATTCATCCTGCTCTTTGAAGTGGTCACAACATGGCATGTTAGTTTTGATGCTCTAATGAATAGCCTGTTTTCGTGTGACACACTGGAAAATGGAAACTATGATTCTTTGGTGTGTTTTTCTGTACCGCGGAGCTTCTCCTGAACTGCACTTTCACCTTCTTGTTTATCATTTTGACTCATCGCTGTAAATTCCATGACTGCTTTGGATAATTTCCTCCTTTAATCAATCCCTGCATCATTATGCACTGCCATCTTTTCTCTCTGTAGCGTCCTTACTCGTGCTACATGACCCCTTCATCGTATGTGCATTTTACCGTTTTACATTTTGTAGTTTGGCTTTTATGTTCTCTCTGTTATCCTTGTTAATGTTTAGTTGTCACTTGGGGAAAAGTGTAAGAGGTCATGTTGTGCTTGTGCAACTTGGATCTCATCAGTGAGTTGTGACTATCAAAACAATGGAGCAGTTTTCTGTTTCATGAAATCTTCTTTTTCACATGTAAAGATTATTGTTACACCCTCTAAATAACACTTGTCATCTTTCTCTGCACAACTGCATCTGATGACATGAGTTAAGATGTATAACAAATACATCGCTTTTCAGTATATTTCATCAAGACATGTTTTCTTATCCCACAAATGCATTATAATACTTTCAAATACATAGGCGTATTTATTTATCTTGGGCCTATTTCGCCAAGGAAGCCGAAGCCAAACCCCGCTTAATGATCCGCTGAGCAGACACTTTTTTTAAAGAAACTACCCAGTTCCCAGACTTTCCACAGTTGTCATGTTTCCAGGTCTGTGAGTGTGCATGTATGCATAAAAAGAGGGGATAGACGTAAGAGTGTGTGTGTGTGGGTGATTGGGCTCCCCGTGTGTTGTGTGATTAGATTTGTCTCTTTTACCTTCAGGGTTGTTGTTTTTGTCAGCCAGCCAGTATGTAAAAGCTATGGCTTAACCCACGCACACACTCAAACACTCACACACAGACACATGCACGCTCTCATTTTAACACAGAGACGCGTTATATACCCCATTGGCAGAGCAGCGCGTAGTAATGGATGGGTGCCAATATTACAACATACAATATTACTCATATAGAACACACACACACACACACACACACACACACACACACACACACACACACACACACACACACACACACACACACACACACACACACACTCAAACATATGGAAAAGTCATTAGTTGCTCTAGGCAGCAGACACTCAAAGCTTTGTTTTACTGAGAACTACTTTTGTCAGGGCTAATAAAACATTTACACTAATGAAAGGAATAAATAGTTTTTACCAAAGCTTTTAAAACCATGAGATACAAAAAACACAGAAACAAATAAACCTTTGCATGTAGAAATCCACAGAGGAAGGTATCAGGTTTATAGGATAATATCCTGGTAAAGGATTGGTCATAAATTACCATCTTATTTAAACCCTGCTTTTGTTCTTTCCAGAAATCTGTTAAGCTTATAAGCTATTGGGATACTCATTTTGATCAATTTTCAGAAAAAGAAGAATACAGAAGTTGAAAAAAAAATATTTAGTGAAAGTTGAAGCTTATTTAATTTTAGAAGCGAAAGTTAAATATGGTAAATTGTTATTTAATTCACCCTAGACCAGGATAAATTGTACTAAATTATATTTTAAAAATCAAATACGGGGCACACTTTTCTGTCTGAAGTCATATCCAAAAGATCCACGTGTTAAAAAGATGCAGAAAACTGTTTGGACATGGATGAACATTCAAAAAGCATCGATTGCAACATCAAATCCTGACCAGAATTTCCCAGGAAATCTACTTATGCCTCAAGAGTTGCCACGCAAATCAACATATAGTGGCGAGAATAGTCTCAAATATTCTCCTCCAATCAAGTGACATCTAAGAAGCTGCTTGTTAAAATTTAGCACCCTATGCAGTGCTCTGTCTGTGATTTATTGATGTATGACAGACAAGCTGCCTTGAAATCACCTCTATGTAAGGACAGGATTTCTTACAGTGACTTAAAAAGACACAATTTTCAGCACAATTAACATGCTGCAAATTCTCAAACAGTAAAATCAAAATACAACAAGTGCAATTGAAACAACACCTAAATGAAAAAGTCAAATTTGTCCTCTTTTCACCACTACAATGATGACGTTATTAATAGTGTAACATACAGTATAAACGTGTTGACAGGCATATTACTATAACTACATTTTGGTCAGCTGTAAATGGTTAATGATTGACAGTCACGCCTGTTTTCAGCCTGTTTTCTGTTCAATTTCAACATTTAACTCCTGGTCAGTGCTCACAAGGAAGTGGTCAACAACATTACTATCAGCTATTTGCAATAGGAACAATATAATGATGTTCCACTATCATACTGTTGATGTAGTTAAACACTGAACCCTGAAAAGTGTGTGTCTCAGTGTGATTCACTTTGTAATGGAGGCTGACAGTGACACAAATATCTCACCTTTGCAACATTTGTGGACGATATAGCTTTACCGCGATTTCCAAACTAAAAAACATTTATGAGGATGGTACTGACACTTTGAGGCAGATATTGATATGAAAACACTTCCAAATCTCTCTTTTTTTTACTTTACTTCATTCTACCCCCATAAATTAGAAAAAAGTTATCACTTTGCCAAAATTGTATCAGTCTGAAATGTTTCATCAGTATTATGCTGCTTTGTTTAGCATAACAGTTCATGTGTTTTTAAGTAGGTGGTAAACCTACTTTCCCCGAGTAAGTGTCCCCAGTTTCTGTGTCACAAAGAAAATTCTGTGCAGCTGTTGTTAATCTGATTTTGCTTAAAAAATAAAGATAAATAAAAATAACACCATCCAGCACCTACCCTTGACTTCCCAGACTACCTTTAATTTTCTCAACAGTGCCTATAGCAACACGCCTCTGTCAACCCACAACGCCACGGCCCCCTGCCTTTGTTTTAACACAGAACTATTTTAAGACTGCACCAAGCAGAGGCTGACCAGCAGACGAGGAGTGCTGACACAAAGTTCAATGTAGCATCACAACTGAGGAGACAAAATGAACACTGTAAGACAAATGCTGTGAGCATTGAGTCTGTGCCTGTACAACTTTATGGTGCTTTAAAAAAATCCTAATTAAAATGTACAGACTGGAATCAGTGTTGTCTCTTAGGGATGGTATATAGGTTCAGGAGGCAGTGTAATGGAAAATAAATTCAAAGTTTCCCTCTGAGTTCTGTGACTGATCACCGCTCTGAACAGGCGATCTGTAATCTGTAATAGATTAGACTTGAGGGTAACTTTCCAAACTTTGCGGCTGGTACACATGAAAAATTAGCAAAGCAAAGATGGAAATGAATCATTTTAGTACTGTTTGTGTCCTTCCCCCATGCAGCATCTCTAATACTGCCACCACAACTCTTTTGCTGCAACGTGGTCACAGCTTGTTGATTCTTTCAGAGGTACAGTTTGTTTCCAGTCTGCCCTCCCACACACAAACACACACAAGTGGACAGCAGTGTCCTTGTGTTACCCAGAGTCATCATGCACACAATTAAGGAGAAATTCCACCCTGAGGTACTCTTTCACTCTCAGATACCATCAATCTGTGATGCTCAGTGCATTTCAGCAGTTATTTTTGTGATTAAGTGTTGCAATTTGTGCGTTCGATGTACCCACTCCCTCTCAACCTGTCTTCTGCACCAGTTAATGCTTCTCTGCATCTCCCCGAATGCCTTTAACCAATCCCCTCAGATCAGGCATGAACTTGTTGCTTGAAGTCGGCTGTGTGTAGGTGGAGAAAGCAGGAGTGAAAGCAGGCAAGAGAGATTTGTTCCTATCAAGAAAAAGTGAGTCACGCTCTATAGTCAAAGTGCAGCGAGTCTTTTGACTGCAAAGGGAGGAGAAATTCAAACCAAGTTCACTTTTCTTTACTGGATGTCACTTATTTGAAAGAGTTAGACGCCTTCGCTCTAACTGAAAGAATGACAGAAATGTGGCCGCTGTGATTGATGTTTTAGCCAGCTGAGAAACATTAGGCCATTAAAATCTACTTAACTGCTCCAGAAGTATCTCAGCAGGATGTGACTACATTTTCAACAGCTCACACTGGTATACGTTTTTTCTCTCCGTATGAAGATCAATATGACAGATTGACTTACTCTCAATCAGTCCTAACGTTCATGTTTCCTGGCTTCTATTTGAGGGCAGGGCTGCAGTCAAGACATGAAAATAATCAATTTCTGTGACTTATCATGACATTGAAAATCATAATCACAATCCCTTCTTTTTATATTCATGGCTAAAAATGAAAAAAAGAAAAAGAAAACAGAATTTTAATTTGTTTTTGAAGATCCTCTTCTTCATCTTTTGGAATTCACCGCTTCTATCCAATCACCCAGCATCTCCAACTGCAGATAAAACCAGACCCTTGACCCTCTTCCTTTCATTACTCTCAGTCTAAAAGATAACCTTTGGCATCTTAACACTTTTCTATCAAGAGTGTAAATTAAAGCAAACTATCCCAACCACTTGATGTCAAGGATCTATTTTGAGACATTGCTACATTTTCAAGTTTACCAAAAAGCACACCAGTATCCTAAACCATTATAGCTCAGGCTTAAATATCTAAATGAAATTACTTGTGACAAATAAGAGTGCTGCCTGACTGAACTCTAAAATTATAGATTCTGGTATCTGTGGAGGCTATAATGTAGAAATTGACAAATTGTCCATTTTTACTTTCTTTTTTCCAGCTCATCTAAGATTTCACTCATGAAGTTTGCCACCTTTAGATTAGTACTAAATAACTTCAAGCAAAAGTTCTGGTAAACTTAAATTTCATTATCATATTGTAAATAGTGAGTACAGTAATGGCATGGTAGTCATTCTTGTTATATAATACAAGATTGCAGTTTATCAGCTCATTGTTAGGCAATGTGGATTTTTGCGTGCTATTGATGCCTCTTTGAGAATTGGACCAAATCTCAAGCTTGATCTCTGTCCTACCTCATCACCGCCTCATAAAACCTCATTATTATTGCCTGTGTAAGTTTTATTACCCCTTTTTTTTTTTTTTTACATTTATTTGTGATGAATAGTTTCATAAAGTCAAGTTTTGTTGTTGCGTAAAGTTGTGTAGAGTTCATCAGATACCCGATGAAGCATTTGGTGGTTTTGGTGATCATTTATAAATATTAAGTGTAATTTTTCCTACTTAAATGGAAGTGGTTCTCCATAATCAAAACAGGGTTTGTAAACCAATCAGCTTTGAATAGCCACAGTCTCCTCTGTGAACTGCCATATGTATATGTAAAATATGTATATTTGTATTAATCATCAAAAAATATATCCAGAGGTTAACTGCTTGAAATTAACCCAGGAAATGACAGCAGATTGCCCAAATGTCCTTCCTCCCAGCCCTGCAAACAGTCATGTTCTCTGAGTAACGTCTGTAGACAGAGCTTTCTGATTCATGAGATGATGTTTGGAAATTAGTATAAAAATAAAGCTGCCATTACACTGGGTTTAAATGCTGTGACTTAGAGCCCTAAACCACAGGAGGATGCTTCCCTCACGATTTTTCCCAGTCTCCTTTCTTTCCTTCTTACCTCTCCTCTCCTCTCCTCTTCCCTTTTTTGGCGTTTCTGGTTACATGTCAGAAACAATGGGGTTGTGTGATGATTTTATGACTATAACACTCCCGAGCAGGGGCAGGATTGAGCACTCAAACACAGACACACATTTTATGAATTTAAAACAAGAACATCAGGCGTGTAACACATGTGGTTCAAATATAACATGTGCTCTCTTGTATTACAATCAGAAACAGCAGTTTGGGGAAACACACACACACACACACACACACACACACACACACACACAGGCAGGTATAGTGAATAATAGCAGGTTTGTCTGGCTGTTATATAGAATTTATTATTCCTGTTGTGGAGGCGAGCAGACCGGAAATATAGAAGGTTGTTAAGACGAGACAGATTTAGAAATATTACTCATGTTTTCACATTCCACCAAGAAAAACAACTTCCATCTCAACATTTTTTTTCCTCATTTAACAGGTCTAACACTTGGTACCAGATGCATCTCAGAGCTTCTTTTTATATGGTGACAACCAAACACACATTTCAGGAAGTTGTGGTTTTCTTAATTGTGAGGTTAAACTGAATCATACAGCACTCTTTAAAGAAGTTTTCTCAGAGTCTTGGCAGCCGAGGCAGCATAGTGGCATAAGTCATTATTGGCCTTTCTGATTCCCAAAACACATTTAATGACTTGAGATTAGGCGGCAAAGATCCCCACAGACGGTGATGTCAGCAGCAGCACAGTAATGTTCTGTATTAGACATTCATAGTTAGAGAAAACGAATTCACTGTTTTAGAGTTCACTTTGCCTCCTCTCGCTGTTTACTCTGGTTTTATGTAGAAGCCATGTGCCAGCAAAGGTGTCAGTCACCAACTAACTAGCTCAAACTACTTTAACCCCTTCAGTTTACGCTGAGGATGCAGCTTGATGACTTCTGCAGCCAGTCACTCGGGTGAGCTCCAAATATTCTGGACTACATAAAAAGATGGACAACTTTGGTTTCTGGCATCTGCAAACTATGCTGCTCTTCTGGTCACTAGACCATTTGACATATCAGGTGGTCAAGGATATAAAGAATATGTCTGCTTGGAGATGTTGTCTCTAACTTGGCAGGTGGATCAACCTTCCAATGAAATAAAAATTCTAATTGTGACCTTTTGGAAATAGTGACCAAAAAGAAAAGGTAGAGATGATGGTAGTGTGGCTGAAGCAAACTTAACCCCTTGATGCCTGTTGTCGCAGGTTTTGATGCAGCTAAAATGATCTTGGTATCTCATTATTACTTATTGATTCATCTCCTACACATACAAATGATGGTACCAGATCCACTATTCCACAATATATTGGTCAGGGGATGAACTTCTCTACTTCTTTGCTGATAAATAAGATAACTCAGTTATAACTGTAGTGTGTATGTGACTCAAATTTACAATCTTCACTTAAAGGTGTAGTCAGCGGTCTGGGAGAAAACGAGTGGAGAGGTTGTTGATAAAGGAATTTATACCCGCCTCTCCCTTCACCCCCCTCCCGGCTCCATGCCTGAAAGATGGTGGACGTGCATCATCATGGAAACGACCGTAGAAACTGCAACCAACATGGTGGAGGCTGGACCAGCGATGGCTCGAGGGTCTGTTCACTATAATACATGAAGCCGTATTTATTGCTTCAAAAATAGTAGTAGTGTGACAAGTTTTAGTAGTATTGTAGCAAAAGATACAATATTTAGATATATAAATGTTTTCCAATCAAAGATGTGCGATGCTCCACAATAGAAAGGCCCAGGTTGTTGAGCTTGCCTTTGAAAGAGACTTGACCTGCAGATGTACGACGGAGTGTTGCAGTTAAATCTCCTCAGGAGTTTAACTGCAACACACGCGGGCTCCAGCTGTTTTAAAGGTATTTTTAGCTTTAGCTCGCTATTATTATTGGGTTTCATGGTTCTTTGATAACCCTGACTCGTCAGACAACAGTAGCCACAACTCAACTGCCATAATTGATAACATCACAACAACAGTACATTTTGGCAGATTAGACAATAAGATGAATGCCTGACGGCTGTTACTGTTATGTGAAGCACCACAAAGCTAATCTTGCTTACCTGTCCAGCAGAAAGACGGCGACATCCTGTTAAATCACGGAGTTCCCTCCACCATCGGAAAGCCACACCACTGTTGACACGGGTCTTCACTCTATTATGGTCATAGACCTTCTCTTTCATTTCATGCTCTTCTGTCCTTTTTCTTTTGGGCTGTTTTTCAGCCATTGCTACTGTTAGTATCGCACTGCTTTCTTACACCAACTGCGCATGCTACGCAACATACTACTCCCCCTCCCCCCTCTGTCTGCGCATGAGTATGATCCACCCCTTGGGTGCGTGGGCGTGTACCCTGTTTTGGTGGTTTGGTGGTCCGAGCTGAAATTCAGAGCCAAGGCTGTGTATTGAAACCAGACTTTTTTTCAACACGCTGTCAGTGATGATATCTTATAGATGGAGAGGAGAAATATGGCAATTTTCACAAATAGTGCAGATCAGACAATCGCTGACTACGCCTTTCATTTAACATCTGTAAGAATGCAAAAACACATAAGTACAATCTGTTTTTTTTTAATTGTTAATTCAGGCAGTAAGGGGTTAAAAAGACACAGAAGCAATATATAACTGTGAAGAAATCTTTTTCCATTAACCCATTTTTAGCAGTCTTCTAACAACTCTTGAGAGGAGACAGTAGTTTGTGATAGGAGATAGATTGCATTCAGCTCCCTGTCCTTCCAAGTGCCTAAGTGGAATGACTTAATTCTCTCTCATGTGCATACATGAAAAGCCAAGGCAGGGAGAACAGCAGCAAAGAGCCCCAGGGGTACAGACTGGAGCAGGTGTTAATGACAACACAAATGAAACTGGAAATATCTGAAACATTATAACTGAAGGTGCAGTGGCAAGGAGGTTCCAAAGTGGTTTTCAGGTGAAGCAGCGAGAGTGCTGGTTTTACTTTTTGTAAACAGAATACAGATTTAGCTATCTGAGCTGTCAGCTGTAAGGGGCTGCTGTAAAAAGCAGCGATGCATTGTGGGCTAAACTTGACTCTGTGGCCTGCCTGAACTGACACTACTCTAAATTTGTTCTATAAGTGTAAAAGTAAACACTTTCACAGCTTAACTCCTGAATCTGTAAAGATTTGCACTGAAGAAAGTGTAAACGCTTTGGTGCATCATTTGCAGAGGCTGTAGTCCTCAGTTCTCAACTCCGGCCTTTTGCTGTCTTTCTCCCCCTCTCTCTACTCCCCACATTTCCTGTCTCTTTAGTTGTTCTATCAAACAAAGGCAAAATGCCTCCAAATATTGAAAAGGCAGCTGCTGAAGGATGAGTCTTTTGCCATTGCTTTTGTAAAAAGCACATGGATCATAAACTATGCTTTAGCCAGAGCCTTCGTGGGGGATGTAACTCAAAAAACAACACATGCAGAGAAATGAACAAGACAAATTGGTATCACCCTAACATTGTTTTTCTCACACACATACCAACAGCCTACTGCCATTTATCTCCAAATACACATGCACACATACACACACACACGCACACACGCACACATACTGACACTGAGACAGTCCAGCTCATTGTCAATGATGTATGTGTCCAATAGAGGCAGTATTGATCAGTACTATGTGACAACAATTGATAGCTCATGGTAAACTGTAAAACTGTGTGTGTGTGTGTGTGTGTGTGTGTGTGTGTGTGTGTGTGTGTGTGTGTGTGTGTGTGTGTGTGTGTGTGTGTGTGTGTGTGTGTGTGAGCAAGAGTGTAATATTTTTTATTCTCCTTTGTTGGGACTTTTAAAGGTATAGTAAACTATGTGTACATTTTTGTGTGCTCGCTGTGCGTCCTCAGTTTATCTTTTCTTATAACTATAAATACTGCAACTGACTCTCTCTCTCTCTGTCACACACACACACACACACACACACACACACACACACACACACACACACACACACACACAACACAAACACACACACACACACACACACACACACAAACACAAACACACACACACAGCTATAACTATAATTTGTGTCGAACTGCATCGCCCTGTCCAAGGTACAGAGATATTTACACACACCTTCTCTCAACATACCAGATTAACTGCTCCTCTTTTTCTCTCTCACACACACACACACACACACATACACACTCGGTTATATTAGAATAATCCTGTGTCTTTTTGTGTGTGCCTGTAATGGCCACACAGTGTATAAAGCAGATTGTTACTGGTCACAGGTCTCTCACTTGTGCCAGAGTTTTGTCCAAAGGGAGGGTCAAACAGTTGCCGGGAGGCTGCAGTTGGGATCAGTTAAAACTCACAGAGCCATTTACAGCATATAAAGGAGATGTCCTCCCCAATATAACATTCACTCACAAGAGAGTACTGTACATTACTCATACAATGCATACACACCGCAGGGTAATAAGCTGCAGCCAACAGCTGAATGATGCTGCTGTTTCTCATGTCACCACAGGGAACCTCTTCTTTATCAATTAGCCTCATCAGTGTTCATCACTTCTGTCAGTTTTCTGCCTCGAAGGAACCATTAAAGACAACATCACACAGCTACTGAAAGTGGACATCAACAAAAATGCATACTGATGCACATCTTCTTCCTCTCTTGCTTCATAAACACTTCCAGTTCTTTTCCTTTTTTTAAGACATTCTTCCTGTGGCTCAGAACAATTCAGGCCTAAAGGAGACAAACAACTTGTCCTATTAGCTACATTCACAGTTTTGTTTGACGTTACTGACTGAAGGCATCTTTTGTTTTAATGATGCATCATTTGTGACATGCTCAGTGGAAATCAAGTTGAGAAGCCCTTTCTTTGTCAGTCACAGGACAGGAAAGTTTTCCTTTAGGTTACAGGTGAACTGTTATGACCTCTGGCATCTGTTTATAGAAACACATGTGAAATGTTGTAAACTATAATGAAGGAAACTTGTAGCCTGAGTACAAGATACAGATTTTAGCGTACCTTTTTTAAATCTTATGTCCCTTTAAAGTTTTTAACCAAAGAGCTTTCTGGGAGCAGGTGAGCTTCAATGTCAATAACTGTGTCATCATTATCTTAACTGCTAAGGCTAATGTCAACCCCTGTAAAGCCTGACTTGCCAAATATAGCAAGGAAATTCTATTTTTTTTTAAGAATTGAGATGTTTATGAACCTTTTTAACATAATCCACCAAAAAAATGTTAAACCATTTTTTTTCCCATTTTTTGCACCATATTTGATAAATTGGGTGGTTTTGGCTAGTTTTCGGTAAAGTTTTTATATGCATCTTTTCAATGCATACTATTTTTCTATGCAACTACTTTTTTTTAAAAAAATGAGTTACAATTTTGATGTTATTCTTACAGCAACTTCTTGAAAATTAGAAATGACTTTCCTGAAAAAAGAGTGTGTGGATGATTTCATGAGAGTAGCCATTTTGCAAAGTGGTAAAATACAATTCCAGCTATCTATCGTGGTATGATAATCCTCAATGGGGTAGAAGTTTTTTTTTGTTTGATTGTTTTGGGGTTTTTTTGGTCTGTTTTTTTTATTATTATTATTTTTTGTATTTATTAATTTATTAATTGATTTACACCTTTTTTTTTTTTGCATTTCTTTTAATGGAACTATGTATCATGGTCATTAGATGGAGGTCTTCGAAACTCATGTATCAAATATGAAACACTAGGTGTTGTAGAGTTAATACTGGTCCGAGGACAGTGCTTAAACAGATTAAATTTCTGAATATACTGTAGAACACAGTGACATGTAAAAAATACTGTTTTCATTCCCTTAAATATCTGGTAAAACTGACCACCAGGTTCCTCAACAAAGTGGCCAGACTGATCAAGATCCTCTCTGGGTGGATAATCTTATTTTGAAAAAGTACTTCACACATCCTGACTTAAATAGATTAACAAAATAAAAAATAAAAAAATCAATTTAAAAAAAAAAAAAAAAAAAAAAAAAAAAAACCACTTTGAGGCTTACAAAAATTTGAAGAAAACAGCCAAAGTGTAACCTGGAACTCACTGTCCTCTTAGTATCAACTTTGAAACTTTGACTTTTGACTGACAGCCTGTGACTTCTTTGGACCACTCTTGGTCTTTTCAACATGTAGGTCATCAAGTTGAGAAAATCCAATATGATCAGACTCACTGATACGTCAACATCTGCCTTCCAGCTCTTTTGAGCTGCCCGGACTTTGACTTCTCACCAAGGAGAGATGGACAGGGTTTTGAATTAAACTGAGGGGACGACCACTAGCCCAGAAACCAGCCAATACTACAAGCTTATGTTATATTTGGTCTTACGGATGTGTTTGGTCCTCTTTTCAGTTGAGACAGACTTTAATTCATTCTTGACAAGGAAGGTAGGATGGGTTAAAGGGACAGCCTGTGGAATATTGAGTGGCATCTAGAGGTCAGATTTTTTATTCACCCCCATCTCTGGAAAAGTAGTGGTAGTCTCTGAGAAGAAATGCTATGTTCATGTACTGTGGCTGTAAACACCTATGCCTACTTGTTGAGCTCTGCTTACGGTTATCATGTAATCCCCCCTCAAAACAATCCGAACTATCCCTTTAAGATACCATTTCAGGCTAACAAATGCGCCTAACCTGTGCTGAATGTTAGTGGTGCATCCTGTATTCATTAAAGACCTTCAAAGTCATTCTCCCTCCTTAAAGGATGAAGCAAAGAGCAGCCTGTACACAAAATAAAAAATGTCACATGGAGTTTTTATTTACAGCTAATTAGCTGAATTTCAAGTGTTAAGATATTGTTCTGGAGGCTTTTCCACAACGCAAACCTAAGGTGACTTCTCATTAACACCTCATTCCTAAAAAAAATATATATATATATATCTTCTAGGGACAGCGAACAAATGATCGACGATGTGTGACTGAGACCTTAAAAAACTTTGACAAGTGTGAGACAGTGTCCTCACATAACAGGAGTTATGTGCAAGCAGACACGGACAAAAACAGTGTAGTTACAGCTATTTCAAAAGCAGGTTTGAGGAAAAACAACAAAGGGTGTTCACAGCATGGAGGCATCTCAAAGAAAAATCCATTCACAAAATAAAAAAACATCAGGCCTGCACAACATGAGCAAAAAATGCAATGCAGGATAACACAGTCGAAGGTTGTGATTACATTATGATGTGCGAAGAACAAAAATGAAGAGTGCAGTTTTATGTCCATCTGCTGCCTTTCATGTTTTACACAATACCTGCGACATGTCTCTGAAGGCATTTTCTTCATTCACAACGAAATCAGCTCCACTTTTCCTGAGAGAAGCTAACCATGAGCTGAGTTCATCGAACAGAATCAGTCACTGCAGGTGAAGAAACAATCTTTGATTTTCTGAAGTGATCAGTACAATGGAAAACGTAATTACCAGTATTAATAAAAAGATGAAAAAGTTCAATTTTTCAATAAGTATTTCTAGTGAATGCTTCTAATGTGATGATGTTAAATTTGCATTCAGTGTGAGCTTTTGTTTACATTATGCATTATATAATGCAGGCTCATTTCTTAAGCTAGAAAACCACTGATTCAGTAATTACTGCAGTAAATCTTTGGTTGGAGTTGGCAGGAGAGAGTGTGGAGTCAAGCGAGGATGGACTGGACACTGTTCTGGTGGAAGTCCTACAGTTCTTTAATTTACTACAATTTACAGTTTTATTGACTCATGAAGCTATAGACTGGGTTTGTTGTTGGGTTTAATTTTATTTAATTATGGATTATCGGTTGCTCAGGGAATGAAAAAATTTGCAATCCTGGAAAGAAATCATCACGCTCTGAGAATCCAATCCAAATATCTCACTTGTACCCTTTCTTCAAATGATCCACCATTTGTCTTTGATTAGCAAAAAAAAAAAAGAGAGAGTTGTGTTTATGGTTGATTGTTTACAAAGTTGAAAGTATGCTGGATTCTTTGGCTTTTTGACTGACATGAGTCCAAAAAGTATTAGAATATAATTTTAATGAAGTGGTGATACTTTGCATGGGCTCAATCCCCCCATCTCTCTGAGAACATTAAATTCTTATTCAGTGCGTTTTATTTTAGAAACTATGTTTAAAATTCATTGAATACAACTCAATTAAACTAAATTAAATTGCGCTGACAGATTAAGTAGAGAATGAATGAGGAAACGGAGAATGGAAAAGAGAAAAATGACAAAACAGAGAAGAACAACAAACACTGACTGATGGCACAGTTAGAGAAAAATGGCTTTGTGAATGTGACTGTTCCCATTTAATCAAACATTTTGTTTTGTTTTTCCTCTTTTTTAATTATTCAAACAGTCATACATAATCCACGCCTTTAAAGGAGAAGTGGTTCTCTTCATGAGATATGAGCAGCTGTTACTCTATACCTTTAAACACTGCTTTCATAAAAAATACAATTGGGAGGGATGTTTTCATGATTTTTTGTGTTCTACAAATGGGATGTCAATTAATTTTTACACCCCTCAATAACTTTAACACTCCTCTTTTCCCTGCAGTCTCTCTTTCTGGGCTGATTTCACTTTCAGATGTTTTATCTTCAGTGTTGTTTGATAATTATAGTATAAAAGGTTGGAGAATCTTTTGTAAAGGAGAAGGAGACACTGAGCAAGGAAAGGTTAATTGAACAACTTGTATTGTGCTTTGCTTGCTTTGCGTGGGACAATTTTCCCTTCACTGCCGACTCAGCTGCACAGATAAATAAACTAAATCAAATGAATTTGTTCTCTCCCAGGCAAGCTTTCTGCTGCACGTCTGAGCCGGCGTTACGTGACAGAGAAAAACATTTCAATTTCCTTCAAAGCAGTCCCAGTATCAAAGTCAAATGTTGTCCCAATCTCTGGGAAATGTGGAGTTGATAGTCTCAAATTGAAAACACATACACACATTCTATCTCCCTCTTTCTCATTTTCTCTGTCATATTCCTTCATCATCGAACTCATGAGTATTCATCATCAAGTCTTTGTTCAGTCTTTCTTTGTTCTGCACTCAAGCAGAATGTAATTTAAGAGGACTTTACACCTTGAATAGTAATAAAATGAAATATGATTGAACAGTTGTGGCAGCTAATGGGACAGAGAGTGAGAGAAAGAGACAAAGAAGAATGTAGGACGGACTCAACTGCTAGGATAGCGTTTCAGCAGACGCAGAATAACAGATCTAAGAGTTTAAAAACCACTTCTTTTCTTCAAGTTGTGTGTTTTTTCTGTTTCTTTTTTTTCTTTTCAGTCTTTTACATAACTTTATTGAAATAGTTAGGATTTTGAAAAGATGAAAAGCATTTTCAATGTGTTACTAAAAAGGTTAAAAGTAAAAGAAAAACTCCTGATTTTCTTTTACTGTTTGAAAAAAAGGGAGGAGTTGAACTTTTCAAATGTCCCTTATGTGTTGTCAGTGAACAATTCTGCTTTAAGTCTTCATACGTGCAACACAAGTAAGAATGTAGACAGAAAGAAAAACCTAGTTAGTGCGACAAGAGTGCTACAAGTTATTTGGCTGCAGGTTCTGCCATTGAATGCAATATTTTTTTATTTTCTTATTTTTTTTAAAGATGTACAATAATCTAGCCAACTAATTACAATCAATTGCTGCAACAATATTTTTCAACCTTTAATAAAATTCAGTAATTAGTGCGGAAATTTCACTAAGAGCTGGGTCTTAGATCTTCTGGCTCATTCTACCTCTGAGGACACAGAGGATAAGGGTCACATTAAGTGCTTAAGTGTTCCCTGAACAGATGAGTCTTCAGACATGTCTTAAAAGTAGAAAGGGACTCTGCGGATTAAGAGTTAGAATAGAATAGAATAGAATAGAATAGAATAGAATAGAATAGAATAGAATAGAATAGAATAGAAGACTTTCTTCTCCATTGGTTTGGGACACAGTGGAAAATTGCCTTTGGCATCATGATCGCCAGACACAACAACAGTAAAAACACAACAGTAAAGCCCAGGTAATTCATTCCACCATTTTGGCACAATAGTGGAGAAGAGTCTGGCAAGAGATTTAGAGCTGTGCTGTACTGGGGGCACATTACATCATGGGCAGTGATGTGTACTCATATGAACAAGTTTATTAGGCATGCCTGCGTCTTGGTGTATGGTGAACTGGACAGTTCAGTTTCCAAATTGTGAACTGAAATGTGAGTGGGAGTCACCTGGGAGTAGGTGAACGACCCTTCACCTCATGGATTACTCTTTATAAAACATGGTTGTCTCAGTGACAATATCCACCTGCTTCTTAAACTGAGGTTTGAAGCCTAGTGTCAGGTGCTGTGTTTTTAAAATGCTGAACTCAGCTTAACATTGGTGAAGGTAGTGTGAGTTAAAGGTGTGAAGATGAGGTATGGTTTGCCCATTAAGAAATTTACAACTATATATATTATATATATATTATATATATATTATATATATATATATATATATATATATATATATATATATATATATATATATATATATATATATATATATATATATATATATATATATATATATATATATATATATATATATTATAAAAAGTTATAAAATGTTTTTTAAAAAGCTTGAATATGTCAAAACCACATTTAGCCTAAATCCCAGTCAGTTACTGGACTTTGATAGAGTTCATGATTTAAACAAGAACTTAAGTGATAATTATTTTTCTCGTGTTTTAATTAGCAATACAATGCTATACTTCATATAATCAATGTCCTGGTAATAATGGACACAAAATAGGTCACGCACTCAAGTGAAGAATATTTTCTGTGGGCCCTGGTCATTTTATTGTAATAAGAAAATTCTATCTTTTACTCTGAGACTCAATCCTCAGCAAATAACCAGACCTCATTCTTAAATATTTTAATTTAATAGCAGAACATAGGAGTCTGAAACAAAAACATTTTTTACTTTCTACTTCTTTCATGTCCAGCACTGTTCATGAGAAATTATGGGCAGGAAACAGAGTTAGCAAGCTGTAGTGAATGCTTTAATGAGATGCTTATGAACAGCTGAGTGGATTTGCACATTCCCAATTGATCAACCCATTAGGTTGAGCTGTCTTCGTCTCAGCACCTGAATTCAAGGGTTTATATCTCCATTCTGTGGGAGTGCAGACACCTGAACCTGAGAAATGGCTGAAATATGTGTGTGAGCAGCAGTCAGGGAAAGTTATCAAGCAGTAATACAAACAGCAGACAGATCAACACCCTTAATGAGCACATACTGAGTAAAAAGCTGCTGTTTATGTTGCACAATTGGCCGCATCTTTACCCGACATAACCTTACTAACAAACAAGAGCATCAAAGAACTTTTTTAATCTATGAACAAAAGAAGCGTTTGATTTATTCACCAGTGTGAATTGTAAATATTTGTGGTGTGAAAACAGATGTGCAATCAAAATCCCTCTCCAGGCTTCACATTGCTGCTAGAAAGTGTCTATCATCCCCCTTTGCGATGCCCAGCTTTCAGCTGAAGGAGGTAGCGGTGCAGCCAGGATCAATCAGTCTTTTCTCTTCTTTTCTAAAGAAGCTGTCTCTCAGAGTAAAGTGTCTTTTCCATGCAGAGTTTCTCCTCCACTGATCGCTTCTGTCCTCTGCCACTAGAGAGATCTTTGGATTTGTTGAAGCCAACTAAAGGAGTCCAGGCAGTTAAAGTGCTGTACTCACATGAGTTGCAGGTGTACAGTTCCCAGACACAACAAATAATCAACTTATAGTGCTCACAAAGGACTAGGATCATTAACCATAAGCCTTTCTGAAAAAAAAAAAAAGAGTTTAAAACAGATTTTTTGAAAGCATCTTTACATCATGCAACAGCTTAGCAATGCCAGCCTTGAAAGCTCTACAGCAACAAGTCCTGAGTGTGTATGTGGAACAGATAATAAATGTAACGCATTTGACCTGAGAGGATGAGTTACCTGTTTGGGGAGAAAGATTTCAGACAAATATTCTTGGACCTAGCCGTGGAGGGATCAGTACGTGAGTGTGAGAATCTTAAACTGGATTCTGAAAGCAACAGGGAGCCAGTGAAGGGATTAAGTATGGTGGCGATATGAGGCAGTTTGTTTGACCTTGTTAATACTCTGGCTGCAGCATTTTGGGCTGACTGCAGGCAACTGAGGACAGACGTGCTGAGTGAAGAAAAAAAGAGAATTGCAACAGTCAATACAGGATGAAATGGATGCATCAGCATTTAAAGTTCATTTCTTAAAGATAGAGTCTGCAGGAATATCCCCAAAACATAAAATGCCAACTTTTACAGGAATAATCCAGCTTTAATGTCACTTCTGGGCCTCGACACATGTGTGTCAGTGTCTGTGTCTGCCTCGGACCCTCTCCTCTGCCTGTTTGTTGATGTTTTGGTTGTTTTGAGATATTTCTGGGTAGAGAGTAAGAGTGGTAGCCTCAGCCAATCACAGCGCACCCAGTTTGCAAGTGACTTTGTGTGTTGACTAGCCAGTGGCAGACGATATCCCAAGCGGCTGCGATAGTTTAGCACGGAAGACGAAAGACACAACCAAAGTTAAACAAAACACCAAACAGATAAAACTTTTAACTGAACAGTCCTCTTTGCCGTTGCTCTTTTTTCTTCCATGGCGGCAACCTCCATGATGAGGCTGTTGGAGACTGTTCTGGTAGGTATCATCTACATGAGGAAGGGCCTCGAACTTCAAGCGCAAGAACATTTGTGGAGGAAGTGAAGACACCCCGGCTTTCTCTGATAGTGGCTTGAACATCTCTCACTGTCTGACCGTCTTATTACGCTCCACTGACTGGAGCACTGAGGGGATGTATCATGGTGCACATGAACAATGTGATAGTTTTCAAAAGCTCAAAGGCCTCATTTGACTCCTCTGCAATTGTCACATCCTGATCAAACAATGTGGTTATGCCTTTCTTCTTCAGGGCTTTCTCTGTCAAAGCAGAATTCACAGCTGCTTGTTGCTCAGGGTACCTCTCAAGCGTGTCATGACTGGAGCTCTAGTCGGTGCTGATATCATGAGCAAGGGTTTGTTCTGATATAAAAAGCACTTCTTATATGCTCTTCAAAATGTGGGTTGCTGGGATAAAGAAATAACTTTACCTGGCACTGTAGTGAGTCTGCTCACTTTCTGAAATCCTAGATTAAAACTATGTGCAAAATTTTTCATTTTGGGTCCCAGTCCAGCTTCACCTAGTGCATTCGTAAAGCTTCTAGTGCATCTGTGTCGTTTATATGTTTGGTAAATGCACAGATGTCCATCCATCAGTCATTGGAGCAACAGCAGATTGTTTGGAGAAGTTGTGCACAACAGACGATTCTGCCAAATCATGATCTCTTTTGGCGTGGACATGAAAACTTACAGAAAACTAGAAAAGCACTCAGAGAGTGCAGACCTCCACCAAGCATATTGTGATTGTCATGCAATACCTAAGCCTTACTTTAATGTTTTATCTCTCAGCAGACCGTCTGTTACAATTTGGTGTTAGTTGCAGGATTTTACAATAATTTGTGACCTGACTGTTGAAAATTATGATGATTCAGTTCATATTTCATATGCCAAGTCTCAGTATCCAGAATATTGGAAGGATCTGGATCGTACTTTTACATCTGTCAGAAATTATGGTAAACTTGTCTTGCATTCTTTTGCAAAGCAATTCCACCATTTATCATGGAGTTATATACACATATGGTGAAAACGGCCCTATCTCACAGAGATAGATTCCTTTAATAAACGTCCTGGATCCAGACGGTGATCTGGAGCACCTCCAAAATGTAATCAGTTCTTTCTTATCCCAATCTGAACATTTCCTGAAAATTTCCTGAAGATCAGTTGTTTACTTTTTGAGTTATGTTGTTCACAGTCAAACAGGCAAACTCTCCCAAAAAACATAACCTCTTTGGCGGAGGTGGCTAGTTTTATTCTGTTGAAGGTGTGAAGATGGTTTCTGCACCGTTGCTAGTCATTAGTGTGAAATAGCAACCTTGATCTTGACAGTGCATCCAGATACGGTCTGTTTATTATCACTAATTTGTCCAACATTCAAATTTAAACAGTCTAAGCTGAATCCTTCCAACCAAATGTCACTGAGCTGCCAATATGATATTTTGAAGTTTAGGGTCGCAACCAGCTGTCATTGTTGACAAGGTGAGATAGAGAAGTTGTGTTGTTAAAATATATTTTTAGAGCAGATTGCAGGTATATATTTATCCATTTCTTGACCATGACTACAACTTTATGGCCCCAGGCTGTCTCCATGTGAAGGTGTGCATGTATTTTTCCCATCTTTCCAGGGTAAAAGGCTGCACCTCTTTTCTGATTAGGTTTCTGGGGTACATGGAGGGTTCTGGAACAATAAGGGATTATTGCGATTAAGGTTGAAGGCTGGGAAAGTAATGTAAGAGAATGTCCCCATATGGGCCCCAAAAGTTTGTTTCAGGAAGGTCTCAGGAATAAGAGACAGGATTTAGAATAGAAATGGAGAAATGAAGACTGTGGGTTAATAGTTAGGGAAAAAAGTAGGTGAAAAAAAGTTGCTGAAAACTTTGAATCAGGTAATAAAATTCAGCGCCATAGTCCTTTTATGAATTATTTGCAGAGAGAGAGCTACGGGGAAGGAAGGTGAGAGACAACTCTAGTAAGATGGAGAAGAGAAAAAGGAGAGGCATGCTAGCTTGCATAGATATGGTGCAACACCTTTCACTAACAGACAGCCAACCATTGACACTTCACCAGAATGATGCAGCATCGCCTGCATACATGAAATAAACATCTCAACAGCCAGCAGCTGGATTTTTATTATGGAGCTCAGTTTTTTTTAACATACGCACAGTGAAAAGAGTGACACTTGGAACTTTTTTTCTTTACAGCAGACCCTGTGTTTGTCTCTTTTATTGGATTTTTAACTGGGTCGGGATTTTGCCCCAAAACTTAGCACATCAACTTCTGGTTTGCAGATGTTTAATGTTTGTAAAGTAGGTGTTAAAGGTGCATTTTGGTCCTGTATCACTTAAAGCTATGGTCTACGATCTGAAACCCAGTTTGGCTGATGAGACACATTTGAAAAACGCAGCCAAGATCCCGCCCCCCAGCTCGTATCGCCCTTCTTCGCCTCTTGACAACACTCCCCCTCCGACAGAGCAAGAAGCCAGCCGGCAGAAAATGTAACAAACAAGACAGTCATCCTCCTTGTAACACACATTGGTAGCTTTTTCAATTGGACCGGCGTGATCAAAACCATGAATTAGCCTGCGAAGTGGGTCTGGTGTTACCACTGCCAGCTGATCAGAGCAGAGCCGACTGTGGGTGAGGCTTTACCTTTCTCTGCGTGTCTTCACCAGCTCGGTATACAATGCTAAAGATGTGTGGCTAACTTATGCTAAGATCTATTGACAGAGCCGACCCGTTCTGACTAGCAGTGTTTAGTCATTAGCCAGTATAGGCACAGACTAACCAGAGTTATTCAGCTGACATCTCCCACTGTGGTAAACAAAGTCATTACCTATTCAACAGAAACTCAGCTGTCTCAGCGTCAGTCTTTAGTCCTAAATCCCTCTGCAGCTTTTTCCACCAGTCGTACATATGTCCAATATTCAGTCTCTGTTGGCACCTGTATCGCTCATAATTCTTCCTTGCTTCAGCCTTTTCCTTGAAACTTTTTCGTTTTTTTCATTTCCCTGTGGAGGGTAACAGTAACAGCTTCCTGGCTCCATGACGCTCCGGTAGCTGAGCAGCTAGCTGACGTGAGAGGGGTAGTGGGGAAGGACGAGGTGGGACCATGGGCAGTACAGTGCGGAGCAGGGGAGACAGGGGATTGGATGGACTAACGCACAAATCCGAAATGAGGGAAACGGCTGTTCAGATTGGTCAATTATTAAGCCGTTTTGCAACTGCTGTACTGAATGGATTTTTTTCATTCTTTTTGGTTTTTATATTGCATAGATCGGACCATCGGATCATAACAGCCTCAAAACGGTGTTAACAATAATTACCTAGCTTCAAATCGTAGACCATAGCTTTAAATGCAGCAAACTACCTACTGTACATCATCCCACTGGATTTCACAGTCATGTTCATTACTTGATTGTGTTTTGTTCTCAATCTGTTTGGTGGAGATACAGCTCCAATCACAGATGCCTGAGAAGTAGCAGCAAAATTTCACCAGGTTCTTCTACTGTGCTGTTTATCCTCACCATGGAATCTAAGGTTGTGATTTCCTAACCGCCAAAAGTGATCTTTAATTATGTAAAAAGTGTCTTTGTTAAAGGGGTATTCCACGGCTACAATGTCACAGAGGCAAATCAAACCCTGAATTTTTAAGCAATGGAATAAATTAAGTGACCCTATTTTAATCATTGGAAGCTGGAATGTGAATTCGATTCTCATAGAGTAACATTATGCAAGCATTGGTATTTTCTGTGATTTGGAAACCTTCTACCTGTTCTGAGCCTTAGTTATCTCGTGTTCAGAGGAGATGTGTTTTAGGGCTTGAGGGCAACTGAGCTGCGTGTGGGTAGAATCTGTTTCAGTGCACAGCTCACTGCTGGAGGTGCAAAGGGGTCAACAAGTCATCATATTTGAGGTTGTAGAGTTTGGAAGTGTGAGGGTGAGCAGTTCATTTCTATAGATATATACTCAGATGATTCAGAGAAGAATTTTCAACTCTGTCCTGAAGGAAACGGGGGAGGATGAAGCTAAAACGGTGATGTCTCTGCTTGTCCAATTAGAGACAAAGCATTGATCTGAACCGCTGGAGCTTCTGTTGGCTTCCGGCATGAGTCCCTCGGAATAGAAGAGAAAGTTGAGTGCAGTTGTTCAACTTTTGACCAGATTCCTCTTTTACTTTTTCCAAGAAGAGTTGAAATGGGTGGATGTTTCAAGACCATTTGTTTTCAGTGACAGTGTTTGTCCTTAGTGCTCGTTTTTCGTTTTCCATAATTAACTTTATATTCATAAATTTAAACCAGTATGACTCAACATCAGTTTAAAGCACACTGCAGCATCAGCACACAAGTCACAAGCACTCACTCAGAAAACTCTAAGAAATGGCCCAAGGACCTTTTGACATCCTGTGGAAAAATTGACAATAAGAAGGAGGAAAATGTGTCCAGAATCGAAAAAGACACAGAAAGGTAAAGAATAGGAAGCAAAGAAGAAAGTAAATGAAATTGGAATGGAAGAAAAATGAAAGAAAAAGACCAGACTTGTCCATCATCCTCGTATCCTTCATCCTTTCCACCTATTCTTATTTTTGGGTGTATGTTTCTGTGTGTGAAGTGTGATTACTAACTAAAAGTTGTCTTGTTTTTGTCAACCATATTTATGGGAAATTTTCAGGGTGCTGTGAATTTCAAGCAGCATCTTTAATATTTCATAAGCTTATTTACATGAGTTCAAAACCATGTTCACCTCAGCTTTTGCATTTTGATGTTCTGCTTTGTTTTTCTGAAGTGGATTCAATTTTCCGACTTTCACAACAAAATATTCTGCCATCTTATTCAGAGCAGTGCTGCTGTTGTATTATATATATCACAGTCAGAAAAAAGGGTTTATTTTTTATCAGATCTAAAATTAAAAGTTTGTTAAGACTACAATTGTGAAAAATGTATTGAAAAACTGTAGCTTGTTTTTGGTCTGTCTCACTCAGGATTCTTCACTGTACAGTTAAGACTTATCATAGTTTCCCATCGAAAGCATTCTAATCACTCCATGAAGAAAAGCGAAAAATTTTCATTAATGCAAACATCGTTTTTAAAACAATTTTTCTGATGATAGCCTAAGAGGAATTCCAGCTCAGACGAACAAAGTAGTCAAAACATTATTGTGCGTACGCAAAACCTTAAAATAACTCATACATAAGTAATCTATAGCTCAGTTTCCACCAAACAGTCCAGTTTAGATCAGTACAGTTTGGTACATGCTCGATCAGTTAAGTCTGATCTTGTTTGCATTTCCAACCAACTGTGTTTCCAACGACAAAATAATCAAAGAGCAACGATGATAGATATCCTAGCGTTCGTTTTACATAGCAGGTTTATTGAAAACTCAGGGTCTATTAACTCTGAAATAAGGGAAACTCTGGGTTTTTGGTTTCAGAGGGGAGGTTAATCAAACCTGAGAAAGAGGGTTAACTCAAGCCTGTTTCACAAAAAACTCTGTGTCTGTTACCCTGGCAACTGAGTCTCTGGATCTAACCTGGTCGGGAGCAGGTTTTTCTCAGTAAACTTAGAGTTTTTCTCTGTCTCCACCCTTTTTCAGAGACACACGCCATTTCATTTCCTCATTCATTCAGTCAGCAGTGACTGAAGCAGTGGCGCAGCGTGGTTAAGCCGTCTGTCATTATCTATACCATGAAAAAAAATCAGTCAGTAGTTCATCAGGCACAGTAGGTGTCACCGAACTTTTTCACTGACATGGCATGTTCTTTCATTAACAATCCTGTGGATTAAGGTTGCAGCATTACTGCACAAAGAATTAAAAATGCGTCAGGAGTTGATCATCAGACCGCACACGTACTCACATTTCCAGACAGTTAAGAGCGGCTCAATCATTTGCATACACAATTTAATCCGTCCTTACATTTGAAACATTACCGCTCGCAGTCATGCGCTCATGTCCCCGCTGCGTTTCTTTGCAAACCAAGGTTTTTTGTATAATATCGGCGATGCTGAGTAGTTAAGTAAGGCAACTGTACGCAGAATGGTCAGAAATGTGTGCCTCGCCATGAAACGGCTTTTACCAGTATTTGTGGTTTTCCTCTTCGTTCTGTTGGCTGAGTAGAAGCCTGTGTTCGTTTAATTCGACTTACTTATTTAACGGAACATGATATTGATGAGAAAGCCATTTATGTGTGTAAAAGCAGCCTTATTTTTGGGATAAAACCACTGCAGAGTCAGCCACTTAATATTCACTCTACAATGTAAAGCATGTTAAAAATAGTTCCAGGGACGGTTGTGCGCAACAAGGAGAAATCCAGCTGCTGTCACACAGTGAGTGACAATTCTTTTGACCAATCAACTATCTGCAGTGTTGTAGCTCCACCTTTTGGGATCAGATCAGTTTGGTTTGGTACCCCAACAGAAGGGTCCCTAAAAGTAGGCTCATCTCAGTTATTTGGGGATCGGTCACGAGATTAGTGAGAGGAAACGCAAAATGTGTGTTGTACTGAGACGAACCAAACGAAACCGCTTGGTGGAAACAGGGCTTGATATTGCTTGACCAAAAAGTACATAAACAACAATAATTAATTCAGCGCTCTTTACTGTGACACAGAGTGGACTTCACTCAGCCTGTAACAATGACTAACTGCTCAGTAAACACAAAGATGAGCAACATTCAGGGTCGGGGGTTTGCCTGCAGTGATTGGCTGCAGGCCAGCGGCTCCTGGCATCAACAACAGAGTGAGTGGGAACGCTGATGAGCTTTTCTCAGGGAGCATCAACAGGTGGCAGGGAGCCCGCTCAGTAGCAGCTCTGTGCAGTCGAGCCCAGCGACTTCAAAGTCCAACAGTTGCATGTCGTCTGTCTGTCAAACCCAGAGGAGCTGGAGGTCTGGGCTCAGCGTTCAAATTAAGCCTGAGTCCTGTGGCCCATGACACACACACACACACACACACACACACACACACACACACACACACACACACACACAAATGCACACCTCCGGACCCTGGAGTTGGTGCAGAAAGCAGAGCCAATATTTCTCTGTTTAGTGAACTTTATTTCTATATTAAAGAGGAATATGAAAAATAACTCACAGACAGAATGTCACCATGAAACAGTGATCGAAGAAACCGAAAAAAAGACTACATTAAAAGTATTTTTCTTTACCTCTTACTTCAACAGCCATCCAGTACCCTTCACCCTGCATTGCCCCGTGCTCTTTGCATGCTACAGTGACAATTTATCTAGAGTAAGTGTGTGTGGGTGTGCGTCTAATGCTTGTAGTGATTAGGATCATTCATCCAGTGTGTGTGGGTGGGTGTTTGCACTTTTTGTGTAACATGGGCTGTGGACAATTCATCTACATTAGCAAGAGATTAACCTGCTCACCTAACACATCCATCATTTGCAGACACACACATATACTGCCTTAGGCAAGGGCAGCAAAGAAACACACCCACGTGTGTATGGAAATATGCTAAACACTGGTGCAGTGCAGCCTAAATCACGCAGATTCATAAAATAATAAAGGAACTGCTGTAAAGACCTTCCACCCATCAAACATGAAACTGCTCCAGGCTTTAAAAAGTGTTTCAGTGAGTTGATTATCAGGACAGCCCTGTATCACGATCATGGAGGAAGTCTGCCACATCTCCGTCTCTGGCAGTTGAAGAGATTAATGATTAATATTTGTTAGAGATCAGATTTTAATCAGATATCAGTTTCATTATTAGACGGGAAAATGAAATAAGGTGTGAGGAGGTTGTCCTCTAATCATTGGTGATGATTTATGGTGGTACAATAATAAGACACTCACAAACTTGGAACTTGTCAGCTGTTATCTGCTGGTGATATATCCTTCTGTTGCTGTGTTTACAGTCTGACTGGTGACTTAAAATTTAAGCTGCACTTGCATGTAGATGTCTTTAGATTAACAGCTGACAGATGAAAGCCCTTGGGTTCCAGGATTGCATCATGGCAGAATGTGCCACACCTCTTTTGCTCTCCACGCATGCTGTTCTTCATGCTCACAGCCAAAGCCTTCTGTACGGTGGCCCTGAAGGGCAATGGGAAAAAATATTTGAAAAGCACAAAATAAATTTCAGAAGCACTACTACATTTCACAAACCACAAATATATTTCAAAACAGACAAATACATTTCACAGAATGCAAATAAAAATCACGGATCACAAAATAAATCTCACCAATCACAAATAAAGTTTCATCCATCACAAATTAAATTTCACAGATCACAAAATAAATTTTACTGATCACAAAATAAATCTCACCAATCACAAAAAAATGACCAATCACAAAATAAATCTCACTGATCACAAAAAAAGTTTTACCCATCACAAAATAGATTTCACTGATCGCAAAATAAATTTCACAAAACCAGAAAGGGTAGGACCAGCGCTGTCGAGTGAGACCATGATACTTGTCTTTGATTGGACAAAACCCATAGAGTGGTAAGTGTGACGGATAAACCTGCGACGTGCCCACCAGAGGGTCCCACGTGGATCCAGGAGACCATGCTGCTGCATGAGCCACATTGTTCAGTACCCAAACAGTTGTTCAGGTCCCAGCAGCTCCGCTGATATTGCCCTCCTGATAACATTCAACGAGGAATATCCGCTCCTTCTCTGTAGCCCAAGGCTCTTTAAGCGTGACTCAAGGGTTCATAGTGATATGTGTATATCATGGTAAATGGAAAGCATTTCTATAATCACACTATATGTATGTCCCTCGTTAAAGTACTGAAATTTATCTTTTTGATGGGTGAAATTTATTTTGTGATCAGTGAAATTTAATTTAGGATGGGTGAAATTCATTCTGTGATCCTAAAATGTATTTGTGATCAGTTACTTTAATTTGTGATTCGTGATTTTCATTTGCATTCCTCGATTTGTTTTTGTGTTTTTCAAAATATATTTGTGGTTTGTGAAATGTATTAGTGCTTCTGAAATTTATTTTGCGCTTCTGAAATATTTATTCCCACTGCCCTTCAGGGCCACCATACTTCTGAAACACTCATGGGTAATAATCATGCTGCTTCCGACACCCAGCACAAACTTGCCCACAGGTTCTGCATTGATTTCACTCCAACTTTGATTACCATTATATATTTTTTCCTAAGGGTCAAATTTAGTGTTTTAGACAGATCACTCATGAGATGGAGTTGCACAAAGACTTAAGTCTGTACACATACCAAAACATAAATGAAATAAGGAAAAATAGAAGAGTGTAAACATTATACCATCCTGCTAATCATCCTTTGCAGAGATCTCCTTGGGGTTAAGGAGCTAAAAATGTTAACACAATATCTCAAGTTTAAATCCAGCTAAGTCACCAAGTCACTTTTTCTACTGCATTTAAATCAATTCACTCTTCCATAAAGGCAGCTTTCAAAGCTGAAAATAGGGTGTAATTTACCAAAGTTGTGTCAGATCACTAGCCCTGCTGAACTCAATAATAGATAAATAAAACCAATACAATGCATACTGGAACCATTTAGATCACAAAGACATGTTTGTTTTCTTTTTCTTGTTACAAAAACTTCCAAGTTGTCGGATTTCATTTTGAAAAGATAAATCCACTGTAGCTTTTACAAGCATGCTGACTCAAACAAAAGAACGTGCCAAACTTTGCCTGCTACAAATCTTGTGTTCCCATAATGTCACCATGCTAATAACTTTTTACGGCTGCGTTTAATGTGCGGCATGAGGAAACTCTTGGAGAAACCAGCAGCCTGAAAAAGCTATAGGACACTGTCTAATACTTTTTCTAAGTCTGGAAAGCGATTTCTGGTTTGGGTGAGTGGGCAAAGCCATCATGAGTGAAAGACATACTATGAAAACACGAAAACAGCAGATGTGCAAATTGTTTAAAAGAAATTCTAAGGAGGTGTGAGTAGAAAATAGGGAAGTTTTTACATAGTTGATAAAGAGACCACTTTACCTCACTGACAGAAACTCCTCACCGCCCCTTTAACATCTTACTTTTCTTTTAGTCTTCTGCCATTTTGTCCCATTTGACACACCGTAGGTAAACCACTGTAGGGTCTCATTGCTGCTGCAATCATAGGGGAAAAAAACCATTATTGCCCTCCTCAGTGGCACATGTCACTTTAACAAGTTCCCAAACAGCTCAGTTGATGTGGGGGTTTGTGTCGACTAGCATTAAAATGGAACAGAAGCACTTTGAGTTTGAGCTACAATGAGCAAAGCATGCAGGCGCAGTTAACCAAGCAGCAGCATCACAAAAGCCAGAAGAGCACAACTTTAAAGTTCCCCAATTTCCGCTGGTGTGAAACTAAACCGAGCGTTTGCTGATTGGCCAGTTGGTGAAGACCAGGTCAGAGGGCTGTCCTGAATTTGAGGTACAACCTGTCATAAGTAAAAGATCAGAGAATGATTCTCATATCAAGGTTCCAAGGACTTGTTTTACATCTTACTTAAACGTAAATCAGTTTTGAGAAGTAAGATAATGGAATTATGAACATGTAATTAAAAGTTTGAACTTCAGGCATTTAAAGGGGCTGTGAGGAGATTGAGAGTGATCTTGAAAAAGTCTCCCTTCTTGGCATATGCCCAATCGAAATCCACGCTTTAAAATGACATTATCAGCTTCAATAAAGGTTATTTAGAAATACTTTGTTGCTGATTCCTCTTAGCTTCCTGATCGGGTCAAGCAAGACTGGATTGATTTTCGGCACGTCTAAGTCTCTGTGACAACAGCACGCCAGTTGACGAAGCTTAAAAATGAGAAGAGATATCTGTTTTTCTGTTCTGCTGAAAACAATTTCTGTGATTAATTTTGTAGTGATGGTGGACACAGGAGTTGAACTGTCAGACAGAAAAAGGACAGAAGAGCAGGTGAAAGCTTAACAAGAGAGCGACATATAACAGGAAACACTGTCTGAGCTAAGGGTTAAACAGCTAAGTTGTTTGTGATAATGTTCATTCCAACCCACAGTCAGCAGTTATTCTGCAGTGGTCTGTTCAAACTTGAGAGTCTATCAATAAAATAAAGAGTGAGGTTACGTTAGCTCTGCTTGGTAGAGAAGCGCTGGCAGGAGGATTCACTAACGTTAGACATTACCGACATTTCTCACAGCATGGCTGTCTTTGCGCTAGATATAGACAGCTACAAAACGTCATACAAACTGATAGTGTTTACTTGTTGTTACATTAGCCTAAAGATACGGCGTAACCGGGCTACATATAGCTGGCTACTCACATACGGTAGAAACATATGTTTGCTTGTTGTCATGTTTCAAACAACACCACAACACCACTACGTAACTGTACTGGTAAAAACCATACCTCGTCACGTTGCAATTCCAAAACAAACACACGCCTGTTTAAAAGTCTCAGTTTACAACAGTGCGCTAGCCTCCAAGCCAGAAGGTGGCAAAGGGAGTCCAGTTAAAACAGATCCTCTTCATGGCACCTTTAATCATGATTATCTATTTATTTTAACAGCCAGTCCTTGATAAAAGGCATATTGAGCCCAAACTCTTATACAAAGCTTTAGTGCAAAACTTTCAAATTGAAGTTTTCTTACAAAAGCAAAGGGCAAATAAATGCAAGCGTGGATCAATGCTAATAAGGTGTTTCTTTCTCCCTCTTTGCTTTATTTTCCCATGAGACCAACATATAGAAATATACACAGTGTACTTCACAGTTCTTCTCTCTCTCTTTGTGAAAATCATAACTCTTCTCCATTTCATGTACGAGGAGCAGAGACAGAAATTCAATTTAGAAGCCTGATTGGCTGAGTTGCCATTGGGAGTACTGAAAGACGTCACAAGAAAGAAAGAAGAGGGGAAAAAAATTAGAAAAGAAAAGAAAGTAAGAAGCGTTTAGGTAACAAAGCGTGGAGGAAACAGGGTGAAATCTAGAGGAAGGGAAAAGAGGAGACGAAGGGTGAATGACAGAAGCAAGGCAGAAAGAGAGGGAAGAAATGATGCAGTGAAGGAGTGACAGGCCAGGGGACTAAGGGATGGAGGGATTGAGGGACTGAGGAGAGAAAGACAGAGAGGCATTGTTCTGTGAGGCAGCCCCCAGTCGAGCTTCACTTCGGCTGCAGCGGCAACTGCAAGAGTGGGGGGGGGGGCTGATAAGTTAACCAGATGGTCAGAGACTAAGAGAAAAGACTGTGTGTGTGTGTGTGTGTGTGTGTGTGTGTGTGTGTGTGTGTGTGTGTGTGTGTGTGTGTGTGTGTGTGTGTGTGTGTGTGTGTGTGTGTGTGTGTGTGTGTGTGTGTGTGTGTGTGAAAAAGAGAGAAAGAGAGGTGGATGTGACGGCTGTTTGAACTTATTAGTCTTTTAATTCCTTCGTATTGTTCCAGCAGAGTCAGAGAACAGGTGAAGAACTCTGGGATATGAGGTTTTCAACTTTTTTAATTCATCTTTTATTTTTTTTTCTTCCTTCCTCTGTCTTTTTTGTTCTCCTCATCACTTTTCTAATTCCCTACCCCATTGCTTATTTATGTGAGATGTTTGGCCAGTACTAAACTGTGTGTGTGTGTGTGTGTGTGTGTGTGTGTGTGTGTGTGTGTGTGTGTGTGTGTGTGTGTGTGTGTGTGTGTGTGTGAGAGAGAGAGAGAGAGAGAGAGAGAGAGAGAGGGAGAGAGAGAGAGGGAAAACAGGTCTTTGTCAAGGCCAACTGGGAAGATAATTTTATCAGTTTCATTTGAAAGCGAGAGAAAATGTGTGTGGGGGGGAGGGGGGGTGCATGTGTGTGAAGGACTAAGGGGGATGAAAGATGAAAATCTTTTTTTACCTTTCATGAAGATTAATTTTTTTCCACCTCAAGTTGAGAAAGAGAGGAAGGAAGGAAGGAAGGAAGAAAGGATGAAGGAAGAAAGGAGCAAAGGATGGAGGAAGGGAAGGGTACTGGAAACAAGAGGTGAAGGCAACAAGGACACAACCTAAAGAAGGAGTACAAAGAGGATTGGTTCAAACAGCAGTAATTCCTCCTTTCGTGCTAGCTTGTGGCTTCATTTGAATAAAATAAAAGAGCAGTCTTGGATACATAATTTTACACCTGGTTAGCCCTGATCAGTGAAAATCTAAAGCTAATGGGCACACAGGTGTCTTCAGGGGAAAATTGCTGCTTTACCACAGTAGCTCTGTACACAGCCAGTTTACTGTCTCTTAAATGCACCTTTGTGTGGTTGTGTTTTCTCATTTAGGGATTATGTGCTTCAGACAGTTCCTTTTCTTTGGTCTGTATTTGGGTCTGAGAATTTTACATGAGCAGGTAAAAATGGGGCCTTGGGGGAGAGACATATTCAAAATTATGAAAACTGGATGGGATTGAAAATGGTGGGTGACAAGAATTAATACACTAAAAAATGAAAAAATTGAGAAAAAAGCAAGCAAACTTCAGAAATTACATAATACAGATTTATATAGGTTTTTCTGTTGTTGTTTTTTTGTTTGTTTGTTTGCTTTTGTTTTTGTTTTGTTTTTTTCTTATTTTTTGCTTTTTGGTTTTGTATTTGTTTTTTGCATTCTGATTGCTAGAAAAACACAAGCTTGAAATATAGTGAAAATTGTAAAAAAATAAATAAATTTAAAAAAATAAAAAAAAACTGGAACTGAGGAGCAGGGTTTTCAATGACTGGAGTTTTAAGAATATTCTCCTCCTAAAAAGAATAAACACATTAAAAATAATAATAATAACAAATAAAAAATACATATATTAAAAAAAAGAGACAAGGGAGACAATTTGGGACTTTCACAGGTCTAACATCAGAAGCAGGACATCCGCTGTTGGAAAACAGATAAATATTTTGGTTTGCATCTGGACCAGACCAATTTGTTGTCCAGGAACAAAAAGGATACAGTCTTCTCCTTTTTTCTAGCAAGGCTCAGGTCATTCAGAGTTGGCAATGAAATGTTAAATATGTTCCATCAGTTTGAGGTGAGTAGTGTCTATTTTTCTGGTGTGGTTTGTTGGGAGGAAATATGATGTGTCCAGAATAAAGGGCAGAAACTACTGAACAATGTCGGACTCCCTAGTCGTGACAACGTGGCGGGCCGGAGAAGCAGCTTCAGTGGACGACTCATTTCTGTGTGCTGCTGGACTGAGAGGTTCAGAAAGCCCTTTGTTCCCACAGTTATTAGGCCTTACAGCGCTACAGTTGATGGCAGCAGCTTGTGGCTTGAGCTGTTGGTTAAACTTTACTGTCTCTGTTCAATCTCTCCCTGGAACTGTGGAAAATATGGACTACAGGGACTTAGAAAACAAAATGAACTTGTCTCTCAAAATCCAAAAATAAAAGTCAATGCCAAGTGGTTAAAAACAAGGAGAACGTTTTAGTATGCAATTAGTCTGAATTTTCCCTTTGGAAAGAATTAAGTACATCTACATCTATCTAGCTTCTGATAGAAACCCAAGAAGATGTAAATTAGCAATTTGCCTGTCACCGTCTTTGATTTGCCAATGTGCCAATGTGACCATGATTTGGGGAAAAAGTCAACACCTAAGGGATCCAGTTCAGTGGCTCACAGAACTGTTGTGACTTCCAGCCTAAAACTAGCAGCACCTGAGGCTTGAAGTTGTCTTGTCTTTAACAAGGCAAACATTTTATTCTAAGCCTATTTTAGGTAAGTCATATAGGACACATAAAATATGGTTTTGAATATAGAGTTACATTTATGTTAATGGTCCCGGATGTCAATGGAAAAGAAGTCATGAGTTCAAAGTCCAGACTCTGGGATGGCTATTTACTGACTTTTAAAGTCAGCCTCTAGTGGCTGTTTGAGGAACTGCAGTGTTTTGGCACCTGTACTTTGACTTTCTTTTTCAGCTCCTCTTGATCTGAACCTGTGTAAACAAACTAAATATCAGAACTTCAAACAGATTGTGAATAATGATTTTGAATGAGTTCGGGGTTTGTATAAACTAACAGCCTCATTACATTCATATGACGCACACAGACGGACACACAGTCTTTCTTTCCTCATAGGTGGTTAGGATGTATGAATATGTATCCTGAGGTTAAAAGATGAATAAATAAAGACAACAAACACACAAACATGTCACTGGTACTGCAGTGTATCTAGTGTATGTGTAAGCATGTTTCTAATTCTGTCCGTCTCCGGTCTTTGAGGTGTGCCACCCTGATGCCAGTCTAGCTGGCAGTGCCATGGACTTGAACACACACACACACACACAAGTGTGCACACGGACAGTTTACTGATTTATTAAATGTGGAAGCAAACACATGAAAACATCTCATTATCTGTAAAAATGCAAACACACACACACTCGTGCTAAGTTGTACTGGCTTTTTCTGTGACAGTAAACACCCAGTGAAAGACAACTTTGTTCTTGTGGAGAAAAGTACGGAGGGGTGAGGGAGGTAGAGAGGAGGGTGGAGTAAAGAGGGAGAAGCGGGTAAAGACAAAATAGAGAGAAAAAGAGTGTGAGAGAGAACGACAAAGTACAGGTTATCATAGCCAAGGCATTGTAAGCCTTTTAGTGAGAAGGAGAGACTCATGCTGTGAAAAGAAGGAAAAGAAAGGGGGAAGATGATTAAAAAATTCGGGGAAGTATAAGGAGAGAAGTAGATATCAGTTATGTGAAGGGGAAAAAAAAGTTAAAAAGGAAAAAGTGGGGAGATAAAGAGGGGGAAAGAGGGGCTCTGCAGAGAAACAGAGACTGTGTGTTGACAGTATGGCAGCAGTAGCAGTAACATTCCTGGCTGAACAGATCAGCTGGCCTGAGGAGAAAGACAAACACAGGAGAGGAAACCACGTCTAGACTACTGCTCCACACACACACACACACACACACACACACACACACACACAGAGAGAGAGAGAGAGAGAGAGAGAGCAGGGAAACACAGAAAGTACACACACACACACACACACACACACACACACACACACACACACCAACCTGCTAGTTAGACAAGGTGGGCGACTGCCAAGCACTGCCAAGAACCTGGTGGGGGAGAAGAGAGAGGAGGTGGAAAACTGGTGGAGTAATGAGAGATAGGAGGGAAAGAAGAGGCCAGGATGAGGCACGGGGCGGACTGGGCAGAGGGTGATACATCACTGACTGGACAAACCTTAAATGTTTTAAACTCTGCTTTACAAAAACACAAAGTTTGGCAAAACGATAAGAAAAATGAGTAGACGATAGTGAGAGAACAAAGGAGTCTGCTGAGGTTACCTTCATGAAATTCCCTCATATTCAGGGCAGCAGAAATGACAAGACAGTCCTCTCATGCACACCTGTCTAAAAAAACACAGGTGTGATCTATTTCTCTACAAGGTAAAGAAAAACAAAAAGAAATGTGCCACATTTAAATGCAAAGAAAGCCTTCTTCTCCCTGACATCACCCATCTGTTTCAGGAGCAGAGTTTTGAAGCCTATTGTCAGTAGGTGTCATATTTGTGGGGAACAAACAAAAGAGAGGACCCATTTGCAGACAGGACTATTGAAGTCTAACAAAAACATAGAAATCTAAAAACACTTACACCAGGAAAACAGGGCCATTGGAATTAATTAAGAAACACAAAACAACATAACCTGAGATATGACGTGAAAAACTGATAAAAACAGGAGAAAACACAGACTGCATATATAAAGGGTAACAGCTTTACATGGGAACTCAAACACAAGAAATACAAAAACTCAGGATTCAAGACAGAAGGGAAAAGATCATAACAACTAAGGCACTAAAAGGCAACAAATAAAAATATGTGATGATACTGTGAGGTAGAGAGATAGAGATAGAAATGATGCAGTCTCTTTTTTAACATCTACAGTGCTGCCCTGTCAGTTAGGTGCTTCTGAATACACAAAACTTTGAATATTAGTATCTAAACTAAACTACAGATGAATAAGAAACTGTGGAAACACACAATGCTCACCATTGGAGAAAAAAGATTTTTGGATTAAAATAGTATTTGTGCACTGGATTGTAAACGTGTTAATGTCCAAGGTCAGCCTCAAGTGGACACTCGAGGTACTGCATTTTTAGCCCATCCTCATCAGCTTTAATGTTTGTGGTTTTCACTCGGTAACAACACAGCCCAAACAGTTTATTTCAACATGAGTCATTTTCTTGTGCTTTGTAATTGCTTTTGAAATTCAAAGGATAAAAATGAGTCTGTAAATAAAATGTTTTATTTGGTAATGTTAGACTTTTAAATCCAAAAGGTAACAATAAAAAACTGACTAATGTGGTAATGAAAATCAATACCGTTATCAATCAGTTGAAAACATTCTATTTCCTGTTGGTTATTGTGTTGAATAAATTGAATAATATTGACTAAGTCTATCACACTGAGTGAGTCAAGCCATTTTAATACACTGATACTCTAATGCACTCTCTTCTGGAATAAGCTCATGAAAGCCTATTCCATATATGTTTAGAATAGAATAGAATAGAATAGAATAGAATAGAATAGAATAGAATAGAATAGAATAGAATAGAATAGAATAGAAAATAGAGGGGAAATTCAGGAGTCACTGCAGCATTTAAGAAAACAAAAGTAAGAAAGAGTATAGAAAGTGCAAAAAAAGGTCCACGAGAAATCAGATGACGACATCCCGTCCACCACTCTCCAGCCCAGCCAGTCTCCACCTCCACAGGGTCCAGGACTGAGCCTCCCCAGGAGTCTGTTCAGTCTCTGTCTCCTGGATCCTGTCTGCTCACAGCAGGCGAAGCTCCTCCAATGTGGCGCCGGCGTCCGATGTCAGCTCCATCAGCCACGTCCGTGAACAGCACGATGCGGCTGGGTTAGCAAAGCTAGCGCGTCTATCCCCCGAGGCTAGATCCCACGTTCCCAACAACGATGGATGAAAGGACAGGTCCACGTCGTCACCTCCCACCTCACATCTGAGAACCAGCACGTCGTCCTCACCTCCTGCTCCTCACCTCGAGGGAAATAATCAAGCCCTACACTAGTTAGCATTGACATGCTACAGGCTGCTAACAGCTAATTTTGCATGTAAACAAAGCAGCCATGGTTACATGTAGGATCTCCAGACAAACACAGGAGAAAAGTAGTAAAAAAATATCGCCGAAGCCACAAAAAGTTTGGTGTCCGTGACCGACAATGAACCATACAAAGTGATGATCCACTCCAAATACAAAGATTACGAAAAAGAGACAAAAAAATTACAAGAAACAGACAAAGACGAGAGAGCTGCTGCAACAGGCAGCTACTTGGGTAGCGCCTAGCAACGAAGAAAAAGGAGTTCGCAGGAGTCTATGACTAGGGTCTGTTTTTATCTGCCTATTTATATACCTTCTGTGTTTTAATCAACTATTTTTTATCATTACTTTTTATTAACTCATTCGTTCATTTTAATTAATTGTCCTCTCAATACTTTTTTATGCATCCATTTATTCATTATGCTTTTCTATGGTGCTGGCACGTCAATTGATGGTCGATTGTTGGGTATTGGTGTGCATGGGGTTGACTGTTTGAATGCATGTTGTCTTGTACACGCACTGATGATATGCACAAATCAAGTTCCTAACAGATAAATAAAGTTCTTTGAATGAATACACCCTGACCTTCCCTTGAGTAGTAACCATTTGTCAACCTTCCTTTAATGTCTGATGCAATAGGAAACTATCGAAAGCAACCAATGGCTTTCATAAGGAAGGGACAATTTAAAAAAAAAATGTGATTAAATAAATATAGGTATACTTAGTCCAGTGAGTTTGAGCATGACTGGCTGTGCAATGGTAGCTTCCCACATTCCCACATCACATGTATGAAATTTGGAGCAACATCGAGCTAAAAGCTCCATAAGTAATCAAGATTGAAAAGTTTGACATTTGCACAGATTGCTTTACTGATAGATCTGTGAGGCAAGAAGTAAGTGCATCTAATGTGAAACTTCACATTGCCTTTGGTTTACGCCACTCAACACTCAAAAGACGTACAACCTTTACGAAACAAAGCAAAGAGAAGGAAGAACAAGAATTTTAAGGTCAAAAATTTGAAAGAAATGGGGCAGCAAGCTTTGTCCAGTGGCGAGATATTGAGTGTACTGTAGAGGAAAAATGTAAATGAGGTGGCTGGTCCATCTTTGAAGAGCTGTCCTGGCCTCTGGGAGAGTGGCAGGTCAAACAGGCTGTGCAGATTGTTAATTGGTTGCTGGTTAGTCAAAACTCCAAAGTCCAATCAGCTCCAGCACCTGGAGTGGAAAATAGACTTCCTGTGACACTTCAACAAGTTTCAGCCGCCAGCTGACCTACTGCACTTTCCATCACCTTCTCCCTGTGTTGGTTCCCTTTTAAGGTGCTGTGGCAGTTTTCAACTCAAATTCAGATTGATTTTAATTACTGCGGCAAGCATGAAAATTACCGCAAGTCTTCTAATATCATTCAAAAAGAGAGGCAAACAAAAATATAGCTTTTCTTCACCTTGCAAAGGAAAAGAGTAATCTTTAATTTTGTCAGGAAGGCATAGATTTGTTTTCCCTCCAACAAGCTGATACCGATGTCCTTCCTCACAAGGGTTTCATGTGGAGATAGGCAAAGGAGAATTTTTTTCATTAAATGATGTAAATTTGTTTACAGGCAGATGGTTTTCCATTTATGGAGTGCTATATACGACCTTAATCAATCTCAGGGGATAAGGCTGTTTTTATTATCAGCAATACTACAAATCAATGAGTGTGGCTCTTTTATGGCAATATAATTTTACATCAATGAGATAACGTACTTTAAAATGTCAGGTGATCAATCAGCTGGATTAAACAGAAAATAAACATCCCTGTCTGGTTGTTTTACCCTTTTACGAGTCCCCCCCCTTTTTTTTTTTTTTTCAACCAATGGAATGAGTTAAAAAACAAACAACTCAATAACGTAAACTTATCAATTTTCAAAGTGGAGAAATTCATCTTTGTGTTCCCTTGAGTAGTTTTAAATGATTCTCTCTTTGATGTCATGGAGCAATCATTCTTTTATGTTATTGATGCTCATGTTAAAATGACAGAGATTTGCATACTTCATGCATGAAAGGCCACTACCACTGCTGCTGCCAGCAGTTTGACCTGAGTCAATATGATTTAATGAGAATCCGAGAAAATCGCACACAGCTAAGATGCACACTTTGCTTTTCTGAGTGCAAAATGACAGGATGACACACTGCATCAGAGGAGTCTGTGATGCAAAAGTGGAGCCATTGCAGATAGGTAGAAATACCTGATTAATAACTGTTGCTTCACAAAAAAAAAGTCTGCAGTCAGGTTAAATAGAAAAACAACAAGAAAGCAGGAAAATAACTAATTTTTCAAAAAAATATTTTGACTGGTGTGTGCCTGTGAATGAGGCTGCAAGAGGGTCCAGTGGTTAGCTTTGTTTCTGTCTTTATTCTTCTTTATATGGCAGCTCTGTGATAGACTGGGTGTAATTAGAGTTTTTTTTTAATTATTTCCCAGTCTGCACTTGACTGAACAGCTTCTAAAGTTTAATTCATACATTTAATTTGTTTGTCACGATCCCCGGCATTTTGAGGAACAATCATCACCTGAATCCAAGATGTTTGGCAATAACAGGCAGGTTATGAGGATTTGCCTGCGTTTGTCAGTCTTAATCTTTCTCTTCACTTCTTGTATTTACTGCCAATTAAGTGTCCCCAGAGCATGGTGCTACCACCAGTGTGTTTTAAGCAGAGCTGTTATTACATGATAGGAATTTGTGTTTGTTAACGGAAAAATGTACTCCTTTCTGTTCCTTCTCTGTTCATGCTCCTGTTTTCCTCCATGATTTAGTAATCCTTGCAGGCCTACCCGGTTTGTTTTTCTTGTTTATTTTTGGATTGGCACAAATTATGCATGTCATCTGAATCCATTGTCACAATTATCGCCAATAAACAAGTGAGAACAAAATAAAGGAATCATCAGCATCTATGTCTCTGAAACCTAACGAGGCGATGTCAAATCATGTGCGCATTAAAAGAATTTCAATATTGCAATTCACAAAATTATAGTTCAATAAACTCTAATCAAGGCTCAACATTACATTATTATGGTTGCTCTGATATAATCTGATGCATGCTTTGGAACAAGTGCAAGTCTTTTCTTCCTTTGTGTTTTATGCAAACAGTAAACAATTCTTTGTGTGTGAAGTAAGAAGCTACAATTCTAAACTTTTACAGTGTCCTGGTTTCTCAGTCTGTCTGTTTATTTTATATCTCACAAAAGCTGCGTCTGTCAATAAAGTCAGCGGCTTTAACACCTATTGTCACACTGTGCTCCGAGAGACATGTGCTTTCACACATGAGAGCCCCTGTCCTACCTGACCTGGACTAACATCAGTTTGCCTACAGGTAAATCACAGAGGATGCCATCTCAGCAGCCCAGCACACTGCTCTTACACACTTAGAGCAACAGCTTTGTGATCAGAAAATGTAGCAACCTGAAACTAAGTTCATCAATTTGTCTACAGGCGCTGGAGTTTCTCTCAGAACTGACCACAGCAAGTCACAATTAATAAACACTCCTCCTCCACAGAGCTGTGCGATGAACTACCAAATGTGATAAAAAATTGCAGACATTACCACAATAATTGGACTAACCACAAATACTGATAGCATGGCCAATGGAGATGAGTATGGACTTTAGGAGAACTATACAGGCAGTCCCTAGCTTCCTTCAGATTCAGGGGGGAAACAGTGGAAAATATGAACAGCCCGGGGTTGCTGGGATTTTGTGTTTAGTCATCAGTAGGGATGGGTATCGAATTAGGTACTTTTATAGGTACCGACCGAAATCTGTCGAAAGTACCGGGTACCGATTCACGAAAAATCAAAAGGTACCATGTTTAGGTACCTAAATGCATCTTTGTCACTACAAGGGAATGGAAGAGTAGGTGATTTTCCATGCTGGACCTGAACACAGCATTACAAGGTTATTTATTAAAGAATATATATGTCAAATTGAAAAACAAAAAAAATATACTATTAAGCAAACTGATATTTTTTTACCAAATGAGCACAAAAAAAGTATCGAAAATTGGCACCGTTGAGTACCGGTACCGATTGCCAGGTACCGGGCATCGGTACCGTATCGTTATTTATGTGAAAGGTACCCATCCCTGGTCATCAGACATGGACCACCAACACCCAACACTGGGTCAAAAAAAGCCCAACAAAGACTTCTCTTCTGCACCCAGCTCAAAGTAACTTGGCTCTGTATATTTCATATCTGCACAAATATCACTTTAAAGTTACCATAGCAACTTGTTACATTACAGGGGGTGGGAATAAATACTATTTTTGTATTTTATAAATTTTTTTATGTATTGTATCTTAATACACAGAGATATCTCAGTCAGATTTTTGTTGTCATTTGATATAGAGATAGTAGCTAGCATATGTATAGCATAATGATGCAACAGTGTTTATAACTAGGGTATTAGGTTTGACAGTTTGATGTATAAGAATGCTCCAAATAGTTAATTTCCTCAAAGTGCAGCAGTCATTTCAGTCTTGTTGAAAGCAATGACCAACAGATCAACTAACACTGTTAAAATTAGCATGGCTAAGGACTGCCAATGTGGCACATACTATCTTTCTTCTGTTTCAAATAAAGCTGTAAAATTGCAAAATCCGGCCTGAATTTACAAGAAAGACTATGATGTCTTTGATAATTCATTTTATTGTGACTTGTTTAATTTTAGACGTTTTCTTTACAAAAGGAAAAAAATCAATGTCTCTTACTTCCTTTTCCACAATACCAGTCAGTTCTGCCAGGCTAGATTTCTAAAGGCTAAACGTGTGTGGTCTCTCCAGACAGACCCAGCCGCCCACTCCCCTGACACTTTAGTGAGATATGAAGAGAGACAGAGTGCTCGGAGGAAATATCTATGTGTTGACATGTTCAAACACACAGTCTTCCTCCCTTTTCCTTTTCTTTTCCTCCCCTTCGTCTCCTTCTGTCTGTCAACCGTCGCTCTACCTCTCCCTTTAATGCTACACTTCTCTCCACAGTGAAGACCTTTACCCATTTGAAAATATGGAGTATTTCGTCTCTGTCCGAATGCGTATGTGCAAATGGAGCATGCTACATCTTTGCAGCAGTTTCAGGAACATTAGAGTGGCTAAATAGACTTGCTAGGCAGTGCTGTGGCAGTATAAAGCAACCCATAAATGTTCTGCATCACCTGAGTTTTTAACTCTGAACTCATCAGTAAGAATTACATCCCATGTTTTCTAATTTTTCTGGTTCTTCAAGACTATTTAACCACCAGATGAACTGTTCCCTTTAGAGCAGGTGACAAATGTTATGTTTTTAGGCCGTGTCTTTAGTGAAGGAAAGGCTTGGTATAGGCTATGATCAAAAGTGTTGGGAGGAAAAAGTATTCTGGCTCCTGAAGAGGGGGAATAGGGGAGAGAGTTGATTTGGATCTCAGCTTGAAAAGGCGGAAGAATCCCTGACTTGCAGTATTGCAGATGGCCAAACAGCAGGTCCTGTAACTGTTATTGTTGACATATTGAAACCCAAGAAAGAAAGTTTCTGTGGGGTTCAGAGCACAGTCCTAATTAACAAAGTTTTGCTTAAGTATCAGAACAAAAGTCTTTATTTGGGCGGTGGCAGCCCCCTACCATGGCATGTTATAAGTGGAGGTTTATTACTGTTTTGTTTCATAATCTTCAGTGCTTCATAGAAAACTCTGACCACTCCATGTTGGATGGTAGCAACAAGATAATGTATGGAGAAAAGGTTATGTGTGGACCAGAACCCAGACAGTGTGACTCCTCTATTTCACATATGTCACAACATTTAACAGTATTGCTATTATCGTTACCATTTACAGTTTACAGTTTCATTTAGCAGACGCTTTTGTCCAAAGCGACGTACAACAAAAGCAAGAATTTAGACAGAAGGAAAACCTAGTTAGTGCGACAACAGTGCTGGGGGGGGGGGGGGGGGGGGGGGGGGGGGGGGGTCAATAATTAACAAGCTAACAAACCACAATTAATTGCTGCAACAGTATACTTCAAACTTCAACAACATTCAGTAGTAGTGCTGAGAAAATCATAAGAGCTGAGTCTTAGACCTACTGACTCATTCTACCCCTGAGGGCAAGGAGGAGAAGGGTCAGATTAAGTGCACAAGTGTTCCCTGAACAGCTGAGTTTTCAGACGTCTTTTAAAAGTAGAAAGGGATTGTATAGAGTTAGGTAACTCATTCCACCATTTGGGCACAACAGAGGAGAAGAGTCTGGCTAGTGATTTGGAGCCGCGCTGGGCTGGGAGCTCCAGGTGTCTTTCACAAGCAGAGCATAGTGGGCGAGAAGGAGTGTAGACCTGGATGAGGGACCCCAGGTAGGCAGGAGCCACTTAAGGTTTGAATTTAGAGATGGACTCACCATATCTACTGTTGATGCCTGGATTACAGGACAGTTTGTTGCTCTTTTCTCTATTAGAGATGATTGGGGATTCAGGCTGTGCTCACTGTGCATCTCTACCTGCTAACTATCATCATTTCTCAACTTCTAAGGCCAGCCTGAGAAAGGAACTAAAATTTCTGCAACAAAGTTCAATTTAAAATGTGAATGAAAGCTACTGCTTTTGCCACAGCGTCAACAGATAAAGGCTAAATGTGCAAGATGATTTTCTGTGCATCATGAGGGATCAGAGTATCCCTAGCGTTGCTGTTGAGAATTGTTGAGAATGTAGTTATAGAATTTGTACCAATCAAAATTGAGTATTTAACAACATCAGGTGATGAACATGTGTATTATCTGGTAAGTGTGAAGTACAGTCATCATTCAGTCGGAATGATGACATGATGTGTTCAGATAACTAAATATGTGAACATATTTTCAAAGTATTGATACAAATGTAGGTGCAGTTCAATACCAATGTGTCAAATTCATTGATGATAATCATAATATGTGGAATAATCCATTTGAGGCTGTCAGATAAAAGAAATGAGATCTGGATTTAAATTTCCTTGAGTAAAAATGTAAAATAATCTTTGAGGACCCTGTTAAATCCAGCACATGAACAAAATTCCTATTGAAGTAAGTTTAGCACTTTGGTACTTTTGGTAAACTTCTTTGTAACTTAAAGTTGAATAGATGTAGCCTGTAATAGATTATAATCTCCAGGACATTTTTTTTATCTGGAGCAAGCTGGTTTTAATGGCCTTCCTTTAAACCAGATTGTGGTTGGACAGGATGTGTTGCAGTCAGGTACACTTCCTGTGGGAGCACCGTCAGCAGCAGCAGCAAATCCGACGGCTGTCGCTGTGAGGAGTCTTTGTGAAATCAGATGTGATGGCTGAACTGTCACAGCTCCGTGTCGGTGGCCAAACTTCGCAGCCATTTTTTGTCCCGCTAAGCGAGCAGTCAGTCAGACTGTCCTCACCTCCTACTTCACTTAAAGGTTTCCCTGAAGAGAAAACTATTTCCTGGAGCAGTTTGAAAAGTTTGGTTTAGCTTGCTCAAGTCTTTTATTCACTTTTCTTTTTATTTTGCATTTGCTTACTGATGTTATGTCAAGTTTTCTGGCAACAAGTTTAATTTTTTAACCATCAGCTTCATGCAAGAGCAAATTTGTGTTTCAGAGGTATGTGTTAGGATTTCTTGTTGGCTCACTGATGATGAACAGAGGTCAAACTGCAAATATGGATGAGCAAAATTGACCTCCAGTATAGTAGTGGCTTGCAAATCTTGATTATATGCTGTCAGTGTGTCCTTTCCTTTTGACAGCAAAGTACAACAACCTAAAACTATGCAAGCTAAAACAATAGCCATTAAATTAATACTATATGATGGGTTTGATGTTTTACAGAATCCTTAAAGATTCATTATAAGGTTTTAGTTTGTACTTATATTAAATTTGAAAATTCAGATTATCTTTAATCATTATCATATTATTTCTAATCTTGCAAGATACACAGCATAGACTGACAACATATTCATTGTAATACACATAAAAATGTGATAGCTACAGAAACAACTGATATGTTTGAAATCAGTTCATTATTTCTTTCTTTGGAGAGCTTAATGTTTAATTGTTTGTCTTGAAATGATCAAGATACATAAAACAAGACTCCTTAAATCTCTTTATAATATAAGAAAGTTTATAATTTAGTGTTACACTAATGGAAAACCAATGAGATGGAACAAGCTGCTAGGATTTACTTAATAAATATCTAACAAGTAAGACAGGCCTTAATCTGTCCCCAGGTTTTAAATAATTCTACCTGGGCCAAGATCAAAAGATACATCACAGAGATACTTAAGTTTATGTCTTGAGCTTAAAGTCTGAGCAGCATCCTTGTGGGGAAAAGCCACAAGATAGAATAGCAAGAAAAAGCCAATGAAACGCACTAAATGGTGTATAACAGTGGCATTTTCCTGTCTAAAATATCCTTATTTAACTTTTTTAAAATCAAAAACTGTTGATTAGTTTGAGTCACATCTCCAGACGAGTGTGAGAAAGTTGACCAAGAAGAGCCATGCCTTTTAAAAAGCATAATTGGTATTCCTCAAGGATCAATTTTTGGTCCACCACATTTAAGTCAACTAGCATACAGCTTTCCTTTAAGTTAGTTTCAAAGTATTTGAGAATAATGCAGACTTATATTTGTTTTGACTGAGTGGCCAAGCAAGGCAGCTGGGATCCTGAGTTCCGGTGAAATGCTTATGAACATTTTCTTAAACAGGCAAGACCGAATCCAACAGACTTAAATTCATTATGCACCATATACCAACACAAGCAGCAGAGGTTTAATACATTCTAGGATTTTCAGTCATATAACTGTACCACAGTGTATTTAGTTTGAGTGTTTTATGCATTTATTTCAACATTAACTAGTTTTTAAGTGCAACAACAATGGGACACTTGAGTTATTAGAAGATATGTGTAAAGATAGACTGTAACAGACTGACCAGGAGTATGGTGAATCGCAACTGTGACACCAATTTTATAAATCAACATTTATTTATCTTGGTGCTTAGAATGAGTTTGTTTAGCATGACATATGTCTTTACTGTTACCCTTATATCTGTGTTTTTCTGTGCTTTCATGAAACTGGATGCTTAATATCTTAAAGGTCCCATATTATGCAAAAATCACTTTATCAAGTCTTTTAGGGAAATTTGTGGGTCTTTGGCTTTCCTCCAAGCCCGCAAAATGTGATATTTAATGATTAAACCTGTACCTAGTAGTGTTTGTGAATGTACAATCCTGACCTAAAACGAGCTGTTAGGATTTTGGGGATTTGCCGACATCAGCAATTCCCTTTTTTGACCAATCAGGAGCAAGTCTGACCTGATTGGTCCACCGGAGCCGTTACCCCCGTACCCCCTCCCCACCCACTCCTCTCCCCAATGCTGGAGAGAAATCTCTACAGCAGCAGGGAGGAGAATGCCAAAATTGAAGAGCCATCACTGCTCTGTTTTTGGCCGTAAACAGCCACCTTGTTCCATGCACAAGCTTCCCATCTCGGAAGAAGACAAGACTAAGTGGCTAGAGCTCATTTATCAAGGGAATGTTCCAGCTACACTCAGTAAGACTGTGCATGAGTGTGCTAGTCACTTCACAGCTGACTGCTTTTCCAAATTTGGACAGTACAACAGAGGGCTAGCGAATAGACTGGTCTTGAATCCAGGCTCTTTACCAACCATCCACCAACAAACCTCGGACCCTGGAAATGTGAGTAATTTAAATGCTGTGTGCTGTGGAGCAGATGTAAGAGATTTTCCTCAGTGTCCTCCCTGTCTCTGTGTTAGCTTCAGGATGCTAACTTTAGCTGCGGTTAGCCTGTTGTTTTAGCCTGTAATGTTATGGTAAACGAGCTTCGCTGTTTTCTCAACGTTGTGCACTTGGAGCTCATGGCGCCGCTCTCAGTGACTTGGAAGAGCGGGGCGGTATCAGCGGTGGCTCATTTACATATGAAGGTCACGCCCACTAAATCAGAGCGTTCTGAACAGAGGGGCTATGAGAGCCTGGAAACAATGCTGCTGTGCTTGATTTATTGGCTTTTTGGACCAAAACATGTTACTACCATTTCATGAAGTCATCAATGATCCATATTAAACTGCAGAAAAGGAGCACAATATGGGACCTTTAACTAAACTGTGTATGTAAATGCTCAACCAAGACCAAAAGTTGAACATGAGCAAAAGCCAAAAAAGCTCTGTGAAATACATTATATATGTTAATTTGTGTCTTTCCCAACAAATAAGTCAATTTAAATTCAACATCACCCTCCTTCTGCCTCAGCCTCTTTAGAGGGGATGGTCATCAACAGCAATACCACAAGAGGTCACTTGAAAGTAAAGTGTAAACACATCCAGAGGCCAATACTGTCTTATTTCTGGTGGGGACAGACTTTGGCTGCATCTGTGAGTTTCTTCCATCTGCGTGCATAGCAGAGTGGCAATGATCACTTTTTTTTTTTTTTGGCACTAACTGAATTTTGCAGCCATGGCTCAAACCCTCATCTCCCTCTCCGACACACACACGCACACACACACTTCACCAAGATTGGATGATTCTTGTAACAGTGAAAATGACTGCAAATTCACACAGGCGGTTCATGTATGATTTGGCCTTCTCAAAAGAAGAGGACAGATCTGGTGACCATGAGGGCAGGCAACACTTTCAGTCCCCTTGGGCAGAATAAACAGTGGGAGAAGTGAGCAAGAGGTAATCCACTCTTCTGAAGTGCTCTCCAGCAAAGCACTTTAAAAAGATATATTCCTGTGGAGCAGTCAACTGCAGTAACGTGCAGGTTTTAGGTGTGAGTGATTTTTTTTTTCTTCCACAGCCTGTCTACCTCCACTGCAGCAGCTTATGATTACATGCTACACCATTTCTGCAATTTCATGAATCACACAATGCTGCATCCCGCCTGTAACTCCCTTTGATTTTCCATCACTTGGACTCCTTACACAATGGGTTCTAGTGTCAAAGAAAAACTGCTTTTTTCAATGACGATAAATTACAGTGAAAGAATAGACAAAGGGAAAGAAAGTGTGTGTGTGTGTTAAAAAGAAAGCCGGAGAAGACAGACGACAGATACTGAGAGATTGTATGCATGAGAGCGAGACAGAGACTGAGAGACAGACATAGAGCGCCTGTCCATCTCTGGAGCCTTAGGTAGTGCTGTGTTTGCCAATCTGCGCCTGATTGTGTGTGTGTGTGTGTGTGTGTGTGTGTGTGTGTGTGTGTGTGTGTGTGTGTGTGTGTGTGTGTGTGTGTGTGTGTGTGTGTGTGTGTGTGTGTGTGTGTGTGAGTGATGGGATATGGCAACAGTGCCATCTAGTGTATCTACTAATTGTGGGGATTAGTTTTAAACCCACTGTGTCAAGACAGGGGGATGCACAAGCTGCATGACCGCATGGAAAAACATCATGAGCCACGATGAAAGCCTCAAATCTTGAGAACACTACGTTCATATTGCTGTTTTTCTCTCTGTCTGATTAATTGAAAAACACTGAAAACTCATGTCTGTGTGCAACAAAGATTAATATAAAGATACTTAAAACTTAAAATGGGTAATCCATCAATGCAACATTTAATCAGTCTTTACTTTTTGATCAGTTATCTTTGCATGAAAGCTGCAGCTGTCTTCATTGGTACATTCAATGAAGCTCAGATTGGTGGCACATTATTTGATTTATGCTTCTGTTGATTTAACTGTTCTTTGTATCGTATGCGCCCTTTGGATATACAATACAGACAGTCCACCTTCACAGCATTCAGGGGCTCATACAGTTTGTTGAGTAACCTTGGTAAAAACATATTCTTATTCAATAATCCTTCATTTTTTGGAATATTCTTTCACCTGCTATTTAATTAGTTTAATGATATTATTATATCTATCTACAGGACACTAGGGTGACCTCACAGTCAAAGTACAGTCAAAATTTATTTGAAGCTCCAAGTGTTTCGGCAAAAGTGGCTGAGTGCCCAGAGGGATGTTCAAGAGCTGAATTAATGGAGTAAATAATAATAGGGACAGGATGGTTTATGAAGGAATTAAACCACATACTGTATATTCAGTAACACAGCAGAGTGGCAACCATAGATTGTATTAAATATGGACAAAGGGACTCTGACATCTGCCATTTTTCCCCCCTGATTCACAGTTTTGTAGCCTATCGTCGATGAGGGCTCTGCTGGGAATGCTAACCTCTATGTAGCTTCCTTCAAAGTTTGGATGAGGCAAAGAGGCGAGCCTTTAGCCTCTTTGTAGGCGGCAACATGGTGACTGCCTGTCAGAAGGCACTCTTAAAATTCACCTCATGTAGCATGTAGCATTTGCCAGTAGGGATGTTAGCTAACCAGACCCAAGCTGTTTATTTAAACCAGCCTTAAATTCAAGCAAAATCTCCTGGAACTTCAGTTTTTAGCTCTCTAATGGGCTTAATATTTTTAGACCAGGGGTTGCAGCTTGGTGGCAACAACTTTTGTGCTTTATTCATTAAGAACTCAAACAGACCACATTTGTTCAAATTTCCAATTTGGGCATTTCTGGATTAAAAGTGTCCAAAAAAGTTTCAGAGTTTCCAAAGTTTCCAAAAAAAAGGTTGACATGAATAAGCAATATGATGTATGGTGAAAAAATGACATCCCATCATGTAAATTAGATAAATAAAATGAGGCTATTTAGTCTTTTAAATTAAAAAAAACAAGGTATAGACCTGATTTATGAGAAATGCAACTCTAAATCACTTCGACTGTGATCTGGTGCTGTATGAAAAATAAGATTAACTCGACTTCCTGGGGTGAAGGCCCAACACAGCACCTCTTCAACCGCCATGCTGTTTCTGTCAGTCTGAAGTACTGGCTGTTCCTTGGGGATACCTCGTCCCAGCAAATCCAAGACTGATACAATTCCAGTGTTCACTTTTACTCAAATCTTAAATCTGCAAATTTCCTTCTGTTCTTTTTGAATAAACTTTTAGTAAGATAACTCAAGGCCAGGGTTTTGCTAAAAGTGTCAGCAGAAGGCTAATTGCTAAAAGCACTTAACTGATGGAAGAAATTAAAGGTCGTTGAGAGAAACTCTTTTTATGAAGAAAATATGTTCTGTTCTGCAAAGAAAGATACTTGAATCAATACAGCCCAAAAACTATATTTTACACATATCCTGCCTCTGGCACTGATGTTCATATTTATTTATATATTATCTATTTATTTATGGGCATTTTTTTTTTCTGCTAACCTCCCCACGGGTGCGGCAGTATTTATTTCCTCAGGTTTAATTTATCTCATCTTATTGTCTGATCGATTCTATATTATTGGACTGTTTTTACATCACTGCTGGGTTTTATTTTATTTATTGAGTTATTCTTATTTTGTAGTGTGTGAGCATTTGTGCGTGACACCCTATGAAACAAACTCCAATAAACTGTGTTGACATGGCAATAAAGCTTGAATCTTTAATCTTTGCAAAGCAGACACCCAATCATAGCCAAGGATTTTAGGATGGCGCTTTGGGTGGCAAATCAAGGGGGTCTGTGCCAATCAGAAGAAAGGAGTTTGTGGATTGGGGAGCCTTAAAGAGACAGCAGCTAAAATGAAGTAATTCAGACAGAGACTGAAATAAGAGTTTTTCTAAAAGTGAAGTGTGAGGAAAAATAGAGATTTTTTGATCTACTAATCATGAATCTACCATGTAGTAATTATGGGGGTACCAGAGGGATAGTTAAAAGCTTTGAATATTAAAGAAACGGTACTTAATATGAACATTTTAAAAAAATGCTGATGTGACTCTGCTTGATTACAATTGAGTGTTGATAACAAGAGACAGTCGTTTAAAAAAGTGTAAAACTATCATCTTCTTTCTTTTTTATTTTATGACTTAAAATGCCAGGCTTGAAAAGATTAATTCAAAAGCCTTACTAATTGAAAAACAGGATAGTTTCATGAAATGATGAGGGAAAGGAAAATTTCTCTTCCTTAATCTCAAAAACCCACACACAGCAAAACTGGAATACAATAATTTATCATTGACTATAGTAATCTGAGCGTAGCCTAAGATACAACTGAAACCAAGGCTCCTCTTCCAGCTGCCAAGAGCATAAACAGGTACAAACCAGGCAAAAAAAGTGTGGATATGTGTGTATGTGCCTGTATGGATGTGTGTGTTGCTGACGTTTGGACAGGGACGTCAGCATTTTGTGTGTTCACCATCCTCTTCCAAAAATGCACACACTGAAACACACACATGCAAGAAATGTTGTACTTGCCCACAAAGAAACCCACTTTGTCACTGTGGCCTGTTCCCTTCACAACACATGGATGCTGGCAACAACTCGCCCTGAGCCGATAAACTTTATCATTGGACACACACCTGTGCCTGTGCACACACTGCACTGCACAGTCATGTGCACGGATTCATGCAGGCACATTTCTTGCTTTGCTCCCTTGACAAGCGACAAGCTGGACACCTGCTCCTGCTATGTGCGGTTACACCTGGTCGTGTGTGTGTGTGTGTGTGTGTGTGTGTGTGTGTGTGTGTGTGTGTGTGTGTGTGTGTGTGTGTGTGTGTGTGTGTGTGTAGAATCATTACCATATAAATGATGTTGAAGAGCCCAAGGTGACAAAACACATGGGTCCAAGGGCAGGGTGTCCAGGACAGACCATCCTAAAATCTTCCACCATGATTGGCTTTCAGCCTCATCTGAGGCAGCACTGACATTAAAATCAACTTTCCAGCACATATTCCTACAACCTATGGGAAAAATTTTCTTTTGTTTTTTTTTAAATAGTGATTTTGGACTAAAATTTTATTTTTGGTCCCTGAAGATTCAAGTTCAGCAGATTTGAAAGAGTCCAATCTGTTGAGTCACATTTTAGGAATGTAACATTTTCACCTTTTATATTACTAGAAGTAATATAAAAGGTGTTTAGTGGTGACAGCCAGGTTTGGTTTACCATTTCCACTGATTTAAAGGATTGTGAGGACTTTTTTTAGTGAAATTGAAAATGTCTCACTTCTAGGAGTATACATGATTGTAATTCACAGCATAAAACAAGATAATTATTGTTAAATAGCTCATTTCTAAATGTTATTTCTCAGCTTCACTCTTGGGTCAGACTGGACCGGATTGATGTACGGCACATCGAATGCTCTCTATCAACCCTACGCTGGCTGACAGAGTTCAGTCATGAGAAGAGAAATCTTTGTTCTTATCTGCTGAAAATGACTTCTTGGCTTGATTTTGGAGTAATGGTGGACACAGGAGCTGGATTGTCTGATAGGAAAAGGACACAGGGTGGACGAATACTAAACAGGAAAGTAGAAGAGAGCGGGCTAAAGGCTAAAACACAGGCTAAGGGCTATAACACAGGTTAAAGGCTAAAATATTGGCCAATGGCTAAAACATGGGCTGAGCTGTTTGTGATACTGTTCATCCCAACCCAAATGCAGCAGATATTCTGCAGTAGTCGGTCCTAACGTGAGAGTCCATCAATAAAATGAAGAGAGAGGTTATGTTAGCTCTGCTTTCTAGATGAGCCCTGGTAGGACATAACAAGGAACTGCTAATGCTACATGCTACAGATACGTCTCCAAGCACTGGGCTGTGAGTAACGGCTACTGAACTAGGGTTCAAACTTTCGACGTTTGCTTGTTGCCATGAGTTATGTAAAGAGTAGGTGCCAGGAACAGGGATTAGAGGTTTCAAATTTTCCAAAGGGTCAGCAAAATGACTACAAACAGACAGTTCCTCATATGAGCTTCAGTTAAAGATGTAACATGTTAATCTCCCTGAATGTAGGCACTATTTTTCTTAAGATCATCGGCAAATTCAACAAGTAACATGGAAGCATGTAAAGTGAAAATTTTAAACTCATGGTCATAATTAAAAAAAAAAAAAAACTGTATGTATTCACTTGAATTTTTATAACACCGAAATAGCAATGCAGAGTTCTGCTACCAAAAATTTGAGTCATATTTACACATGATGAATCTGTTACAGCTGAGCTGTTTATTTTAAAGGCTTAAGTGAATAAACATCTTTTTGACAGAGCCCGAGTTACACCGTATAACTACAGTCAAATGCGTCAGGTTATTTATATGAGACATGCTGTCTGTATCTCAATGGCCTCTGCTGTGAACATGGTGTGTGGGGACCATCCATCTGTCAGTCTAACACAGTGTGTGAACTCAGGAGGATGCAAACATTTCAGTTCAGCTTGGTACACACAGAGAAGGATCAGTTCGGCATTCACATGCTGCTTTGAGCATCGACGAGTAAAAGAGTCTGTTTTCAAGTTTAGCAGAGAGATTTTTGTCTACATGTTACCTCACTAAAAGAGGGGGAAGAGAGCAAGAGAAACACAAAGGATTGAGTCAACACAATCATATGGTTAGTTTTTACTGGGGATGCTCTGCATTGATTCTTCTGAGCTGAAACTCATAACCAGCAGGAACCTGCCCTGTTGGACAATTCAATTTTTCCTCTCAATGCTGGCCCAATCAGAGGACAGCTCGGCTGATTAAATCCATGCATCCAACTGGCAAATAGCAAAATGTGCATTCTATTTGAGCTGCTTCTGTCTTCCTACTCTTTTCACTTCCCCCGCAAACCACTCTGCAACCCACCTCCACCCCAGCAACTCTCTTTCTTCTGTGTCTGATTTTACCTGTGTCATATGTTTTGTTGCTGTTTCTCTCTCTGGGTGTGCGCTGCCAATGCTCTCTCTGCCTTGGCTTTTCATGTATCTTGAAAAGGTGTGCTCTCCCTGCCTCAGGCTTTGGCATTCCACATAGGTATGCAGAAGAGCAGGGAGCGCCCAGAACAGAGCTCTACAGCCAAATATAACTTCTTTCGTTCAAAAAACAAATTATTTCTACAGGAGTGGCCCAGACTGAACTGTCTTTATGAAGTAATCTATAAATAATGAATCACTATGCAATTCACTAATATTTCAATTGGTATAATATGTAGCGCATTAAAGATTAAAGATTGAGTTTTTATTGACCATAACAACAGATTATTACCTCCGCTGAATAGGTTATGTTTTTGGGAGAGTTTGTCTGTCTGTGAACATCATAACTCAAAAAGTAAGAAACAGATCTTGATGAAATTTTCAGGAAATGTTCAAAATGGGGTAATGAAGAAATGATTAAATTTTGGAGGTGATCCAGATCACCGTCTGGATACAGGATTTTTTAAAGGTTTCTTTATCATTGTGAGATAGGGCTGTTTTTACCATGTGTGTATATAACTCCACGATAAATGGTCGGATTGCTTTGCAAAACGATACAAGACAAGGTCACAATGATTTCTGACAGATGTAAAAGTACGATCCAGATCCTGGCAATATTCTGGATACTAAGATCCAGAATTTGAAATATGTACTGGGTCAACACAATTTTCAACATTGTCAGGAAAAAAAATATCGTACAAACCTGAAACTAACACTAAATTGTAGCAGACAGTCTGCTGAAAGGGAGTATAACATTAAAGTAGGACTAAAGTATCGGTGACAATCAAAATATGCTTGGTGAAGTTCTGCGCTCTCTGAGTGCTTTTTTAGTTTTTTCTAATTTTAGACTTTTGTGCTGTTCCAACTTTGTCCAACACCAAAATAATTGCTGTGCATTTTTTTCTGCTGGAAATGACTCCGAAAAGAACCTCATCTGATGAATTTTACAGTCTTTGTATCAGTCAGAAACGATACAATGATGAACGCCAGTCATTCGGCTTTTGTCACTCTGTCACCCTCTCTGTCAGTCACTCTGTCAATGTCAGCTAGCTAGCTAGCTCCACAATGAGGGGGGAAACCAGCATCAATCAGGCTCTGTCACAAGCGGGGGTCCATTACTTCAGAGAGATTATGATACCAGATATTGTGGGCCCTTTGGCTTACACACCGAGAGACAAACAAATGTTGAATTTCTAGTGCAAGTGCTTCTATTAGCGCCTCATCAGCTCATCCTGCTGTGCAAATATTTGCAGTCATAAAGCTTGTTATTTCTGAATGTAAAGTAGGCCCATGCAATGAGAAATCCAAGGACACCGGTGGATTTTATCTCCGACCACAAGCAAAGGAGTATCCTTCAGGAAAGCATGAAGGTGGCATGAGTGGGTGTTAAACATAAATAGATTGAAAGTAAAGAAAGAGGAGCCACCGGAGTGACGTTTATCCAGAGGGGATGATGATCTTTTTGAATGATGTTTGCCTGATTGCATTAAGGGGTATACCAGTGCTTGCTTGCAGTCTGACAGTGTCATGGAAACACATAGTTGTACACACTGATAAACATGAACATGCATTAGACCGCCATCTTTCACTCTCAGACACGTTTCTTATCCATACATCCTTATTTCTGCCCTTCACAACGCTGTTCATCGCAGAGCGCAGAGCTACAGTGACCCTATCTGACAGAAAAGAGGTACTGCAGCGCTGGAAGACTGACTGCTTGGTTTGTGTGTGTGTGTGTGTGTGTGTGTGTGTGTGTGTGTGTGTGTGTGTGTGTTCGTTTGTGTGTGTGTGTGTGTGTGTGTGTGTGTGTGTATGTGTGTGTGTGTGTTTGTGTGTGTGTGTGTGAGAGAGAGAGAGAGAGAGAGCGCTGTAATTACTAGAGAAGATAAATCTTGTTAATGAAACAGACGGAAAGAAGAGGACTCTGGAGAGGCAAAGGAGGAGCAGAAAGAAGAAGAGAGATGAGGGGAGAAGAGGGGGAAAGGGGGGAGGGTGGAAAGACAGACAGTAGAAGAAGCAAAAAGAGACAGAGGAGAAGGAAAAGAAGTGGTATAGAAATGTGATTAAAGTATATGAAAAAGAGACTAAACTAGAGAAGAGATAGACAGCTCTGAGGGGGGATATGGTATGAAGATGACAATCTTTTTGTCACGTTTTGTGGCATTGCATCATAACAGAGTTGAGAGTGACGCACAAGAACTGAAGGGGAGGAAGATAGAGTGAGGCAAGAGAAGCTGGCTCTGAAAGACCAAAAAAGACGGAGGGGGGAAAACAACACAAAGAACCCCCAATTCCTAAATAAAACATGAGTGAGTAATGCATATAACCAAAACAGAGATATCTGGGAGCTACAGGTTGAGATGTAATTTCACTACATTTCCCAGAAGCTAATGGAAGTATTATTGCCTTCTGGATCAAAAAGCTTTTTAGTTGCAAATTAATTGTCCAAAAAGTCTGTGGACGCTACCTTTATCCAAAATAAAGCCTAAGCCCATGAAAGTGCTCTGGTCTTAAAATGTTAGCACTGTTATCATGATTATTACATCTGAGTCTGTACACAGACACTGAAAAAGTTTCTTCTAAATGACAACAAACACAAGGCTGTTTAAGGAAACTAATGTCTGCTAGAAATGCAGAACAATGTAAATGAGAAAAGGCAAAAATCGGACAGAAAATGGCTAAAGATGATGGTTGGACATTAAGCTAAAGATATCAGAGTGGTTAGCACACAAACACTCCCCCCTGCACCAGCTCATGGTTAAGCTTTAGTTGGCATTTTGTTCTAAGACATTGAGCCCTTTTGAGGTTTTGTCTTTTCCCTATTTATCAAAACTGTTTTTTCTCATGCATATTTTGCAAGGTCTTGAACTTTGCTTCACAAGTTTTCTGCAAGTATCACAATGATATTGTTATCAGGATTTTTTCTTGTGAGGTAAAACTCTGCTGTTGTAACAGCCCTCAACATTGTATTATCCATAGTTCACCACAGTGTGTCAATGTCTGCATATTGTTTTTTAAATCCTTTCAAATTAATTGAGCCAAGGAAACCAAGAAGCATCCACTTATTAGATTTAAAAGCCACTGGGGCATCCACAATATCCAAAATCATCTCTCTGTTTCACTCACCACTAACCCCAGTGTTTGCCACTTTCCCTTCTCTTAAACTGAGTCGCTGAGGTTGATAGGGATGCACTGTACAGTGGTCTCAGTAGTTCACTCCAAACTTCCACCATCACAGGTCCACAACAGTATCAAGACTTTTTGTTTTTAAGACATAGTAAGAGTGACAATACTAGTACATGCTCATCATAATCCAAAATTTGAGATTATTAACCCCTTGATGCCTGTTGTCGCAAATTTGCAACATATCCTGTTTGGTCTTGATGCAGCTGAAATGACATTTGTATCTCAATATTATCTATTGATTCATATTCTAAACATATCAAAGATCGTACCAGATTCACTATGTCACAATATATTGGTCAGGGGATGAACTTTTCATGTCTATGCTTATATGTATATATGATATGACTTAGTTATAACTATTGTGTGAACTATACTCAAATTTACCATTTCTGGTCAATTAAATATATTTAAGAATGCAAAAACAAATAAAAATTATCTTTTTTTCATAATTGTTTATTAATTCAGGCAGTAAGGTTCAAAACTTGTGCAGTTTGTTGGACAGAGGCATACAAAATCAAAGATCAAAACACCAATAACCTCACTCACTTGACCTTCACCCCTTCAAGACCGCATGTAGGAGTGTGTGTGCATGTGTCCATGGTAAAATCAAACTGTCATGGCCAGAATGGACACTTTGATCATGCTATGTTCACAAGAGGAGAGAGAAGGAGAATTCTGAAAATAAGGAGGAGATGGGATAAAAGAAAGGACAGCAGGAAAAGGTGGAGAAAAGTGAGGTTAAAATAGAAAAGGGAAACTGAAAGAAAAGGAAAGGGGGGGGGGTAAAATGAAGAAGAAAAAGATAAAAGGGGAGAGTTGGGGAAAAAAGAGGATGACAGAAAAATCCAATGAGTCCAGGAAGATGAGAGACTACTGGAATTAAAAAAGAGAGAAAGAGAAGAGAAAACTGGAAGGACGATGAATTCAAAGGATCAAATTAGAGGAGAAGAAGGGGAGCTAAACAAACAGATCTCACATATATCACACATTTCACAAGTGTGAGATGAAGAACTAAGTGCACAAAAAAAAAGCACAACAGCAGAAAAAAAACAAACGATGAAGGAGTAAAAAGGAAGTGGATGGAGGACAAGTAGAAGGAAAGAGAGGATACTGATCGTAGAAATAGGATAAGGGATGAAAGCCCTCTTTCACTGAGTGATGAGGATGTACTAACATCACACGCTACTTACCCAGGATTCATAGCGTGAGATGAGTTCCCAGTATCCCTTTCATCTCCGCAACACCCAGTAGTGGTCAATCACAAAAAGGCCTGGGGAGATACTTAGGCAGCAGACAGTCATACATGTGAGCCCACACACACACACACACACACACACACACACACACACACACACACACTCACACTCAAGAGAGGTCAGACTCTGACCTTACACACATCCTCCCAGAGGAGTGTTCCTCTTCTAAAAAACAACGTGTAAATTCACACACTTGTTCTGTGCTTATATCAACAAGCTCAAATTTGGTAATTGAACATTTTTGCAGTTGTAACCCTTTTTTCTAGCTTAAAACTCCAGTTCTTCCAGAGTGGAATAAGAAGCAGGCTATACTTTAACTTCAGTGCTCTTTATATTTCACTTGATCCTGCGACATACCAACATGGTGCAGCATACATCTGTACTTCTCAACTCTGCACTCTCGCTACCTGAGTCCTAAATCTCTCCCCTAGGGAACGGGGGCAGGTAGGAAGCAATGTTAACTACAAACATTAGAACAGCGCACTGTTCAGAAATTACAGTCACACAATCAATGAATCTTCTGGATCAAATCCTTTAACTGAGACGCACAAAAGTAAGCATCTCTGTTTTTATGATAAGCAGTTAAAAGTTCTGCATATTAACACATAGATAGTATGATATATGGATGTAGCCTCTGTGACATCACCCTTTTGTTTCTGATGCAGAATTTTGAAGCCTATCATCACAGGAGCCATGATGGAAATGATAAACACAGCTTGACTTTGTCCAAACTTGGCTTGTCAGTTTCATAACTAAGAAAAAAATGGATAAAAAAACTGCAGACCCACAGTCCACAAACAGGGACAAATTAATGCACAGCCTTATCTAGGCTGCAGTCCAGGGGCTCTCTGATTGGTCAGACTATTTTTGGAAATTTAAATATCCAATCATCAGGTGCCCATGTGGCCACACTTACTGATTTGTTAACCTATGTTGGTGTTGTCAACATAGTTGCCAAGTCTGCTTTTTATAAGTGACTTTGAGCTTGTTTTCCTGTAAAGTCGCTTGAAAATCTTGTCAGTCATGAACTGTGGGGGTTTTGGCTTGATTTTTATTAAAGTGTGGCTGCTGAATTTTTTTTTTTATCATTTAAAGTTTTTATATTGACAGTTTATTGTCAATTTGCTATTATCTATGCGAAATGTGCATGTATTTTCTTTTCACCAAAGTTTAAAAAAAAGTTCTTCGATGTTTTTATGTTGACTGTGTTTATTGCCAACTTACTGGGTACAAAAATAAATAATTATACTGTTATCAAGAGGTCTATTTTTTACACAATGTGACAAGTCACCCATTGGGCTTGTTTTGGGCTTGTGTCCTCAGAGCTGGTCAAGAAAAAGAAGCAGAAGTATAAACCAGACGCTAGACAGTTTAGCCTTTCTGCTTCAGGTCTTTGTGATAAGTTAGGCTAAAGAAAGAAAATTCTAGCTTTGGTTTTATACTTAAGGACAGGTCATGGAGCAGCATGTTCTCATCTGGCACTCGAGCAGTGCTTCCCCCCATATTGAACCAATCTGTTAGCGACTCAAGTTTGCAGACTTATTTCTCTCTTGCTTCTTATATGCTCACCATTATCCCTCAATCTCCCTTTGAACATAAATAAATTACACATATAATTTATTTATCAAATATCGAGGGATACACTGCCACATTTGCACAGAAAGCAAAAACCAATTTCCTGTTGTGTTAATTCTCTCTGTTTGAGAGGCCACAGATTTCCCCTGCGTTCATTTCCCAACGGAGCGTGAGTGTGAGTCTGTGAGAGTGTGTGTGTTTACAGATTGTAACTACACCCATGGCTGCCCCAGCGAGAGAACATCAGATGTCTCTCTATCTCTCCTCCACTATCTCATGCCCGGTGCATCTGTCCCTTCGGCCCTCCATCGCGCTTTCCCCTTCCTGATCCAACCCTCTCTGCATCACCAGAATGACGAGAGCCACTCCAACAAAACATTGACACACATGTCGAGATGAAAAGATTGGGAGAGGGGAGGGGACCAGGAGAGGAATCTGGGGGGAAAGAGGAGAAAGTGAGGTGAGACGAGGAGAAACAAGGTGAAAAAGGCACAGAGGAGAAGTGGGGAGGTAGAGGTGGAAGTGAAGGGGAGAATAGAAGGAGAGATGAGAAGAAACAATCAAAGATCTACACACACACACACACACACACACACACACACACACACACACACAAACACACACACACACACAGTACGGAGGGCAGTGGTGTGTGAAAGTGTTGAAGTGACTTCTGAGTGAAGCCTCAGTGGAGCGAAAGAGCAGCAGCATCAAAACACAAAGAAAGAGGAAGACAGAAAGAGAAGAAGGGAGAAGAAAAAGAATATAAGAAAGTTTACCTATTTGTTTTAAATGCACATTTATAATGCAGCTATACCCACAGAAGAAAATAAGACAAAAAGTTTCTGGAGGAAAGTTATCAGCAAAGATAAAAAGAGTAAAGAGTTTGACTGATAGAGGGGGGAACTTTTCTTCCATCTTTGATTTTGGTCAGTGACTCGGCAGAAATGTTTTCCTGTCACTAACAGTTGAATAACTATTTCAAAGTTTTCAGATAAGGTGTGGCATCTTTAGACTTTGATTACTTCTCTTTGTAGCAGTCATTCAACAACAGCATAGTGAAAAAAGTATAGAGGTCAAAGACAAGGGCTCTTAAACTTCCCACACTTGATCCTAATACAATAATAGGAAGACAGATTCTTCTGCTCAAAGGATAGTTCAGCCTTTTTGAAGCGGGGTCGTATGAGGAACCTGTTAGTAGTAAATTACCAGATGCAGGTCAGCTCTGTTCAGTCACAGAGACAATGGGTGAGGAACCAGCATGGGAACTAGACAATCGGCTGCTACAGGTACAATCAGTTCAACCACACAATTCAGCTACAGAAAAGCCACAGTTTTTCTGAGATTAAGACTCTGTTTCCCATGAGCGCTAAAACCCACTGCAGTGATGACATGACAGAACTTATCTTCTTTTAACACTACTTTTTCTTTGTTGAAGAAAACTTTACAGGATGCAAAGCAACAAAATAATCTATACATAACAGTGATGTAGCACTGTGGTTTAAAATGTGACAACAATCAAACTTTGCAAATTAGTTTGTTCCATAGTTTGGTAATATTTAACATCACTCTCAGCCAGGTGGTCTTAGACATGTAACTTGTAACATTAGAATGATCATTAATGGAATGGACATTATCACAAACAGCTTGTTTTAGCCTGTGCTCCTGTTTAACTTTCTTCTGCTCTTCTGTCCTTTTTCTATTTGCCACTTCAGCTCCAGTGTCCATCATTACTTCCAAAAGAATCCTTCTCCACAGAGAAAAACACAGGTGTCTCTTCTCACTGCTAAACCTTGGTGTGGCGTATTGTAAATCAATCTGGTCCTGTCATCCATTCAATAGCATATAGAGATAAACCAATACTGGCGCCGGTCTCATTTCAAGTTGTGGCTTATGATTAGGTGGATATAAAAGAGAGACTTTGTAAGAAGTCCTCACAGTGACTTTGAATCAAATTTATAAAAACTAACAAAAAATGTTTTTATGTTTTTTTTTTGTTTTTTTTTTTATACGCTGATAAGATGCAACTACAATGAATTAATTTTATTAAAATAAAATTTAAAGAGTACAGTACAACAAATTTATTTGATAAAACAGATTAACTTAGATTAACTTTACTTACCCAAAAAATGTATGTAAAATAATTATTATAATTATTCTATTTTATGAAATAAAACAAATTTAATTAAAAAAAAAAATAGAAAAAAAAAATAAAACGACCATAAGCCCTGTGAGCACAAAGCTTAGACCAACAACAGGGTTAGAAGAAGAAATACTACCATTCTAGATGCACTGATATTTGCTGCAATAAATAAATTGATTAATTAATTAATTAAAATATTTGAAATCCTTGATGCATTTAATACTTAAATTCCAATAAGATGAAAGCTAAATTAACCCGCAACACTAAAACCAAAAATCCCATCATAAAGCATCTTTGCTTTATACCTTTTTCACTGGAGAGTCCTTCAAAGCAGAGTGTAAAAAAAGAGTCGACTGATGCTTTGAAAAGTTTTGCTTTGGAGCCTTGAGGTGACTCAGCCTTTCATGCTTTTGTGTCTGCGTCTGTACGTGTTTGTGTTTGTTTCTGCACCACTGAGCGATGACTGACTCATGTTCATACATGTGGAGCTAATAATCACTTATCATATGTATGCTTCTCCTGTTCCCTGGGTCCTTACTCGTCTCTTTACCCTCACTCCAGTGAGTGTGAGATAACTGCGTGTGTGCACGCTCTTGTTGTGTTTCGACCTGGATAGATGGCTGTCAAGTCAAATGAGGCTACTTCATCCACTGCCTCCCTTTTCCTCTCCCACTATTCTCTCTCTTCCCCCCTCTGTCTCTTTTCTATCACCACTCTCAGCTCACTCGTTCAGCTGTGTGACAGATAATTGACATATTATCAGCCAGTGACCTTGTGTCGCAAGCGAATCCCCACCAATTAAAAATTGGGGCCATTTCCTTGTCAAGCCTGCATAATGGAAATTCATACCGTCCACAATTCAAATGAGCCACACACACATCCCCTCTCTCACTCTCTCACATACGTGCACACACACACACACTGGCCTGCATGCTCACACATAAAAGGTAATCATGTGTTGGAAGACATTTGCCATGAAGCGAGGCATGTCAAATACCAGAGAGCCAAAGATGATGTACAGAGAGGGGTCAATAAGTGTGTGTGTGTGTGTGTGTGTGTGTGTGTGTGTGTGTGTGTGTGTGTGTGTGTGTGTGTGTGTGTGTGTGTGCGGTTGACCTTGGAGGACAGCAGAAGGGTATCCAACTAACTTATAAACTCACTCAATCACAGTCTGGCAGAGCGAGGGTGGCTTCAGACTGACAGAGAGAACAAGGAAGATGGAGGGAGAGACACGGAGATGCAGGGCGAGGAATGGTGACAGAGCCCAGAGACGAAACTGAGACAGATGGAGAGGGGTTAAACACTCAGATGGATGAGTAGAGAGCCGAGCAAAGAGGGAGAAATTAAAAACTGTGAAAAAACTGAAACGGACACAGCTCGAGAGAAAAGAAATCCTCACTTTGTTTTGGTTAGGGGGAGACATTTATATCTGTATCTGGAATAATTGATATTTTTTACCCTCTTTTTTACATTCTTTTCCCCTCCACACAGACATACACCTAAAGTACATGTACATAGAGCTTGTTGAGTCACTTGCTAAGAAGCTGTCATTGCTTCGCCACATGTTTAAAAGAACATGTATCTAAGGAGCAGCCATCCTGCTTCCAGCCCTGACAGAAAGGGTGTGACTGAAAGGAGAAGCATCAGTAATGATTTTCAGTGCAGCAGCGGTGCGGACCACTGCTTCCTGTGTATTTATGCAGCACCACTGAGAGAGAAAAGATGCATGAAGAAATAAAAGATTTTTATGGGGAAACGTGGTCGGTAAACTGTCTCTGTGTCTGATCTATGAGCTCACACACAATGTTTTCCATATTCTGCCAACCTGTTGCCATTGTACTGTCTTCTTCTGAAAGCAAATTAGCATTTAAATGAGCCAAGTTATTTTCCCCTTTTACACCCGCTCTAAATTACTGACGCAGAAGCTTTGATTGAGATGAGAGGAGGGAGACTGGTAGCTTTTTTAGTGTTATTGACCCAGAAAAGGTTGAGTGAACACACTCGCTCTTTCCCAGTAACACCCCTTCATCAAACCCACAGAGTTACACTCGCTTGCAGCTGCTGCTCAGTAGCCTACAACCAGAACCTCCCAAGTTAGGCACCAAACAGCTTGACTGATGCAAGCTGTCTTGCCTTAAGGAGGACTCCAGTGATTTTCTGCCTTATCTCGACAGTGAACATGTCACAGAGAGATTCCGTAATGCACCTGTACACCTGGCAGGATTTTCTGTATGCTGTGGGAAGGCTCAGGTCATTTCCCCAAGTACTGCGCAGGATGATGCAGTCCAGAGCCAACAGGTAGCAAGAAAACATGTTTTTTCTCTGACGTTTTAAAGGCGTGCATGAGCTGTTTGTATTTGGTAACAAAACAGACTCACACTTTACACACTATACACACTGGAGCCTTGAAATGATCTAAAAAATACATAAATAACAATCAGTAATTCTGAAATTTCCACCTGTAAATTCTTTTGACATTTGTGAGATAAGGCGATTAAATACATGACTGCTATCAGAAAGGTTCCTGGTGAATGCCAGAGGAAGCAACAAGCTTGTCACTATCCAGTGTTCTTAGCTCCAGAGATAAGTGGTTAAGTTCACTGCCATGCCAGTGAGCTGTAAAACCTGGTTAAAGACAACTCCCAGTCTGCTCCTCTCAGTGGTCATGTAAGGTTTTCTGTAGCAAGCAGTCAAACCAGAACAGTAAATATTAAATCTGATTTTTATTTCAGATTCCATATCCGAGAAAGCTCTGTAATGACAGGAATTACAAGAATAGTCTTGTTCATAAACGGTACTGAAGACTGTTTAGAAAATGAACTGGAAAAAAAATGTGTCCCCTGTTTAAGCCAATCCCAGCTGGGATGACCCATCCCTAATCAAGCCCAAGGGCTAAAACCTATGTTTTGGGTTTTAGGCCAATTTTGACTCCCTGCTTTTGGCTGAAATTCCATGAAATATGTAACCCCCATCCAAGTTGTCCCAGCCAGGGTGACAAAAAAGCACCCTGAACTAGACCCAAGGGCTAAAACCTTTGTTTTGGGATTTTACAGATTGGGCCCAAACTGTAAGGGCTGGCCGTTTCGTTTTGGGCCAAATTTTGAAATCCCTCCTTTGGCCGAAATTTCATGAAATATGACGCAGCGCCACCATAAACAGTATGTAGAGTGGTCAGCATGGCTCTGACTTTGGTAGTGGCAAGGGCTTCGCCTACAGCCATAGGGCGCCTGTCGGTCATGTGACCCTCAGCTGTGCCTCTTATTGGGGGGATGGGGGGAGCTCGGGATCTTAATATCATCTGAACGGCCAAGTTAGAAAAAAATTCACCCCCTGTACAGTGGGTGCCGGTGGTAAAATTAGTGACTCAGACAGGAGACCTTTTTTTTTAACCAAAAAGGTTAATTTCTGCTTCGAAAACGGCTTTTATTGGCTTGGTGTGGATGTGACTTCTGCTACTTTGGAGCCAGCCTCAAGCGAACACTCGAGAAACAGCAGATTTTAGCACTTCAGCATTGTCTCATATTCTTAAACCGAAGGTTGCCGCTACTAACCTGCATGCTCAAACACAAAAGGTAATCAATATATATATATATATATATATATATATATATATATATATATATATATATATATATAAATATATATGTGTATATATATGTATATATATATATATATATATATATATATATATATATATATATATATATATATATATATATATATATATATATATATATATATATATATATACATACATATATATATATATATATATATATATATATATATATATATATATATATATTTTTTTTTTTTTTTTTTTTTTTTTTTTTTTTTTCCCAATTCTAACCTCTTCTTGGATCTCCCTCCTGATGTATCTTACTATTCCCAAAAGAAACTACAGAAGACTGGAAAGTAATAAAAAGGAAACCTCTCAGGAAAAAAAAAAGAACTAGAAACACAATACAGCCCAATAATATCTTTACTGTTGACTGTTCATCTGCGGACAGCGCGGCACTTTCTGCTGCATGTCTCACTCTCACCAAGGTGTACATAGTTGTTGACGACTTGCAGAGTTAACACTGTACCTCATTTTTGTTTATTTTTTTATTTTTTCATAGGAGTTTGCCGATCCATATCCTTTGTTTTTCTTTTGGCTGTAACTCCACTAGCCGGTTCACCTCTGGTTTGGCTCTGTTCATTATGTCGGTTTGTTGGAGTGGTCAAGTTATATACTATCTATTTAAGACACAGTTTGTTTTATTTTGAAAGTCATTGGGCAACATTATTTCCGTGCACAACTTCCTTTCCCGCTCGACCTGCTTTTTATGCCACACACAGGACAAAGCGACCTTCATATCGTCTATTTCATTTTTTATGTTAATGACTATTAGAATATTCAAAAATCATTGCCCGTCCCTAATTTAAGGAGGTTGGTGTCGTTTTGTTGACAGCCTTAGCAAAAATTCACCTGAGAAAGAATTGAAAAGGTCATATTGAGAACAGTTTCTTTTTTACTTGAATAACAAAAAAGCCTATTCAGTATCTGTCAAAATATCATCATTCACTGCCTAATCTCGAGTTATAAAAACTGTAAGGTTGGCCTTGGTTTGTTTGGCCTTGTTACTGCAAAAAGTTATCACATTTTAGGCTCGACGTCTTCTTATATTATGAGTACTTGGGGTTTTATTACATTTTTGGTTTCATTTCAGGCTCTTCTTATTTCAATTTTTCAAATTTCAAACCTGCATCCACCTGATGTAAAATCTGACAGAACACAGAGTCAAAACTGACACCAACATCAAATTAATTATACCATTAACGTAAAGGAGTAAACTTCATCCGCGGGATCAGCGCTCCCCTTCTGCTGCTGACGTTCACCTCAGCTCCTTGGCAGAAGCTTAAATCAGAGTGTGTGGAGCACTGAGGCACGCGGAGAGTCTTTACTATCGAGTGCCACATGCATTTACAGACTTATAACCTTAAAGCTGCAGTTAAAATGCTATAACACCTTTAGCTTTATTGTAGATTTAATTAGTTGTTGGGTTTTTTTGCATTTGTTTTGTAGAAACAGATGAGCTTAAGGCTGGTTACTCTACCGTTAAATTGCATTGACTTGGCTTAATTGGTTTTTGTTTATCTTGAAATGACATGTTGCAGGTCTAATTCTTAACATGTGGAAAGACATATTAAAGACCATGTATCATCTGAATGAAATAACCTCACATCACTGAGATGGAGCAGGTCAGAATTATTATATCATATGTGATATGTTTGCAGGACAATAAATCTAGGAATCAGTTTGTTCAAAGAGTAGGTCAGCCGAGCTTTCTTAACTACAGAGCAAAAGGTGTCTGCTTCATACTGTGAAACAGGCGACAGCTAGTGTGCAGACAGGGGCCCATTCTTTCTACCCGCGAGGTCATTTGGAAATCGAGTGCTGCGTAGCCTTCTCCTTCTGGGAGGCTGTCTCCTGTCCCTCTTTTCCTCTCCTCTGCACCCCTGACTGTGAGACTCCATAAAGAGATCATGGATGCTGATGAAGACACAAAGAGTGGTCACTGTAGACCATCACTCAGAGAGGGACGGGAATGGACAGGCAGAAATGGAGAGGAGAAAGAGGCAGGCTCAGGATGGTTAATGAAAAAAAATGTAATCTGTGCTTTTTGTATAGATGGAGCTGTTGTGCCACTATGTGGTGAAAAGTTGCACTGCAGCCGGGACAGATTCATTTTAAAGGCGAAGCTAAATCTCAAACTAAAAACACCAGTTAACCCTAGTCACAGTAAAAAACTGGAGACATAAGGTAAAGTTTAAAATTTTCACCTGCGTTTTCTGCAGTGATTTTAGCAAAAAAAAAAAAAAAAAAAAAAAAAACAGAAAACAGGATGGTCAGACCATATTGTGAACAAAAAAATTTAAGTACATTAAAAAGTAAATATCGAAAAAAAAATAAAAAAGATCAAAGATTTGTCAGAAGATGTTAAACATTTCAATTACCTGCAAGTTGAAATGTTGTGACCTTCATTTTTTAACAGTTTTTTTTACAGTTTTATGTAGAAATGTAAATTTATGACGTGCTGCAAGAATTAAAAAATAAGTAAAATCTTGATCTTCAAATGAACCTAAGCAGACATATACTGATATAAAAAGAACCCAACCCTGAGCTAAATTAGTTATCTTAATTCTCTTTCAGCTGATGTATTACCTACATTACTACACTGTGTTTAGAAATTACTTAAATATAACGATTCAAGAACAATGTGACATAACACATGGTTGAAACGTGTTTGAGAGATGTGATTTCAACAATATAATATCTGGGATAAAGTCACCCCAGGCTGTTTCAGAGTCTATTAGACCTGAGAGCAAAAAGTGCAGTCACCTTTAGTCTGTCACTGTGAGTGAAGAGAAGTTAACGGTTGGCCTGAGGAGCTCCTCCTGCTCTCCAGCTCAGAGGGATGGAGAAATTCAGCAGTTTAGTTAATGTATGTGACTTAAGTTACCTGGGGGAGGGGAATGAGTACATCAGTGTTGTGAGATGGATTGGAGCTATTTAATCACACCTGACAAGTATACGAGGGTGGAATATGTCAGGGAAAAGTTCTGCTCCTCTACAGTCGTATTTTTTAAATGAAGCCATTGTTCTTTACACTTCTCTTTTCTGTACTTTTCATGATGCACAGGCCAGCCCAAAAGCTCAGGAACACATCAACCCATATTTCAGCATTCTTTGGAGCCTGATAGTACTGCAGATTGTGTTTTGTTCATGCAATCTTTTTGGTTGGAGGTTCAATGATTAAAGAAACTCACGGAACAGGATTCTGAAACTCACTATTAATATCTGAGGACTGATGAAGCAGCAACCTGGAAGCAGACACACTTTAAAGACAGGGTTTGCAGAAATTTTTGTTGTAAAAACACAACTTTCAACCTGGGCTCCTCCTCTTTGGCTCAGTGAACACTGACTATGTGAACAGATTCACTAAGCCAACAACGACCTGTAGCATCGCGTTTCTATGTGGAAGAGACTCGAGAACCGTGCATCTGACTTGGCATGTTAGCACAAGCTAATCACAGGGTTATTTGACACATACCTGGCTGGCAAGAAGCCAATTTGCATCACTCTTCATTAGTGCTGCACGATTTGGGGAAAAGGTGCGATTTGCGATTAGGTGGACAATATTGCGATTGCGATTGTGCTTGCGATTTAATAAAAAAAGTTGTGTCATGGTGAGTCTACAGACTTGCTTGGTTATCATGGAGAAAAATCTGAATTGCATGTGCTGACATTGCGATTGCGATTGCGATAATGTAGCCCTACTCTTCATCCCATGCTGCTCTCCAAGTGCCCAAAGGTGAGTGAAAGTTGAGCAAAGCTTCATCCTCATGTAGTTAAAAGCTTTGTCTGTTTGCTGTTTCATTTCACTTTGGTTGTGTCTTTTATTTTTTCTGTGCCACGCCAAATGGGCCGTAACTCCACAAAATGTTGCCCAAGGGCTCCCAAGCTTTTAGGGTGCATCTGTGTGGTTCCTCTGAGCGTCCCTAGTGGGTTTTCTCAAAACCGGGTTTTGGGTACACCAATTGAAAAATCACAGTTTTTTGGGGGGTTACTTTTAGGGGCTAAAAAGGCCTGTTTTCAAGCCTTCCACCAAATGGGCTGAACTCCACACAATGTAGCCCGAGGGCTCTGAAACTTCTAGGGTGCATTCGTGTGGTCCCTGGGAGCATCCCCAGTAGGTTTTCACAAAACTGGGTTTTAGGACCAACCTTCGGAAAAAACTGGTTTTTTTTTAGGGCTGATTTTCAGCCCGAAAAAGGCCTTTTTTTTTAAGCCGTTCACCAAATGGGCCGATACTCCACAAAACGTAGCCTGAGGGCTCCCAAGCTTCTAGGGTGTGTCCGTGCTGTCCCTAGGAACCTCCCCAGTGGGTTTTCTTAAAACTGGGTATCGGGACCAACTTATGGAAAATCGCAGTCTTTTGAGAGCCCCAATTAAGGGCTAAAAAGGCCTGTTTTTAGCCTATTGTAGCTTCTCAGGATAGCATCTCCACTAGCTTAACAACACACAAAGTCAATTGCGCACTGGGTGCGCTGTAATTAGCTGTGGTAACTATGCTTACTCCCCACCCACAAATGTCCTGATATAACCAACACATCAAGATACAGTCTGAGGAGAGGGTTGAGGCAGACACAGACACTGACACTCATGTATAGAGGCCTAGAAGTGACAATTGAGCAGGATTACTTCTATAAACCTAATTTTTTATTTTTTTTTTTTTTTTTTAGGAAGAGACTACCTTTAAGCTGACTGGCTCCTGCTGAAGGATCCAGTGTCTTGCAGCTCTTATGTAAGAAACGAGATACGTGCTTTCCCAGGAAATCAGCTGCTGCTTCTCTATGAGATTTGGTGTTTTATTGTGAAAATTCACACTAAATAATAACAGTAATCATGATGAGAAAATTATTCAAAGTAGTGTGTACAACATACTTTATGTACAATAAGGGTTCCAAGAGTCAACCAAAAAAGGACCAACTCAGGTTTGATGTATATATAAAATATATTCTTTAAAATTAGCTTAGTGGACCTAAGCAAATATCATCAGAAACACTACACTGATGTGAAACCCACTGAACATGACATGGAGAAAAAATTGAGTTCATTGGTGTATCACTAACTTTTCTATATGTGTTGTACTTTTGTTATTCACAGACACAATGAGCTGGACTGGCCTAAAAATACACAAGCGGTGTACAAGAAGAGTCAGAGCAGACTGGACTTCCTCAGAAAGGTCAGATCCTTTAACAACTGGCTGATATCTCTGAGATGATATTTTCACATTTATTTGCCCAAAACGATAACAATAATAATGTACTTACTCAATAGCTTGGATCTGGAGGACAACCAGGAGATTCAACAGGAGCACTCTGAAAGACTTAAACTAGACTCAGGTTGACAGAGTGCCACCAGAGGACAGTGTCTCACCACAAACAGTAAATGCATCACAGCTTCAGTACAATCTGCTAAATGATTGGAAACAGACAAAAAACTTGTGTAAAACTGATGTGACTCCATCATTTCTTAACATCTGCTGCTTATTACTTCTTTTGAAGGATTAGACCTTGTCCCTGATCAAAAAAATATGATTTTTTTCTCCTAAATGTTCCTTGGCACACTGTATAGAAAATGTTTAATGTTTATATTAGTGTACATAATGAAATAAATATACATTTTTTTTGTATCTTATTATTATGTTTTTGGTTTTGGAGTTTGTCATGTGTCAAAATTCTTGTTTTGTAAATTTACTTTTCACAATTTCAGAATTATAGTCCTTGTGTCTCTCTGTCCTGACAACAATGTACTGTACTGTATATTTATCCTTCAGACAAATGTGAAGCTGAATGTTTTTACCTTGTAAATTTGAAATGAAATAATTTGGAAGAACATTTTTTATCATCTTCCATAAGATTTTTAAAAAATGATTTAGGATAAAGGAAAAAGGTTAAACATCATTTTTCACTAAATCCTACTATCATTATTGCCCATGTTGTGGACTTTATGAAGTCAACCTCAACTCTAAATGAAGAAATTCTCATTACAGTTTGTTTACACTGGTTTAAAATCAGAGAGAAGTTGTTAAGTTTGAGCAGTATGAGTTCATAATATTTAACTACACAAGACATAAACTAATTCAGTGTTTTGAATTTGTCTGTATTTAGTCCGTACAAACTCCCAATCAAGCAAAGAGTTATTACAGTTCAGTGTAAGTCCTGCTCTAGCTCTGTAAGTTTATACCTCTGCATAAGAACATTACATAAACACATACAAAAAGACACACACGCGCATACACACACATACAGACGCACCAATTTCAAGTTCCTTCTCGGGTGTCTCGGCATGGAAAAGGAGAGGGCCAGTGACCCCCCTGAGTGAGGGAAAGATATCTGACTCTGCAGGAACAAAGTTGCAAAGCTGTCTGATCTTTCCCTCCTCTCTCAGCATTCTGACCACACGGCTTCAGAGGAAACCAGACGTCTGCTCTCAAGGTGCTGAGTACAGAGAAAATACTGTGAAGTAGTCCGCAAAACTCCAGACCAGCAGCAGGTGACTTAAGCAGTGGTCACATGATTATGAAATCTGAGAGTTTACATGGAGACAAGCTGTAGTGCCTCATTCCTCACTGTAGACTACACATTAACAAGCAGTAAAACGGTGTTTGAATCTGGAGTCTGGACTCCTCACTGTTTGAATTCACAGACAGAAATTTGAGGTTTTCATGAGTTCATATTTCAAAACTCCAGTTTGAGATTTCTTGTGGATGCTGAGGAGGTGGTGGGGTTAAAGCAAAAGCCGTGCTCTTGTGCCAGTGTGAGTGCTAAAATCTGTCATCTTCACTTTTTTGGAGGATGTGTCTCTTATGTGATTCTGAGAATGACGCATCTCAAGTGTGAAAAAAGTGGAGCTTGAGTCGTCAAGAGTTAGCTCAGAGGTGGTGCTCTCCCTTAGATGTTATCTTAGGCTTATGTTATGAATATATGACACCACATGTATTGTGGCTGCTGTGATTGTTTTATCTATGTCCCGTAACATGTAACGGTACTTGGTGTGAAACTAGCTGTGTGTCTCTTATGCAAGTTTTAATCACATTTTAGTAAGATTACCTTTTACAAAGTGTGAGAACAGCTTTGTTGTTCAGATCTGTTGATCAGTTCATTCGAGGTAAATGTTGCCCACAAAGAAAACTGCTGATTCTCAATGGACTTTGGCGACAAAAAAAACAACACTTTTAACAACATTTTAATTTAGAATAAGATTTAAGGAATAAAAGTTAGTGTGCGTGTGTGTGCGTGTGATGTGATACTGATTACGTTTTAGCTCAGGATTATGTATGTGGAGGTGGAGCTGGCTTTCACATGATTTTCTCCCAACACACTTGTGATATGTTTTTCTAAGTACATTGATTTTTTTGCACTGTATTCTTGTTGTTGATATTTGCCTCTTACTATTTCTCTTTCCTCATCCTCCCATCTCCCTCTCTCCAACCCTGACACAGTTGACGCAGACAGCTGTTTAACATGAGTAGTTAGAAGTGCTTAGTGTTGAGGTTAGACTTAGGGTTTTGTTACGGTTAGATAGGGCTAGATCAGGGTTAGATTGAGGGTTACACAGGCTGTTACACAGTTGTGGTTTATGTATGTACAGCCTGCCTGAGGACCTGGGCCTGCACAGAGCTTTAACATGTTCAAAAGCAAACTCAAAACATTACTTTTTAGTCTAGCTTTTAACTGGGTTTTACTTATTTAATTTATTCATCTTCAACAAAGTTCCAATCTTAATCTTTTTAAAGGCATATAATGTTAATTTTTTAGAGTCACTTTTATTATCTTTATTTATTTGTTTTAACTAAATCATTTACCTTATTTACTTCACTGCTTCTCCCAGCTTTTTTATTTTGTACTTTTAAGTTATAGTTTGACATCTTTTTCTCTTTTTCTGCTTTAGTCTTTCAGTATTTTATTATCTTATTTGTTTCTTTGAATTTGGTTGTTCCATTTTCTTATCTTCAGTTTTAACATCTCATTTCACCTGCAAAGTGCACCTTAAAGTCTCCAGGAAGCATTTCTCAGTTGCACAGATTCTAATTATGTTGTGCTTTTCCTTATTCATGGGTGTGGGTTGGTGAGTCGGAGGGGGGGGGGGCTTGTCTGGTCATTTAATTTGATTTTATTCATTTTCTTTGTGTCAAGCACTTGGTGTTACCATCGTTGTGTGTAGATAGATAGATAGATAGATAGATAGATAGATAGATAGATAGATAGATAGATAGATAGATAGATAGATAGATAGATAGATAGATAGATAGATAGATAGATAGATAGATAAAATACTTAATTAATCCCCGAGGGGAAATTCATGTAGTTTGGGCCCATCTTCCAAAGATTAAAGAATTAAAAACTGAAAACATTAAGTAAGTGAGGTAGAGAAGTAGGAAGTGCTTTATAAATTGATTTAATGATAATGCAGACTGAGTTTACTCTACACACCAGAATAAAATATAAATACTAAAGCTTTGAGTTTGGCTGAGAGATTAGTCTGTGTCGTGACTTTTTTCATGGAAAAAAAAAAAAAAAAAAGAAATGAAGAAAGGAGTCATTGTTGGTTTAACTTCTGAACAGATTTTAAAGGTGCGTTCCATACAGTGTTCATCCAGAGTCCTACATATGAAGGCTCAAGCATATTTACAGAACATAGAGATATATACAGTCTTTATATAGAAAACAAAACTACTAACAAAAATAATCATCTTTTTTATAGCAGCAAAGAAACTAAAGAGAAATATGTATATTTACATCTTTTTTTTTTCTTTTCAAAATAACAAGGCATATTATATATAGTACACGGCGCATACTTGCTTTCCCATTCTTTAAGTATTCTTCTTGATTAATCTCTGTGAAAATCAAAGTGTATAGGCATCTCTCTCCTCTGTCTTTAACACGCAGTTATCCAGAGGCAGAACCACACAAGCCGAGTCAGGCCATGGTGGACTTAACGACATGAGCGCCACACTGCTGACAGCTGCTCACGGGAGCGTGAGACAGCTTCACTACATCGCAACATTCATTCAATGATCAGGACGGTGAACCTTTACGGTCGCCACTGAAAAGTGCAAAGACTCAGCTCGGATGTGTGGCCCTGCCTCAAGTTCAAACAGATACAAAACCATAAAAAAAGACAATTGCTAGTTGAGTTAAAACACCAGAACATTAAAGACTCGTAAATAACCCCTGGTATTGTAGCCACTGATGCCAGAGTTAAGTGTAAACCAAGTGATTGAAAGTAACAGAACCAGAACCAAAAACGAACACTGAGATGACTATTTGAACACACTCTTGCATGTTTTTGTCTCTCTCACACTCTCACACACTCTCACACACACACACACACACACACACACACGCACACACACGCACACACACACTCACACTCACACACACACACACATATTCCAGTCCATTTGTGTAACACCTCCTGTAACAGCAAATCAAACAGCTTTTATGTATTTGGGAACTATGTGAAAGTGTCCTGTAAAGACAAGAAAGCTAAAACAAACAAAAAAAGAATAAATATCCAAAATTATATAATTTCTTCCTTTTTGCAACACACTCCTACTGTTTACTCTTTTAATATTATGTGCAAGTTCTGTGCAATGTCAGACCCCCCCACCCCCGGTTAACGAACGTCAAAGTTAAAATGATTTCAGCAGAAATCACTTCACATTCAAGAACATTTAAGTCACAAGATGGAATCAAAAGTAAGAACTCAATCTCCCAGCAGGCCGAGCTGCTGTCTGAACATTCCAGAGTCTGCATTCAAAAGGCTTGGGACATTTAAGAACAAATAAAACAAACCCCGAAAAATCAAAGACTTACTATTGAACAGAGACACTCAAGTTGCACTTCAAGTATTCACGGCCTGGAGTTTCTTACCTACACTTTCAACAAGGAGTGGAGGCTCAGGGACAACACACATCCTGTCTCCTAGCTTCAACAACTTGACACACACATGTACTCGTGCTGAGAAGGGACAAGATGTGTGTGGCCTGAAACTTTAGTTCTTAATGTGCAAAACAAAAAAACAAAAAAAAAAAAATTAAAGTCACATGCTTGTTAAGAGTGTACTCACATCCAGACCGAGCACAATGCTTCAGCTTAAAGAGTACATGTTGGTTTTCTTTACACATTAAAGGTCAAACAAAAAGACACAAACATCCAGCCATGCATTAGAAAATACATCCCTGACCTATTAGGACACAAAGAAAGAATTTGAGTGATTTGTACAGAGTCATACTTTGGTGTTGCACACATGCATATTGCTGTTGTCGCATGCAAACCTCCCACACCCAAAGTTTTCATTTTAAGCTTCATGTTTGTCCTCAAACCGAAGTTGCGTGTCCATTTTTTAAATCCAGAATGTTTTATTGCCCGAGTGGTAACAGATGGCATTCAAAACTCTGCACCTGGACCTCCCGGTCTTTAGTCACTGACTCATCCCCCACGCCACAGTCAGAGTGAAACACTCTCTGCTCTGCCCAGAGGCAAACTGAATGTACCCGAAATAATGGAATTCACTGTGCTGAGAAAAAAAAGGGTTCAATTCTATACCAACACCTCTCCAAGAAGAAGAAATAACAACCCAATTCAAAAATAAGCTCCTTCACTAAATGCTTTAAAACACACTACGAGCAAATCTCTTTTCATGAGTAAATGAACCCACTGCAGTTTACTTTTCCATTCCTTTACATTTGTCTGTTTCAGCTGATGGAGTTAAAAAGCAAACTGACCCAAATCCCTGGCCTCTCACTCTGACAGATGGAGGGCAGGGAAAAAAAAAACATCCACCACAGTTTTGAGAAATGATTTCACAACAGAACAACCCTGCTTTCCCTGCAGCAACATCACATGGTCCTCCTCCCGATTGATTAATAGAGGCTGATATCGCAACAATACGTCTGATTTGTCAGAAAACAAATGACTCAATAAACTCTTCAAACTTCCATTCTTGCTAAATTGTTAATGCACAAAATTTCCAGATTTTTTTTCTAAAGATCAAGAGTTTCGAACACATATCCTACAATTCTGTCAATATCAGTAAGAGTTTCGCTTCAAGTTACTCATCCTGCATTTACTCTAACCCCTCTTAAATAATATACACATGACGCTGACAAGATACATGAAAAGTTTGAATCAACATTTTCACTTTCTTATCAGTTATAACGCTACAGCCATTCACCTATGGGGATGCCAAATGGTGCATTAGATGCTTTTCTGATGACTCTTGAAGCATTCTGGTTTGTTTAACAAGCTTATACTCGTTATAAAACTTGAAATTTTCTTTTTCAGTGAATTAAAATCAATATTTTTAGCATAAAGATTTGTTGCCCATATCAACGTGCACTACGGAGGTTATTCTGATTATTCAAAAACAAACTAGAGCATCATTCTTGGCCCTCCGTAAGTCATGAAAATAATATTTTGGATTTTAATGCCAACACATATTGCATCTTTGCTCTTTCTTTCCTTGAATGTCACTACACATCTGCAAATTTGACTTGTGCTCCACACCTCAGAGCAAAACCTCCTTAAGGCTAACCAAAAGACTTTAGAACAACAACAACAAAAAAAATCCCAACCAATCCTTGGACTCGTAATCAAACACTTCTCCCCGGGGACCAGGCTTCAGCTCCGAGTTTTAGAAAATGCCACTCTCAAAAGTCTCCAGAGTCTTAAAGCTACCATCACAGAGTGCTTTTAAGGTCCCACAAAGCTCAAGTGTGTCGTTGGTTTTATTTTGGTGAACACGATGCCTCCACTGGAGATTAGTCCAAAACACATTTCCCATCAACTCCCGCAAAGATTCAATCAAGCTTAATCCACAAAGAGGAAGAACAATTTCAGCATTTTGAATGATTGCAGCTCCGAGGACTCATGTTCAACAACATCCGTTCCTCAGGTGTTCATTCGATCGTTGTGTTGACCCCAGGATGAAGAGGTGTGTGTGCGTGTACGTGTGCAAGTCCCCTGAAGTTTCCTGTCCAGGTGGTTGCTTAGTAGCACCTCCCTAAAGGCCCTGAGAGACAGAGACAACCTCTCCTTAAAACCAGAAATTACTCAGTTCTGGACGACCCATGACGGATCAATCGCATATCCATGAGGGTTGAGTGGAAGGAATTTCAATGACGGCTTGAACAGCCCTGGGACATGATGGGGTACGTTGGTCTGGTGAAACACTGGTCCCACAGCAGGATGAATTGTTTCCTTCCAAAAATCAAGACATGACAATCCAGTCAAAGTAAGAGCAGACACCAAGAGGCAACCAAAGAGCACAAGTCTCTCCTGAAGCGAAGATTCATACTAGATGTTCCTGCAGTAATGTGTCTTTTGATGTAGCCAGTCGATCACAGAGCAGACTCATTTTCTGTGTGACAGGAAGTGGTGGTGGTAGCTTTTCCCGCCTTGTTCAGTTTGAGGAAACTGGGTTTTTCTATGACAACGGCCACTTCACTGCTGATGGGATTCACTAGTTTGGTCAAAGCCCGTTTTTCTGAAGCTTTGGCTGAGTCCCCGTCTCTGTTGAGCAGAATTAAAACCACAGATATTAGGTCATTTTATCTTACTATAACAACTAACACAATACAATGGTGCCGAATAAATCTTCCAGGCTTTATCCCGAAAAGATTTAACTGAAGATGTTTGTCTAATCACAGTTTAAAGGCAAAATAATATATGACACATAAAACGCAGCTAATTAAGGACACATGAGGGCCCTTCCTGTCCAACTCTTGTCAACTCACCTGCTGTTTGGAGTTGGGTAAATAACCAGGAAGCAAGCAGTGAAGAATCCAAGAAGGGAGCCCCCGGAGGCCACCATTGGAATGACACGGACGCTGCCAACTGCTTCCACAACAGCACCCAGAGCCGAGGCCACCAAGATCTGACTGATGTACACCTACAAAAGTAGAGATTCATTATATAACAGCTGTTTGTTTAGTGAAGTTAAGTAGATGTAAGCTAAGCCACAAAAAGTTCAGTTACACAACTTAAACACCCACCTGGCAGGATAAGATGGCACAGTCGATGCCAAAGCCTCTCCGGGAGTTACCAGGGCTGTGTTGGATGTACTGCAGGTAAAGAAACTTACAGTTACTCACAGCAACACGGTAGCAATAAGAAGAAGTAAAAACATCACACTGTTATTCAAGATAAAAAATAATGTTAAGTGAAGACCAACTTTTGAAAACAAAGAAAAAGAAAGAAGCTGGGCTTACAGGTCTTTTACTTTTAAAACAAAAGATATCAAGCCACAAAATCTGCTATTCTCTTACTCAAAATCTGTGTTTACTCAGTTTCTACTGAGTTATAAGAGAAAAACATGACACATAATACAAACACTTAATTTTTAGAAGATAAGGGAAAATAATGCACCTCTTTCATTTCATGGTACTGCCCCAGCAGAGCATATGGACAGTAGGAGATACTCATAGAGATGATACCCATGCTGCTGATCATCACCATTGCAACGTACACATTAGGGAAAATTGCCATGACAGCGGTCCCTATGGAGGAAAAACAGAACAAAATCAGGCTCAGACTCAATGTTACTCATATTTTCTTCTATCGATCATATTCTCTGGGCGGCCATTTTTCTATGACTCATTCTCAAAAAGAGAAACTAAATACTGCTGGGTTTTTGTGTTCTACAGTTATTTATTGAATAGATTAATATCACTCTAAATTTGTAGTATGCAAGTTGATCAACAAATGCAACAGTATGAAATACTTAAAACTGGAAAATATGCTTCAAGATAAAACAGCTTCTGCTAGCATTCAAACACTTTTGGAAAACATGTTAGCTTATATGAGGTAAGCTAGTTGATATATTTCATATTGTGTGCATTTTTTAAGCAGTATGATACATTGGATTTTATTTAATTACTTATTTCAAATCATATAATGTCAACTTGTATCAAACAATTTGCTAGATAGCTGTTAGCACATCAGCTACAGGAGGCTAATGTTGCCTTATTGTCATAGTTGATTACATAGAAGGGGGCAGAGATGTGAAATGATTTCCTTTTTGAAGTCACCCGTCAACTTCTGTTTGGTGTGTTACTGTCAGTTTGTCATCAGTTAATCATTATTTTTCAATAAAAGGTCAAACTTTTTTTTTTTTTCAGCTGAAGTGATTTTTTAATCAAGGGAGTTTGACACTTTACTATGCCCAACCTCAGCTTCTCAGCAACTTCTTTGCTTTGTGAAACAGCAACAGTGAGGGTATTAAGCTTGAAACAAACAACTAGTTGGCTACTTACTAGCTTACAAATCGTGAGCTGACATAACATTACACAACACTGCTTAGCAGCTATCTTCAGATTGCTCCTTCAAACCTGTTTGTTTTTCCTTTAAGGTGTTTCCATATTCCCCTCAATATTTCACCAACTATCACTGAAAAGTGGCGCCACCATAATGTTCAGTGAATACACTACATACGGACAATGCACAACCAGTGTATACAATGCGGATTTAGTGATCTGTGCTATTGTGCTGTGTAGCTTTTACCTATTGAGAACCCCAGCGTTCCGAGGATGTAGATGATCTTAATGCTCAGGTCAAAGTTGTCAAGGTACTTTTGAAGAATAGCTGAAGGAGGTGAAGGAGTAGGGTGTTAATTTCACAATTCAATGTTGTGTGCAACTCTAAATAACTCAAGTCATTCAGTAAATAAGTATGGAATAAATAACTGTTACAAAACACAGTCCTATGAGTGAGTGAGTGATCTTACCTGAGCATGTAGCAGCAGTCATGGCATAAATAACCAGTCCCCAACATCCCATCTGCACTCCTTTGTGATAGTTATCCAACAAAGTCGAGTTAGCAGGGGCCTAGGAGACAGAGATAAACATGTATTTTAGTTTTCACTGATTTTCAACAGTTTCATCTCCTTTAAATCCAGATGATAAAAATGGTGTAACAGAGTGGATGCTTTGGTTTAATCATCATTCCTTAAAATTACAGCTTTTAGATTGGTTTGGATAAAAAGTCAGTCAGCTATTAATGTGGTCGGGCTTGTTCTCTTACTGTAGGATCTCCTTCGTAGATGACCTGTCCCATGAAGTCAGTGAAGAAGACGGCCTCAGCAATGATGGAGAACCAGGTGAGCAGGTGACAGGCGCACAGTCGCAGCAGCTCTGGTGGCATCTTCAGCATGGAGAGCCACAGTAACCGTACAGTGGTCTCAACCTAAAGAAAAAGAAATATCAGACTAACAGGAACACAAGCCTGGGCTATAAAAAAAAAAAGGTTTAAAAGTTACTTCATTTCTCACCTCTCCCTCTTCGCTCTCTGTGTCTCCGCTGGAGGAGTTTGTGTTTCCGCTGCGGTGTCTGTTCCTCTGTCTGCTCCTCCTCCGGTGTCGGGCCTCCACTTCGTACAGGTCATTCATGCTGCGAGACGGCTTGATGAGAAAAGCGGCATTAGCTCGGCGGTACCGGTAGCGGTGGCTCCCAACTCGACCGTAGTAGGAGAAAGTGCAGGAGGGCTGGCGGTAGAAGGTGTGACGGTGGCGGGACTGGCGCATGGGGGCTCCTGTACTGGCAGCTAAAAATAAAAAAAGGGCGTAAAATCAATAAAATACAATAAACAGACTTAAAAATATGAACAGACGGCAGGTAGAATCGGCCTCACAATAAAAAAATAATGTGTGACCAAAAAGGCAATAACCATGCATATTAAAAGACACAGCACAGTAGTTTATTCTCAGAGGTAGCTGAATATGATTTCCTGTATACCTGTCTATACAGATACATTTCTCTGTTTTAGTAAGACTAAAAATAGTCATAAGAACATAAAAAATAGGAAGAGTATTGATGTAAGGGCTGATGGATGCAGTTAAACCAATCAAATACTCTTTAAACCTCACCAAGACTGTTTAGAAAAACTTTTCTAATAAAGAAAAATAAAAGAACATTTTGGTGTTTGTTTGGGGTATTTTTTTTGCAGTACATATGATGTAAATACCGACCTTTGACCATTCCAGCTCTGTGTGCCTGTCCTTTTGAGCTCAGCCTGTTAGTGTCATCTCTATCAGCATTAGTCACACTGGCTAACAAACGTCCGTTAAGCGTCCTCTGCTCGTTGAGCTGGTTGTTCAGCAGCGCCTCCTGACCGTCATCGTGCTCCATCTCCTGTAAGAAAGCCGAGAGGCGGGAGATCTTGTTGGTGTGAGCATGTGTTTGGTGGTTGTTGGCCTGGAGGCGGAGCAGGTCCTGGCTCCCTGCACTGCTGCTGCGTCTGATGTTGCCAAACTTGGGAGGCGGAGTGTTATGGATAGTGTTGAAGAAGGAAGTGGTGGTGGGAGGTGAGCCGTGGTAGGGTGAGAGGCGATCAGCGAAGATGGAGGGCTCCAAGTGGCAGAGGAACAGTGCATCGTGGTCTATGTGGTCGAGGGTGGCATCTGCCATGGCGAGAACGCTGTCACTTTTACCTGTGAAAACACGGTTAGAGGATTTAGAGAAAAAGACTGTTACAAACATGAACATTAGACACCTGTAATATAATTGATCTGCTTCCAACTTTCAATTGAACAGACCATGGCTTGATCATCACTTATTACACAGCTCAAGTTAAAGTTAAAGTGGTGTTTTTAAGTCCACCAACTTGCCAGACATGATTCCAGGCTAGTATTGTCAGACTCTGTATAGCTTGAGCCCTACGTTCAGTTTTATCACAAGTGTTTTTTGTAATCTGAAGCTGGCTTGAAATAAAGACCTGCAGACAGATTCACACGCTGAGTCTTTATTTGACACATGACCAAAGTAAGAAATCAGACGAGAGACAGATGTGAAAACTCACTTCTCACTAGCTCCACCTCCAGGAAGTCCATATCCCCATGCTCTGACTGGTCGTCTCCGTACGGGTCGTACAGGTCATAGCTGTCTAGAGTGTCATCCTCTCCGATCAGCTCTAGCTTTGGAGCCAGAATCCCAGTTCTGCCATTGGCCGATGGTGGTGGATGGGTGCGATCTGGACTTTCCTGATGAGATACAGGCAAGGTTTTTAAGAACAGAGTCATCAGGTTCTTCAGAAGAAATTCCAATCTTGCAGCATATTTTTTAAGAACTGTACCTGATCGAGCCTGTCATGTTGGGGCGAGTATTGCTGCTCCTCAATGCTGAAAAGATGTAACACAACAGAGACAGAGAAAAGGATGGCGGCAAAGAAGAACAGGATCTGTTCCTGGGATTTGAAAGCTGCTCCGAGGAAGGTGTGTGTCCAGTCCAATCCTCCAAGAGCATAGCCGACCGCACCACCAAGACCTGCACACATAGATGAAAGTTTAGAGTTACGAAGAGTTTGTCTGTCATTTGATGGAACTTCGTCTCAGTTCACCACCTGATGTTTGTAATAAAACTTGCATTCCTTGAAAGTTACATCATGTAAGACAAAAGCAAGAGTTACCTGCTGAGGCAGCATGGATGTTGAGCGCCATATCTTGTTCCTCCGTGTCAGCAACATCCAGTAGGTACGCTCTGATTGGCCCCTCCGTTGCATCGGCACAGAAGTCCAACACCACCACTCCCAGCACAGTAAGCACTATCCCTATTGGTTGACTGCCCGGCTCATCACCCATAGCCAGACCTATCAGAGAAGAAAATACTTTTTAAAGAGACTGATGGTACATTCAGGCAATTCTCCATCAAGTTTTAAAGAAATCAACATATTCACATAAAGTGAATCTTTTTTTAAAATACATCAAGACAAGATTCTGCACATCATCACTCTCCTCACAAAACCCTCCAAGCTGAATTGCAGACAGTGCTTCACAAACTGAGTGTTCGATAGCTGATTATTGAGTGAGAGCAGCTGCAGAATGCAAACACAAACAAATAAGCTGAAACACATTTCCAATAATGCTTTGCATGATGAGTGTGACCTTGTGTTCAATCATGTTTGTGACCTTTACCTTGCAGTTTAATGTGTCTTTGTGTCTGGCTGCCCCAAGAGAGAAATAGTACGAAAGCTAATGCCTGGATGTATCTTTGTGCATGTGTGTGTGTGCGTGTGTGTGTGCATGTGTGCGCACAGGTGTTGTGATGCAGCATGACTCAAGTCACAATCTCTCAACATCCAGGAAGAAATGATAATATAAAGAACTGAAGAGAGTGTGTATTGCTGTGAGTGTTGTGCAAGATTGTGTGTGTGTTTGATGTGTGTGTGTGTGGCAGCGGGGTGGGGGGGGGGACAATGGAGCGGCTCCACTCACCAGCCAGGCAGGCAGACAGGAAGTGAATTGTGATTGGTGGAAAGGGGGAAGCAAACAGGAAGCATTTCCATGTGAACTGCCTGCTCTTGTGTTCCCATGTCAACACAACCTCACACACACACACACACACGCACACTCACACACTGTACAGGTTACTACAGTTTTCCCATGTCACCCTGTCTTGTTCACACACATTCATACAAATGCAGCCGCGGAAACGTACACTTTCTCTCTCATTTGTCTTATATACACACAGGTCAGTGGTCTTTTCCCATGTCGGTCCCTCTAGCAAGGTGCGCTCTCTTTTTCACACACTCACACATACACAGTCCCTGGTGCCCTAAAACGACCTGTGTGCCAACCTTTCTGTAGAAGAATAGGGTTCAAACAGAAAAAATAGAGCTGAATAAAATCTGCTGACGGGAGCAGTTCACACAGTCGTCATGTTTTATTTTTGTCCTCCTTTGACATTTCATTTTACACCCTTATATTAAGAGATCCCTAAAAAATCAGCTCAGTGTCATGAGTTTACATTGTAATCGTCTATGAAAAGTTGTATACTGCAACCCCACTAAAGATTAACATGTTTAATCACCTTAGGTTAACCTACTGATTCACTGGTTATACAAGTGTTACGAGGCTTCAGTCTCTCTGCGTCATTGTTTACATCAAAACCAATACTTCACCTACAGAGATCAATAAATATACAACACATGATTGTAGGCTGATCAATTTGTTTGACTAAGACGAACGATTAAAGTAAGATGTGTATGATGTCATGAACTGAGGGTCAGACCAAGGGTAACAGCTGTCTCTTTATAAAAAAAACCTGATTCTTAGAAAAAGGCTGTCATCGACTTTTATCTTCTCTGTGGCACAAGTGCACGCTGGGTAACACTGTGTGTTGTAGTGATTTGGGGCTTTAATTCCCACTAAGGCCAAGGAACTCTCTGAAGGTTTAGATAACAGTGTCAGCAGATGGTACACAGCTCGCTTCTGTAATTTTAATCCAAAATGTAGAAACACATGAGGCCAGACTCAAACATGTAACAACTGAAGCAGAAATTAACTATTGTTTCACTGGAACTTATTTACTTTAGATGTAATTTTTTGAAGTTGTTACATTTTTTTCTTCTATGCTTTCAAGCAATCCATAAAAAACCTGCATGTAACTTCAACAATGGGATTTATGCTCTCCAGTTTGGCCATGTTTGCCCAAAAAATGTGGAGTTAATTGTAATTTTATGCAGAAATGTTTTTACATGTGTTAATGTGTGGAAGTGAAAAATGCATGATCACAAATAATCATGATGTCTTTCAAGTGTAGCTTGACCCAGCTTGTCTAAACCCAAATACTTTACCAATTTTTAATTAGAAATCAAATGTTTTTGTTTGTTTGTTTTTTTGTTTTATCCATTTTTTTATGAAGGTTAACCAAGAAAGATTTTTAAAGAACACATTTTTTTTCTCCAACTGATAGTAAGTTGAAGGGCAGCAGACATCTCTGTTAACATTAAATCATAGAAAACTTGCCAAAAGCTTTCAATAGCAAACAGCAGCCTTTGCTTTTTCTTAACAGACAATCAAACACAGACTCAAGAATCTAAAGATAGTTTAATCACCCATCAGTGATCCATTCAGGAAGAGCGCCACTCCTATCAGTGTTCCGATACACAGAGCCAGGATGAACGGTCTCCTTCTGCCCCACCTCAGGGTGCAGCGGTCGCTGGCCGAGCCGATCAGAGGAGTGAACATGAGGCCAAGGACGGGACTGAGGAACCATGTCAGACTGTAGTACTGCTCTGGAAGACCTGCACACAAGACAGACAAGTAGGAGTTATAGACAGAGGTGAAGAGGAGTAGGAAGTTCTTCTGTTATCCACTAGGGGGAGCAAGTAACATCTGAATTATAGTATTGAAGGATTAAATTTTAATTTGATCTGAATTGACTGGAAAATTTAGATCAATCCTTTAGAAAAAAAATGTGGCACACATTTCATTCTTGCATCAAGAAAAAAAAGCAATTAGGTTAAACCAGTCGGAGCATATCGCTGTTCTGTTTCACTGATTTTTTTTAGGGTTACATCATAATTCTGTTTTCCTTAATAAAAGCTGCTTTTTGTTCTTTTTGTAGCAATGTTGATGACAAGAGTGAAGTTATTGCTGCACACAGGTAAAGTGTGCACTGACGAGATTGGACTGTTGTGTTTGTTTGTGTCTCCTCAGTTACCAGAGAGTCGGCCTGAGGGTAACTTTTTCAGCACTATCTGTTAAAACCCAAACAAAGGTGAAGGGAGACACCACAGCAACCATATGAGGCAGGGGGATTCATCCCTGCGTGAACAATTACTAGGGATTATCACACAAAGGACTGAAACATCTTTGACTGAGTGCAGGTTAAAGCAGAGAGTGTGGAGACGGCGCTCAAGTTTCTTTTGAGAGAACACGGTAGCATGCATCACAAAACCAGGATCAGGTATATCAGGGTTACAAGGTCATTGGCATAGGACAACATTTCTTTGCATTTTTTTAAGTACGAATGTTAAAATTTTTCATTTCCGCCAATCCCGAATCAATATTTCAGAATCATGTGGTTAACAGTTCTTAAAAAGTAATGGCCAACAAAGTCAAAACATGTCAGAATTAGATAGACTGGATATTTAAAGAGCCTTTGTCTTCAAGTACACGTGACTTTTTCCAGTGGATATATTCTATTAATTTGATGGTAAACTTTCCACTGCAGGAAACCAGGTGGCAGGACAGGTGAGTGGAAATAACTGAGCACTTTTAGCAACAAAGACACGCTCACAGGATGCTTGAACATACTGGAAAAACACACAGTACACAGACTTTCTATGGCTTTGAGTAGCATCACACAACACCTCTAAAACCAGCGACAGAAACCTGTCACCAACAAATCCATTTCTCAATTAAGTCATCACAAACCCTCTTAAGAGTGGCCGTTTTGTGCAGGAGACACGTTATTCAAACTAAAGCATTGAAAGGTCACCTCATTTTAACGTTATTGACGGTAAATTACATCTTAGGAGTGTATTGGTTTAAATAAAGTCGAGACAGATGTCTGTCTAACATGAGTCTGGTTCTGTCCGTGGTTTCTGCCCGTAAAAGGGAAGTTTTTCCTTGCCATTGTAACTTGCTAAATGCTGCAAAGTCCTGTACTCATGGTGGATTAAGATAAGATAAGACTTCTTATCTTGTCTTGATGTTGGGTCTCTGCTAATAAAATTTTATTAACATTTACGGGTCTAGACCTGTAAATGTTTTTGTAAAGTGTCTTGAAATAACATTTGTTATGATTTGGCGCTATATAAATAAAGATTGATTGATTGATTGATAAAGCCTGGGTTGAAAAATTGTGTTGATTAAAATGCATTTTTAATATTACCTAGTTATACAAAATGTATTTTATTGAGGAAAAATATCTGAGGAATAAGAAAGGGGAGAAAAACAAGACTACACAGGAGATAGATTAACAAAGGGAGAGTCATTCAGACAAACTCATATTTAAAAAAAATACATCTCACTTATTGGAATTTTAAGTAGAATTTCATGAAATTTTTCTGTTCTTTTTGTATTTTAACAATAAACTAATTTAAATATATGGTTGAAACAACACTTGAAATGAATGTAATACACTGTAGTTTCATGAAATGCCTCTAATCAGAACACGGATGCAAAACCTGATAGATCAACTGGAGAGCTGTCTGATTTGGGTAAAAACAATAATCAGCCAATCATGGCTCAGTATTTCAGTAAAAGTTGACAATTACAAAATGTGTTCTTCAGTAAGTGGCTGAGCAAAGCATAATTCAAACCATCCCTTTAAAAGTTGTGAGGCAAATCAACATCCTGCCTGGGGATCCCAATCATTTGCCTGTGCAAACTTTATGAGTTTGTTTTACTTCCAAACTGTTTTGCAGCCTGATATCTGAGCGGCTTGCGTGCTGATTCAGCCCTTATTTCTGGAGGGTATGACAGTTGGAGAAGCTGGCCTGCATTTGGCTGATAGCAGCTCTGGCTTTGACAAACGGGGGGATGTTAAAACTCGTTCTATCACATCTTGGGGTCATTTCTTAAAGGAAAATGAAGAAAATGTGAAGCTTAAAGAACATCAGGCAAGTTTTTAAACTCTTTACTATGACAAAACTGAGGAGACTCAGATGAAATAGCATGTGGGATAATTCTGACGCAAGCACAGGTCCTTAATTCACCAAGCTTTTTATTAAACTACTTTTATTTATGAAACACCAGCAGGCAGATACAATCGCCTCACATTATGAGATCAAACTCATATTACTTTCCACCCATTGCTCAAGGCTATAATGAAATCAGCTTCCCCCGACACACCAGTGCATCATCATGGCATTAAAACATGAGACTGCACCTTCAGACGCAGCACCATGATGTCACTGAGCTGCTGAGAGGAAGAGGAAGCTTTTAGCTGAGTGAAGTCAGCCGTTAGCTGACAATTAAATCAGAGCTTTATCATCGTCTCACTGTCAAACTGTCGCAAGACGAGAATTCAGTAAGTACCATTTGGCAACCACTCTATCCTGCTTTGTAGAGACGACACAGGAGACATCTGCTCAGAGGGTCTGTCCAAGTTTAAATAATGTCTGGGTCTTTAGCTGAGGTTTGCTCCAACACTGGTTAATAGTTGTGTTAAAAGGGACTGGAAGATACACCTTTGATTTAACTCTTTAGTTCGTAAAACTCAAACAAAGTGCTTTTGCGTTACATATTAACCGTATTTCTCATTAACTTGAAATAATAAGAGGCAGTAACAACACATAAATCATTTGTTACGTTTTCCATTCTGCTTAATCAGTATTCTGTAAAAACTGATTGTGTGACATCATTGTATGTAGAAATATCTCTTCAAGTGATTCAAGCAAATGCTTTAATTTCATTTAGTCCTGATATCCATACTCATCTAAACGAAACAGAAACAGAAACTGAAGTGGAACTTTGGCAGATCAGTACAAGACAGATGCTACTGATGTTTCCTCTCTAAGTGAACAGAAAGCGCAGCTGGCATGAAGGAAAGTGAGAGCAAGTTCTAAGAGAGGAAACTGATCTGACCTGAGAGACTAAAACACACACTTTCCTATTTCCTAAGCAGACTTCTTTAAAGTGACTGACACCTGTGGCTGAGCACCATGGTGTCTTATTATCTAGTTTTCTGTAATGTTCCCTTCTGCACAGATCCACTCATCTGAGACCTCTTCGGTCTCTTAAAAACACTCAAACATCACTGCCCATGCCCTGATTAACCCAACCCATCCAATAAAATAGTTTTGCAAGTTCTCTGCTGCTGGCACACGATGCACACAGCTCGTTTGGTTGTTAAGTTAAGTTCATTTGGTTGTTGTGACGTAAAAGCTTTTCTAATGTAATCATGGACAATTTTCATATTCTCTTGAAACTGATGAAAGATCACATGTTTTCACTGTGCTGGGAGTTACAGAGCATGACTCACAGGAAAAAAAACAAGATGGATCAAAGTGAAATGACTGCTTTATCAGTAAATCTGTGTGTACATAACAAGAGACTTCAATATAGAGTGGTGTATTTTTCCATCTGTTCATATGACGATTGATAATAGGGTTGCTAAAGTTAGTAATTCTTTGCGATATATCCCTCTGCTCAGTAGGTGGTGCAGCTATATAACACGGTGGATATCCCTCCAAAATACTTGATAAAGTTGATTAAGGAACAGGTTCTTTGAAAGGTAAGTGCAGCTTTAAAATCACGCCGGGTTGCTCTTTCTCAGTAAGACCAAAGTATTTGCAAATGCTGTTCATGGGAATTGAGTTACAACTGGAATCTCAAACACCACTTGAAGCCAAGCTCACAGCTGATGCAGAAAGCACTGCTCTTCCTCCCCAAAGTCTTTCCAGGCATGTCTGATGCAAACTCCTTAACGTGACCTTTGTTTTCCCCCATGTGAGGTCAGACATGTTTACACTGTTAGATGCTATAAAGTTATATCCAAGCCAGGTTGTTGCTGCTTTTTGGTCTGAGTTTACCATGACCTATTAAAAACTTGAAAAATGTCCCTTTTGTAAGGTATACTCATGAGAGATAGAGAATTGTGTAATTCATTTGCATTACACTGCAAGCTAACTACAGGAATTATAGTATTAATTTCTATTTCAAGTTTGACAGTCCTATTAATAAATCAATCTGATGGGATACTCATGAACAGTGTGCCTGATTTATAGGAGGAATGTCACCATTATAAGGATGCAGACACTTTTGCTGTCAGTGAAGGTAATTTCATTACAAACCAAGGTCAGGAGGAGATCTTTCTTTTTTTTCTTTTGATAAACTTCAGGCGGTTTTGACCATTTTGTCACGGGATGTCGTCATCTAATTTCTTATGGACTTTTTTGCACTTTCTATACTCTTTCTTACTTTTGTTTTCTTAAATGCTGCGGTGACTCCTGAATTTCCCCTCGGGGATAAATAAAGTATTTTCTATTCTATTTTCTATTCTATTCTATTCTATTTGTCAAATCATTCCCTGTTTCAGCACCCACGTCACTGTGTGACAATGAATCTTGGAAAACCCTCAGTGGTAAGATGCCCCTTGCTACTGTAGCAGCTGCTGCTGTCATGAACTACTTCAATCAGGAGAAACACTCCTGATCCTTACAACACTGTGAAAAACACCATTCTGCTCTGAAATGATGATAAAAAAAACTAAAATGCCAAGTCAAAGTAATTCTTTTCTATTCTTTGAAAAAAGAATATAAAGAGATAAACTTCACAGGGGCAAAGGTCCTTTCCTCAAACAGTCTGAATGAATATTCAGTTTTTATATACTAGAAAGAAAACCAAAGAAAATAACATTTTAGACTTAAAGATCAACATTTTTAAAATTTCCTTTTACAACAATGACAGACACTGTTAATCAATTCTGAAACAGTTGGAGGTCTACTTTTTGTTGGTTAACCGCTAACAAATTTTAATCCCAGTCAAATATCAGCTGAGGCTGGTCACAGTACCTCCCACAGCCTACAAAGGAAAAACATTACAATTATATTTATTACTGGGGATTAGTCATGATTTTTTAAATTTTATTTGTTCAAATGTCAAAAGCAATGTTCTGGATCTTAAACCTGTGTAATAATCAATAGAGTAAAGAGATCCTAGAATCATACACTCTTTCCACTACAGTACGGCTTTTCCAGGATCACACTGCAGCAACAGATCAGCTGTTTTTCCCTAAACTTAGCGAGCTGTTCCTGCTGCACAATTGTACATGCACAATTGTGAACATTTTCTCATAAACATTGCCAAAAACAAGGGCTTGACCCCTGCCGCCATACTGACCAGGTCTTGGGAACCCTGTCACCACAGAGGCTCCGTCACCTTTACTTCCTGTCTCCTTATAAGGCCGTCCCATTCATATGGAGCTTCCTGTAGTGAAACTCTTTGTCTTGTTTTTATTTTCTGTTTTCTTTTTTTATGTCCAACTCCAACAAAGCTTTTCATGACATTAGTATTCACACACAAACACACACACACACACACACACACACACACACACACACACACACACACACACACACACACACACACACACACACACACACACATTATGGACACACATGCATAGACTATACACATGTCAGTTAAAGCTCAAACGGTCATAAAACAGGAGACAAAGCTACAGATAGGAATCAGTCTGTCTGTGGGTTTGTCAACATCAAAACAGGAAAACAGTTTCTAGTAAACAGTTCCCATACAAACACACACACACACACACACACCAACAAAGAGAAACGTAGTCAACACCTCCACATAAAGACATGCCTGTGTTCCCACACACACACACACACACACACACACACACACATTGAGACTCACCTACCAAAATAAAACACAGCGGAATTCCCACACACTCATTTCTCTACCTAAAAACACTTACTGTCTCTCTTTCTCACACACACACACACACACACACACACACACACACACACACACACACACGGGGAACAATACTGAGAGAGCAAAAACACAGGAAGTATTTCAGAAAGAGAGAAGAAGAAATGAGCAGGATAAGAAACTTGGAAGGAAGGAGGGAGGGAGTGTGAGAAAGGATTGAGATCAAAGACAGGAGGACTGAGTTAGATAGAGAGAAAGGGAAGAGAAGGTGAGTAAAAAGTGGAGGAGACAGAGCAGGAAGGAGCGAGAGAGACGGATGGGCGGAAAAAGTTAATTCAAGCCGGTAGACGACAGATGCCGGTCTCACTGATTGATCATGGGAAAACAATCTGTTCATCTGTCATCAAAGCCTTTATTTTATTATGCACATTTCCCCCATTCACACACACACACACACACAAACACAAGTGCTAAATATAACGGTCAAAGAGTAGCTGTTTGAGTACACATTGTTTATTCATCACCACTTCAGTGTAGGCAGTGTGTGTTTCTCCACATCGGGGGACACACTCACTCTGCTTGTTTGAGGCTCTCACTGTTACTTGACACTGATGAAGCGTGTTTTAAAGTCACATCATGTGGAATTAACTGTAAAATTTGATAAACAATATCAACACTGTGGGCCTGCACAATCATCATAAGCTCATGAGTTCTGTAGTAGCCAAAGGTTAATAAAATTAACTTTCTTGATGTTATCATGTTTTTTTTTTTCTCAGGCCCACTGACCTAGATCCCTTGTCGGGGTTCTCAGAAGAACAGACTCCAACACAGAAACAATAAAGTGTGCTGCGTCGCTCATTTGCCTATTGGCACTGTGAGGCTGATCGTAAATTGGAGACTGCACCATCATGTCTAGATCTAGAAAAGGATTCACTAAATGGTTTAATCAATGTTATCACATTACTCGAGGGTTAATTTTCAGTTTTCCACCCTGTTCAAAAACTTGTAGCGAAACAAGGGGCCACCGAAGTGGTTGCGGGGCACACCTGATAAACACAGGCTAAAAGTAAAATATTTATTATTACAAAAACCAAATGCACTTCATTGTATTGCATTCTCCTCTGTGTTTTCATCAACATGTACACAACTGTACACTTTTGAATACACTGTAACTATGATTATCACATGGTGAGTATCGATAAGCAAACAAAGGTTTAATCGGTAATGAGATATTAGATATGTGATAAGACCTGATAGCACACCATACCATACATCAGGATACAAAGAGGCGGTGTGGTGTAGTACTTTGCAGTTAGAGCATGACAAGTAATGATTTTATTATCTACAGTCGTGGCCAAAAGTTTTGAGAATGGCACAAATTTTGGTTTTCACAAAGTTTCTTGGCCCAGTTTTTACAGTGGAAATATGTTTTTACACTAGATTGTGAAGAGTGAATCAGATGAATTACAATTTAATGACCTTTGTGAAAAACCCTTGTGCCACCCTCAAAATATTTGGCCACAACTGTATGTGGAGAAGATCGAATTTGAGATCACCTAAAGCTGAGTGATAAGGCCTTGTCTTTTTCTACCATCTTTTTTGGAGGACATGCAGTACGTTCATGAAAACATCAGTTTTTTTTTTACAAAGGAAAATTTTTGTCATCTACCTGGCAAAAGGGTAAATTTAATAAAAGTGAAATATAAAACATCCAAATTAGTATTGTTTACATATAAAGAGTGTGGGAAAATATGGGGAAAAAAATCACCAAAACATTGTGTTCCCAAAAACTTCTGTATTCACGTAACCCTCACCATGTTACATGAGCTTCTTATGCTTTAATAGGCTGGAGACTATAACTGTCGTTAAAATTTCCTTTTGAAGTCAGTGATATGAATACTATGAGGACTCACAACAGCCCTTCCATTGTTTACAGGGAGTCCCAAACAAAGATTACCTCTGTCTGTGTTTACAAGTGTAGAATTTGTTTTGAAACTGTTTCCTGGAGGTACATGCTGCTCACCATGAAAAAAATAAACATCACTGGTATCAAGTTTTCTCTGTATTCTCCTGTTGTGGAAGTTACTTAGTCTTTGACAGCACATGGCTGATCAGCTGTTGTGGCATTAGACTACTTCAAATATTGTAAGTCTTTATAAGCTGTGGTTTTATTTTGGCTGGCAAGAATTCATATTGTTAATTAAGTGATGTTTATTAATAAAGCCCATAAAGAAATATGTTAATTAAGTTTGACTGCTCTCCACTGCAGACTTCACTGTTATTATTCCATATTCTACTGTGAAATGAATCCAATAAAAAGAACAAACCAACAATGAATCCATCTAACTCATAAGTCTATGTATCCACAGCCTCATACAGCTCATTCCTCTCTGGGCCACAGAGCTCCACTGCTGCTATATTAAAAAACACATCTATAAGTCCCAGCATTGAACTGACAGGTTCATTTATTACCCAAAACATTAGCAGCTTATTTCCTTGCCAGTCCAAATCCTAACTTGTGTTGAGAAACAGACCAAAGCATTGTTAGTTTTACTCTTTAAAGGGATTTAAATTTATGACCAATATATGAGTATTGCTAATCATATCCCTTAATCCATAATCCCCTTACGGAAAAAGTGCCAACACTAACATGACGACTTTCAAAAGCATCTGAACGCTCTGAGGTCTTTGAGGAAACAGTCTGTTGGAGTTTTCTCTTCTCATACTTTACCATTATTCTGTCATTGTGTTTTATATTGTTTAATAATAGAGTAAGACAAAAATTGAATTTTTAAACCCTTAGTCAGAATGGTACCGACTGAATTCTCTCTGTATTACCGAGTACCAATTCACATCAAATCAAGGTGATGTGAATCAAGGATACCATGTTTCGGAACCTAGACACATCCTCGTGACTGTGAGAGAGTGAAGAGTAGGTGATTTTTCATACTGGACATGAACACAGCATTGCAAATTTATACATGAGGAAATAAATATGTTATATTTGAAAACTCAGAGATTTAATTACTATACAAATTAATATTTATCAGCACTTAAAAAGACACAAAAGTACCAAAAATGGATACCGTTGAGTACCAACGCAGATATGAAAGGTACCCATCCCTACTTGTGCATCCATGTCTCTGATCACTGGTATCTGTAACTTTTTCTTAATGTTATTTCAACAGCAACTAGAGGCTTATATGTGCAGCTGTTGGTCATACAATAATTATTACATGGAGACATCGAAGAAAATGGAACTAGCAGTCGAGGTCCAGAGATTCTAGGAAGTTTGTAGATGCAGGAAATTTGATGCTACCAAGGGAACCAATCACAGGGCTTGTGGTCCACATGGTTTCACACATAGTTACTTTCTGGAAGAGGTGCACGTCAGGCTACGTATGCAGGCTTCAGTGTTGGACAAAGGGATGCACAGTTGACTACCTTTGTTTGGAAAAACAGGTCTTGTGAGGGTGTTGCTTTAGACTTGAGAGCAATAGTTGATGCATTGATCTTGTTTTCAGATTGAAAATGTAACCAGACAAAAAATAAAAGACTAAAAAAACAAAGTCTAACCTTTTGCTGTCTTACTACGTGTCTATTTTGAATATTTTACAGTGTATGGTATAAGTCCTCTATCTTTCCTAAGACAATAATAATGTTTTGTTTCCATCCACTGAAAAAGATCCACCATCACGCCATCCTCTCCTCTACATATCCTCAATCCCCTTTTCTGACCTCTCCCTCCAGTCACCTCTCCTTCCTCTCACACAATGAACAAAAGTCAGATATCTCCGCCCTACTCCAAACTGATATCAAACAAATCTTTCTTGAAGAACCAACAAATGCCAACCTCCTTCTTCCTCTTCTCCTCTCTTCTCGTTTTCTCTCTCCGTTCCCATCACTCCCGTTCCCACTCCCCCGTAAACACAAAACAATCCTTTCATATCCTGCGCCGGCGTGAGAAAAAAACGCAAGAAAAATGACAAAACATGCAGAGAAACGGTGTGAAAAAGGAGTAGCGCAGAGGTCGTGAAAGGGAGAAAGTGGGCAGGAAGGAAGGAAGGAAGGAAGGAGAGAGCGAGAGAACGAGAGATAGAGTGCGGGAAGAAAAGAAAGCAAAAGCAGGGAAGGAAAGGAGGAAGCAGGTGTTTCTGAACGACCAAAGCATATGGACCGAGTCAGGTGCACTTTCACAGAGAAGAGGAGAGAAGAGACATGCGACAGATGGACTCTGAGAGGAGTTTTAAAATATTGACATTAGGATTTTTTATTGATAAGCTTCTGGCTGTGGCTTTTCTGCCAAAGTCTGCAGGCCCCTTTCTGTCTGTGCAGCTAACTATATGACGCATTTCTTCAACTTTAAAAGGAAAATGTATTATCTGGAGCATATGCAGGAGTGATCTTGAGTAAAAAATTATGTGAAATAGTCTGAAAATACGAGATGTCAGATAACAAGAAACTAGAAAAGATAAGTGTCACGTCTCATGTAGTACACTACATCTGCTTACACAGCATCTCACAAGTCTATTAATTTTGGTTTCACCTGGGAAACAGCCTCAGTTTGATGGATTATACTGTAAAACTCCTCGCTGAGGCACATTCTAAACCATGGCAGCTGCAACAACCTTGTGCTATGTCTGTTTTGTATTTAGTACATTGTAAATAAAGCCCAGCACAACATGCTATGATACGTCATGGCATGATGCGATACAAATATGTCTGTTTCAATCTGACTCACTCTACAAACCACAAGTTGGGTTATTAAATGATATGCAGCGATATGTTACAATAAAATGCACGAAAATATGATAAAGTATGATGCAATGTGATATGAAACAATGTGGCACAATGCGGAACAACAGAGTAAATTACAATAAGATACAATAGGATAAGGTACATTTAATACAATGTAAAGTAAAACACTTCCGTGTCTTTTCTTTTTGTATCCTCCGCCAAGAAGGTTATGTTTTTGGAAGAATTTGTCTGTTTGTTTATTTGTTTGTTTGCTTGTTTTTCTGTGAACAACATAACTCAAAAAGGAACAAACAGATCTTGATGAAATTTTCAGGAAATGTTCAAAATGGGATAAGAAAGGAGTGATTAAATTTTGGAGGTCATCCGGATCACTGTCTGGATCCAGGATTTTTTTCAAGGATTCTTTATCATTGTGAGATGGGGCCGTTTTCACCATATGTGTATATAACTCCACGATAAATGGTCGGATTGCTTCGCAAAACAATATAAGACAAAGTCACGATCATTTCTGAGAAATGCAAAAGTACGATCCAGATCCTGGCAATATTCAGGATACTAAGATCTGGAATATGAAATATGTACTGGTTCATCATAATTTTCAACACTGTCAGGAAACAAATTATCATACAAACCTGCAACTAACACCAAATTGTAGCAGACAGTCTGCTGAAAGGGAGTATAACATTAAAGTAGGACTAAAGTGTTGCCTGACTATCACGATATGCTTGGCGGAGGTCTGTGCTCGCCGAGTGCTTTTCTAGTTTTCCAGTGTCTTGTAGAATTCAACATTATTTGTTGTTAAAAAAAAAATTACCAGGACATGAACTACTGGAAATTTATCAAATTCTGGCTGTTTATACATTAAATATTGATCCAGTACTATAATATGATGGCAAAACAGCCAAACTTTTGATGAACAGGAGTGGCAGTAAACCAACGATGTATTCTTGGTTTGTTTGGCCAGTGGTTTTGTGAACTTATAAAGTCAGCCAGCTGACTGATTAATGATTAATGAATACAATAATTACTACTTGTGGTAACAGCTTTCTAACAAACGCAGGATATCTTTTAGATATTTCTGCAACTAAATGACCCAAACCTAGATAAAGCATAAAAAAGATAAAGACCAACATGAAAGCTTCTGAGGACCGCAGAATCAAAAAGAAAAGATCGAGTCTCTACGATCCAGCAGCAAGAAACAAAAGACATCAACCTCACCCAGTGTTCAGTAAGGCACACACACAAGGAACACAAGCTGCACACACCATCAAGGTCATCATTAGCAAAGTGCCGTGTGTAGACTGAAGCACGGTGATGTACGGCTGTGTGTGGGTCAGCTGATGACAACAAACTGAACGATCAATCAAACAAACTGCTGAACAAGAGAGTGGTGTGCAGTACAGACAGTGTGGTGCAAAGTGCAGCGCTCAGAGGTTATCTTTAGATGTGAAAAGGAATTAAACGTGACTTCAGTTAGAATTAACATCATTTCATTCTTTGTACTTGTTTTGGCTGCTCTGTAAGTAAATCTATTACTCATGCATGTGTGTATGTGAGTGTGTGCCCTCACTGATTTTCAATGTCATTCGTTGGAGGACACAGAGGATGGGCTGACACATGCACACACAAGAAAAACACACACACGCACACACACAGAGAACTCAGCTTTGTATTAAGTGCAAACTGGTTTGAAAATCATTGTTCAGCTGATTTTACTCAAAACATCAAGCATATTCCCTGAGCTATCATTAAAACTGCATGGGGCCTGCATGTATGCACACACACGGGCACAGACATTCATACACACACACGCACAGCTGCTTGCAGTCAGCAGTTATGTAACACACTGCAGTAAACGTTCACCTCCTCCAGAGAGAGGGACGCAGTCAGAGGGAGACACTGAGACACAAATTTAAACTGTGAAATCCAATCAGTTCCCATTCACAAATGTCAAATATTCATGATTGACTAATGTATTTCTATTTTTGCGCTGCAACATCTGCCCGTTACATTAATGCGCAACCATATGCGAGTGACAGATGGAAGGCGGGCCCCTGACTGTGGCTGACCTATCATCAGCTGGGAGCTCCAATCACCATCAGCGGCTGCCCTTTTCTGCCAGGAAGTGATCAATAAAGCTAATCAGCAGCATTCAGATAGTGATCTCATGTTACTTAATGCATATACAGCAAAAGGAAAAACAACAAAAGCATGATGCATTCAGTTTTCTATGGAAGAGGATTAGGGCCACTGGAAAAACAAAATGAAAATAAAAGAAAACTATACTATTTTTTCTGAGAAAAAAGTCACATTTCTGACTTTAATCTCAAAATTCTGACCTTAACCTCAGCATTTTGATTTTTTTCTCAGAAAAAAACATAGTAATATGTTTATTTTTTTTTGGATGATTCCTTTTTTTCAGTGGCCCTAATCCTCATCCCAAGGTTTCAGCTAAACAGAATACATGTCAAAGTTTGGTGTAATCCAACTTTAATATTTTTTTTTCATAAGGCTTACACTCAAGGCTACTGTCCCTCCTCCTTTCTTCTCTATTTTTCTGCCTATCACTAACCATACACCTTTCTGGGAGTCTCCGAGCTCCCTTATCTTGTACGGTCCTCTAGGTTGTTACTGCAGACAACCCACTGCTGTATCTCTCTGACTCGAAACGCTACAACTGTTTATAATCAGTCTCACTGTTGTTATTATTATATTATTGTTATTGCTAGAATGTTAATGCTAACTCTGTACAAGCTTGGCTTCAAATATTTAAACATTCATATTCCTAATATTTACATCCATCTATCTATTATCTATACCCTCAAACCTTTTTGAGGTCAGGGGGTGGAGCTTATCCCAACTGTCACTGGGAGGGGCACACAGGCAGGGCTCATGAATGTCACAAAAGAACTCCTAACCCTGTACGAATAAAAACTACATAATTTAATTGATTTGAAATTACAGATTGATTATTATATTACACAACACAATTGTGCGAGGTTTTCTTGAAGCAACCAGATCTTGAGCTTCTCCTCCAGTCATCATTCCATCTGAAAACATGACCGTGCATGCTAAGTCTGTCAGAAACCATCCATCCATCCTTCCAGTCATGTACTGTCAACGCCAGAGAGTGTCAGTGAGAGAGAGCAGATGTTTTTACACTCCATTCTTGAATACACACACCAACACCTCCCCCAACACACCCCAAACACACAGACACACACCGAAACGAAATTCCCCTGAGGCCATCCATCACCCATTACTGCTTCTCTATCTCTCTCTTTCTCTGACTGCTATTAGGCCTGGTGTGAGTTTCTGTGTGTTCACATATATGTGTGTGTGTGTTGTGTGTGTGTTGTGCTCTTTATAGATTTGCTTGTTGGTTTAATGACTGGTGTACTACTGTCACACTTGTTCATATCAAGACACAAAAAGTCGAACAAATGTCAGGAGAAGTTTTAAACATTTGTTCATAAACACTCTCCTCCTTTAAAAGTATGTTACGTGTCACTCATCATTGTAGATATATAGGATACCTAAAGCTTAAATACATTTTTTCACAAATAAATTGTAAACAATCTTTTCAGATCTGCTGTCAGTAGGTTTTAGAATGAAATACAACTACAGTGAGTTTTTATCTATGATGGAAATTTCCTTGCTCTCCTTTTACATGCTAGGAACCAGTTTGCAGTCATGATTCATTATTTCTAAATGCGTACTTAAACTGTCTTTTCACACTGTCTGTACCTCAGGGCAGCACAAACACTACGAGGCAAATAGCTTAATGGTGATTTATGCCGTGTTAATGGAGTCAGGACAAAGCGTTTCCATCTGAATTGTTAATATGTTGGAGTTTTCAAAGGAGACATGAATCCCATTAATCAAAACGTCACTAGAGTTGACCAACTAGAACCTCAATTCTCACAGATTATCATCAACGTTGATCTATATGACTCCACCACAGGTGATATATTTACCTCCATTTTCTTACCCTTAAACAGTTTCTGTCTGACACCTACCAACTGCTAAAAATATCTTATTACATCTTGATTCAAAGTTTAAATGTGGCGTTTAAGCATTAAACACACATCATGTTTGAACCACCTCACATGTTGTACAGTTCCAGTGAGGCAAGATGTGAAACCAAGTGTCTGAACGGCAGGTGGATAACAGAGATGGCATAAACCTGTATTCCACCTTCTTCTCTGAGCGTTTTGGACACTTTTTTTCTCTGTAGATATTTATCTGTTCTTTCAAAGCCCAGAAACAGTGATGCAGTCTTTCATCTCAAAGTGAACTATGCTGAATGTTGTTTTAGGATTTTTTTGGTCGTACTGCACACTAGAGAAAAGATTGTGGTGCATTAAATTGTTCACATGTGGCTGTTGGACTATTTTAATATTCTAGTTTGATACATTTCCACATTACTGACATTTAAGCTACAGACTTTCTTATGCTAAGCTAAAACACTTATTGTTTGTTTTCACCTTATAAACCGAATGTCCCAGGAGAGTTACTGTAGGAGCTGTTAAGTAGATGTTATTGCTGCAATGTGTCTACATCTGAATGTACTTTTTGTAACAAAGGGAAGTGTGGCTGCTGTTCCACATCAACATACCATATCTTATTTTGTCATCAACTTTATGAGGTTTTGCGAACTTAAGAGCACTGACGCACTAGTGTTCAGCAGCAAATTGTGCTCAATGACGGCTAACATGGATGATCAGTTGAGAAGATTGGCTAAAATGCCAATCGCAAATCAGTTTGTAAATGACAATGCGCCCCTCCGTGGCTGAGCGGTGACATTTGTGCAAGTCTTCGAGTTTTTGTTTGTTGTTATTATGTGCTTATATGCTGAGGTGTTTTTTTTCTCGATCTCAAACTACGCCCCCTGTTGGGAATAGTCTGGAATTGACTTTTTTTTCCCCTCTCTTCTCCCAAATGTTGTTTTTTCATATCTATTGCAAAGGGGCACTGGGCAGCTGGCAGCTCCTAGGTTAATCCCATTTCTGTGTTTCCCCATGTTTGTTTTCTTGAATGTCTTGAAAGGGATGTAACTGAAATGAAATCTCCCCTCGGGGATCAATAAAGTATTCTGATCCTATTTCTGATTCTGATTCAAAATTATGACTAAGCCAATACTTGAGATCAAAATCAGGAATAGTAATACCCTAGAATTCATGCTATTTGTCCTCCTTTTTCCCCCTAGAACTGACACATCCTGTTTAAAATCGCATGCTGGTTTGCAATTGTTGCTTTAATTTGGCCAGATTGTAATTTCAATTTAATAATGGATGTAATCATTAATTCCATTATGTAAAAAAATAAAAAATAAAAAATTGGCATCAACCATTCAAAAAATGAAATCTGTGTCATTAGTTTCTACAAAAAAAAATGTCTGTGTGAACCAGTGTGTGTTGATTTTGTGATAAGTTGGGTTAGTTTTAAAGATTTTTACCCGGTAACAAATCTCTGAATTAAAGCTTCAGTGAGAAGATTTAAGTTAAGGAAGGGGAAAATCAAACTTTTGTCTCTACATGACATTAAAACAAAAACAATATTTACAATAAAAAAATAAAACATGATGTTAGTAAAAGCTGCCAGGGAGCAGTTGCCCAAACAATACAGCATTTCACTTTACTTTTTACACATCTTTCTTCAGGTGTGAATATCCACAGTGTAATGTTAATTGTTGAAGAAATGGTAAAAGCCTTGAGCTATGAGGCTCTACATTTCCAATATCTAATGATTTTTTCCATTTTTCTCAGTTTTTACAATAATATAACTTACTCTCGATATGTCACAAGTATAAATTTATTTTTTTTCCCGGGTTTCTGTTGACAGCAGCACAATTCCCGTCCGAGAAAAAAAAGAGCCAAAGTTCTTGTGGCCGCTGAGTGATCAAACACCATAAAGTGCTGGTTCCAGCTTCTCTTGGAAGAATTTGCTTTGCCCAATGTTTCTTTGTTCCTCATCGTCACCTGAGAGCTCGGTGGTGGCTTGTTTTTGATGATTTCACCTCCCTGGAGGGGGGAGGGGTGGGAGCAATGTGCTGACAAACAAATACACACACACATTCTGTTCTGCATTCCTCACATATCCTACACTAATAGCACGCACATACCTAGCTTATCGCCTGTTGCGTGGAAAAACAGGCACCCCCATATGACGGACATAATACAGCTTTGTCTTAAAGTTTCTGCTGACTCTGCTTTTTTCACATCAAAACACACACACACACACTAACATGACTCCATCTCAATATTATGTGCTGTAAGATTCTGTGTGTGGACCATCCCCAGTCATGGTCCACAGACCACAGTTTTAGAAACCCTGGCATCACTGGCCACATACTAGTGTTGCTGTTTGTCTCATCTTTCACTTCATCTGCCAAGAACACAGTCCTGCAAAGCTTGCGAGTAACCCTTTGTGTCTCAGTGTGTGTACAGTGATAGCGTTAATAAATCATCAAGGTTACTGCAGCGGTTATATAAAGAGCTATGAATAGGGAGGCTTTAAATAACTGGCTAGACTGTGTTTGTCTCTCTCTCTCCATCTCTCTCTCTCACACACACACACACACACACACACACACACACACACACACACACACACACACACACACACACACACACACACACACACACACACACTCTCTCTCCTCTGAGAAACAGACAGTCGTGTAGAAGTAGAATGAAGACAGGAAAATTGAGAGTAAAAGTCCTCCCAGGCTTGAAAGAACAAAATTCACAGTCAGCAGCTCCTATTAGTCACATGTTTCTCTCTTCTGCTGTAGAAAATTGTGCGTTTCTTGCAGCCTCACACATGCATCTCTGCATCAATCTATCCACCTACTCTGTCCTCCAACGACTCCATCTGACTGGGTCAGATTATGGTGATTAGTCACTGTGTTACATCAAGCCAGTCATTTATATAACGCTGTATCACTCCGTCAGCAAGGTCATCTGCTAGATTAGACCAGCAAGCATGATAGGATCACTCGGAGGAGAGGATTAGAGTACCTGGCATGCTAGCCCAAACAACTCAAGATCAAGCTGATTTGTTGGGGGAAAATAGCATGTTACATCCAGCATGCATCACAGGATAAACAGTGCAAAAATATTAGCAAGGTGGAAGGTATAGAGCAGGGGTAGGCAACCGAGGGAACAGGTGCAACAGCTGGCACGTGAGTCTATTTAGACTAAATAAATAGACAAATAAACTATTGTGTTTTCTTCCATTTAACGCTTACAAGAAATTGAGCACACTATAAACACGCTTACGTAACAGTTTAACAAGTAACAAAAATAAAATAATTTATATCATGACGTTACAAGCACATGAATGTGTCTCACAAGTAGGGATGGGTACCGAATTAGGTACTTTTATAGGTACCGACTGAATTCTGTCAAAAGTACCGGGTACCAACTCATGTAAAATCAAAAGGTACCATGTTTAGGTACATAAATGCATCCTTGTTACTGTGAGGGAGTGGAAGAGTGGTTGATTTTCCATGCAGGTCTTGAACACATCATTGTAAGGTTATATATTGAGAAATAAATATGTGAATAGAAAAAAACATATACATTATCATTAAACACATTGATATTTTACCACAGAAACACAAAAAAAGTACAGAAAATTGGTACCGTTGAGTACTAATACCGATTGCCAGGTACCGAGCGTCAGTACTGCAAATCTCTTGAGACGTCAGTGTGCTAACTAGCAATCGCATCCATTTAGCCGCATTTTCAAGGCAAACAAACAAAGTCCCAGTCGTTCTTTACGGTTAGTATGGATCTTTTGCAAGTGATGCCCAAAGATCGAGGGATACGCACCCTTTGCTGTGAAAGTTTGGTCTGTAGGACACTGATAGGGCGGCATCTTTTTTAGACCAAACCTGAAAACCGCATTAGCAAAGTGCACGAAACAGAGCAACACATTCAAAACTTTCTGTGCTGTTAAAAACCAGGCAACAGGAGGAAGTTACACGATTTCTCACTGCAGAGCAAAGCATGGAAAACCATTCAAGGAGACTTTCCTATCAACGGTCGATGATGTTTATGAAAGAAGTAAGTCCTGGCACTTTGGGCATGAGTGTTTTTTAAAGTGGCACAAGCCATGGAAAAGCCTACCTACCCCTGGTATAGAGGTATAGTTTTACCATTAAAAAGTCAATGAATCTGTAAATTTAAGTGATTAATCAAAAAAACAGTTTAGCCTTGACGTGGTATGCTTAAATTAACATGTTACATCTAAAACCAGCGAAGTTTAAATGGAGTACAACCTGAAAAACTGTTTGTGATAGAAAAAAAAAAAAAGTGAAAGGTTTAGCTAAAGAATTCGAAAAGACTTAAAGGTCACCCGAGTAAACCAGTGAGCCGAGGCTTTCTGCGAGAACCTGAATGAATGGAAAGACACTTCCTGTTGGATTGCAGTAATCGCCTTTAGAAAAGCCAAACAAGTCTCCAAGGGAAGGATAACAATGTTGCAGAGCTGCCAGCCCTGGACTGTTTTGGGTCCCACATTTGTGGCATGTCTTCTGCTTACGTGCAGTGCTGGTTAGTCAAACAGGCAAATAAAGAGATTAAGAATGTGAGGGAGTGAAACGGTGAAAAGGTGGCGCTCAGGTCACCCTCTCACTGTGCATACCCCTGTGAGGATGTGTAAAACTTCTGTAGCCTTCCAAAGAGGTTAAAGAATAGTTAACTTTACTCTATAAGTTACTGAAACGATTCAGGTGTCGGCCCATTTTTGGCATTTTTAATCAAATTGTGAATTTCTGAGCCCTGAATTTCCAGATCAGAATAAATGTTCGTCATTTTTAATATGTTGCCAAAAAAAATCACTATTTATGTGATTTTAAGTGAAAATGATCTACCGTACTTTATTTTTTTATGTCTTTTAAGAAAATAAGGATGAATCATTTAGAAGAGATCACTAACATTTGTATTCTTAAGAAGAAAATTATTCAAATTCCCATTTATTCAGAGTCATGGTCTTTCTTGTTCTTTAATCCTTCATCTCATTTAACCTGAATTTCCATAATTATGAAATTAGGCTTACAAAGCTTACCAGCTCATGTTAATTCTATTCAATCTGTCTGAGAGTGTTTGACTTTACTGGACTTTGAGTCCACTAAAATCCCTAATCTCAGACATTTCTATTGATAATCCCATTTTTCCTGCCTATTACTGAGCCCCAGCAGTTGAATATGAATGAAAAATGTTAATGATTTTTCTGACAGCTCCTTGTTTTCCTCTGATTCTCCTCTGTTTTTTCCTTGTTGCATACTGCGATGCCTGAACGGTTTTAATGCATCACTTTGAGCTCAGTTCTGAAACAGCTTCTCGTTACATAATACACCAGACTCCTCACCAAAAAAGACACAACACGCTGTCTGCGCTCATCACCTCCTCTACCCCTCCTTGTGTTTCCGCTCTCTCTTTCGCTCCCTCCTTCTCAGAAGCTGTCTTTTATTCATCCCTTCCATTTTCAATTCCTTCATTTTTACTGCTATCTCCTTTCCCACTTGCAAAATGTTTTCTTCCATTCATCCGTCAAGAAATCAGGTGAAGCTCTGACACCCAAAACCTTTTCAAAGGCTGTGAGAGTCTATGTTTGAAAGAGGAGCAGACTACATCAGAAAAATTGAAGAGGGAATACTCCAACTCCAATAATCCGAAGTGCCTCACAACACCTGATGATGTGTTTTCTCAGTCAGCTTCTTTTTAAGAGTAGCATATTCAAGTAATACCAGTTGAAGTTATTCTGATTCACCATGTACAGGGAGGTGTGTGATATAAGCAGTCCTGCAGTCTTTGGGTGAAACCTCCTGTGTCCACACATGAGTGAGAGACAGACAGGAAAAGTTCTTCATCCCCCTCCGCACAAGACCTTGTAAGGCAGAACTTTCTTCTCCCTTATTTTGGCTGTGTAAATACGGGCTCCTTGACCAAACTGTGCCTGCTGCACACACACACACCGACTCTTTCTTTCCCTGACCCCAGTGTTGTGGGGGGTTAGTCACACACACAATGGTTTCACTCAGGGCAAGCCAACCAGCCAGCTTACCAGCTATCCAGCTAATTCCTGCAGCTACAGACGGTCTCCAGCGTGCATGAAGTGCATGAAGCACTAACCACATGGAGGAATGGGAGGTCGATATCTGTTTTACCAATAGTTGGAGCTCTGCCTGCAGAGTTGAAGGGCACTTGTGATCTAACTGTGTGGCTGCTAGCAGGCTAATTGGGTAAAAAGGTGGGGGTGGGGTAAATGCAAGAGGAGTGTTATTCCCATTCAGAGATATACAACTGTCAACATGACTAAAAGCATCCTGTTTTAGTCATTAAGGATGGACAACAGTAGTAAAAATAACTCTTAAGTCTTGCTAAAACATTGTCTCAGGACAGAGAATTAAAAAATGTTTGCGAGTTCACAATGAACCTGCCTTCATCGATACTTTCACATCCCAAGAAAACGGTGAAATACTGCTGGATAAAAAATGCATCTTTGGAAAACAAAACCCCTGGAGATGTCATGACCCCGTTTGCACACTGATGAGTGTTAGATTTCAGTTGAAGGAGAAATGCAGCCTTACCTGACTTCTCAGCAGTGTTTGTGCTGCTGACTGAGCAAAGGTAACAGTTTTCAAGGGTGTGCTCAGCGTACTCCTCTTGTTTTGTTTGTACTCACCACTCTGTTGAAGAACAGCTTCACACGCAGGCAAACGCATGATGATCTCCAGTGGTGTTCACAGAATGTACAGAATGTATGAACATAGTCTCCGTAATGTTTCTGAAGCCAAGTTTTGAAGCCTAATTTCACCAGATGCCATACTGGGAAAATGAACTTAACCTAAATTGTGTCAAGATAGCACGAGGTGAGGCCTTTTTTTTTCTTATCAGGGTGGTTTTGGGCCTCTAGCATGCTAACAGTAGAGGTGTGAAAAGATATCAATACAACAATATATCGCGATGATTTGACCTGTGATAAAATATCAATATTTCAACTCCTAATATTGATATTGTGAGGTGAGGTAGAAGTGTAATACATCTATTGCACCCCCACTGCAGGAGATGGCGGTGAAGAGCTACTCCGCTGTATGTTGCCCATGAACTGTAAAATGAATATAATCTCAAAGTATATTCATACTAGGAAAGCACTCAGAGAGTTGCAGGTTGGTATGATAATTTGTTACCTGACAGTGTTGAAATCAGTGTTCTGTCAGAAATTACCGTGACCTTGTCTTGTATTCTTTTGCAAAGCGATCCGACTATTTATCGTGGAGTTTTCTACACACATGGTGAAAACGGCCCTATCTCACAATGATAAAGAATCCTTTAAAAAATCCTGAATCCAGACTGTGATCCAGATCACCTCCAAAATTCAATCACACCTTCCTTATCCTATTCTGAACATTTCCTAAAAATTCAATCAAGATCCGTTCATTACTTTTTGAGTTATGTTGTTCACATACAAACAAACAGACAGACAAACTCTCCCAAAAACATAACCTCCTTGGCAGAGGTAAATATTTTATTCCTAAACTTGATGATGTGGGTTTTGATGCCGTAAACATCAAAGTTTTCTCTAGTCTTGGGTCAGTGAGTTTAAAACCATTTGATGTTTAATTTTCACACTGCAGTCGACTGATAAAACAATCATAGTCATGTTTTGCGCAATATTAGATTTTGTTATGAGTAACATTTGCACCACAATGTTGGTAGTTAGCTCATACACAGACTGGCTGTTAGCGCCTATCAGCGCCTGCAGTCTGAATTGATCTTTCATATCCGTTTCATGTCACATTTTGTTCAAGTGAACGTGTGCATCTCCCTGCAAAGACTGGTGAATCCACACATGCATCAACCATGCATGATATCCTAATGGTGTAAGTGCAGGTCTGTGCTACTGAGTGCATACTGAGTGCAATCTGCTTCATAATTTATTGTGATGGAAGTCAGTCCTCTCCACACATGATCAGTATAAAAGGTCAAATTGAATAGCAGTCAATTAGTCCGACATGAAAAGGCCAACAAGGCTGGATTAACTCACCAATTCAGTGATGACTCACAGCTCGGTGCAGAAATCACTGCTTTGTCTGCTTTAGTTTCATTCATTTCAGTAGAGTAATCTGTAGCTGTTGTACCTCTGAAATCTCCTAAGAGGAGCTCAGACATACCCTGATCTACAAAAATAGGCAGGGGAACAAAATCTGAGCTAAAAATAGAACAGAACCATGTCCCAGGGTCTGGTACTGCCACAGGGGAAAAAAGCCTAACAAGGGGTTACAGTGTTTCTGGTTAAAAGGTATGAAATCGCTTAAACTTCACACAGTGAGCAGATCTCATGTTTCAAAGGCTGGTTCCCCATGTCGGCTCATCCTGGGTGAGCTGGCCAAGAGTCACGGTGGCCACCGAGTGTCCTGCCACTCATGTAGCTGTGGTTACGTAAACAGGGATATCGCTCTCCAGCAGTGAGGGGGAAGGAGAGATTTGGAAGGAGAAAAGGAAGCGAGAGAAAGTGAGAGGATGAAAAGGACTGCATGGGAAGTGACTTTGAATTATAAACAAGGTCACAGCTATTACAGCTTTGTTTTTATCTTTCTTCCCCCTCTTTCTCTCTTTCTCTTCACTCTCTCTCCACTTCCCCCACTGTTTTTCACCTCCTCCTCCTTGTCTCTTTTCCTCTCTTCATGCTATCGCCGCCCCCCCAGAGGGGTCCAAAGCACTCCAGATGAATTTGGACTTGGCAAAGTCTTAAAGGCTGTCAAAGATGTAGCAGGGTGCAAATGACAGCACACTTGCGTGTGTGTGTGTGTGTGTGTGTGTGTGTGTGTGTGTGTGTGTGTGTGTGTGTGTGTGTGTGTGTGGGCTGTGAGTCTAGCCAGCTAATCTCCTGGCAGATCCAGTGGACGTCCATCTGAACAAGGTGAACAGGATGTGCAGAACACAGAGCTGCCAAGGTGCCTTCTTGAATGCCAGAGTGACGACATGGCAAATAAACTTTTTATGTTTGAAGTTTTCTCACGATTTCTTCTTTACATATATGTATTAATACCCTGAACTTCAGTCCTGTAAACAACAACTTTTTACTCCAAAACACAAAAAAATCTGTGTTTACACAGAAACACTGAGGGACTAAAATTGCTGTAGTAAGCATACCAGGCCTGTAGTTGGCACTACAACTGTGTTATCCAGAAGCGCCTTTAAGTAGATCTCCACTGACGTAAAATTAGACCAATCATCTGGTGTATTGGCAAACGCTAAGTACAGGAGTGGTGAAACAGCTGCACATTTTGTTGAAAGACATGCGCAAAGCGTTGCCACTGAAAATTCCCGCTTGCTGTTTACACGGTAACAGTGGCTCCAGCATTTCAGAAAAATTCCACTCTGGCGGCCGTTTTCAAAAGTTTCCATTTTACATCAGCTTAAACAGCGTTTTCATGTAAATGAGAGGCCGAAACTCAACAATACTTTTGTGTTTCATCCTTAAACCACTGTCATGTAAACCGCTTCTGAGTAGGTTAAGAACAGTTTTGGCTAATTCTTACTTAAATCAAAGGTTGCAGACTCATTGGAAATTAGAGAGGTATGACCACAGCTAAACAATCAATTGTCTGTCTCAGAGAACTGATTTTATAAAAGAAAAATGATTAGTTGAAGTGTGTCTGGGTTGGTTTGGTGTAAGTATTCATTAGGTTTCGGCTAAACTTATATTTACATAAGTCATTTTAAACTTTGGAATATTCTGAGTGCTAACATCTAAAATTTTAGTCAAAGGGCTTCTTCAACGTTCATGTTTTCAGGTAGACACAGAATTACTGCCATGACTTTCTGGATTCTTCACTCACCTATCTGCAGCAGAACTGGTGTCACGAGCGCTGTCTCCATTGCGTAGCAGAACTCCCGTCCAAACATCACAGCCCCGTGCATCACCCATCTCTTGAGCGGGATGCCTTCTATAGATCCTTCGCTTGCTGACTCCTCCCCTCCAGTTCCTCCTCCTCCACCCTTGCCGCCACCACCGTCTCCCAATCCATCCGTTTCGCCTGCCGCTCCTCCTTTCTCCTCGTCCGAGCCTGATGCTGTGGAGGTTTTGGCGTTGACTCCGCCCACTACAGATCCGACCTGCATAGTGTCAGCCTCTGTGTTCTGGGGAGGCATGTTGGAGGGCATGCAAGCAGTGAGAAAACAAGCGCACCCCTCTCCAACACACTGAAAATTCTGAGAAAACTGACCTGAAGCTTTGAAAGTTCTGGAACTATCTTAAGTACAATCTTAACAAGCTACAAAATGCAACTTGTTCTCGTAGCGTGCTGGTTATGTCTACATTTGTCCAATATTGTTTAAGTATTACTTTTCAAAATGAACTAACAGTGTCCCAGCAATCAAGGTGGTTTACTCTTGAGCTGTGTCCTGCTTAAATAGGACTCTAAACAAAGGCAGCAACTATCTAAGGAAATAGCATAGGTCAGTTGTTACTCTAGGAAAAAAAAGGAAACAAAAATTATTCAGCAATCCGTTATCTTCTTCAAAAAGGTGTCCAAAAACAAGTTGTCCTCTAAAAATCAATGCAGCTCCAAACTCAACAGGTTTCAATCCTGAAATAAAATCTGCTTCCCAAAGGCTCCAAGGAAAAAACAAAAACAAAATTGATGGAAGCGGCTGAATTTTACAGGAAGAGCATGTGGTACATTCCAACAGCAATTTTGTGCATTTGCCTTTTCCGGTGTGTTTGAGACAAATCTGCCAGTGTTATTTGGTATGTCAGTGTTTATATGTCTTTGTGTGCACGTGTGTGGATGTGGATGCGTGTATGTGTGTGTGTTTGTGTGTGTGTGGTGTTTACATGTGTTTTATGGCTTTTTTGTCATTGAGGTCTCTCCCACTCTCTTACTGTCTATTACAAGACTTGAAAATCCATATAGAGGACCACTCTGTGAGTTCCAGAGTCATTTTGTGTATGGAGAACGGCTGAATGGAGGGCTGTGCAACAGAGCGGGCAGGGACAAGGGAGAAGCTGCTGGGGGAGGGGGGAGGAGGTGGAGGAGGGCAGGTGACGAAGGTAGGCGGAGCTCCTCTGAGAATCCCCATCGATTGGCTGATTAATCTGCAGGAGGAGCACCAAGAGGAGGCGAACCAGCAGGTGAGGGAAAAACGTATCCAAACCAAAAGGTACATCATGGTCCAGAGACGTGTGGAGGTGGTTTGGAGACAGAGAGAAAAAAGAGAAATGAACAAGTTAGTCACAGCAATTAAGTTTTCAGATAAGTTTTCACTAAAGCTCAGTAACCAAAACATTGATGGTCAGATTTTCAAGTTGGTCATCATGACCCAGTGACCATTTATAATGATGGCTGATTCACATTTCTTCCATCTGCAAACCAAAACAATGTTTCAACTTACTTATCAAAGGTAGATAATGGCCAAAAAATTTACAAAAATGTTGTTTATATATACATATATATAATTTGGGGGGGTAATGTGGGTTCATCTCTAGCCTTACTGTTCATCTCATTTTTGACAAAAACCTTCTGAACTAGTGATGGGTATCTAAAAGTCCCTGTTGAGAATCTATGAGAAATTATTCAATCCATTGATATTGTCAGCCTTTATGCTTAACGATTCCCTTGCCGGACTCTATGCTGGAGCTGCCAGACCTAACGTCCCCTCATCCGCCCCAGCTATCTTAGCTTAGCAGCTAGATAACAGTCTCCCAAGAAAACTCTGATTCAGGATTATCAGCTTGACGTTTTACTGAAAAACTGAAAGCACCAAGAAATGTACATCACTCTCTCATACCAGATGTCTTCTCAATACGTTTAACGTAGTACAAATCCTTCTATTCTACAAAAAACGATATAAACAAAATAGCGCTAGCTTGATGCTAACTTATATGGGAAACTGCATTGGTACGCTAGCGGTTAGCATTCATTACTTCGGCTTCAAAATAGAATTTCAACTTTTATCACAGACACACATCACAGTTACTCTTTGCATACAATATTGAGAACTCCAAATGTCAAAATACTCACAGGAAAACGAAAGAAAAGTTAGGTTCAAGCTCATGGCTGGCTTCATTACTAAGGCAAGGTTCCAAACAGCTCGAACACCTGCTAAAACCACTTCTAGACACATAAAGGCAATCGATGGCCTATTTCAGTCAATAACATAACAAAACAGTACATTAATGTCACGTGACGTGCAATTTTAACTCTCTTTATTTCTATACATTTACATCCAGAGATAAACCTGTAAAACTATTAAAAAATTTAACAAGAGGAATTGATAAGGGAATCAATAAAGAATGGGATAAATACGTAGAACCAATGAGGCAAAAATAAAAAAAAACGCATGGAATTTCATATGATGACTAGTGGAAAGACAACCACTTAACCTGACAACAGTGTGCCAACTAAATGAAACTCACTAGCTCTGGTCTCACACACAGGCTCTTTGTCCCTGCACCAAACAACTAACTAGTCTGATTCTCTGGCCTCATGTAATTCCAGAAATTCCTTTTTTTTTTTTTTTTCTTTTTCTCGGCTCATTTTTGATTTTCTCCTCTTGCAGTCACAGCTGTTCCACTGGCACCGTCTTTTTGAGCAATCAAAAAACTCCCTAACAAAGGCAGAAACCTTTAATAAGGGCTTGAAGCTGAGTGACTTGCTTTCTTATGTCATTTCTTCTAGCAATATTTGCACTGAATAACAGTGTCAAGGCTGAATAATAGTGTAAATTGTCTCTTATTATTATTATTTTACACCTGCCAATTTTGCAACCCAGAAAAAAAAACCTGCCCCTTTGAATAAATGAATTGTTAACTCCAGGTGAACAAAGGGGTATCAGTCATTTGTCAACAGAGCTGTTCAAAAGCATCCAACCATAGCATTTTCTTTATTTTGGGAAAAATGTACTTTGAATACAAAGTTTGATCCATGTCCCATTGGTTACACGAGGGAGGAGGGGTTTATACCTTATATTTCCAGTCATTGGGGGAGTTTACATTTTTGGATTGACTTTTGGAGAGTTGTCATGCCATCTGTCTTTTTATGGTCTGTGCACATTAATACACTGGATGTATTGTTGTCGAATCATTATTTTGCAAGAAGGAAAAAAGGGATGAAATGAAGGCTTTTCAAAAGAGTTGAAAAATGTAAATAGTGGACAATTGGGCCTCTGTGAAAGATTTTTTTTTTCTTCCTTTTTGACGCATCATTCATATTTCTTAAGCCTGAACTGGTTTATCAGGACCGCCTTAAGGAAGATCACCCAGCGTCAAACATTCTGCATTTCCTTACAGTTGACATATGCACATATTCAGCATACTGTATCAAATTTTCTTGGCCTTGTATGATCAATGGCTCCTATTCTCTTTGTGTAGTACCGACATGTTTAAGAAGACTTTTTTACTACTGTTTTTTGTTGATGTTGGACTTTTTGCCTTCCCACAAATGCGTCAGAGCTGGGTTCATTGTGGTGTTGGTGTAAAATTTCTAAAACACAGAGAGCTCTTCATTGGAGCTCCTTTTTTCACCTGAAATGATGTCAGACAATGTATCAAATGGATAAGAGTCAGGTTTTAATTTCTGGTTAGAGATGATATGAACAAAACACGGACTAAACACAAGTCACCTTTATCACGTTGTGCTTGAGGCAGAAATGTCGACTTGCTACAACTACGCACGTGTGCCCTCTTCTTTGAAAAGAGTCTGTTTTCAAGGAGTGTAATTCGGTTCGAGCACATGATAAATACTAACACACACGGGCTGTCTGTGAAAACAGACGGGAGGGATGAAAGCATGCGATAGTTTTTTTATGACCAAAAATGTTTTAAAATTGAGCCACTGTTCCAAACACACAGAGGCGCTTGTGTGTGTGGTGAGAAATAATGAGAGGGATGTGAACAGAGAAACAGAGGCGTGAAGAACCTCAGCTAATACGTCTCATAACATGCCTCACAAGGAGAGGGAAAAACAGACTGCATGGGCGCTCAGTATGACTTCCCACAGAGTTAAATTCCAAAGTATGTGTTTTTGTGTTCAGCGGGATTACAACTGGCACATTTCGTCAGACCCAATACACACTGGTGTTTGCCACGTGAACAACACACACAGAAACAAACACACATTCACGTTATAAGAGAGCTAAGACCCTCATCAAGCCTCTTAGGGAAGGATTGGGAGAGGGAGCAAACTAAGAGGGGAAGGAAGGAAGAAATAAAGGAGAGATGGGAGGGTTTGAACAGGTGGATGGTGGAAGTTTGAAGGTGAAGATAAGGGGAGATAAAGAGGAGGGAGGGCAGAACACAGATCCGTTTTTATTACAAAGGCACCAAATCCTAACAATGTTTCTCACAGGACATTCTAAGGAGAAGCAGGAACAGACCGTCGTCTTTGTCATCTTATAAAGAGAGATCCAGTATTGATGAGTAAGCATTTGTCAGCAGTGGCAATGAAGAGTGTTCCTGTTAACTGGCAGGAACCTCCAGCAGAACCAAACATATTAGTATAAAACCATCTGCTGCCTGATAAATCATCTTTCTGCCTGTTTTTCATCCTGTGGTTCCTTTTTCGTCCCTCTTCAATTTTCTCTCACGTCTCTCCATTAACATTCATGATGCACTCAAGATGGCCATGAATATTTCATCCACACACACACACACACACACACACACACACACACACACACACACACACACACACACACACATATACAGAGCCCCCTCCCCAACATCTCACACACTGCAGCAGATTACATAACAGCTCCTCTCCTTTCACAGACACATACAGTACATACACGACGCATGAACGCGAAACCATCCTGTAAATTCTGAGAAAATGACAGGGTAGAGCATGCTGTCAGGGGGAAGAGATGATGTGCTGCAACACCTGAACTGGCAACAGCCCTTTGAGTAAACATGTCACAGCAGTATACTGAAAACAACAACATCAAGGGACATCTCAGCTGGGTGGGAGAGCTGAGATTATGGACTGGGCCTCAAAACGCCCAAATGGTTGGATTAATGTGACACTGATGTGATGTTGACCAAAAGGCATCCAGAGGGAACCCACAGTACAAAAAACAAGGTTGTAACTTTTAATTATTGGTAGTTAAAGAATTTAGCTTGAAAGAGCAACAAAAAAGTTCTGCTTGACACTAAAACAGGTTTTAGATCCATGACATTTACTTCGGCACAGAAGTTAAACTTGTTCCTCAAGATGTAAAGACGGCTGAAGAACATTTTTGTTGGCCATTAGTTAAGTGTCGCTTAAAAGGTCGCTGGTTCAAAACCAGTTAAACAATAAAGCTCTTCAGTGACTATCTGCTCAATAATTCTTATCTTAGTCCTTATTGACAGAGATATCCACCAAACATAATCCACTGTGGTCTTTCGCTTTTCTGACAGCATAGTTGAAACTGTGGCCAAACAAACTGGCTCCATTCATCCCTTATAAGGTACTACCTTTACCTTTCTTCTAAAGCAGGGTCAAGTGAGGTACACACGGGTAGTACATAGTGTATATTGATAAGGTTAAGTCATAGGTGGCTTCGTCAAATAAAAAACAATGAAAGTAGAGTAGCTATGAGGATACACTAAGGTTGTGTTGTTCTGGTTTTCTGATTTAACTTCTGAAAACTGAAGAAATTTGGTAAAACAGTAGCATTCAGTGAGGCGGGATAGTTTGGATGGTGAGTAACACAGACCTGAGCCACCAGGTACTTTCTCTCTCTGGATCTCCCCTGTTCATCAATTGGTTGGAAGTGGTTGGTCTGGAATAAGTGTGAGAAATGAAGCTAATGCAAAAGTGCTAATTCATCAATTCCTTCAGTTTCTGCCTGAGGCTGGTTTCAGAAGAACCAGAAACCACATGGAAACACATTCAAAACAGCTTATATTTATATCAAAAAGAAACATGTTTTTAGTCTGGTACATAAAAGATTCAAGAATTGAAAAGCTCATTTCTCTACCAGCATGAATTTGTTAATCAGAGCCACAGATCAACCAAAGTTTGTTGGATTCGGCATTTCCAATGTGAATGAAAGGCTTCAAAACTCTGCCTTAGAAACAAATGGATGACATCACAGGGACTATAGCCATTCTATAAAGGCTATCGTCTAGAAACATGGATAGCCAAGCTTCTTTAGCAAGTACCCAAATTTGTTTCTTAACTCAGTGGCTGCCATTGATGTTTCTCAATGTTATTTATGGTTTTCAATGGGGTGGCCTGGGGGGGGGGCTGGCGAAGCTTGTCTACCAATATCAGACTTGAACCAATGAACCAATCCTCTGTAAGTTGCAGCATAGATCAGCATAGATTATGAGAAGAAGATGCAAGATGACAGAGACATTGGAAAAACATTTCAAGTCTGACAAATTCAGGCAGCTCACACTCAACAGTGTGTGTCGAGGTTGTGAGAAAAGACAATGGAGAGCATGGAGAAGATTGAAGGATGGAGCTTCAGATACAAAGGCTAAAAACAAATCAAAGCTGGTTTTCTCGTTTCTTTCATTAAACAAGTGGTTTCTGATTAAACCAGCCTATGTTCTGCTGCCAATTACCAAAGAACAGAAAAAGGTAAAGACAAATCTTTTTTTTCCTGATGAAAGACGAGGGTCTACTCTTTAATACTTCTGGAAAGATCAGTCAAAACCCTCTAAAACTGCGGGCAGTATGGGGCTCTATGCCCTGAAAATGGCTGGCAGCCATTAAGTCAATACAGCAGCGATACACTGGTGACAAATAGGCCAACTTCAAACCTTTAAGTGATACAAATATGTATCCATCAACTTGGTTACTTTCCAAACTGAACAAAAAACAACTGATGTTTTGAGTCATAATTTGTCTTAAATATATTTCTAAGTTAAAACAAAGGGGCTTCACCAGCATCAGAAGCAACAGAGTAGCCTCAGCTGTCTGGTATGATGTGTTTTAAAGGTTGTGAATTTCTGTGAAAATGGAAATGTTCTGTCTTACACCTGCTGAGGCACAATGAGCCAGATGATCCAAAGAGACCCAAAAAATGTTAAACAGCCCGAGATGTCAGGGTGTGAGTGAGGATGAAACAGCAGCTGAATGCATTTAAATACATGAGGGACAAATTATTCCTCTGAAGTGACAGAGGAGCAGATCAGGTCAGGGTTGTTGGGAAATTTCGCAGAGCTCATAAAAGCAACCTGTCAAGTACTGAATTGTTTATGTGTTTTTAAAATTGTGCAACTTATGCATGGGTTTCAGTGTAACAGCAGCCACCCTAGAGTGTGTTTTCTCAGGAAAGTAACAGGTCAAGGTAATAAAAACGTCTACAAAACAAGCAACAATCCCTTTCTGTATCCATGCATGTCTCTCCCTGACCCGTACCTGTGAGTCTAAGTCCAACAAAGCCCACACGCACAAAGCAGGCCATGTTATCAGATTATGTGTGCGTAGACATATTGTTTGTGTTGTTTGTGTGTCTGTAACGTGAGCTCAGCTTATATAGAATTACACCTCAGCTTTTCTGAGTGCCAACATAAACAATGTACAGTCTCACATGAGAGCAGAGGGAAAAGGGAGTGGAGGAAAACAGGGGAGGAGGATGTTGAAGACAGTATGAAAAACAGACAAAGTTGAAGGGTTGGACAAACAGCCTGGTATCGTCAGTGTTTTCACCAAAGTTGGTTACAAAGAATGAAAAAGAGACAGACAAAGAGGAGAGGAGATGCCTGTAAAGTCCAAGGTCAGGGACAAACTGAGAGTCTGTCGCTTTGTGTGTCTCACACATCGACCAACACACAAGCTCTCTGAACCTGTGAACACACACACACACACACACACACACACACACACACACACACACACACACACACACACACACACACACACACACACAGATACACAAACCTACACAAACACACACTAAGCCAGGTCTATTTCAGTGAGTGTTTATTCTTGTGCCACAGACCAGATTACCTGAGACACCCGCATGAAATCAGGCCAAGCTTGCTTTTTCTCACTTCATCTACAGTATCCTCTCAGTTTCCTAGGCCCCTCTTCTCCATCTACTCTTTCCTCTCTCCACCTTTCTTTAATGTTACAAGTAACATAAGTAACAGTGTATCGTCTGCTGCAAGCCTGATCATGTATGGAACAAACGCAGTATCAATTTGCAAACAAGCTGTATGCACACTGAAAAAATACCTCACACGTTCTTGTGCAACCTGCTCAGCCACTTGATACCTAAGGTGACGGTATTTAGTCCAGCAGAGAGGATTGACACTGTGGACCTGTTGGAAAACCTAGATGGAACTGCTGATTTGACATCTTGACAGGAACTTGTTTCGGCAACAGGGTGAAGCTGAGACGTTTCTGCTAAGGGTCCAAAATAAACCAAACAGGTGAAGGCAGGGTTTAAAGAAATGAACGAACACATTTTCCACTTTGTCACTGGTACCATGTTTTTTTCCACCATCTCGGTGTGAGCTCCACAAAAGCAAAGCAGTTCATTACTGACCTTAAGAACAGCAGATGTCAAAATTAACTTTAATGTTTACTTATTCCAATGAAAATGTTATGAAATGATTCTGTGTACAATACTCAGGACCAGATTTTGGATTAGAAAGTATTCTGGTGTCTGTTCACAACATGAGTTGTATCTTCACCGCTTATTCCTGGGAGCGTTGGTCATACAAAGGGAGGAAGTCTCTGTAGAGATGACAAGAGTCCACCGTCATGCAGTCATGGAGCCAGCAGGCAGTCAAATAAGGATGATTTAGCTTCAAATAATGTTCTCAAACAGACACATGTATGCAAATGCAGCAACCAGTCTGCTCTTAGATTGTGTCGCTCAACTCTCACTTCTCAAGTTGCCGGTCAGATTGTAAACAATGGCAGCAAACAGGAAAAGAAATCCTTATACAGTCTTTTAACTCTAACCATCGACCACACAGGGAGCCTTTTAACGTTGTACATCATTCCAGGAGGAGGTATTATGATCTGATTCGTCAAATCAGAGTCAAATGTCTTTCTTTTTATGTCTGTCAGAACCTGTTCAGCAACAGTAATGACCTTGACTTGGGCAATCTGACTCACTGTTAGATCTATGTATAAAGTTCAGTTGTTCAGGCAACCATTAGAGCCACCATTTTTTTAACAGCATGGTATCATTTGCATGAGAAGATTCATTGGCTGTGGTGTCATTCAATACCAAACAACAGTAAAAGCCAACTATAACATGTTAAATGGATTCTTAAGGATACAATTAACATACAGCCTAATTTCCATTTGGTATGCCGGTCAAAAAAAAACAACAACAAAAAAAATTCTTGTTCTGTTGCCCAAGTAGCTGCCTGTTGCAGCAGCTCTCTCTTCTTTGTCCGTTTCTTGTAATTTCTTTTGTCTCTTTTTCGTCATCTTTGTATTTGGAGTGGATCATTACTTTGTATGGTTCATTGTTGGCCATGGACACCAAACATTTTGTGGCTTCAGCGATATTTTTTTACTACTTTTCTCCTGTGTTTGTCTGGAGATCCCACATGTAACCATGGCTGCATTGTTAACATGTGAAATTAGCTACTAGCAGCCTGTAGCATGCCAATGCTAACTAGTGTAGGGCTTGATGATTTCCCTCAAGGTGAGGAGGAGGAGATGAGGACGACATGCTGGTTCTTGGGTGTGAGCTGGGAAGTGACGATGTGGACCTGTCCTTTCATCCATCGTTGTTGGGAACGTGGGATCTATCTCCGGTGGGATGGGCGAGCTAGCCGGGCTAACCCAGCAGCAGAGGGGCTGCCGGAGGGCAGAGTGGCATCGTGCTGCCACTGCTGACGGCGCTGACATCGAACGCCGGCGCCACATTGGAGGAGCTTCACCTGCTGTGAGCGGACAGGATCCAGGTGATAGAGTCTGAACAGACTGCTGGGGAGGCTCAGTCCTGGACCCTGTGGAGGTGGAGACTGGCTGGGCTGGAGAGTGGTGGACGGGATGTCGTCTTTCTATACCCTTTTTTACTTTTGTTTTCTTGATTGCTGCTGTGACTCCTGAATTTCCCCTTGGAGATAAATAAAGTATTTTCTATCTATCTATCTAAATAATGACTATTTGCGGAGTATATCTCATAAGACGTATGACAGCACATTTAGATGTGTGGCCTCATCCTGTGGCCTCTTGAAACCCATCACTATTTCTATCAGCTTGTATCTGGACTTGGCTTTCTGGTGTCACACATCAGCGAGGCACGTGAACACTGCAAAAAATGACGCACAGCAGTGTTGACCCATACAGAGCTGGATATAGATTACAAGGCCGAAGACCTCAGTATCAGGTTCACATACTAGAGAGCCTGTGCATATATGTGTTTGTTTCTGTGTGCATGAAAGAAAGAAAAACAATTTGAGAGAAGGAGAGCAACTTTTTGATACTTCTGGAGTACAACTGTTATTTCAATTTTTGAAGCACACACAGAACCTGTGACCTGATCAAACACGTTCATGTGGGCAGAAACTGGCCGTGATATCTGAGAAACGCCTCTAGGTAAAAATGGCTCAGACAAGAGGGAGACAGGACAGTAACTCATTTTGACCTAGTATGAGTAAATTGATGTTATCAGCCCTTTATTGACAAATTCAGTTTGTTCTGCTAATGGTGGAACAAAATTAAAGCCTTTCATTAACTTCTGATAGACATTTTAATATTCATGTGCCTGTAGCACTAGAATAACTGGTGAAGTCTCTATCCAAAGTTGCAATGTTTGAGGGTTTGAATGGTTTAAAGCTATAGTAACATGTGCATGTACTGTTTTTGTTTGTTTTGGAGTTTCTATAATATGAAGTTAATGTCTCTTTTCTCTACCATCCAAAAATGTAAGTTCAGTACAAGCCATAAATGTAGGTCCTGATTTGTTATCGTAGATGTAGATCCATTTAAATTTATATGACTATTGTCTGCTGATTTCTGAACCATTCATTGCTGTTTTCCTTTTATCCACATACTTTCCCCTTTCTCTCTTTGTTTTAATCCTCTTCATATAGTAGGTCCATTGTATAAATGCTTGCTTATCCCTTGTTTAAAAAAGCCGCTGGCTTTACTGTGACTTTTTGACCTCTCCTATCACATCACTTATATTCCTTTTGTCTAAGTCTATTTCGTTTTCACTAGGAACACAATATAAAAAATAGGAAACAAAGTTGCTTGTGAACCATATATCAGTTTAATTTTTCACTTTATCTCATACACAGTGTTTGAATTGTAAATAAAAGTTAGCCTGAGCAAAATGTTAAGAGCCAATCAGAAAGTCCTGTTTGTTGGTGGAGTAATGATGGAGCTTCAGGCTTTTCCCTGTATGTGTGTGAATAAATTTCAACCAAATGTCACAGGCAGATATTCAGTCTTCTATGTTTTTTTTTTTTTACTGAGATAGTGTGACTGGAGTACAGAGACTCTTCAGTCTGGAGCTGTGAACTCCCAGTCTCTTAAGCAAGGACACATGCACATCACACACACACACACACATTTGGCAGCAGATAAGACACTCTTAGACATCTACACACACATGTTTTACCCACGCTTTCCTGCAAAACACCCCATGCGCATTAACACTCCACATTCCTATGCTGTGGATGATATTCCCGTAAAGATGACCATTTCCCCAGCTTTGGGGACAGATGGCATGATAAGTGCTGGGGAGAGGGAAAGAAAGAGTGTGCATGTAGAGAGGTTGACACAGACTGTATGTGTGCATTATGGTGCAGTGCTGCTGCAGTGCAGAGTGCAGGGGGGGTGCACATGTGTATCAACGTGCACTAGCGTCAATGACAAATCCCTTACTCATAACACAGGGCTTATATCACTATACTGGCTGGTATGTATGTGACGTAATATACCTGCTGTTCACATAATTGCTCTCATGCACAAACACTCAAACATGTACATATTAAAACATTCATGTTCACCTCCCCTGCTGGCTTGGTTTTATCCTTCCTTGACGTCTAGATTAATCTCTAATCTCACCTGAACCTGAATTTCACAGCTGCATCCACAATAGAAATGCATGTTACATGTTTTCACTTACTCTATACTTCAGCTGCCATGACCATGGAACAACAAGAGGCAATGAGTTGATATTTTTGCTGAGTCTACATTCACTGAAGTTCAATTGTTCGCTTTGAAGACAGGTTTGACGAGTCAATCCACTGTAAAACATTCAAGTGTGTCTTTTTTTTGCTTGCCAACTAGCACGCATTAAACAGTAACCCACTTTCTATCAATGACGGTAGAAATCCTGTACAGTGTGAAAACAAAAACAACACTAACATATTTTCTCAAAAACTTCATGAATTTTTATATATCTTATGTCTCAGCTGATATCTTAAAGAAAAATCTCAACATGTCAATCTGGTAATGGTTATAGGTTGTGTTTATCAGCCAAAGCCTTCTACAGGCTGATAGGCCGAGAGCTCAAAATGCCAGGGACTCAAGTCTATTTTCAGATTCAAGAATTTTGTTAGCTAAGCTAGCATAACATTAGCAAAGTTATTAGAGGACAGCAAAGAAGAGGACTCTGCTGTCGTGTCAACTAGCTTTGCAGCCACTAATAGCCTAGTCATCCCCGTTGTTATTTTTAGCCCAGCTGGCTAACAGACTAGCTGGTTAGCTCTTGCACTGGCCCACATATTGAACACTCTGTTATCAGATAACAGTCAGGTTGTACTGCATAACAGTTTGCTAGCAAACCGACAAAAAAAATAAATGAAAAAACAGCAGCTTTAACAACTTTAGCTTTGCTTGGCTTCCTTTTAGCCCTCTGGCAAGCTAGCTAATTTGAATGCTACATTACAACTCCACACTGACTGTTTTAGCTCAGAACAAAAATAGCATCATAAGCTAAAGGCGAATAAAGCTGCTATCTAAGCACAGTGAAGGTGACGCATGAATTGGAACCACTGTGTATTTTCAGTTATATTATGGCATGATTAATATGACAGTCTGTTAAAATAGAAACCAGACACACCAAAACAAACACACAGTTATTTTAATCCGATGCCAGCCAACACATCGAGACAGTTAATGTCAATGTTGTGTCTGGTGTCTCTTAAAATAAGCCTCTTTTTTATGTAATCTGTTGGCCACTAAGCATCTCCTCAGAAACTGTAGCATTGGAACATTAATTAGCACACACTCTTAGCGGGGTTAACTCCTGCAGGTCTGACAGTTTGACGGCAGATCATACGTTGGGGTTTTGACAAGTCACTGACAAGCAGCCTTGGCCTACTTCTACCCCGGAGTCACGTTACTGGCTGTGTGTCACTTCGTCACATAACCACACACGCACACACACATACGCACAGAGACTGTAACTCACCACCTTCAACCTCTTCTGTGCCCCCCTTGACTACAGTACCCCCTACCAACCATCACATTACTGCACCCCACCACCTGCATCCTGTCTCATAGAGGGGCCCCCTGCTTCTAGAGGGACTGTGTGTGTTGGATATCCTCCCCACTGCAGCCCTCTGAGGTTTTAACCCACAAAAGAGCGACATAAAAAACAGGAGATGGAGTGAAATAGGGTTAAATGAGGTTGCTATACATTATCTTTTGAATCTTACCACACCATGGGTGTGTTTGTTTTTCCTTTCTGTGATGACTATGACTTAATGCTATCATTTACATGCCTTTTTCATCATAACAACCAAACCAACCCTCGACCTGCTTCTCAGTCTGTTCCTTATGAATAAACAAGAAATAACACCTGCAGCTTATAGCATGAGTCAACTTAAAGCAACTAAACACCTATGTTGTGTCAAAACAGACATCTTGTACCAATGATGATTGTGTTATAACCCAGGGTTTGACAAAAAGCCAAAGTATGTATTACAGCCTGCGCAGACCTGTTCAGGAACGAAACAGACCTCAAGATGCTTTAGCTCCTCCCACATGTCTGCTGGAATATTCCACACACACACATTAGAGTTGACACATACAAAACAAACCCTGCTGCATTTACAAATGCTCAATGCTGATAAAAACCAACTGAAGTAAACAGCAGTAAAATGGCTCCACTTGAATCCTCCCTGCCTCTCGGGCAACTACACTTAAAGTCAAATCATCAAAATGTGCACAAGAGCCATTAGCATAAAATGCTAATCAACACGCATAAAAAACCTGGTCTGCAATAGGGATGTACGAAAAATAAACCTGCCTATTTTGATGCAAGATAGGTTTAAATTAAGTCTTTGGCACGGCATTTCATGAGCTTGGCACTGCTTTTAACCACAGAGAAACAGCGTGTTTGCTGAAACTTCCTGTTGTCAAACTGGTGAAAACAAGAGCCCATCCGTCACCAATAAAAATAGCTGCTCTATGAGACAATGTACGACGGGACAAAACTCAAAAAAAAAAGTTTATTCCCTTGTTTTCTTTCTCTCCTCACATGTTGTTTCTGTGTCAGAGCAGGAGAGGAATGAGGACCGACACATGGAACAAATTAAACTGAGTTTATAATACAAACCAAACTGTGACCAACAATCTCACCAAACCCACAGCCGAACACTTCTGCAAACACTCTCCATAAGCTGCACAAAACAGCGTCTGTCTGAAACCTGGCACCGTGACAGCAGGAGTGTGCCAACAGGTTTTGTGCTGTATTAACTTCAGAGTGTGCAGAAGCAGACTTGACATTGGATTTTTTTAATGAATTTTTTTAATAAAGTGTCAATACATAACACAAGACAACCAAAGAGTCTCTCTCGTACTACTATGCATTGTCCATACTTATTAGTTACAAACTCCTTTTCAGACAAACCCCAAAGCTGAAAAACCTGTTACTAAGTCCTGGTACTTTGTATAAGCGACATAAAAAAAGCATGCATGACAGAAGCACAGTTGGCTGTTTTTGAATACAGGAGCCTGATCTTGTGCTTCAGAGATTATCTGATTTAACTAATCTCCCTAAATCTGTAGTGGGATCTTTCTTTGGCATTGATCTTATTGGTGCTACACTTCATCTTCAACTTGCTGTTAAAGCAACGCAAGGCGGTGACAGTCACACCGAAACTTCAGAAACCACTGTCTCCTACTTTCAATGCCGTGGGGGAGTTTTGATGGAGTCACATGACCATAATAAGACCATTGGTTTAGCGTGAGACATGCCACCTGAAAGAGGAAGTGTGTTCAAACGGGCTATGTCTGCAGTTTGTCATGCAGTGTGAGCTTAACTGATTAAGGAAGATTAAGTGATGTAAATATTTCAGCAAACACGCCATTATCGCAGCATCAGCAACATGATGTTATGATCGAATCTAGAAGTAGGAGTGTTATGGTGACTCATTGTCAGGGTCTACTTCACCAAAAACCAGGAAGCTTTAAAGAAACAAAGGGTAGCGTAGTTTTACATATTGGAGCCCACACTTGACAACATTTATCAAACAACAGCAATATTTTACATTAAATCTTAACAGGAAACAATTAAGAGGACAGAATATTTGAAAATAAAACTGCTGCTCAAGTTTGCGGATGGTAAATCTCCTGCCTGCTACACCGACATGTGACCACCAGTTTTGCAACAAAACCACATCTCTCAGTGTTACAGACTCTGTGATAAAGCAACTCCTGATTGTGAGAATGCATGAAAGATTGTTGTGTTTCTCTTCTACAGAGAGTGAGCAGTGTGTGTCCATTACTTTAAGTGCAGTATTACTAACAGTGTTAATGATATTACTGGCAACAAGCCAGTTATCTTCTCCCCTCTTTCATGCTGTTACCTTAATACCTGACTCTCTTAAAATCTGTAAGCCAATTCAAACTGAAACAGTCAGCAAGTCATGAGTTGGCGTGTTTTTTAAGCATAGTTGAGGTGCTGTTAGGTCTAATGTCGTGAACCAGTCTTTTCAGTCTCTTGCTGACTTTTTCAGTCATTTAAAGCATTTAGGTTAGAGTTAACTTGTGACAGTTGTTCCTCCACCTTTTAAAATGATTATGTTGTTCAAACAGGAAAAACAATCTGCAAAGTTCATAGGTCACAGGGCCTGAAATTATTTGAAAACTGCCATTTTTCACCTCAAAATCGCCTGAAGTAAAAGTACTTAGCAACATAAATTACATTTTGAAATGTTTTCCACACTGCTCCACCTAAGATTAGAGCGTTATTAAATATGAAGTAACATACAAACAAGTCCAAGAGATTAGAGGGAAAGTAAATCAGGGCAACATTTCAATTTTTTTTTAGCAATATTTTAATGTGATAATGATCAGTAAAAATCAGCGTGATACTGTCCTTTGGTTTCAAGGTACTTTGATTTGTTCAACAACATACCATACTAGATTAAAATAACATTAAGATATGATCATTTCATACATATTACCCACATCATGACTGGTCTTTCATAGACCACTTGCATAAAAAAAAGTTGTTGTTAACTTTAGATTTAAAGGCCACAAAGATGCGGCAGACAGAACAAATCCGACTCGCTGCCAGTCATCTCTGGCTTCTGTTCAACTCTTGGTAATTTAATTGGAAGGCAGGACATCAGTTTGTCTCGGGACATTTTGGGCTCTGAATGAGTCAGAGAAGATGGGAACAGTGATTGGATAAAGACCAAATAAGATGTCTTGCAATTAAAGTGAACTTTCATTATTTTATCTAAAACTTTACACTGACTTTGGTGAAAACTCTTTAAATAAGTGTGTTGACCACCTTTCTGTTAGAGATGTTTCACCGCATTAGTGAATGAATGAATCACAGCTCACTGATGAGGTATTAGAGTCAGCGATGGGCAGCAAAAGCCCAGCAGCTCTGCAAAGTGGTGCAAACAAATTTGTTCAAGCTTTTCATGCTATCTGAGTTCACTCTGCCCTGGAGGAGAAATCTGTCCCCACCATGACTTTTGGGTCTTCTTTTGAATTGAAAAAACTCAATGGCAGAAGCTCATGTCTGCACTTCAAATTCAAAAGGTCAAGACTTTTCACTGGTCATGGCTTTGAAAATCTGTCTGTATTCCCACTTTAAAAGAGGATCAATGTTTCTTCATACATGATTATAACATGATCTTTGAACAGGATTTTGTTCCTACGTGCAGGGGAAAGATTATTAAACCTTTGATAAGGGGCTGGGTTGTTTTCATACTAAGTTCTCTATAACAAATGTGACTGAGAGACAGGAAAAAGAAAAAAAGATGCCCCTGTCAATTTAGACATGTATATGTAATCCTAATTCACATGGGTAATGCCACACATTGCTGGTCAAGTGGGTCAAATGAAAAACATACAGAGGAGTGTTTATCAGTGACAGAGCCAAGACTTTTTGCATGTTACATGGTTTTACTGGAATTTTGTTTACTCCTACTTGAAATTGGGTGAAATTCTTTGAAACTAATAAAATAAATCACCGAAAGATTTTACTGTTCCAGAGTCTTTACCGAAAATAGATGATCTTCAACAGATGGTTTGCGTTTGATCACTTAATTAAATTTCGACAGACTTTATAACACAAAAAGAAAAAGAAAAAACAGGAAATGAGACTGGAAAAGAAAAACGGGGACAAGGAAGAGAGGAAAAGATCAGGAGGAGCTGACAGGGGAGCTGGTTAATGAAGTGGATAGACCGTTTTCTGAGATGTTTTGTTGTATTGACAAGCTGTGTGTGACTGTGTGTGTGTGAGTGTGTGTCCTCTGACTCAAAGCCAGAGCTAAATACAGTTCAGCCATCTGATATTGTCTTTAGTAACAGACCTGTGCTACTCAAAAAAGACCAGTCATGTATGCAGTACTGCACATTGTGTTCAAACACATAAACACACCTGCATGCAGACCCTCAGTGTATAAAACCTTTGTGTTGATGGCTTCTACTTTCTTAAAGTGTTATTAAAGATCACATCTCAGAGGATTATCAGAGGGGATAACTTTACAGAATCTATACTGGAACCTTTTTTCATCACACCTGCAAAATACAACACCTTCCAGGATTTCGACAAGGCAACCCAAAACCCCAAACCAGTTACGATTCAATTTTGCCTGCCACGTCAAAAGTGATAAGAAAATATGTAAACAAACAACCATTTGCAATTTCATCTAGCAGATGCTTTTGTCCAAGGCGACGTACAACACAAGCAAGAACTTAGACAGAAGTGACCAGAAAGGACCAACCTGTCATGTTTCCATCCAGCCGTGCAAAAATGCAGCTCCGAGGAATATCAAAGATCACATCTCAGAGGATTATCAGAGGGGATAACTTTGCAGAAACTATACTGAAACCTCTTTTCATCACATGTGCAAAATACAACACCTTCCAGGATTTAAACAAGGCAACCCAAAACCCAATGCCATTTACAATTCAATTTTGCCTGCCGTGTCAAAAGTGACAAGAAAATATGTAAACAAACAACCAGTTACAGTTTCATTTAACAGATGCTTTTTTTCCAAAGCGACGTACAACACAAGCAAGAACTTAGACAGAAGTGACCAGAAGGGACCAACCTGTCATGTTTCCATCCAGCCGTGCAAAAATGCAGCTCCTTGCAACAAACAGCATTTATAGCTGCAACAAGTGAGTGTGTGTGTGTGTGTGCTCTGTGTGTGCTCTGTGTGTAAGATCTGGTAGCGATAAGGCGGGCTATTGATGACAGGGATGTAAGCGAGACTACAAACACACACACAAAAACATAAACACACAGTCTCGCGCTCCGACCAGAGGTGGAAAAACATACTGGCTCACTCTTTTCTTTCCCTAGGAAGTGGGTTATCTACCCCCAGGATCTGGATCCAGGACACAAAGCCAGACCGGCTTTGTGTGTGTGCATGTGTGTTTCTGTGATGGACCGACAAACATAAACATGCTAAAAGGAGACGAAAGACGGGCAACATTACCAAAAGGGACAAAACCAAAAAAAGAGTTGTTTTGTTTTGAAATAGTCACATTCTGGAGGGAGAAAAAAACACAAATTAAAGTTTACAGCATGTTTACAGTCCAGTTCTATTTGTCGTTGTGGTTTCAACACCTCATTTCTCTCAAAAAAAGAAAAAAATCAGTAGAGGGTGTAAATTTAAATAAAACTCCCTCCCATAAATTAAATTAAGGATTAAAGTTTGTCATTTTACAGGCTGCGTGGCTGTCAGTTGCTTGCGGGTGCTCCGAAGTCTCTTTTTTGTTGCACTGAGGCTTTTATGGGGCAGTTTTGCCACAAGATGAAACATTTCATCACACGACATTCATCTAAAATCTCTTTAAAAACAGGATGTCGTAATTTGCATGTGCTTCACTCTGAGGTTTCTTCTTTAGGGTGTGGGAACCAATTACCTGACGTGTCATGTGATTTTTTTCTGAACTGGTTTGGGCTTGCTGTAGCGTGTCTTGCACACTGAAAGGGAACTGGTGGTAAATGATGGCAAAGCATTGGTTTATATGCGTTTGAGTGTCAACTTAGAAAACACTCAAGACACTTTTTATATCACATCCAGTTTTGCATGCAGAGTCTTTATTTGTATTTGTGCGGTTAGTCATTAGTCTTTCCGTGTGGTGTATACATTTAAGGATGTATAATCTGTTTGCACATCTGTGTGAGGGTACACGTATGAGCACGAGTAAGACTTCATGTGACTGTTTGCATGTGACCACCAGTGTCTAGCTCTATCTTGTGTGGTGTACAGTGTGCGTGTGTATGTGTGTGTATCTGTGTGTGTGGGTAATAACACGATGCTGACTCAGCACCAGTTGATAGTCAGCAAACATTTCATCAAGAGGAAGTCGATTGCTTTCACTTCAGCTGAATCGGCTGGTCTCGACTGTGCAGACTGAAACCGAGGGAGCGTGATGAGGAAAGCAAGGCGCTGACACAAAGAGACGCAAATTTTCTCCTTTTTTTAAGGGGGAAGTGTAAGAGAAGGAATATGTTTATGTTTGCAGGTTGTTTTATATTTGGGTTGATGTGGGTTTTGTGTAAATTTACTCATCCAAAAATAAATAAAGAAAAAAATAAATTAGCATAACATACATTACAGTTGTCAAGTTTTCCAATGTTTGTGTGTGAGAGACTCACCAAAAGGCCTTAAAAGCTTCATAAATGTCGTTGAGACGTTTCTGTTTGGTCCAGGCTGCAATCTCAAGCCCCGCAGTTATACCTGAAAATACACAAAGCAAACGACGTCTGTTTACACCTGTTATTAGCATGTGTCTCAGTGAATCAGCACTACCCACACAAACATACTTACAAACAGTTAGCTGTATTTTCGACCAAACAATAAATCAATACAGCAACCAATGACACCACTGGCTCTGATGTACACAAGCTTGATGATAAATCAGCAGAAAACTTAGCAAAATTACAAAGTGCTTCACTAAGGTGTGTCTCTGATCAATCTGTCTTTGCACCAGTAATTTAATAGAGCTGTAGCAGTCCATCACAGATATACAATAACACATGTACACAAAATGTGGTATTAACAAAATACACATGGGAAAAAGTGGTTTAATATAATTTCACTTGGATGTGCGTCTACTTATCTGAATAAATTATTAAAAAACAGTGTGTAAAACTACAACACATGATCTGATTTTTGAAAACTTGTGCTATTTTCTAACAACTGCACAAGGTGAAAAATACATAAAAAATCAATTAATTATCAAAAACATATTGTTTTTTTACATTTAAGTTGCCAGAACCCATTTGTATTGGTCCTTCAATACTCTAGATAATCACCAGACAAACATGTTTATGTTTTTTTTCAATGATAGACATGTTATTTCACTCTTTATAAAACTGCTCATAAATTTGAATGTACCCAAAACAGGTGACATGCAAATGCAACAGCAGCAAACAATGACAACACAAATGACTGGATGGTTAAAAAGCAGGTGTCATCTTTATTTTTCACCTGGCAGGCCCAGAATCCAAACAAACCTGTCACTCAGTTAGTTTTTCCTCCAACAGTCACAGGTGTGTTCACCACAGTAAGCTGCTCCTTCCTGGTTCAGTACAAAGGTGCAGTAACAAAACAGGCCAAACATAACAATTTCAACTTCAGTTGTACCTTTACAATGCCCAAACTTCAATCCTCTTCATTCTAACTAATTTCTACCTGATTTACATCTAAAGCAATTAAGAGATATTAATTATACGCCACTTTGCAAGAAGAGCAGCACGATGACTCCACCTGACCCATCGCAGGCTGTCACCTCCAGCCTCTCTCCTGTTTTGTTTTTGAAACAGGCCTACAGAAACTACTGTAAATGCCTCCTCCTCCTCCTCCTCCTCCCTCTGCAGCAGCAACCTGAGATGCTGTGTATTCCGCCTGCCGGAGCCGAGTCCGAGCGGCGGACAGAAAAATGTTTAATCCCCCTGTTATGTCGTCGCCGGTGTGTTTCAGCTAGGACACTGTGCTCACCTCACCGGGTCGTGTCAGCCGCTGGCTCCGTGTTTGTGTCCGCTCAAGAGGTCGGACGGCCGCTCTGCTCTGCAGCAGCTTTTGTTGCATAGGTTGTCCGCGGCTGCTGCAACTGAAGCCAGAGCTTTAAATACGCCTTTAAAGGAATATCTGTCGGAAGAAGAGACGTAGCGCTAGCTTCCGCCGACGTCACGATAAATTTGCATAAAGGGGCGTGTCAGTGGCGGTGGTATACAAAGTAGAGAGGAGGATGATTTTACTTAAAGGGGAATGCCGAAAAATATGTTTGATTGACAGCTGTTTTTTTCGCTATCTACGGAGACTTTTTTGGTAAATGTTTTTGTTATTCAGGCTGTTTTACCCCCTCTTTTTGGCATGTACATTTTACGTTTAAAAAAACACTAAAGTATCAAGAGTTAAAGGACAAGTCACATGTTGGAGACAAAAAGAGACTGGTGTTTCCATGTTTTATATACTGTGAACATGTTTTGTACACAAAGACAGGTGAGAAAAAAAAGTTTTCAACAAGTTCTTTACGAGTACTGAAAAAATAAATATTCTGACTTGTCTCCCATGGAAAGAGATGAAGCCTCCTTATTTGAACAACAGTCAAACATATATCATTGAGACACTAAAGAAGAAACAACCACCTCCTTATGAAGAATGTGCAACAGCTATGACTCAGATTGCTGCAAATAAAGTAATATTGCTTGCAAGGCAAATTAAACCAATAGAAGCCTACATAGGGGTCTCTCATAGCTTGGCTGACTATGTCTGCAATTTATCAATATGCAATCAGTCTATATATCAGTGTTTCCCTGTTTATTTGTTAACTGATGTCTTTTGTTTGTTTGGCCTAACTCTTTTTGAAAATCATTAAAAAACTGTTGAAAAGAAAAAGGAAATTTGAGGACTGTGTATGAGTTTTATACATTTGCCATATTCTCTTAGAGAAAATATGACATGTTACAATCAAAACATGTAACTAGATAAACTTGCAGAGTAAGTAGCTTGAAGCAGAAAAACAAGTCAATATTGTCCATTATATTTAATGTAGGCCTAGAGTAAAACAATAAACTGTCACACTAATAAAAGATCTGATGATTGTCTGACTTTATTTTTTTTTTCTCACCCTTTTTTTTTAATCAGTGGATGGCAGTGGGATGAGCAGGCTTATTTTCTCTAGCAGTTAAACCTATATTTCTAGCCTCAATCATCATGTTGTTTTATGCCATATGTAATTACAGACAAATGGCATCACACCCTGAATTGAAGTCATCTAAAAAGGTTGACAGGTGCTGTTCATGACACCATTAATAATAGGTGCAATAAAAATCCATAACAGTCTTCATAGCGTTGTTTTAGTTGGCAAATGGGAACATACCAGTCACTCCTTGTATTGATTTTCCCACAGTCACAAAGGCTCCTTGCTAAAACAACTCACTGCTTGTCACTTCAGGAGTGTATTATGTGATAACTTCTTATAAAACAAAGTGTGTAGTGTATCACAAAAACATCCCTCAAATAGATGGGATATAAACTCTAACAAAGCTGAATTAAATGCAGGGAAAGAAGGCCATTTTCTCTAAAGGGAAATCAACAATTTGTCATGTATCTTTTCAAGAATCCTATTTTTTTATTATATCTTTTAAAAAAAAACATTCAACTTTCTTTAAAAAAAATGCAAACACTGACATTACAAATGCAAGAAAAAAATCATCTTTTGTGCACTGGAAGAAAGTTTAATTCAACAGGGGCTCTAGAATGGTGCCTTGAGGCACTCTACAGTAAAAAATCAGCTACTGAGTAACAAGCATAGCAAAAGCTTTAATTGGACATGAACAATGACTCAGACATTTATATTTGAGTTTTATTCTGGTATAGCCAAAGTTTAGATGGTTATGGAGAACTATTTGAGAGCAGTTCAGTGACTTCTGTTTTTAATAATAATAATAATGATAAAGTTGCATCATTTTGAGAGTCAAGCTGTAGGTCACTGGCCTTCCACCCACGCTTTAACATATTTAAATCCATGTACAGACCCTATCATTAAGACCTTGATCACAAAACAGGACACTGATTATAATTACTCAACTTCTAAATGGCAAGGGCAGAACCCAAAAGCACTTAGCACCGTTTTTTGTTCCTACAGTCTGCAGGTGTGGTCTATACTCCAGTAAACTGCTTCTCCCTGGTTTTTGCCAAAGGTAAAGAGATAATGTTAAAACATTCAATGTAGTGATTTACTAAAGAACTATACTTTTAAACCCCCATTCATATAAAAATGGCTGATCAAGGAAAATGCACATCAGAACGTCAAACTAATGCATTAAGCTTGCACTCTGAAGTAAACAACTGTATTCATCAAGAGAAAATCTTTATATCGTTAGACTGGGGCCAAGAAACCTCAGCACAGTGCAGATTATGATGTAATTTTGGGAGAGCCAATGCCTTTTATCAAATGGAAAAGTAAAAGATTGCTGTAGAAGACACAAATATACCTTCAAAATGTCAACATGATGAATAAACTGTCTGCAATCGTTTAACTTTTGTGTTGCCACAGCCAAATTCATGAGCAAATTACTTTGTTTTGAAGTGTACTGAACTACCACCCGAGTGTGGGGACATGAATTGGAAAAGTGGTTTGGTTGAAGTTTGAATCCTGTTTAAACTTGAGTACACTTCATGCCTGTTGAATTGAATGTGCTGCCATATTCATACATGAAGGGTAGATGGGGGCAGAACCTAACCTCACCTGACTTGACTTGGCTGAGTTTCCATACTGCCACGGCAGGCTTGAGCTTGAGCTTTAAACTTCTCTGGTAACTCAAAGTGACAGATATAATTAGCTCATACAACACCAGGCTGGTATTTAAAATCATAAAGAAAAACAAGAAGTGTGTACAAGGGTGTCAAAGATGCATTTGAAAGTTTAAAGCCTGAGGGGTTTGAATCCTTCTCTGCCTCTACCTGTGTACCTTTGTATCACCATCCAGAATGATTACCAAAACGGCAGTTAATTTAGCTGTGCCAAACACACACATGTACAGGCATTATTATGAATTAAATTCTAATAAACTATGCTGACATGTGCCAATTTGTGAAAGCTCTCTTTTATTTATTTTCCCCTGGAGGAAGAGGTGTTCTTTATCTATCAGGGCCATCTCAACGTGCATGGACATGGAGCTCAAACCTAACTCCATCATGTTGGCTGAAGTGAATACACATCTGCTGTTGGGGAACAGGAGAGTTGGTGTGGACTAAACCATTGAAAAGGGCCTCATAGTAATACTGACTTTATAATACTGTTAATAATTCCTATATAAGCCTTACATTCACTTTAGATGACACTTTTCTTCCCCCTTGAGCATTTGCCATACGTGCCATCACCGTGCAGCTAAAAGTGTTGAGCATTTGTTGTTTCTCATTTCATCACTAAAATGAGAATACTTTGGAACTAAAGTGAATTTTGGTTATGTGATTGTTAATGCATATATATTTTATATGTTTCTAGCATTTTCAAGCAGCAAAGTCTGTGTAAGGGCTTATCAGCTGAGCTTTTGATAGTGCAAAATATAATTTTAGAGGGCAATAAATATTCTTTTTTTGATTTCCCTGATAATTCTAAAAGTTTTCACATTCAAATTCTCTGTTGGAATAAAAATGTACAAGACAAGATACAATGCAGGGTCAGGGGCTCTGTAAGTGTTGGTTGTTGTCACTGTGACTGAAGGAAAAATAAAAATATCTCATTATTTTGTAATATTATTCATGTCATTTCCACATGCACAGAGGTTTTACCTTTGAAGAAACCTGAAAAATACATCACCACTGTTGACTACGGATGCCATTTCAGGTCTTCCTTTGTTGGGTCTAAACTTGCAGCACACACAGCAGTTGTGAGCTGCTCTTGTATTCCTTAAGTAAACATTTATTGAATAAATGGAAACTGATTAAAAGCTGCAGGAGACAGGAAAAAAAAACTCATCTCATACTGCAGCTGAGGCATGAGTGGGATGAGAGATGAACAGACAGTGATAGCTTTATGTAAGTAAACCATGTACGGCATGTACTTAAGTTTTCCAAAAGTAGGATGGGGGCTTCAATGCAGCTGTTGAGCAAAAAGACCTTTAAGAATCTGAGAGGTCAGAGGTCATTCTTGGGATTTTAGGCATATTGTGGTTGTTTTATTTTAAAAAAAAAAGTCTCTTCAAGAAAATGAGCTGTTACACATGGAATTTTATCATTTCTGAATCACACCTGTTCATGGCTTTCTTAAACTTGTGAATAAAATGAAATCTTTTGATGATTTGAACTGAAAAGAGCACTTTGTGGATGTTACCCAGGGCTTTTCATAACTGTTTTGAGTTTTACAACATTCCCAAATAAAGCTGCTCATCTGTCAACAACAACAACAAAAAAACCTTTAAGTATTTGTTGATAAAAAACAATAAATATTTGAAGCCTTTTTTATTGATGTTTCAGATTAAGAGCTCCAAAATCAAATGAAAACATGCATCATCTTCTTTTCAAACAGCACCCCCATATGGTGAGCTGAAGGAAGTGCAAAAACATGGTGAGAGTTTTCATTAAAAACACCCGTTTCTTCTTATGTGGAGCACTGGTATGGGTGCACAAAGTGTATCCCAAAACTAATTTATGTGAAGTCATATCTACTTATGAGATATTAAAACCAGTCAAAATGTGTCTTCAACAGGAATAAGTTTTCTATAAAATGAAGAGGTGTCTGATTCCTCAAGTAGTCCCGTGTAGTGAATTCTGTCACAAAGAAATCTGCTCAGGTTGAAAATGAAAGACAAGCTGAACACTTTTTGTTAAGAGTGTCTTTTCTTTGTTCATTGTCAGTTTGATATGAAAAAAATATTTTCTTGATGGTACACAGTTTAGGATGCAGTCTTAAATAAAGCCAGTAAAGTTATATTAAAAAAATCTGTTCAGTTGTTTTATCATTCCAGATTGCAGCATAATTACATGTTAAATAAAGATTATAAATAAATATATCAATAAAAACATGCTGAACCTTTGAGTCCGTAACCAAAATGACTCAGCTTAAGAAGTGTTTATAAAAGAGGGGGGGAAACTTACTTTTCCAGTAAAAGGGTTCAGGAACCTTTCTGACTGAAACTGAAAAGTGAATAAACAGAAAAATGTCCTATCATTATTGGTTACTTAATTTCAGCCCAAGAATTCTTTACAAAAACTGACAAATCATAAACACATTTTAACATCAGCAGGCACCGAATAGCCCACTATTCTTACTTAAAGTCCTTAAAGTCCTCACTAAACCAAACTTTAAAACTAGTTCATTTGTAACTTCACTTGTTTCTTCCTTTAGTTGCACAGCTGAGACATAAAGTACTTTTGTAGCACAGACATATGTGTTAGTAGAACGTAACGTCCAAACTAAACGAAATGTTGCAGAAAATACACTTTCATCCTGTTTGGAAAGAGTTTTTAACTAATGTGGTGTTTGTTTTAGTATTGACTCCCATGGCTAGCAGTCTTTACTAACAAGCTAACGGCTAATTATAATGGCCAATCTCATGCTAATCAACAAGCAGCAACATGTAGCTTTGTAAAATAAGATGATTCATTTTAATACAGTGATAGTTCCTTTTTGTTGTATCACAAAAACTGTGACAGTGGTGAAATCGTAAACAAAAGAGTACATTAAACGAGGCTACTTTTGAACTTATGCATAGTTGGTGAAAAACTCACTGCTGGATTTTTGTTTCACTGGGAGATGTATTGTTTTCCAAGTTGAGTTTCTTGATAATGACTTGCAAACTCTCTGTAATCATCTTTTTCACTATATAAACCAGAAAGTTTATGGAACTTATTCATTCTTGTAAAGTAATAGAAAAAATGTAAAAGCTTTTAGGGAAAAGGATGAGGTAAGTACGATAAAAGTCAAACCCTTTGTATTTGCTCCTTGATACCCTTTGTTGTTTGTTTCCAGTTGTTCAGGTAATGCTCTATAACACGTTTTATTGTGCTATAAGTCAGAGCCATCATTTTACATTGCATTTCAGTCTCCTGTACAAAGTCCATATTGCATAACTTCCATCAAAACAACATTTCTCAGGGCTTTTCCCACCATGCTCCTGAAATCTCCAGTCACAGGAGTTTTGTTTTCAGGGTAGTTTGACTCCTCTGAGCAGCAGGAGCTCATGAGAAAAGCACAGCTGGAGGGGAGGTTCAGTCACACAATGTTCCCATATAATACTGGTGCGATCAATCTTAATAGAAAACATGGCAGGTGTTAAGTAGGGGAAGATAAAAAAAAATACAAAAATAAAGGTCATAGCCTCCAGTAATGTGTAGCACTTTGGATTAAAAAAAATATCCAGCAGCTTGTTTTTTTTCTCCCGAAAAGTAAAATTAGCACAGTTAGTCTTCTGAGTCACCACGTGATAGCAACGTGGAGGCTCCTCAGATGGTGAAACTTTTGGTAAACGTGTTTCTTCACATGGCTGACATATGTCTCCTTCATACCACTGAGATGGAAAAGGCAGGTGGAGCTTGGGAACTTCTGTACACCAGTTTTTTACCCCTCTCTTCTTTCCACATCTTCTTGGTTTTTTCTTTTTTTATTCCAGAGGGTCATGGCTTCAAGTCCTGAGGCTCAAACTTTAAAATTTCGCCATTTTCAAGCAGGCAACGGCTCTACTCCACCTTCCAGATGGCAATCTTTCCGTCGTGTTTGCCAGCTCCACTTAGGACATATCGATCCTCAGCTGAGCAGAGCGCTGTCACCTTGTCGTGGTGGCCATGAAGCTCCTTCAGGACCTGGTGGCGCTCTGTGTCCACAATGTAAATCTTTCCTTTGGTGGAACTGCGTCCAACACCACCAATCCACACCTGACAGATTAAAAGTTAGTTACATTTCACTGTCAGTTTGAGATTTATAAATGAAGTAAGTAAGTAAGTGTGTGTGTGTGTGTGTGTTGGGGCTGTTCATTAACCTGGTTTTTAACTCTGATCATGCAGTAACACCCAGTGCAGTCCTGCAGGGACAGCAGGTGAAACGGTTTAATTGTGTCCTTAATGTGCCAAATACACACTTCTCCTGAGTCCATACAAACACTCCACAGCTCCTCCTTCTGATGCACAAACACACACAAAGAAAAGAAAAACGCACTGAAACAAGATCCACACCAAAATGTGAACACAGCACAAAGATAGGATCAGTGTGTGTTTGTGCTGTGTGTTGGTACGTGGTACCTCAGGTAAAAGCAGTATAGAGCTGAAGGTAGCCGTGGATCCTTTTTGTTGCTCGGGCAGACTCAGACGATGTTTCACTGAACCGGTCCTCCACACTTCCATTATGTTTTCCCTGGAGCCTGGAGAGACGAAGAAACAGAACAAAAGGTGATTTTTTTCGAATCAATGACTACTATGTATTCTGTTTTACTGCTGCAGGGAGAGTGAGAGACTTACAGCACCACAGCGTCCCGTTACAGCTGGAGACAGACAGAAGTCGGTCACAGGACAGACGAAAGTGCCTCTTCACCTGAGTGGTTTACACATAAATACCAGAATTATGAAACCAAATCACTGAACACGATCTTCAAATGAAAAGAGCCACAACCAGACTTGGTGGGCCTCACACTGACTCTTGAGTTCATCTCATGAAACAAAATCACTCGAGTTGAGACCAGTTAACCATAAAGAGAGGATGCTTACTATCAGAAACAAGACCTTTGTGTTTAAACTGCAAACTGGTAAATACTTCATTTATACTCAAACACAGCACTAGTTTGAAACTAACCTGTAGTGTTGAGATGTCCCACACCATGACACTTCCCTCTGCGCTGCAGGAGTACGCCACCCTCTGGCTAAAAGACAAAGTGCACAAGCATTTGATGCTGGCCCTTACTATTGTGAAAAGTAAAAAACAGTTTATCAATTTCAAAAAAAACTCCTTTTGATCACATGGAGTCTTCATCATTGGATCAAAAAAAAAAAAAAAAAAAGTAAGACAAAAGGTTCTGGTATTCAAGTGTTTTTACTTTAGAGGTCCCATACTTCTATTGCACATTAAGTCAAAACATATTTTTTTTTCCAGGGGTTTTGAAAAGTGTCATTGAAGTTAAAGCAGATGTTAACCTGTATTTGTCAATGTCCAGTGCCAGTCCGGTGACCTCGGCTCTGTGCTCGGTCAGCTGTCGGTTACAGACCATGGCCACCATGCTGATGATGTAAATTACCGAGTCCTCTGAGCCCATCCAGACCTGATCCGCATCAACTCCCAGCATGCAGTTCTGTAAACACAAGGAGTCTTTAGCAGCTCAAAAAGGGAACATATGCATCTACAGATACATGAGAAGTACAGACGTAATGAAATCATTGGAGGACTGCTTTGGGCTCAATATACAGGATAATGAGGGGGAGGGCATAAGGGTTTACATTAGGCTGACTGACAAATATGTTCAGCTGCATTTATGTAACATCACCACCATCGTAAGCAAGAAGTTTTTAAGAAACGCAGCTTATCTGTTCTTATCCATGGATCCAAAGCAGCAAGTTAAACCTTTAATTAATTAGTGCACAGAAAGTGTTTGACTTTTTCCTTTATGAAGTAGTTGCTCTTTTAAATCAAAAACCCAATTGAATTGCTTTATCAGGCTTTTTAAATGAGAAGTGTTGCTGCTTTTTGATTCTACTTTTCTGAAGGTTCTGTGAGGTAAGCTTTCTCACTTTTTAAAAAGAATTCTTTGACCCTGATAAAGAGGAAAAAATATGTTTGTGTCAGAGGCTAAATTTAAAAAGTTGGTTTGGGAGGCTTTTACTTTTTTGTTTTGTACTTCCCAACTTGTCCACTAGGTGGAGACAGTTGTCAATTAACTACAGTGTTAACCTCGAAAACAGGGTCTTCTTATCACTGTTTCTTTCCTAGTCGGTTTCTTGAGAGGAAGGTTTTCGTATGCAGCCGTTTATAGATAAAAAATAACATATTTGAAAATAAGAAACAACTCATTCATAAATTTTCAATTTAGGTTAATTTTTTTATCAGTTTCTGTTTTAGCTCTTGCAGCTTCAACTACCTCTGTAACAGTGCTAGTCCAGGTGTTTGAAACCTGACTTGAATGTGAGTTGTGTGCCATGGTATGGTCAGTTTAGGGGAAAGAAAAACTCTCTCTCTGTGTAACACATTTCATGTGACTGTGACCTGCATGCTCGGAGTCGACTCGAGGTCAGTGATTAGCCCAACCTCAGAGATGCTTCAAACTTAACACTCGTCCTTCATTTTATTTACCATGAACCTTCTCTAAAGGACCGTGGGACACCGTGACAACTTTATCTTTATGGTGCTTATTTGTGAAAAATATCTAGACAGAATGTTTTCTCCTCCTGTGGAATGAAAACTATTCAAAACACACTGCATCCTCCCAAAATAACACGTGCATGCCAGTGGAAAAGATAGTGCAGATACTGAGAGGAGAAGAAAATAAACCTGAAAACAGTCTTATCTAGATCTTATATCTGTGGCATCCATCTGCTCTTAGACTACTCCATCCTGTGATGAAAGTCCTGTGAAGAAGTTTCATCTGACATGATGTCGACGACATCATCATGCATACATTTAAATCATTCTTTCAGATGTTTGACTTGTTTTTGGAAATATATCTAGCATTTTCAGCATTTGTTGAAAAAGTCTTAGGCCATGATGGCATTTTTTGTCTTTACTCAAGAAAAAAGCAGGCTTGAACAAAATCTTTGAAATTAATTCTAAGTAACTTTGAAAAAAATGAGACAGAAAATGAAATTTCAAGAGGAGTGTTTCTGAGAAATTCACTGTTCAGCACTTATTGTTTATTTTGGTGCAGCACCAGTTTAAAGCTGAGCAAAAGACAAAATGCCAAGAGTATTATCTTTACGTTTTCACTATCTTGAGATATTACTTTTAGAGACTAAACCAGTATCTCATCAGAGCACCATCCACCAGGTTAAGCTTGTGCACCATGTACAGAGGCTATAGTCCTTGTTGCACGACTCACGTCAATGGCCTTTAGCTACGTGTCTTCCTGTACCCTCTACTTCCCATATTTCCTGTCTCTCTCCATCTGTTCCATCCGATAAAGGCAAAAATTCCCCAAAATAATAATATCTTCACTCTGCTTCTCTTTCTTTAATTTTTACAAAAATAACAATATTAAAAAATATTGTTTCTTGTGTGTTTTCTTGCCTGTGTTTGTGTGTTTTGATTGGCATTGTTGTTTTGGTGTTGCGGTAAACTCCTGTGTTAGCATGGGAAGTGTCAGCTCTTTACCAGTTTTGCATTTCCAACGTGGCAGGTATGTGTGAGGGACCAGCTGGAGGCATCAAACACCATCACCTTCCCTCCACGTACTGACACCCATAACTGACCTGAAACACACACACACACACACGCACACAGAATTTAGCTGTTATTTCTCAACACCTTATCACAGACTTGTAACCTACAGCTGCCAGAGCTCGCTCTTTCAGGAGACGAGGAGGAAATTTGAAAATCATCCAACATTTTGAACGGCAACACTTCATGTGTGACTCCACCCAAGCTCCACTTAACGGTCCTGACTTCCTCCAACGTATTCATTGCTATTTAAAAGCACCGGTGGTGGGAAGAAGAAAGTAACTTCCTGTATTTCAAAGGAGGAGGGAAAAAGAGGGACACAGAGGTAAGAGAGAAAAGAGTGAGAGATAGTGAGTGAAGGGGGTGGGGGCGTAGGAGTGAACTGGACACATGCCAGGAATTCAATTCAGTGACCTATATTCAAACCAGAGAGGGAGAAAGAGGGAGAAAGAGGGAGAAAGAGGGAGAAAGAGGGAGAAAGAGGGAGAAAGAGGGAGAAAGAGGGTGAGAGTGACAGGGAGAGGCAGGGAGGAGGATCTGAATGGACCGTCTTGTTCTTTTCACTCAAAGAAATCCTAAAGAGCAGCAGAAGAAGAGAAAAGAGCATGAATATAAGAGATTCTCTGAGTATGAGTGAGCACCAGTGTGTCAGTGCTGGGGACCAGTCTGCCACCAGTCGAGCATCTAAGTAGCCCCAGATGGTCAATCTGCTGAGGGCTGCGGCTTTGTGCCTCTTTTTAAGCTGTTCCCTCTCAGTCTTCCTGCCACGCAATGCGCCAGTCTGTCTGCCCCTCATAATAAAATCAAAGGACAGTTTACATTAGGCAAACAACGGGGTGGACGTCATGTTTCAAGGTCAAGTTGCATGTTGAGTAACATGAAACTTCAGTGCAACTGGTTTTACGTTTTTTTCCCAGTCCGTGGAACTCCTCCTCAGAAAATTAACACCACTCTGTTTCTTCCTTTAGGCTGTGACATTATGGGAAAAAAAAACTTTTTATTGCATGTCATCCCTCTCTCTCTTCCTTTACTCATAAAACGTTAACAAGTAACGGGGCTAGCTGCAAGTCATTTCTGTCTCTTAATGAACTTACCTCCACTTAGCAAACATGCTGTGTTTTTGGCTGTGAGGGCAGCAGGGATTAGTTATTTCACTGCCAAACAGATTCCAACAAAGTACAGGAAAAATATCACAGCATGCTGCACATTTTGAACTATTTAAATGTGACATACATGTGATTTATGTATAGATTTCTAACTTTGCATGTTCCAAGTGGGTCCAAGTCTTTAAACATTTGATTTTGTAAAGTTAGTCAGCATCAAAGCTGTTATTATCTGTGAAACCTCTCCATTATTACATATTTACAAACTTTTTCTGTGATTTTATGTTATTTCACAGCTCCCCTTCTCATTTTTCACTTCTGTCATACCTCCCTCTGTACTTTTTCTGCAAAGTAGACCGGATGAGGAAGTGTTGTAAATGTGTAGCTTTATGACAGGCTGTCTATTTATGTCACAGTAAAACAAAGTCAAAGAGTAAGTGAGCAAGTCAGAGAGAGGTAATGACACAGCAAAGGTCACGTGTGTTTATTCCACAGTCTTTGTATTTGTCAGTGACTGTGTGCTCAAGTCACGGTTCAGACTCTCTGCTCTAAAAGCTAAAGGGGGGAAAACCCTACACTGTCATTATTTCATTTACTGGTATAAAGGCATTACAGGGATTACTCAGTGACAGGACCCTTCAGCAACTCACTGAGTGTGTCATTGTGTCTTTACCTGGTGTGTATAGAAGTACATCCACAGCTTGAGGAGCAGCCAGTTCCAGCGAGGGGTTAATTTTGTGCTTCAGCGTCTCTGCGGTTGTCTTGGGAACCATCATTGGCACTGGAAACACACACACACACACCACTGTTAAGGCGAAGTGAGTAACCTTTTGCAGGTGAATGCAGACAGAAACCCTGGCAGTGTTTAAAATCTGCCTGAGATGAGACACAATGTAGAGTCTAAAGTTTCTTAAAATAAAAGTAATGCCTTAATACAAGAAACTAAGTCAATTGTTCTCTGCCCTATCGGAAGATTTTGTTGACCCATAACAAGCAATCCAGGCATCAGTTTTGGCCTTTACTATCTTGGAATAAGACATTTTTGGACTTGCCAGGTGAATGTGGCTAATATTAGTAGGGATGCAAGATATTGGATTTTTGCCGATATCGGATATACCGATATATCAAAACCCCTTTTGGCCGATACCGATACTGATAATTACAAGTTTGTTTGTTTTTTTCACTGTAAAGAAAGCTAAGTCTATCCTGTACTGGGATGTATATGTTACTCTAATTGTGACTGTCTTATCTGTTTAAGAAACACACATAAAACAAGACAAAAACATTTGATTTTACCATTAATAAGAAATGTATTATTTTTTCAAACTCAAGACATTCAGTATTGAAATACAGAAAAATAATTTCTTTAGATCACATGAACTTTAAATGTACAATACATTTTTAAACATAACCAAGTTTCATTTGATTATTTTGGAGCTACTGTAACAACCTGGTGACAGACACAGAGCTCTGCAGTGCAAATAAATGAAGTGCTACATTTTATTTAAGGAGCTTATTTTTCAGATGGAAAATAATGATAATCCTAACTGAATAGCACATTATCGGCTGTGCATATCGGAAGAAATTTTCGATAAACGTGTTTTTAAGCTTTAATCAGCCGATACCGATATTGTGCCGATAATATCGTGCATCCCTACATATAAGGTCAGTACAATAGATAATTTTTACTAAAAATAAGACGTAAACACTTGCTTGGATATCAGGTTTTGTAGTTTGAAAACAACTTAAAACTAAAAGTCAGTCGATGCTGACAAAAGAAGAAGGTTTGACAGGACTCTAGACGTTTTTTAAGCTAACAGTGTAAATACATCATCCTCTACCTTCCATTTTGATGCGGTCAAAGTGAGCCAGCTTGGACGCGGCATAGATGGCTTTACTGCTCTGAAGGCTGCCCACCACGGCATCCATCAATAAGGCATTGGTCAGAGCCTGCTGCATGTGCTGGGGGTCCTGAAACAGAGATCCACACCCAGTTTAAAGTTAACCTCAACATGTTGCGTCACTAGTTATCAGAAAAGGAAGCAGAAGTGTCTTTTTGGAAACAAGGGGAATGTTACATCATGACAGCCTCAGATTGCGTGTACATTTGGCAGATGTATATTTCCTTAAAAAAAAAAAAGAAGCAAAAAAAAAAGGATCCTCACAAAATTAGAGATGTGCAGGGGGGATAGGAACTTCTAGATGTTTATGAAGGACTCAAATGATGTTTAAAACAAGGGCATATCTCTAATCTCTACACTTCCATGAATAGAAATATGAAAAAGAGAGCAGAGACAATAGGTGAGGAACAGAGATGTTACCGTTACATCATCTGGTTTCATAAAGGACACTTCTATTTTGTTTAAGCATGTGTATTTGATTTTACGGAGGCCTCGTGGAATTTCAACCACACCTAGAGCAGCGCAGCGAAGCTTGGTATGACTAGCATGCACACAAACGGCCAGAGAGAGAAGACTCTGATAAGGACAGGGTGGGTATGAGTAACACAGGCACATGATAATTCACCATAACAGCTGTTTTCTTGGGTTTTCCTTTGTTTCCACACACCTATGCACTCTTACTTTCCCACAGACACCCTTCAGTTTAGCTTTACCTTGTGCTGGTCTGCCATGTTGCGCCCAGCCCACATCTCTTTGATCATCAGGTTCCATAGCTCAGTCTCTGTTTTCAGATTGGCCTCAAAAGCCTCCTTCCTCCCTCGCACACGCAGCTTCAAGCTGGGGATTCTCAGGAGCAGGAAGGGAGCAGAGGACACTTTCACTTCCTGCAGGAAAGAAAAAATAACACGAAGACAGGAAACAGATCAGTCTGCAAAGTCATCCGACTGGAACAGATGCTTTCAGTTCCAGGCCTGATGAAGCACTTTTTGTTCATCTCCTATAGATATCATTTTTCTTATGCTTACTTTAATTTCAGTCACACTTACTCTTACAAGCGCTTGACCCAAAGTGTCCAATGTCTCACCTCTAGATCTCGATACTGTGCTACTTCCACATATCCAGGACGCCCGTCTGTCAGCAGGAAGAGCCGTCGCTGAGTCATGGCGATTTTCCCAACACCACGACTCGTCTTCACAGAAGAGGAGAGCTTGAAGACGCACTCGCTGGGCTCAATGTGCTCCAAAACTGATGCAGGCAGGCACACCTGAAACAAGAGCAGCAGATGATTATTGATCAAGTACTTACTTCACCTCAGTTATTAAATGTTGAGCTGCACTGATGTTAGAACAGTATCGGAAAGGATGCATTGTTTGAAAAAAAAAAACATACAGTACATCACTTTCTTCTTTATCTCGTAACAAGCTCTGTAAACTCTTAGTGTAGCAGAAATATCTTGTTAGCTTATAATTGAAATAGCAAAATCAATTATTCGTTAAGTTTTTGATTCAAGTTTTCATGCTGCACATTGCTTTTATTGCCCTTCCATCCTTGATGTTTCCAAGATCCTTACAAACTTGACAAACGTAAGATCTCTATGCCATGTTCACTGCAATACAATTATCCTATGTGGCAAAATAAACAAGGTCAAAGTCCTCACAACAAAATATAGGTCACTAATACCTCTTGTAACTATCTGTAGGACTGTGCATAGAGATAAGACAAGCTTGTAATTTCAATTCAGCTCCACTGACAACTGTGTTTTTATGATTTTCCACATACAGTATGTGTAACACCACTTAAATTCAGGGCTGATTTGAGCTCTGAGTTGTAGGTTACACACAAAACAAACATACAAACCTCCTGTGCTTCAGCTTCGGTCTCTTTCCAGATGGTGTAAAACACTCGAAATAAGTCAGGACCAACCTGCTTCTGATGACCTGCAAGAAATGAACACACACTTCTTACACAAGAGCAAAATAACTTGCATGTTTCTAACAAATCTGCACCATTTTACAAAAGACTTAGATCTTTATTTTCACAAGAATACCCTCATAGACGTGTTCCATATCATACTATCTTTCTTTCACAAGCACAGGGGCACATCTGACAGCTGATCAGGACATCTTGTTTCTCTCATTTAAGGTAACCTAACCTGCCAGAAAGTAAGCAGTTTGGGTTGATGCCTAAACTGTATAAAAGCCTGACAAACAACGCAAAGTCATCCTCTGCTTTTAAAAAGTTCTCAAAGCTCTCATCATGAAGTTTAAATAAATATTGGTTGTAAGTCAGCTTGTAACTTTGAAGGCAGCCTAGGAACGTGCTCAATCGGACATCACAGGAATGCTGTCACACTGGCTGGCACCATTTGCTTCTGGCTGCTTGAAATTTTTATACATAATGTATTAACTTGTGATTTTCAGACCACCAATGTATATGCAAAAGATGCAAAATGTTAAAGAAAAGATGACTATCAAACTGTGTAGTGTTATTTGTACTGTATTTCAGCCATCAGCTAACACCTAACAGCCTGGAAACAGCGATGGAAACCAAACACACCACAGCTTTGGAAGACAAACTCTCCTCCTTCAAGAAGAGGTGAGGTAATTATTAACCTGTGGAATAAATTCTTGCCTGAATAAACAGAGCAGATGGAGGGCTGTAGTAGGACATTTATGTGCAGTTTAAGCATTTCAGCAGTTCAAAGCCTCACAGTTTAGAGTTTTGAGCAAAGCTCTGCAGGAAAGCTGTTTGATCCAAACTAGAGTTATAGCTTTGTGTGTCCAGGCCCCAACCAACCTCCACTTACCTACTGTCAAAGCATCAAAGAGTCTGTGGATGGTGCCTTGATCTTTGACAATGCCAGACTCTTGGACACATTTCACAAACTCATCCAGCTGCATGTACTTTTTCGGCAGCTGGAAGCGCTTCACTGCACCTTCCTCGTGCCCGTTGCTGTGGAGCGCACGTTCACGCTCCTGGTCTCTTTTGACCCGACTGATGAGCCGTTTCAGTTCTGGACGTCTGTCGGCCTGTGGAAGGATTTTATCAGTTAATAGAAAAGCACTAAACAATAAAGTAATCGAAGCTTTGAGGAGCATCTCTGATGCTCAGCTGGACCTGAGCATACCTGTAAGCGCTCCGCTTCTGGAAAAGAGTCAACCAAAGACTTCACCATCTGAGAGGGGAAGATTTCTGAGTCAGTCTTATAAAGACTCTGGAAATCCTCCAGTGCGTCCAGACGTCTGTTTGACACAGTGTTCACCAAACCACGCAGGTAATGGTACCTAGAGAGAGAAATGGGTTGATTTGCTCATTTGGATTTCTCACAGTCAGTTGTGCTCTGTTTGGTTAGCAGATAAAGGTGAGAAGGGAATGCTCAAAATCTAATTTCATTTTCTCTAAGATTTGATTTAGATCTATTTTTTTAAGGTTAGTTATTTAATTTGTTTTAAACTTTTCTTTCCATTTCCTCAAGTGAACATCTGACACAATAAAAGTGCAAACATGTTAAAATGTGTCACAAGTATGTCAATATAACCTGTTCTTTCAGACTATTTAAAAAAAATAAATCTGAAAAACCACCCAATCACTACAGTATCATTTACTTATCATTGCCTTCATTCCCTTACTCTTCTGAGAAAGTTCATTCTCCATTACCTAGCCAGCAGAGCAGACTCATCAGGTGGCGTTGAGTTAATAGCCTTTCCCAATGTTGCAACCATTTCAGAGTAATAGTTCTGGACGTAATGATAGGCCAGTGGAGGGGGGAACTCCGGGAGACGGAAAACCTTCAAGGCTTTCTGTGGAAACTTCAACCCTGGAAGGTTATAAAAGTTATTTTAAATAGTTAACCTGTAATCTGTTTTCCTTTAATTCGCCTGCTTTTCTTTACTAATATCCCACATCAGAACTGACCAGCATCTGGAGTCATCTTCCTGAGGGAGCCTGGTCTGTTGGACTTTATGGCAGGTGTAGTGTCACTGGCAGATTGTTGAAGGTTAGGCATGCTGGCTCCCAGCCTCTTGCTCAGTCTGTCATCAGGGCTGGTGTAGCTGCTGTAACCAGTCCTGGATAGATCAGATAAGAGGGGACGCCGAGGAGACTCAGTCATGGCTCTATTCCTGTTAAGAGATGAAGAGGAAGCAGGTAGTCATACTTGGATTGTGCTGAAAAAATCTGTCGAAGTAATTTCAAATCTATTTAATCGTGATCTTATTCAACATCAGATACACATTTTATTGACAGGAGCAGATCATAAACCCAAACCACAAACATCCATAGAGCTACATGCTTATTACTTATCTAGATTAGTATCATTAGTAACTGAATGCTTGTCCACTTGTTAATAAGCACGGTCGTGTTAACTTCCTCTCCTTCTCCTTCTTCAGTGTTTTCATTACTAACTTTGTGTACACATCCAGATGGAAACATGAAAACCTGTTTGCTGTGTTGTTCCAAGTTCCAAGGCTTCAGTGATTATTTACTTCTCTAGCTTATTTGAACAAATGCTCACCAACAAGAGATACCAGAGACATTTCTGTTTTTTTTTCTTAACTTCAGCTGTATGCATTAGAAATATCAGGATTCAAAACTATTTAAAGTTTTATTTTAGATCATTGCTTTTGGAATTACATGGTGCAAGACACTACCCAGCTTGTATGCTGGTCTGGTCTGTACCATGTATTTTTAAGACAGAAATAAGCTGAGATGCTATAATCTTTGTTTTGAAAAGTTACAGAAACTGTTGTGTTGTTGGGGCTGTTGTACAGAATCAGTACTTTCTTCTTTTGCTAAATATAAATTGTCAGGAAAATTCCTCAACATGCATTTCTTTGACTTTCACTGACTGTGTATTTTTTTTACTCTCCTCAGCTTGCACTTTTACCCCCAGTCTACCCTTTTCCCCCACTCAGGACATAATACCAGCATCACACCTATGTGCATGGTTTCGTGTGTTTTGCTCCATGCGGCTGAAGGTGTCCCGTTTCCTGTTTAGCCTGTCTCGCAGGAATGAGTGGAAGATGTGAGTGTCTAACACCTGGGGACGACAATAGCAAAGAGAAAAAAATGCAGCACAGATTGTCAGAGTTTGTGTATTTGCTAGTGTGTACGCCTGAGTTTGTAAATGTGTGCATGAGTGAGATGGAGTACCTTCTTGTAAAATGTCTGGTTTGCTGGCTCTCTGGTCCTAAGAAATTCCTCACTGTTAAAAACTCTGTGTTCATGGTTCAAAAAGTCCTGGACACCTCTGAAAAAGTCATGGCAAAGAGAAAAAGAGAAAATTTAGACAAAGTAAGATATGGTTTCATTCAATGTGCATTATAATGAGGTGGATGTTACCTGAATATGTTAACCACTAATTCCAGAGTGATGTTTTGTATTTGGGTGTTGAGCCGTGCTTGCCAGTCTCTGCGTTGAGACCGCAGGGCATTAGCATCTGTGCCAGCTCCGAGGTGACACATCTCCAAGTCGTAGTGAAGCTGGAGACACTCAGCCCTATATGCACATATACACCAAGTGTGTAAGACATAATGTTTGAAACCAGATCTGTATTTCAATTCATTTTATGAGACCACTTTTTGCACAAAATACATCCCTAGATTATGCAACCAGCATTTTTGTGTCTGTGAGTGTGTGTTTGTGTGTGTGTGTATGTGAGTGTGTGTGTGTGTTACCTTGAGACAAAGCTCTCAGCAGCAGCCAGAGGAATAGCTGGTAGGTCAAAAGTTTCAGCCCACGATGACTGAATGATGCCGTCATCAATGTTCACCAGGATTAGCTCTTCTGTCTCCTATACACAAACACACACACGTACACTTATTGTTAATACAATGGGCAAAATTCATTTCATTACAGTCTGACTGTGCCCAGCTGTTAGACAAACAGAGAGCTACTGTTAAATATGTGAACTCAGCTACTGTAAGACACTGAATAGAGAGAAGAATGGACACTTATTGTTAGATACTGTATGGGAGCTTCATCTAGACAATGAAAACATAGGTCTAAATATCTAACACTTGTGATGAATATATTGTCTAGTAGAAAGTAAAAGGCCTTTTGGTCAGTACATGCGTGTTTTGAAACAAATTATTAGCTGGAAAGGAGGCAGTGAATATGTGTACTCACTGCAGCCACCTCTTCAAAATGACTGATGTGACACCCCATTAGGAAGGCTGTGGGAGCCATTAGAAAGTCCAGCATTCCTCGTGCCAAGACAGGGACATAGGGCTGCTGCCAGGACAGAGGCTGAAAGAGATGTCATTAAAGTAAAGGAACAAAGAGAAAAAAGGTGTGGATTTTTTTTTAATTTTTCACAAAAATTGAATGTAAGTACAGGAAACACTGTTTCACCTAGACTGACCTGCAGGTACAGGAGCAAACTCTCTGCAACCAGAGTCAGTCTGGCCCAGTCAGAAGAGAAGAGGACCAGCCTCTGTTCCTGAAGGAGGCAAGACAGCACCTGCAGAGAGAACAGACTCGTACGATTTAACTCAACACAGGATTTTCATACCCTTTCATACTCAAAATAAATGGTAAACAATGCAATCTTCTTCTTCATTAACAACTTCACTGTGTATTCAGACAAGATGCAGTACCAGTTTTTGCATTACCTGGAGGAGTGTTGTATGGCTGAAACAGAGAAAAGGTAAATGCAGGTCGATGTCAATAACAGGGCTATCTTGATCCTCCCTTGATGAAAGAACCACTTGGAGAGGACGGAGGGTGAACGACTAGTGGACAGAAACACACGTATCAAAGCTACTGTTACAGAGACAAATACAGAAAGACAAAAATGATGACTAAACAGAAAGACTGAGAGTGTTTCTGACCACATGGAGCTGCCCAGGCGGTGGTAAAGGGACCAGGGACAGCTTGGCTGAAAATTCCTTTATTGTCTCCTCAAAGTCAGCTTGCCTCGCAGGCCGCAGCTGGACCAGGAGACTAAGAAGATACAGAAAAGTATTACTTGTTATTACTTGTAACTAATGTATCCATCGGCTGTATGTGTTGAGTGTAAGTTATTACCATGACAAGCAGTCCCTCAGAGCGTTGTAGTATGGAAACTTTGAGATGACACACACAGCAAATGGTGCATAAAGACGAGACTTGGATGAATTCCACCTGTGGCCGTTCTGGACTGAGACTTCCAGACAGGACTGATTCAGTAGACATCCAGTTAGAAAACACTGCCAAAACTGCATTGATCCAACATAACTTTGTGTGATAGAGTGGGTTTGGTACCTGCACAGCGCGATAATACTGCACAACGACTCCATGGGTTCGGTTCCCAAAAAGGTCAGTGAAAACCAGGAAGTGGTAACTGTCTTCTCGCTGCTCACTGGCCAAATGGAGACCACCTATCCAATGGGAACACAGAAGATATGCCACTGAGCACATGTCAGCTGTGTACGGAGCTAATGAAAGCAGTTTATGAACTTTAAGCTTTACATTCTTCAACCAATGCTTTAAGTCAATGCAAAGTGTTAGGAAAAGAATACAGATTTTGTCAGCGGTTACAAAAATACATTAGTAGCAGCCTTATCAAAATCTAAACTAAAGTTACATGATTCTGTAGTTGTTGAGCTGCATGGACCTCTTCTCTGTTTTACAGTTGTATAGTCTGTAGAACAGGTGCAATACGGGCAATGTGCACTTTTTGTTTGGCTTGTTGTCATTGAATTGTATTGTTTTTATTTATCCTATATTTATCTTTCCCACTCAAAGAATGATAATATTCAGGCTAAGGATGGGTATAAATAACCAGTTTCTGTAAAGAATCAACAGAAATAGTTCAATCCAATGGCATTACTAATCTTTTAACAATTCCCTTGCCAATTCTTTAGGTTACACTGAAACGACAGGCCCAACGTTATGTGCAAATAATTTTACTTATTTTCGTTTATTTACGTCCTGAGACAACCGGATACAGTGACATTCATATTTATAAACTCAATAACAAATGCCGTTGACACAAAAAAAACCTGTGCTACCTACTTTTTGTTCACAGAAAATTCACAGCAGGAATTGATAAAGAATCAAATTGATAGGCATAATTGATAAAGGCACTGGTATCAATAAAATCTTATCAATACCCAACCCTTATTGAAGCTATCGGAGGGTAAACACTCTGTACCCGGGAAACAGAGCTGTGGCAGGGCAATGAGGTCCAGATCTTTTGGAACACTGATATCCTCTGTAGCTGAGGACACTTCAGTACGATTGGTTGTTTCTCCATTAGATAACCCCTCAGCAGCCCGATCTCGCCTCTTCTGTAAAATGATAAACAAAACAGAAATGAAGGTTTTATCTCTCAACGGGACAAACACAGTTACCACATATGATAAAAGTTTCAAGTTAAAGCTTTTTTGAACCTTCTTAATGAAACTCCTTCTTCTCTGGACACGACTAAAAGCTGGACCAATCGACTGGTTCGAGTTGGTTTCCTTGGAAACAAATGGCGGGGCGTGGACCTGTAGTACCTCAGCTTCAAGCACGGGGTGTTCACTTAATTTACCCTGCTGGTGGATCTAAAGAGTGAAAAACAATACAGAGTCATAAGTTAGAACGTTTTAATAACACTTTTCACATTAATGCCCACAAGCTATTCAAATGTCTTTATGAAATACTGATTAATCTGTAAGATTCACCAGTTTCAGTTATTCCTATGTTGGAGCCAGACCCCTTTTGAAATTGAAACCCCTGTAACATTTCACTTTCAGTATGAATGTCACAGTGACGTGATGATAGGAAAAGGTCGTCCCACCCTTGTGCTGACTTTGGAGGTAGTAACAGAGGCACGTCAGAGGTGAGATGGGATCAGAATAGGCTCGCAGAGAAAAAAAGCACTGTATGTATGTTAAGCTTCCACTGTCTGTGTGTGTTCAACACTCTATTAACACTTTATCGCATAAAAAACTGCACACTGGTATACACACTCACAAAACTATGCAAGGGGTACATTTTGAATATTCCTGTTGACTTGCATTTTTCAGCACTGTTATCTTTCACAGCATGCATGGGGCTTTGATCCAGCACTCATGTTCATGTAGATTCTGTTGTATATTTACCTGATATGTGTCTCGAAGCTTATCAGTGGAGGCCCCAACCACGACACATGCCTCCAGCAGTCCAGAAGGGAGATCTGCCATTACATATGCTACAAAAAAGGAGGGTGGAATCAGATGTGAGGAGAACAATCACTGCGATATATTTAACACAATCATCCAAAAGTGTAAGATGAATCTCTAAACAGAATACATAAGTCGAGAAGTTGTTTGTTTCCATACATACCACAAACATTTATTGTGATTCGATAACATTTAGAGCTGACATTTGACAGAATTAAAAATACAAAAATACAAATAGATGGTGGCAGTTTTACTCCTTGAGATTGAGTGATACTAGAATTCTTGATGTTTCAATATATTTCTTTGATTTTCAAGACTTTCTTATTTTAAACCTGGCATCCTATAATCCCTTCATAAACAGATGTTAGCAACAATTTTTATGTTAAAGCCAACAAAGGACCATCTATCTTTCTATCTATCTATCTATCTATCTATCTATCTATCTATCTATCTATCTATCTATCTATCTATCTATCTATCTATCTATCTATCTATCTAAAGTAAATTCTATTCTATTTTTTTCTATTCTATTCCAAAGTTCAAGTTGAGTTACAGAAGCCAGACTTTTCAGTTATTTAGTCAGCACTTTCAGTTTTTCAGCTGCTGATCTTTCACTGCTTACTTCCAAGCTAGTTCTCAAGCAGTTCCAATAAATCCAAATCATTAAACTTGCCTTTTTGGCATATACCAGCTGATCCTAATACCTAACCCAGCCCAGATCTGTTTCTTTTCCCAGGGGTGATTCCCACTGGGGAACAGCAGTGGTGAGGGGAGCTCTTAATGAAATCCTGGTTTTGACCTCCTTACCTCTCACAAAAGTTTCTCGTATTGAAGTCGTCTCACTGTTGACCTGAGCCGATTAAAATGTAAATACACTCATCAGTTCCTTCCAGTGACAACAACATGCAGTGAGTGATAAAGATTATGTTGATCACTGCTCTGGAGACTTGTTTTGATCTTGGTTTCACCTTTCCCCTCGGTTTCACTGGAGGAGGGAGGAAGTAATCATGTCACCCTAGTGCTCCTGTAAGTGACTGAACTGCTTTGTTGAGACAATTAAGTATCTGGGATTCAGGTTAATGGTTCATAAGTTTATCTTATCACAATAGCAAGTGCATCAACAATACAAAGGTAAAAGCACACTGACTTAATTCAACAGAACATGTATTAGCGCATTTTGTTTTGCTGATCACAAATTCTATTTCTTTTATAAATTAGCTCACAGGGAAACACACATCGACCTTCGGGTGTGCTTGACTTTCACGCAGCTTTAAGTCCACATCAATCAATCCACATACCCACCAACACACTTTTCTGTTGAGCTATCTTGGTCAAGTAGATCAAGAATAAACATCTGACTTGCATTAGTTGCAGCTTCAGGCAAGACCCAGAGAACGTTAAATCAGCCTCATATTACTCTTTCATATCTCTCCTCTCTCTCTACGCTGCTTTTTCTCTTTCATGAATCTTCAAACCCTTTCTGTTTCAACGTTTATTCTGCTTTTCCCTCCTTGATCTCACTTGGTTTATTTTGTTTCTTAGCCTCTGCAGGCCGTTCCAGACTCTGACTAAACGTCCTGCTGTGTCATGGAAACACACATAAACACACTCACACTCAAGTCATTCATCCCCCCTGACAAACCCCTAGTTTTGCAGCATGTAGGAGTGTGTGTGTGTGTGTGTGTGTGTGTGTGTGTGTGTGTGTGTGTGTGTGTGTGTGTGTATTTATAGTCCTCATTAACTCGACCCACGTCCACCATCGTCCACCATCACTGATGTTTTACAAACACGTGAAGCAAACAGGACAGTCTTTTTAGCACACACACACCCCAGTGCTTAATAAAATGCAGATGTCATACTCTGAGACGAGACGAGCACAGAAACAAAGAGGGGTTCCTGCTGTGTTCCTTCACGTTGTTTACGAAGACAGCATGAGATTAAAGCAGTCTTAATAAACTCTGCAAAAATACAGTAGATTCTAGATTAGGAAGATTTACCAATGCACAGCGTTTTTTCCAGCTTTCAAAAATTTTTATGCTGAATTTTGATTAATTTTTTATCTATGTACAGTGAATGAAAGTGATATTTCACAGAAGATATGTTGCTTTTCTTTTTTTCTTTTTTCTTTTTTTTGCTTCATAAGGTCTTAAGGCCACACAGTTATCACTATTTTAATTTCAGAGTTGCAGACATAGCAGAAGATTTTTGGAGGGCAAAAAAGCAAGATTTCTCCAAACCAGCAAAAAGTACACAAAGTACGGTGGGACAAATAAATGCATGGCTTAGCTTCTAAACTTTACACACTGAACAGAATTTTATATTACATTAGTGATGCCAGCACATTTAAATTGTCATATTTTCATTAGTTTAACAGCAGAAAATCACTTAAAATGAACAAATTTATTTGCAAAGACATCTTTTGGTCATTTTAAATAAAAGTTTTAACATTTTTTTGAAAAAATAAATAGATAAATAACCATTTTAAGGCACCCACAATCCAATGGTTACTAGTCACAGTGCTGTTCAGATGTTTAAAATGATACCATGAGTTCTTCAATCTCATTTTGATAGAACTGAAATTACAATGATGAAAATCAGATTGCACATATCTAAATACACATTCTTCATGGGATCCTGGGTGTTCATTCTGGGTGGAATAAAACTGGATGTCTTAAACTGGAAAACCAAAACACATGCCAACAGCAAGAATGAGGTTGTCAGATATGACAACTCCGTTTAGGAAGAATCACGTTCTATTTTTTTTTTTTTTTTTCAATCTTTGTTTGCATGAGAAAGAAATAAATTACAGTCATTCTTAATGGATATCCATCTTACTGCGGTAAACTTGATTTCCACAGAACCAGAATTAAAACTGGACACATTTGAGGTTCCTCATATGTCTAAAGTTAATGTAAATAAAACCGACAATGTATGCAAAATTCATGTCAAGGAATTTAAGCCATATCTGGTTTCAACAGCTGGGATTACCGTAACGTTAGTCAAGGGGCGTGAGACTAACTTTTTAAGACCAGTTAAGCAAGATTACTGACGATGAGACGTTCAAAACAAAGACTGACCTTAAACTTTTTCGACCATTTCCACTTTTACACTCCACACAGACGACACGACAGCTTGCTCCAGTTCCCACTCGTAAGTAAACCTGTCTTAAGGTGACAGCATTAGCTTTCATACAGACTAAATGCATTACAGTACACCGTGATTCAACGGTTTACTGAAATGCTCTCCTTACCACACACTCGCGCGCGTGCGTTTTTTACCGCTGACAGTCAAACTCCACATTAAAAGAAACTTCCTGTATGCAAGATTTCAAAACAAAAGCCCATTTCGTATTTTAAAGGAAACTGTGCCATCTGCTGTATTTTTGATGAACATCAATTATGACTGAGTTTTAAAAATTATATGGAAGGATTTTACGAGCACTGAACAGATCACCGACCATTTTTAAATTTTCGAAGGCCGGGGTATCTATCTTCATAGCTCTGTTGAGAACATTACAGTGGTTATTAAACATTAATTTCTGAATAATTATTATTCACATTTTTATTTCTATAATTCGTCCCCCATGTAGGACCAAAGGTTTTGGTTCGTTTTGCCAGAAAAATTAAACAGTTAAAAATACAACTGCCTCCATTTCCGGAAGAGCACCTTGCCAGTCTTGATGTGTCACCTTGATTACAGGCCTTTTTAGAACCAAGGATTCAAAGAGCAGACTTGTGTCCCCGCAGAGCCAGTTATGTGACTTGTTATATCAAATATCGTCCAATCTCTACTTGAGCAACTGTGCATCTATGAAGACCATTTTTGTTTATTATTTTCTGGAAGCCATAATAACTTGTGATGTCTATGTCATCCCAGGGTGACCTATGGTCTGGCCCTGTAACTGATGGTTCACATCATTGATGATTTTTAGGAAGCCTTCTGTGAAATGTAAAAGTATTGTGTGTTATCAAATGTGCCCCTTAAGCCCTTACAATAATTGGTGTATTCAACACCATATTCAAAGCTATTTTAACTTTAACTTTTAGCAATATCAGTGTTTCCATAATCATGGACCAGTGCACAAAATGTCAAGCTCAAAAATGCAGTACTGTAGTTTCCCTCAGTAAAAAATAAACTTTTGGTGTAGCTTTTGCATTCGTGTTTTTGCTCTTTGTTCTTGCAAATCATCCACCGACCGCCGTATTAATGTCTTCTTTGGGGGATTTAAGTTATATTAAGTCCATCTCCATAACGCTAGCGGTGGAAGTCCAATAGGTGGCGCCAAGATCCTGTGGAAGAAGACAAGTCTCCAAGAAGGGAGAAAATGAATTAGGAGGGGCAGGATCATCAGAGTAACATAAAGTTTAATTAAAGTTTTTTAAGATAAAAATAAAAAAAATAATTCCTTGCAACTAACAGCAATGTCCATGTTTTAGTGCCTTTATTAGGTGCTCGAAGGCGTAACGGTATTCTCCTTTTCCTAAACCATAGACTGTATGATATAACTGTGAACCTACTTTTGTTTCCACCACAAGCCGCAGGTTTAATGCTCGAAGATAAGGCTTTGGTGTAGCTTTTATGAGTTATATTTTCTGGTTTTGTGGTTAAATTGTGTTTCAATTCTTTGCCATGATTAGCTTGTACAAACAAATCATTAAGTCATGCACTTACATAAATTCTTAGTAAAATGCAACCAGGAAAAAGTCAATTTGTGTTTCTTAGGCTATGTCAAGTAGTGTATTTTGAAAGTTCAATCATATTTTTTCTAATATCATTTAGCACCATGTTCTTGCGTTTTTCCAAGAATAAGAATAAAGATGATACGAATGCAATGTGTTTCTTAACTGCAACATTACCTGTTGTAACTATAAATTCATCTTTTCAAGCGAAAAACAACTTAGCTAGCTAAAGTTTATCTGTAGAGTAATACTATGTAAAGTAGCTGTGTGTTCATTCATTCTTTCATTCATTCATAGGCTGCTGCTCGCTGTGCCTGAGGCGAGGCTTTCCTTACAGGGTGCAGTTGGCTCCCTCTCCCTCTCCGTGTCGCTCCCTGCAGCAGCCATATTGGAATGCTGGATGTGGAGAGGGGAAGCAGGAACAAGCGACGAGACGAACGGGAGAGGGGGGTGATCGGCAGGAGCGAAAAACAGTCACTGTAACTACCCTGGATCTTCAAGTAAAATAACGGATTATACTCCAACCATAAACAACTTCTATCACCGGTAAACCCCACCTAAACCTCTCGGACGTCCCCTGGAACAAGACAACGTGAGTGATGTTGTGTTTTGGGGTTTATTTCAAGTGTTGAAAGAAAGTATGGGATGCGGTTGGTTAATAATGTCCCTGACTGCTTGGTGTTAGCTGTTTCCTCAGATAGTTTTAGAACCTCTTAGATATCAATCTGCTTGGATGTAACTGGAAAATAGCCGACAAGTTATTCTCTTTTACAACACGTTACCCATGGCGTAGTTTTATCTTAAGGTAACTTCAGAAGCAGTTCAACGAAGGCTACTGCCACTAAACTCGTCGACACAGTCACATGGAGTTAATGTAAGACAGTAACGTTAACTTCAAATTACATTAAATGTATGCTCTGTATTAACCTACGTGTTACTCCTGAATTTATTTTACATTCTTAAACTTAAGATTTAAGGTTATGTGGCTACCGTGATTTGGTATCCGGACCCTTTATACTTAATGAAATCTTTATTCTGTCCTTGAAGATCAGTTATCTTCATTTTTCATGAAGAGAGATTGTTTGAAAACTTCAAAAAACCTAACCGTCTTACGTTTTACCTTAGGTACATATATGTGTAAATTAGCTGACGTAATTATACTGCTTGCCTTTCCACACTTATATTACCCTCTTATTGGTGTGCACCTTGAATATATCATAAACACATCATTTATGGCATGTCAACAAATCGAAACTGCAAATTATGTTTTTGAGACCCGTTTCACACCACACACTAGATGCAGTGTTAAAAAATCATTTTTTAAAGCCACTGTTATGGCATTTATTCCATACTGACATGAACAAACAGTTTTGTTCAAGAAATATATGTCCTACCATGTTGTAGTGTCTGAGTTCCCTCAAAAAGCAATGATCCTCATATTACCAAATAGTTGTAGGTGCATAGAAATATAAAGTGTGATCTAACTCATTCCAATTTGAGCATTACAGAAGAAACTTACTATGTGCTCTGTATTTTCTCTACAGTTTAAGACAGCTGCAAAGTGATTTGCTTCCACTTCATATTCTACATGTGAGAAAATGCAAATGACCTGCAATATCTTGAGGCCTCTAAGGCTTCAGACCAAATGCATATTAATATAGTGATTTCCTGCACACTGCACACTCCTTAGGTTTTTGCTTTTTTTCAGTAGATAAGCTGATGTTACGCCTGCAATGTTTCTAAAAGGATGTGGTTTTTTATATTTGTGTAACATATGGCAGTCAGAATTGTTGCAATGGTACAGTACTATTTGATGTTCACTGTCAAGTTGCAGATAAAACATGGTTTCACTGGGTGATTCATAATTTAATCATGCTCTATGTGAGAATACACTCCTGAGACAGTTGAAAAGATTAATATTATGTTGCTTGTTTAAAAATGACAGCACTCCATTGCCGGGAAACAAAATCTCGTCTCTCAAAGATAGGTAAAAATGGACATTGAGTCTTCTATCTTCACATTTGTGATGCTACTTCCAATTTAGCTTACAAGGCTAATTAGCCTACCCACCCCATCAGCTGCATGCACTCAGCTTACTCACCATGACCAAATGCTACACCACATGCAGAGCTACTTTTTTCAGAGGTCTTTGATGATAAGCTTGTGTTGGCAAGCAACAACATGCTGTGGTTGTTTTGCCTATTTTATAGCAAGCAGCCTTTGGGTGCGTCAGGGATAGATCATTTGGTATAATTACATTTTTTATTGATCTTATTTATGTGTTTTCAAACCATGCATTTAAGTATAGCATTTATCAGTTTGGCATCACTGGACTAGAAGCAGACTTTCCTTCCAGCCCTCCTGTGAAAGTCAGCAACAGTCCCGCCTGATATGCTAATGCAGTAGCTAACAGTCAGAAATACTTATTTTAAATGTTGATTCAATTCCATACAAATCACAACTACTTAAGTCTCCTTCGCTGGACAGAATTCTGTGGGCGTGTCCAAATGCAACAAAATTCTAGAAACGATACAAGACTAAATAGAATTTTCCAGAAAATATCCAGAGCTAATATATGAAAAGGGCTATAGTGAGCTGGTCCCACAAGAATTCTAGGACGTGGTTGGTGATGACACGTTTTGTGATCTCTTTGAAGTTGCCCACCCCAGCTTTAAAGGCTTTTAAGTCAGAGCAGAAAACCACAATGTTCAGGTTCATCTTTGGTCTCAACCATCATCAAGTTGCTAAATGAAATGTCTTCATTTAAGCCATCCACTTATTTTTTCTTTTTTATTTCTGCCCCATTGTAGAAATGTTAATATGCACCTGTTATTATAAGAGTAATACACTTTTGGCATGACTCTTCCTGTGGATGGTCCGCTGCAGGCCAATACAGGCGTGGCAGTAGTGTGTGTGCTTGCGTTTGAGTATGTGCATGTAAATTGCAGAGCAGTGCAGGACGCCTGTATTTATAGAAACACTTGACTACACTCAGAGATCTTACAGGAGCAATCCATTACAGTGCAAAGAACTCTGCTCTTCGCTGTCTCTTTCCTCCTGGTCTCTCCCAAAAGGGTGTGCTAGGCTGTGGTCCATTTATTAAACTTGTCTATTCTTTATAGTCAACTTCTAAGTATTCTACTCAAGTTTTGTTTTTAATAGACAGACAGGCAGGCAAGAGATGGAAATAAAAGATGCTAACAAAGCCAGCAGTCTAATGAAGGAAGATTGCAGTATGTGGTGGAACTCGTGACTAGTGATAGCTATAACTGCAGACACATATTGTTGTTGTGTGTGCGTTTGTGTGTGTGTGGAGGTATGTTGAGACCCTGAACAAGAGTGTCTGTGTATGTCCAAAACAGAAGCTCTACTTTATTTTGAGCTTTATTAGAAATAGGTTATGTAAAATAAGTTAACTGTCTATCAAACAAACATGCTAGCAGTATCTTTTCCAGTGATTGGCTAGTTCAAAGCTACCGTGTTCAACTTACTGAATGCTAACACAACTCATGACAAAAGTTACATCAGGGCACTCACCTAAAATCACAGCTTTTATTTGTTCTCTATGTAATAACACAGGGATAATAAGAAATAAGGATTAAAAGAGAGATGGATGGAAACAAACAGAAAGACTAAATCTGAAATAAAGTTTTGAAGTATGACTAACCTAATGAGTGTCTGTGAGGGTCTTAATGTGTGTGTTTACTGCCTGAGCTCGTAAATTCAGTTTCTATCTTCCGTGGGACTTATTCCCCTGCATCCTCCTGCGTGTGGTTTCAGCTGTGACGGAAAAGGAGCGTATTCGTGTGTGTGTGTGTGTGTGTGTGTGTGTGTGTGTGTGTGTGTGTGTGTGTGTGTGTTTTGTGTATATTTTGGACACTGAATGAATGTCCATTCCTTTTGCTTCTGGATTGGCTGCACTCAGGAAGCGCAACCCCCCCTTTCCCCCAGTCCCACTCACTCACACCCCTCTATGTACACACAGACAAGCACACTCACACACACACTTACAAAGTGTCTTACTGTACATCCTACAGCATGCTGCGTCCCCCAGGAGCTGAGAGGAAAACGCCTTCTTCCTCCTTGCAGCACCAATACTATCTCGACTCCTCTGAGTGTTAATGTGTGTTAGTGTGTACTGGTGTGTGTTTGTGAGTTGCTATGCTGTGAAAAAGACAGCGTTTACCCAAGATCAGTAAACCCTGTTGTGATTTTGTCAGTTGAGTAAATCTCTGTACCCATCACAACTTGGCTTAGCAATGCTTGTGTGCATGTGCATGTGTGGGAGCTTGCTTTCTTATTGCATTTGTGTACCGTCTCATGGAACAGGAACTTCAAAGGAGACAGGAAGGTAGACACCTGTTGTTTCAGCTAGAGTCATACTATTTTTATGAGAGCCTGGTAAATGTATGATGGGTGGGGTTGTAGTTGTGATATAAAACACACTATTTATCTTTGTCATTGCTTAGTTATGGGAAAGGAAAACTCTAAGAAAACTGAAACAATACATTAACAGTTTTGATGTGCATCAGTCCAGAAATATAGAGACACTGCAGCTGTTCAAGATGTTCCATCACCATTTTTTTTCCTTGCTAATATCCAAACTTTTGCAATGACTGGTACTAAGTGTGAATGTGTGTGTAGTCAACTTAATATTTAAACAGCATCACTCCTGCCAGTCGGTTCCCAAATGAGTCATTAGTTAACTGAGTGGGAAGCACTTTCCAGATCCATGCCCTTGTTTCAGTTCAGCCGGCTAACCGTTGACTTTCAGCTGAATCGATCAAAGATTGTTGTAGTGACAACAGCTATTTCAAACAAGGAAGAGTCTCTCTTATTTCATGACATCCATTTTGTAACTCAACAAATCAAGAGGCATAAAAGAAGATGCAATTTCAACAGATGTAACTTTTGTTATGACTCAAATGAAACTTTTGAAGTCCTCAAGTTGTCAGGTGAAGTTGTGTGAATGAATTGCTTTAAATAGAAGTGGCGACTGAATGGAAACACCATTGTAAGGCAACTACGTAGTCAAAAGATCTATAGTTGCCCTTACTTTCTGTATTGAAATGATAAAATTAGTATTTCTTATTTTTACTTAAACACTATGCAGAGGAACAAAAGAAAGACCACACAGTTAGCTATCTCGATAATCATTTGTCGTAGTTTCTTTCAGGTTTTGGGCTCCTTATTTCTTGTGAACATGGTAGACAGGGTCCATGGACTGAGGTCTAGGGTGTGTTGACATAGTTGTTTCAAGAAAAATGTTTCATCAGCCAGACAAGTAACCTACTACATAGGATTAATATGTGTGTTGTTAAGTCAATTGGCCCAAGTAAACTTGTTTTGAGGGTTATATCCTCTTTAGGCTGGAACGATACGCTTTTCTCCCGATTCGATTCTTATTTGATTCTTGGGGTGCCAATTCCATTTAAATTGCAGTTGTTAAATGTTATGCAAATTTTGTGATTTTTAAAACCAGATCATGTGAAAAAGTTGAATGATGATGATAATACCTCCAGAGACAATGTTTTTTTCCAGGAGCCAATTTTCCCACAAAACTCACATCACATGTGAGTCCCACGCTGGTGTGGACTTTTCATGCAGGTGTGAATAGACACAAACGAACCCTGGTGCGGACCAAACAACTGACCCAAGACCCACTTTTTGAGTTGGTCTCGGTCTGCTTCCAAACGAACTCTGGTGCGGTTCGTGGTTCTCTGGTGCAGGTCTGAATACAAACCAAGGTCCATCTGAACTAAATACAGGATACATGCGCCTTTTGGGCCTATAGAGCCACCGTAACCTAACCGTCTTTGGTTCATATCTGATCCTCCATCTTCTGTTTAGCCACGCTGTTGCTAGCGTGTTGTGGTTCAGGACACACAGAGCATAGCGTCTCCTTGCTGTGCGCATTCGTCTTTGCTGTTCCAAAATTTGAAACGGTGTTGTTAAGCCTGCTTTGAAGGAGCTGCTCTTGAAACTGAAAATGATTTTGCAGCTCTAATAAGAGCACAAACACACTTTTACCTCAATTTCCGGGTCTGTATTCTGTGTGCCACCCTTTGTCAGCGCTGTCCAATGAGAGCACCAATCGTCACACACGTGGATGTGTTTACAGAATATAGTCCACTTGCAAAAAGTACAATCTGAATACGAACCACACCAAATGAAAAAAAATTAAAGTCCGCTTTTGGTCCGGACCAAACAAGTGGACCAAAGGACTTTTCTGGTATGAATTCAGCCTAAGACTCTTCATTGATCCATTTTACATACACACTGTTGTGTACAAATGTCTTTCCTCTACAGTTTCCATTCAACTCTCACAGTGGATGTTTTCTCTGCAAAGTGAGGTCTAAAAATTTTATTTTAAAGGAAAAGAGCACACTCGTTAGGATTCATGGCATGATATTAGCAGAAAAATGACCTGACACATGAGACAGTGTTCCCCAAAGACTTACAAATTTTAATAGAGCAGTAAATTAACTGGTTTTCAGAGCTAATCTTAATAGACTGGTCTCAATGTGTGGAGAGGGCCCACTGAGCTGAAAAGCTCTCTTACTGTGTGCTCTGAAATTTGCTACAATAGCAGGAAATGACATCATTGTTAATGACTTGTTCCTCCTTGGGACAAGCACACACAAGGACACACTCTACACACACCCCCACACACTTACAGAGAGCTACCTTTGGTCACACAGGTCACTGGTGCAGCATGTCAGCACATGATGAATGGATGTGGAACACAGTCATTCCCACGTGTGTATGTGGGTGTGTGTGTGTGTGTGTGTGTGTGTGTGTGTGTCTAAGACTAACTCCTGGAGTCAACCAAAATGATGACCCACACTAACCCCTGTTTTCTGCTCCCTCCATTCTCTCATAGAGTAGCAGTCGCTGCGCTGCTGTCAAGAAAAGATCTGTCACAACCACAGATACTGTGAATGGTTTACTCCTCTCCCTCAGCGTGTGTGTGTGTGTGTATGTGTGCGTGTTGCGTCTGAATGAGGAGTCACAGTGTAATTACATTGCAGTGAGTCAGAGAGTGAGAGAGAAAGAAGTAATTGTTGAGCTTTGTCATATAGATACTCAGAGAGAAGTGAGGTGGGGGAGAAAGTCTGGTGAAGAAAAAGAGAGATAAACACAAATAAAAAGACAAAAACAGAAAAAAAAATCTACAGCCAATTCTTTTAAAGGGGACATATCATGCTAGAGGAGGAGCTGCTTTATCAGATTACTCCAATAAAAAGAAAGGATCCTCGTGTCGTCATGAAGGTCGAAATCTCGTGGCCAACTGGCAATGACCTATTTTCAGAGGCATCAAATCTCGTTCTGGGATTTCAGAAAAAATACAGTATTTCATTTATTGGAAAATTCAGGGGGTGAAAGATCTTGTTTTCAAATTGATTATATTATATGTAAGTATTAAATCATGTCAGTTAGTCACACAACCGCCACCGAGGGATACACCCACCAAGAGCCAGGAATCCCCCCTCAGATGCTGGATGCAGGGACTCTGCTCTGCGGAGCAGCTTGGCTTTACATGGTGAATTAGCAGTTAAAACACTGTAGTTTTAGCAGACGTGGTAATACTTGTGAGACTGTGATATTTGCATGCTTGTTCTGACATGCACTGTGAACCTGGACCACAATAATGCTGCGGTAATAACATAGTGAGGAACTGACGGTAGAGGCGATCTTTAGACTACACTTTCAGCATGATGGATAAAACAGACAAAGAAAAGTGAAGGAGCAGGATGGAGCCCTGTTATAGAAATAGTTTATTGGTGAAGTCTGCCTATATTTCCACGTATAAACTATACATGTTACAGTACCGGTTTGACTCACCACACTGAAGCGTCCTGAGATGATCTGTGTCGAGGTGGATTTTCTTCCTCCTGAGCTGCAGAACCGTCCGGGTCTGACTCGGGGTCCAATTCAAAAGGACGTATCCTACACTCTGCCATTTTATTAGTGCTATCAATGCCTTACGGTGAAGTTTTGGCAAACAGCAAACTCGCTCGGTCTGCCCCATCCAGTATGGCAATTTTGTAAATACTGCCATGCTGCAAAAACCGCCCCCTGGCTCTACCCCCTCCGCCCCTCTGATAGAACTGACCAATCAGAGCACAAAGGGCTGTGATGTTGCGAGGTTACTGAAGGTCATTCTCGAAACGGAGCGTTTCAACGAGATCTTCAGAATGGCCTAAAATGAGGATATTGAGAACGCTATTGTGGGGCAATGAAGGAACTAAATGACTTGTACTGAGGGCAGAAATGCTTTACAGGCATCCTAGTCTGGCATAGTGAAAAGGAGAAATAAGCATGACATGTCCCCTTTAAACACTGAATGTGCCCATTTTTTGGATGATATTGAAAGGACAGCTGAAGAGAGACAGGAAATGTGGGAGAAAACATGCAACAACAGCTCGTGGCTGGGAGTCAAACTAGCAACTACTGCAGCAAGGACTATAGCTTTTATATATGAGGCCTAAGCTTAAACCACAAGGCCATGTTTTTCTGCCTCTAATGTGACAGTTTGACCATTTACCCACACAAACACTAGAAAGCGTTATCATTTGACAATTTGACTCCTGATGTGTGTTAGTGACAGTTTTCTAGATAAAGCTGGTAACAAAGTGTTAGGAGCTAAGATCTTTAGAGAGTCAGAGACAATGAGCCCAAAGCTGACATCAGTGTCTGCCTGTCCAGGCGTAAATGACCTCATCTCATCTCATCTCGAGGTTCATGCACAACCACGCACTGACAATAACACACAGTCATTGTAGATCACATGGAGATACACACACACAGATCAGCAGTGAAACACCTGGATGCAAGCCTTAGGCATGACATCACACACACACACACAAACACACACACACACACACACACACACACACACACACACACACACACACACACACACACACACACACACACACACACACACACACACACACACACACACACACTGGTGTGCTACCATTAACTAGTGTAGTTGAGGTCAGCTGTGGGTATAATGCCACAATGTGTGTCTGCCTCTTTGTAAATGTGGCTGTCTGTGTAATTAGTCACCAGCAGCAGCCAGACACACGTCTGTAACAACAAGGTTCATTTCTCTCTGTTTGTCTGGCAAAGGGTTTCGGCCTGTTGTGGGGAATTAGAATGTAGTTAGCTGACAATTTTCCAAAGTGACTTAAACTTTTACTAACTCTTGAAACTAAAATAAGCACAAAAGCAAAACATTGTGGGCCCCAACACTGTGGGCATACAGTGATCAGGATTCTCCAAAATGCCTACTACCTACTACATGTAGTACCCACTACATCTACTACACCTACTACATATGTAGTAGGTATAGTAGGAAAGGCTACAACCTACAGCTTTTGTATGTCATATGTTATATTACTGTTTAGAGTATGCTGCATTTGCTCCCAGTTTCAGAAAGCGCACGCGCAGCATGTGGATTTTCTTTTACTTCATTATAAATATACAAAACATATGTGAGTAGTATGCCAAGGTATTACCAGGCAACCAATTTTACAAAAATCAGTCAGAGGTGGAGATACAGGAACATATATTTCAGCAAAGAGCTCTTTGAAATTATTGTGATATTTTTTGTGTGTGTGTGTTTGGTCCTTTCATTATTTTCAGTGATTTGATTTCAAATTCATTTTGAAAAACAACAAATATATGGGGAGATTTCATGGATCTGTTTCTATGAATAAAAAATTTGGAAAGGTTTAGAGGTAGGGGTACCTTTCACATTTGAAATGAATACGGTACTGATTGCCTGGTACCTCGCAATTGGTATTGACACTTCAGCGGTACAAATTTTTGGTACTTTTGTGTGTTTATGAGGTGAGGTATATTAATTTGTTTTATAATAAAATCTCAAAGTTTTTAATTTTACATATTTATTTCTCAATCTATAAATTTGCAATGCTGTGTTCATGTCCAGGAAACACCTTCTCTTTCACTCTCTCACAGTCACAAGGATGCTTTAGGTACCGAAACATGGCAGTATTAGATTTTATGTGAGTCTGTTCTCAGCACTACAAATGTAGTGCGGTCAGTACATATATAAGTACCCAATTCGGCCACCATCCCCATATAGATTTATATTGCAGCAAAATTCATCATATTTGATTTTGAATCTTAAACCAAAAGTTATATTGTTCAATCACAATAAATCTGAAACAGAATGAATTTGTATTTTTACAGCTGGTGGGAAAACTGCTTCCATATAATCCAAGTATGATTTTTAATTGATTACTAGTATATATGGGCTTAATTGAATTTTTCTAGAAGTAAACACCCAAGAGTGATAAGATTTACTGGTGTTCCTTTTACACAACATTTTATCTCAGGGACCATCTAACAATAGTGTTGCTGTACTGTAGTTGTAATAACTCTAGATAGAGAAACTTCAAGCTGATGCTTCTTTTGGCAGTTCTTCCAGTCGACACTTGAGGAACTGCACGATACTAAACTTCAGCACAGGCTTCATTTCCCAAAACCAAAGGTTTCCCATTGTTGAAAACTGGTCCATATTGGTTGAACAGGATGAAATACAGTAGTGCAATGGTGAGTGCTGTTGACTCACAACAAGAAGATTCCCCTAGCTTCCTCTCACAGTCTAAATTGTACTCATCAGGTCCCTCTAAAATCACCCATAGGTGGGCATTTGTGTGTGACTGGTTATTTCTTTCTAGGTGTGTAGTAGGAGTGTACGCCACCTTTCGGCAGCTGGGATGGGCTAAAAAAAAGTGTTTTTTTTATGCTAGTTACTCTAATCCTGGCACTAAACCTCATGACCAGTGTGCTCACAGAAACACCATGCAGAGTGACTCCAACAGGAATTTTTTTTGACTTAGCACATCATCATTTGAATATACGTCACCACTAGAGGGAGACGTTAACATACCAACTTATAAACCATGAATGCACAGAAAGGAGGAGGGGTCACTGAATGAGAGTCACAATATACCAGCAGGAGTGTGTGTGTGTGTGTGTGTTTGTGTTTGTGTGTCATCTTGGCCTACTAATCCAGTGGCCCATTAATCTGCTTTACTCCTGTGCAACTCTCATCTTGTCTGTCAGCTTGTTTGCTTACTTGTGTGAGACGGGGAGCTTGACTCTGTCCTGGCTCATTACATTGACATTGTGTTGAGTATCCAGGTCCAGATTTAATGTGAGACACTGAAAACAACAATCGGGGGAGTCAGTGATGGGCGAGTTGTTTAACAGGGCTTCAGGCTCATTTTGTGGTCCATTTCTTCAGGCACATACAGCGAAGGAGAGAGCAAGTGGAAACAGATTTCTACCTTTGGGACATGGAAATTAATGCCCTAAAATGCAGACTTCTGTGTCATGGGTCTTTCAAAACAAAAAAATGCTGGCTCATCAAATGAGGTCTCTAAAAGTGGTTGCTCTGTCCTGTATTTATCATGTCTCGTATCCAGAGATTGTTTTATGAGTTTATTCCCCGTGTTTTCTAGCTGTCATGTAGATGCTCCTTATTTTCTGTCCTCTTGTTGTAATCCTGGGAAAACCTCACTCTCTCAAAGTAGAAAAATAGCGTGACGTACTTCCCTCCATATTCCTGCATGTGATTTGATTGAAGTGTAATCTGATTATTTATGCAGCCCTTACAAAAAATATCAATGGAGCAATTGTCTGTAATTCCCGTGTCTCCAATTTTCTGTTTTTATTTTTTGTGTGTGTGTGTGTGTGTGTGTGTTTCAAAGATTGATTATTTGTGCACAACAGACTTGAGTGGAGAACATTACATTATGACTAATTGAGGAGCTCCTCAGGGGTTCATTCATGTCAAAGAGCAGAATAGCTCAAGGCAGCACAGTTCATGTACACATATAATAACTGGATAACCCACATAGCTTTTCCAACTCTGTATTTAACCCCTCTGTTTTTCCTCTTTTTACTTTTTTTTCATTTCCTCGCATTTCTCCCTCTTCCTCAACCTCATGAACTTTTTTCATTATGTCTTTCCATCCCCTCTCTTGTCTTTCCCCCCTGACCAGCTTGTCTTACATCTGGCTCCCCCCTCTCTCCCCCTCCATCCTCTCCAGGGAGACAAAAAGACCCCCCTTCCTTGCCCCCTCACCCCCTATTCCTTCCTCTTCTTCTTTCTCCCTTCCTAGTCCCTCCCCCCATTTCACAGTCACAGGCCGCCTACTGCTTCCCTCCCCTTCTCCACTCCCACTGGTGCTGCTGTGGGTTTGTGTGTCAGTATAGTAGTGGTAGTTGTAGTAGTGGGAGGAGGAGGATGAGGCTGGCTTGTAAGCTTAATCCGACATTAGCCATCATTACTGAGTTAGCTGGCTATCACATCAGTGCGCTAGCCCAAAGAGCGCAGAAGCCCGGGATTTTGGCTTTTCCCCAATTAAGCTGTTTGGCGAGAAGGGATTACTCTTCTCTTTTCTACTCTACTCTACTCTACTCTTGTCTTCTCTTCTCCTCTTTTCTCTTCTCTTCTCTTCTCTTCTCTTCTCTTCTCTTCTCTTCTCTTCTCTTCTCTTCTCTTCTCTTCTCTTCTCTTCTCTTCTCTTCTCTTCTTGCCTCTTCTCTTCTTGCCTCTTCTCTTCTTGCCGTCACTCTGGGAAACTAAATGGAAGGATTGTACCATGGTAAGAGTTTTGTTACACAGTAATGTGTGTACATGTCATTGGGTTTTTACATGTGTGTGTGTGATACTAAGTGCAGTGTGTATGTTTATGTATGTGTTTAATTATGCATGTATGGGAATTAACTTCATTTGTGTTCTCGTTCTCAGCACCTGAATGTCTCACCTGAATTTCAAAAAGAGCTGATGATTAGTGAAATTTGATGATGGTGTGAAGGTTTTAAACAGAAAGTGCAGTACAACGTCTGAAGAAAGTGTTGGTACCAATTCACTGTTACTGAAAGCAGTTCTTCTTTAAAAATGTGAATGTGCCACAATATAGGAGGGGCTGAAAAATGTAGTTTGGATGCAAAGCAAAATCAGCTCCAGTGACATCTGGTTGAATATTATTTGTCAATTTTTCAACCAAATTCCAAAACTTGTTCATCAAATTATTCACTATAATGTTTAAAAACAATAACCACTTATGTTAATTGTTTAAGCTTTTAAAACAATGATTTTTTTTCTGCTTTCCTCTGATTTTAACACATTTGATCCACATGACTTTTGACTGTTTTTTTGAACAAGAGATTGAAAGAGTCTTGACTGTTTTCAACCAAATCAAGGAACTCAACAGCATTTTACTGAAAAATCGAAGTCACAACTTTAGTTTTTATGTGATTATGATGTGATTTTTCTGTATTCTAGTTTGTTTATTATCTGCAAACCTAACTGATGACTGGGAAAGCGAAAAACAATGATGTTTGGTTGATTGTATACACAGTGGGAGGCTTCAACATGAGTGTGCACGTGCAGTGGAAGGGGCAAGTGCTGTGTGTGAATGTGTGTGTGTGTGTGTGTGTGTGTGTGTGTGTGTGTGTGTGTGTGTGTGTGTGTGTGTGTGTGTGTGTGTGTGTGTGTGTGTGTGTGTGTGTGTGTGTGTGTGTTGGGGTGGTGAGAGAAGTGTGTCGGATCACTTGCTTTTGTTTGTTGAAACAAGCATTCATCCTTATGATGAGTGTTTTCCCTTGTGGGACTATATGTAGGTGGTTGTGTGTATTCATTTTTGTTTTGCGTGTGTGTGTGTGTGTGTGTGTGTGTGTGTGTGTGTGTGTGTGTGTGTGTGTGTAGGTGTGTGTGTGTGTGTGTGTGTGTGTGTTTTAAATGTATGCATGAAGAAGAAATCCCCCTGCAGCTTTTTGTTTCTGGGTTACGTCATCTATATTTCAGTATGATTTGATAACTCGCTCCTGGTGCATAATTGCTGAAAAATGCTAAACTAGAAGCATAGCATGTTTAACCTCCTTACATCCTTCACACACCCACACACACCCACACACTCAGGCACATATACACACAAAGATACACAGTGCTTTACACTTAACCCCTTCTTTCATTCACCATTGAGAACTCATCAGTGATTCAGCGATCAGCACTTGATGTTTTTAAAGAGTGAGAAGTATTGTTTAAGACTCGTCTGAAGTCAGATGTACCCTATTTTATTTTTACCTTTAAAACACAATTTATTACCTACATCTTTTCTTTAAAGACTCTTAATTTTCAAAATAAAACTAAAAGCCAAATGAAAAAAAAAATCTATTTGAGCACATCACAAACTTTTAATATAACTGCATCATGAGCCATTGCATTGAATTTGTTTTTATATCCAGCTACTCATGCTACTTTTATCTAAAAAGCACAGGAAAAACCAGTTAGGATTTGCTTTAAGGAGCCTATAAGTATCAAGTATTCACTTAAAGGCATGTAAACCAGCTCCCTTGAGTTTTCTCACATTAATATTTAATATAACCTTTGATTTTCCTCCTACCAAAAGTACTTTTTCATAACCCCTAAAAAAACAGGTTTTTATTGGTTAAAAAAAGAGTCAATATCTGCTTAGAAATTGGTTTTATGCTAAATGGGTTTTGATTTATTCAGCAACTGTTAGTTGTATCGTTTTTATTTAAAAAAAGAGCGTTTTTGATTCATGCGTTATCTTATCTTTTCATTCGTCCTAAATCTGTAGTGATGAATTATACATGGTGTATCTGGTCTGAGGGTGATACATTAACATGCGTGCCGCTCCAGTTAGCCTGTTAGCTTTATCACGTCACCTGAACTGAACACACTTGAGCGAACGTGTGTATTGCAGTGTGTGTGCTTTTGCAGATAAGTGTGTATGAGCAGTCATGCGTTTGCGTGACCTTATTATGTTGCATGGATGTTGGATTTATCTGCAGTGTGCATCATCTGTGACTGTGTGTGCCACGTATTTAATTCAGTATCATTGTGGCAGCTTCAGAGTCTTTTTTTGTATTTTTTTGCTTTGACCTGACTGTGAATAATGAGTAGTGCACACTGATCGCTCCTTGCAGATATTATATTTCAAACACTGCCGGCGTGTGTATTATTCTGTGTCTGTAGTGCAGTGTGAGTGGCAGGTGTGATTGGTGCCTCTGGGGTTATGATGTAGCGTCGTAAGACTGCACGCTCCAGTAACACCCAATTGTCCAGAGGGTCACACATACACCCACACACACAACATTCATGCGTGTGCCAGCTCAGCTTGAAGTTCAGTCATTAGGCTAAGAGCAACAAGGCAGAACATCCAACTGACCCCATCAGATTAATTCAGTTCATACTTAAAAGAAAAGCATGTGGTTTACTTTGGAAGAATGAGAACATCTTTCTTATCTTTCTGAGTCAGTTTGATGCATTTCTGCTAAAATGATCTGCACAGTTTTGTAAGATTCCCTCTGCTTTTAGTTACCCTGATTGACCTGAAAAAGCCAGTGTTTGTCCTTAATGCAGATCATTTTAAAAGGCTTCAGTCTGCGTCTCATAACCTTTCCCATCACAAGCTGTAGGAAGAAGGACTGTCTAACTCTCCAGACTCACACCATGATTTTATTTTAACTACTGATCTGAGACCAGAAGTTTAGACATCATGGTGCAGCAGAGTCTCTCTTGATTGCTCTGTCTAATTATGGCTTTCAAAAGACCTGTGATTAACATGTTATTATGCTGACACAGACGTTTCACATTGGATGTCTGTCTGACATGTTTGAGTCATGGTAGTTAACTTTTGATCTGTTTATGATCTTTAACTTTTCAGCGTGTACACTGACATCAACTTAGCATCACTTCCCTCATTTACTGCCCGAACTTTTGCTGCATCATGGGATGCAGAACAATGATGTTGAAGTCAAGATGGGGTGTTAAGTATTCAACAATGCATATTTTGTTATTTATCATTAACATTTAGGTGACTTAAAACCAGACTGTTGTCTTTTTTGGCCAATACATCTACAGTTCTGTAATGTTTTTGCTGATGGCGCTCTCTGTTTTGCCTTTACTCCCCCACAATAACCTGTTTTCGTCGTAAAATCCTGGCTCAAAAGAGTTGGAGTGCAACAAACTTACCTACAACAATGAAAAGTCACTTGTGAAACATGCGTTAAATTACATGTGAAAAGAAAACAGGTTTTCTGCATTGAGTGAAGGAAAAGATCCTCACTGCTCTCCTGTGAGTCTTGCTGGAAAGGACAGCTTGAGGAGCAGGTGTTTTGGGCCGTCTGCCAGTCTAGAAGGATGTGTGTGCGTGTGTGTAATGTGTGTGTGTGTGTGAGACCTTGGCTGTCCTTGATATACGAGCAGTGGAGGCAGTTAAACAGGCTGGTTTGTAATTAGCACCATGCTCACACCTCCGCAGGATAGTCAGTGGAGAGCAAATTCAACACAGTGTTATGATTAAAATAAACAAGTCTTGGATCATGATTTACAAAAGGTCACGCATATTTAATCGCACAAGGTTGGCAGCTCAGCATCAGCTGTTTAGTTTTTATTAAAAAGATCAAAGTCAGATTGTCTCCTGACACTTAGGTGCTGCATCTTTTTCTTCCTCAGACGTGAAGAGGCCACAGTCTCCTCTGGTTTGTTGTCTAGACCGTAGCACCGCCAGTGTGGCTGCATATTCAGGCTACATAACACTTAACTCACATCAAACTCTGACAGCAGAGGCAGGAGGAGACACAGTGAGGGAGAGATTAGGTGGGACAGATGGTGTGTGTAAAGTTCATCTTTGGTTGATGTCATTTTAGGTACTTTGAAGCTTTGGAGGCCCCAGATCTTTTCACCATGGTCTATTACAGCCACTTATGATGTGGTTAAGTTGTTTTGGGATAGTTTTGATGCAATTTCATCTGTTTTAGTGGAAAGAAAGGATTAAATTTGCAGGACAGTAATGTTTTTTGTTGTTGTTTTTGTGAATAGCTGTCTTACCTATAATGTCTTACTCGTTTCACCTGATAACCCCCAATGCTACACACACTCACAGTAGGGGCCTGGTTTAGTATTACAAAGGGTCTGTCGATAACACACACCATGAGTCACCTTCCTGGTATTTCCTTTTAGGTTTGTGGCTTTTCTTCGAACCATTACGTCATTATTTTTGACAACCCCTACTGTCATTTCACCCTGCACAAGAGTGTGTGTGTGTGCACATCAGGGTGTTTAACGCACTTAGACTCAAATCCTCCTGACCCTTCCTGCACACAGCCCAATCACTGCTCTAACTGGGTGTCAGGTTTTCCAAGACTTCCTGTGGGAGTTTGGGTGCTGCAATATCAATGCTGCTTGAGCAATCCAATAATAAGAGGCAGGACTTCTGCTCCTCATGTCGACCTACACTCAAACGCATATTTTGTTCATAATGCAGTGCATACTCAGAGTAATGCACTATGGTATTGCTATACCTGATCATGATATTTTGATATTGTTAGTGCAATTAAAAAAAAAAAAGTGTGTTGTTGTCTTTGTTGCCACTGCACTCTACAAATGACATCAGGCAAATTTATATTCAAAATAATGAAGCGTAGGGACATGCTGAATTCCTCCAAAGCTAGATCTATAATTCTCTTGGGTGGATAAAGAGTTAATTTGCATAGAAGGTAGGTATGGGAGGCCACAACAGAGAAAACACTCTTAGCCCCGAAATCCAACAGCATAACTTTATTGAAATCCCCATGAGGACTTTTTAAGTGACCTCGAAAAAGTTCCACCATCCACAATTTAGAGTGAGATTATCAGCGCCAAATCATGTTTCTAAATGCTATTTCCAGTACTCATGGTCAGGTCATCAAGGACTGGGTTGTTTTACATTAGGCAGAAGTCATATGACAACACCACGCTTAAGTTTAGCAGTAAGAAGAGAGATCTGTGTTTTTCTCTGCTTGTAAAAGGATGCCTTGGATTTATTTTGTAGTAATGGTGGACACTGGATTTGAACTGTCTAAAGGAAAAGGAAAAAAAAGCAAAAGAAGGCTAAATAAGAGAGTTATAGAGCACAGACTTAAACACGGGTTAAACAGGTTGTGACAATGTTCCTTCCAACCCACAGTCAGCAGTTATTCTGCAGTGGTCTGTTCAAACTTGAGAGTCTATCAATAAAATGAAGAGTGAGGTTACGTTAGCTCTGCTTGGTAGAAAAGCACTGGCATCAAAGATTCACTCACGTTACAAAATTATGAACACATCTCAGAGCGCTGTGCTGTGACTAGCACTACATATAGTCTGCTACTAAACTTTGATACAAACTGAATTTACAAAGTTTGCTTTTTAATCACACTTCAAACAACAGCACTACGTAACTGTTAACAAATACATCACCTCATCATCTGGGAAAAGGTTGTCTTGAACAAGAGGTTTAGAAAGAAGATCTGCTCTCCGTTTATTTGCTTCAAAACAAATGCGCGCCTTGGTAAAGGTCACGTCCTTATAGCAGTGGGTGCTCGTGCTCATGGGAAACAGAGTGTTTACCCAGGTTTAACTCTAGCTTTTCTGGATAGTCCTTACAGGTCTTTAATGTAAACGTTCAGCCCATGAAAGCAGGAAATTAAGAAAAAAAATTTGCAACCATTGATTTGCAAACTGGCTAAATTAGGCAACAATGGGATATTGATTCCTAAAACATAAATCAATGCCCTGTTAAAAAGTCAACCAGATATTGATTGAAGCTCTTCATTTGACAGATATTGGCTTGCCCTCTGCTCTTAATAAAGCTGTGAACTCCTGCTGTGCAACTTCATTAGCTTCATTTTCTGACCTCTTTGACTTCTTTGTTCAGCAGCTCATATTTTTCATAAATGAACTAACTCTTTTTTTTCTTTCTCTTTCAGATATTTCCAGGATTGCCTACTACACAGGTGAGTAGCTGACCTCTGACCCCACTTACAACAACAAATCATTCAGCTACTTCACTCACGCACACATTGTTAGCAGCTCTGTTGTGGTCAGGCTGCCACAAGGTGTCCCTGAGAGGAAGTAGATGAGAGTGAAACTCTCTCATGAACCCTTTGGAGCTTCGCCAGGCACTTGTTAAACTCTAAATGAAAGGGTAGATGCTGTCATGCAGTTGTCGTTGCCGTCATCGTGTGACCTTAACAATGATACTTGCAGAATGGAATGACAACGAAAGCCAACTTTATACTGACAGTTTACCACTTATGTGATTAATACCACAGGGGGTTGAGTTAAGACTATTTCTGTCCTGTAAATGTTTGATTTCATAGCTGGAATGGATTTTGTGGCAACAAGAAAATAATAAGAGTTGTAAGATTACTGTGACTACTGTATACGGGTTTGATTAAGTTGGTTAACCTGTTCATTTCAAGGAGTATCTCTAGGCAGAGGCGTCATTTTGGGATATTGACAGAAATGAATTAAACATATGAACTAGAAGTATTACAGATGAAAATATTTTGGTTAACATGTTTCAGATCTACCAGATGGACACTGTCTTTAAAGAAGTAAACTGCAAGAACTAATCCGGAACTCATTTTGCTATAATTCATCTTACTAATGACTGCAGTCTTTATTTATTATTCAAGTGAATCTGTAAATGTGTGAGTAATTCAACCAAGAGGAAAACAAACGGCTGGAAATGTCGTCTCCAGTTGTGGGTGTTGGTTTTATTAGAGCAGACAGGAGCCAAAAAGGAGACTGTGTATCATCTGGAGAGTGTGACTAATTGTGATTTTCGGACTGTAAATACTAAACAAACATGTTTTCCTTGAAGATGGTCCAAGTTAATCTCTGACTGGGTGTATTCTTCCTTTCACTTACATAAAAAGCATGTTGATGTGTCAGGGCATTGTGCCCTGAAAGCAAGCCTCGTTGGATTATTACATTGCTTATATTTACATGCCAGAAGACAGCAGACCCGCTGTTAAAAGTAAAATGGTCCTCCCAGCTTTGGGCTTACCTCTATTTCTCACGCTGCTTTTTTAGAAATCCATTATTTTAGTTTGTATGTGCAACACTTTGTTGGAACTGCTGTCTCTTTAAGGTTCTCAACCCCACAAGTCCCACGCTCTCTGATTGGCCAGCATTCTAAGGCCTGTTTGGGGCTGAGCTATGGGCAGACCTTAGTGTTTGATGGGTGCCCCTCCAATTTGTCTCAAACCAGTTAGGATATCCTTATGTGATGACCTCATCATTGCAGCGAGTCTTGTGAAGAGCTCATGAAGATCTTTTTCTATTTCTAGGGCAGACTTTTTTGGGCAGCTTAAAGACGAATTCAGGGATTTCTATGACATATGAATTTGTTGTGGTTTATACACATCTGATACAGACATCCAGCATTGTTACTTGATATAATGTTTAAAACATGGAAAGCAAAATACCCCCTCTTTAAGGAGTCAGGTAGATCCTTTTTTGTAGGAATTTCACTACCACTCTAAGACCGCATTTTGTTTGTTCATTATTTGTATGAAATATATATAATGGAAAATATTCACAGTTGTATCTCTGGTGATGCTATTATCAGAAGATGAAATACAGGTTGTAAAAGAGTTTTTTTCTTTGCAATTACATTGAGCTTGGGCATCAAAAGATTTTGGGGTAAAGGGGAAGGAAATTGAAAAAAAAAAGTATTTTATCAGACTTTGATTTTTGACTTCAAAGCAAGACTGAGAACAAGATGTTTGTCAATTGAGAAAATATCAAAGGAGCTGTAACAGTTCTGTGGCCTACCTTCATCTTTGATTATTTTTTGTTCATGTTTAGTAGATAAGTGTTGTGTTCCCTCCCTTTGAAGACAATTATGTGTTAATGAGAGAGGGAGAGACTTTGGCACAGACCCAGATGAGCGCTTCCCATTCATGGCAACATCCGGCCCTCTGACAAAGGGCTTTCAAAAGTAGACACAAACACACATACGCACATGCACACACATGCACACACACTCTTCCAAACCCCCTGCCCCTCAGAGAACAATTGCCAATGCCTGTGAATGATCACAAATTATAGTATATGTGCATTGTCGTATAAATGTCTGCTTGATTGATGAAGGCTGGCATCTGGTCAGCCGTTACACTCCCACAGATACGTAGGTGCCACTTGCTCATGGGTTTATTGGAGGCAAGTTGCCGTGGAGATGAGCCCTCAGGGCAGTGCCTCGAGGCGTCTGGAATCAAGAGCTTTGTCTTTCAAAGAACAGACTGAGTGACTTTGAATGTGCTGTGTGTAAGGTGATGGATTGATTGAGACTTAGTGGTTTGGAAGTGGACTGGTTGTCGTGTTGCTAACAGATGCTTAGTTAGCATGCAGGGCATGACCAGGGCAGTGCCAGTTTTAAGCAAAATACCGTTTTCTCTTCTCTTTCTGTTTCCTCTCTTTTCTTATATTTTTAGGGTAAGAAATGACTTTTTTACTCAGTATTACAGGGTTTTTATGAAAAGGATGTGCATGTCTTGATAATTCGGGGATATGTTGTTTTATCCCAACTGTCCCCCCCTGATGCAAGCCCCAAGTCAGAGTCAGTGCTGGAAAACAAAGATTTGGACATACTGCACATCTTGAGTCCTAAGAGCTCCAGTGAGGAGCTTTTGACAGGTTTTGAAATAAACTCTGATTGAAAGAGATGCACCTTTGTGTAGGGATGCACGATATTATCAGCACAATATCAATATCGGCTGATAAAAGCTTAAAAACACGTTCATTGGTGTCGGCAGATATGAAAATTTCTGCCGATAGGCACAGCCGATAAGGTGCTATTCAGTTAGGATTATTATTATTTTCCATCTGAAAAATAAGCTCCTTAAATAAAATGTAGCACTTCATTTATTTGCACTGCAGAGCTCTGTGTCTGTCACCAGGTTGTTACAGTAGCTCTAAAATAATCAAATGCAACTTGGTTATGTTTAAAAATGCATTGTACATTTAAAGTTCATGTGATCTAAAGAAATTATTTTTCTGTATTTCAATACTGAATGTCTTGAGTTTGAAAAAATAATACATTTCTTATTTATGGTAAAATCAAATGTTTTTTGTCTTGTTTTAAACAAATAAGACCGTCACAATAAGAGTAACATATAAATTCCAGTACAGGATAGACTTAGCTTTCTTTACAGTGAAAAAAAAAAAAACCTTGTGATTATCGGTATCGGCCAAAAGGGGTTTCGATATATCGGCATATTGGATATCAGCAAAAATCCAATATCCTGCATCCCTACCTTTGTGACCAACAAACACAAAGAGCATCACTTCCAACACAGAGTATTGAATCTCTTAATGCCTGTTACCGCTGCAAGTGGGTAGGTGTGAGACTTTTGTCAATAATTTGGAAAGCAAATATTCACAATGACCATGGAAAGACTGCGACTAAAAGACAGTTGATCACTGCATGGCGGGTAGCCACCGGCCTCCAGCCGTCATGGAGTACCGGCCGTTCTGTGATTCTCCAGATCACACAGATGGCCGGTCTGCCCCTGACGATGACTGATTTGTTTCAAAAGACAGCAGAAAAATCTACTAACACATATACAGGACAATATCAGCAAATAGATAAGAGGTATCAGTTTTACCCCAGCCAAACTGAGACAAACAAAAAGTTGCCTAAAAGAGCTTTAAAGAAATGTGCTCTGAAGATACATTTTAAAGTTTAAAATAAGAGATATGATGAGTTGAGATAGAAAGAAATGTCATTCCCTTATGTGTGAGCAAACACTCACACCAGCTGTACACATGGCATGGCAGTAGAGGTTGTTCATTTTTGGACAGTTACAAAGAAAGTTTTTTTGTTTTTTTTACAGAGGTTGAATTTTTAATCAGTTTTTAGCTTCGGATCAGCAGTAGTGAATACTTTTACTGTCTTAGCTTTCTTTTTGAATGTTCCTTTTTTCAGTAATCCTCAGTGAATTGCTCTGGAGTACTCCAGTAGTAACTTTGAGTTGTTATATAAAAGGATTTTTTCCCCTTTTCAGTTCCTTTATGTTTAAGCAGTGATGGCAATCTTAGTACAACACAAGAGCTGATCTGAGGTCAGCTCCATAAACAGAGATGGGAGGGTCTTTTTATTCACTGAACACAAGAGTTGAGTGTGATTAGCATATTAATAGTTTCTAGCTCCTCCTTCTCCTCCAGCAGTGTGCTTCCTCTCTCTCAATTTCTCTCAGTCCTCACTCAACTTTCTTTCAGCTCTGTCCTCGTTTCCCTGTTTCATCCTGAAACAATTGCTGCATTTCTCTCCTCTCTGTCGTTTCTCCCTCACTGTCTCTGAGTCTTTTCTTCTTTTTTTCTGGCTCACTCTTTTCTCTCTCAGATAACTTTCTGTTTGTGTGTCACTGCACACAGTAATTGTCTCTCCTTTCCTGTGACCACCAACTTACTGAGACTTCACTGGATCGACTGTACAAGTTGCATTTGTCTGTGAGGTTTTTCGCTGGAGGAAAAAGTTTTCTCATCACAGGGACTTACCAGAGTGAAAGAAGTGGCTGTCAGTCTGAAGAGGACTCATGTTGACTACTCCACTACAACTGTGTGACTATGGAGTGCAGGCATTGGGCAGGAATTGGAGGAAAAACAAATAGTGTGTTGACATCAGAGAGGGGCCACTGAGGAGTAATTCAGAAGTTGAAGAGGAAGGTCTGTGGATGAAACTTCACATCACTGGGGATCATGCTTGACTTGTGCAACTGCAGCGAAAGAGGGAAATATTGAGAAGACAAAAGTAACAAAGCAAGCTCCTCAAAGGGCTGGATTTTAACTTTTTCCCTGTTGATGAGTTTCCTGAAGCCTCTAAAGGCTCTGCACAGAGTCTCAGTCGAGCAGATAATTGGTCTTTTGGAGGATCTCTGCTGTGCTCTGGAAATAACAGTTGGCTAACAAAGCTGTTGACAAAAGCTGGAGACAAAGATTTCTGCCTCAGAGTCGCAGTGTGTTTCAGCTTGTTGGTGTTTGGATTACATGAGCGTGTTCTTGCAGTTGTGCCTGGACCCCGCTGTGTTTATTTATGCCACTTCTGCACACGAGGAGTTCAGCGTTCGTGATGCGCGGCTGTGAGACCACAAGCTGTCTTTCTGTCCTCGGTGCAGACAGACACAGGGAGGGACAGACATGTGTGTCCATGGCCATGAGCGGCTGTAGCCCCTTCCCCATGTGCTGGGACAGAGGTATGAATGAAAACTTTGAACACAGAGGGACGAACACACATCCACACACACACACAAGTAGCATGAAGCCTTGCATAGTGTGACATCTGACTCCATGGGAACAGAGTTGGTGTGCAGCCAAAGCTACGGTTGCTCAGCAAAAGTATTGTGAGAGAGAGTGTGTGTTTTAGAAAAAAAGACAGAGAGGAGCAAGTTTAAGCTCTGAGAGCCAGTGGAATGATCTGTTGTTAAAAAAAGGTCTTTTCTGCTTGAAACTGGCTGTGCAACATGGGAGCACATTAATATTTTATAAGGATATATCCGTCAACAGCTTTTCTGTGTCCTCCAAGTTATGTGTGCATGATAAAGTGTGTGTGTGTGTGTGTGTTTCCGTTCTCCATCTCCTCTCAGGTGTAATTACCTTCTTGAACATATCAATTTTCCCTTTTAATGGCTGAGAGAGCAGAAGCACAGGACTGAAACGGAAACAGAAAACACTCTGTGAAGAGATCTCAGTGTCTTCACTGTTCCGTATTTAAAAAACAAAAGCATTACACAGTAACGCCAGTATACACAGAAACACACAGACATAAAGGAGGCTCTTGTCGTTGGGCATTCCCAGATGAAGTTACGGAGAAATTCCAGGAAGTGTGTCAATGTCACGGCTTCTTACTCAGGAAAAACGTCAGCCTGAGGTGTATTGTCTTCTTTGTGTTTTAGACGCAGGTGCTTACATTGAGCCTTGACCCTGACTGCACCTCATTCTCTTTTTTTCCTCTCTCTGGTGTTTCATTGTGCAGTGATAGTCAGCCTGTTCTTAATCCACCCTGAGAGGTAAAAACATGTGTTGTTTGTAACTTTTGCTGTCCTAGAGTTGTTCCAAAGAAGTTTGAGGGTGGATTCTTGTAAACAACTTTTAAAATCTAAAAGTATTTATGTCTTATTTCTAGCAAAAAAAAAGTCCTAGTATTATTAACACAAGTGTCATTCACCCGACAAGTCCATCTGATTTTTTTTTTTCATAATACTAAAAGAATAATATAACACCAGAACTGTGTAAAGAACTGTTAATGTGGTTCAAAAAACTTAATGAATTTTCTTGAATTAAGATTTTTTTTGTTTTTTTTCAAGAGGCCTGAAAATTGTCATTCGTAAACTATCACCCGATTCTTGTTAAACTCATAATGAGAAATTTGGGTGTCATTTTCGTCTTGTTGTATCTTGAATTGAGAGATTTACCTGGACTTTAAAGGTGAATGTGGCTCATATTGAGTCTGATTGTAAGAGAAATAAAAAGAGACACACTTGCTTAGAGTTCAGTAAGCTGAGGACAGAGGAAAGGGAGATTATGTAAGCAACAGTTGGAATATCTTCTGTCAAGCTGAAGCTCAAGCAATCAGTTCACAAATCCATAAATGGCAAGTTTTAATTTACTTTTTTCCCAGCTTAAATGACAATGTTGGTTGGGTAGACTCTAAAAAAACAGAAATGAAACTAGTTTAAGTTGTTAGTACTGAAATGAAACTGTCTTCAACGGTGGGAAAATTTTCTTTGAAGTTCTCTGTGGTTGTTGGAGCTTTGGCTGCACAAACTTACCATTGAGATATGTCAGTGTTACTTTTTGAAACGTATTGACCACATGGTTTGTTAATTGTTCATTTTGGCACCTTTTGATTTTCCTCTCCATGTGACCTGAGGATGTAATGATTGTAAATTGTTGTTGGACTCCATCCTTCATTTCTCTGACGTCTGGTTTGCTTGTTTTCTTCTCACAGAATATGACAGACACCTAGCAGCAGCAGTGTCAGCAGGGAAAACCATGGCGACGGCCTATATGGACCCCAACCTGAACCATGCCCTCCTGGGAGGAGCCAAGTCTCGGCTTAGTGCAGGGGGGTCGGATCGAACCATGGCTGGCTCCGTGGACAGAGTTCTTAAAGTCTTCCATCACTTTGAAACCAACACTGAACAAAGCTGTTGGTCGTCAAATATCAGATATGGAGATGCAACGGATGTCAGGGTAAGAAAAGACACAACACTGACAAAATACAGAACAGTCCTCAACACAATACATCATTTTTTAATTTAAGGCTAAGCTTGAGCTATTCCCTGCAAATGAAGCATACAAGAGCAGCTCATCATATTTTTGTCTGCAAGCAACTACATCACAAAATGAACTACTGAAATTCTGCAACCAATCGCAACTTAAAATGAAATTACTTTACAGCTCAATAAAAATTACAAACCATCTGGTGTTCTGATTTGGGTTTTTTGTTGAAAGTTTTCCTTTGTAACTTTCAGCAAAAACTTCACTGAAATACGTTAACGGGCATTTCATGAGTATTGTTTTGCAGCTGATTTGTACCTCTCACGTCTTTAAAGGTAGTAGAGGAAAACAAAAGAGCTTTTTTGACCACAGAAATTACAGGGGAACACACAATGGCAGCTTTGAATGCAGACTTCACGGTTTGTCTTCAGTTCAGCTCAAGCTGTCTCCTCCGATTCAGCTCCCTCTGCCAAATGAGAATATTTTTCCAGCAGACGACATTGTACCTCAGGTCACACTCTGTTTGTGTGCACCACTGTTGGTTACACGGCAGTATGCTTTTAGATCCCCTCCCGAGATGCAGAAACTACTTAGCACTGCTTAAACTTTAGTGGTCGTAAAGGATGCATCGCTGCAAATAACCTCTCCCATCTTTCTGACTCAGTATCTGGGTCAGACCCTCTAGCATTTGACACGGCAACACACATGCTTCTTGGAGCATGATTGTGCGTCTGTGTATGATATGTGTCAGCTTGTTTGGGTGGGGACGTCATATTTGATTGCTTCAAGTAAGGTACACACTCACACACACTGATGCTTTAAATAATGCTTTTAATAAACGATGGCGGGATGAGCGCACAAAGGTATGGCAGACTGAGCTTGGGGTGGTGAGGTCATGACTTGAACAATACCACAGTCAAAATGTACCTGAATTGAAACTTGTGCTAAGAATATTTGTGGTAATGAGTTTTTAACCCATAATCATGTTAGTTCAAAAAAAGTTCCTGAAAAATTCACCCTTCTAAATGTGTTTCCCGCCCCATTTCTAGGGAATCATCCAGAAGATTCTGGACATCCACAAAGTTCGCTGGACATCTTGTTTTGGCCTGCAGCTCACTAACAGCCAATCCAGAGACCAGGTGCACTGGCTCCACCCTGATATGGGCGTTTCCCACGTTAGAGAGAAATATGAACAGGCGCGAGCAAACGAGGAGTGGAGGTGAGAGGAGAAGGTTGTTAATAAAGCAGATATGACACAGAGCTGCTGTTTTAGTGTTGAATTCACAGACTTACCTCACTATTTCTTACTAAACTGGCTTTTGATTTCTTGTGACAAAGTTAAATCAGGAGGAGAACTACACTGGATGGTATTTTTTGACTAGACACTGATTCATTTTGCCTTCTTTAACAATGGGAGCAATTTTTAAAACACCTGAACTAAGGAAGCTAAAACACTAGTACATAAGACTGAGTCATAATACCTTTCTTAATGCTGTCTAACTTGACCGCAGATAAGGCGAGGTCTGCTCCTCTAACCAGTTTTCAAAACGTCAAAAGTGACTTATTTTACCCTGTAAATTGTCCTTTTGTACAAAGCTGCAGAAAGTGATTTGTTGCAACCAACAACTGGAAAGATAAAGAAACTTGTCTGCTGTATGGTGACTGGAGGCCCTGTGTGCGCCTACTGCTTTGGCAGTTTGGATGTTAATGCTCCGGCATATATTATGTTTATTGTGGTGCTCTTGTTGCTAATGCTATTGTGAGCTGCAGACCTTTTGCACTGTGAGGAGGAGAACCAGATGCCCACTTTGTATGACTAAGTCAACAACTCTCTCTGTCTCCTTTCCACCAATCCTTCAATCCATGACCTTATTTGCATCCTAGCACATCATTTTTCTTATCTTTCTATTTTTTCTTTCCTTCCTGAAATTCATCCTTTTCTCTTTTTCTTCTCTCTCGTGCTCTGGTCTGATCTTCAATGGTTTTCAGCTTTGAACGTATTTCCTCATCCCGAAGTTTCTTTTCAGGAAACATGAAAAGCTGTAACCTTTTAACAACATAAAGACAAAAATCTGTTTTTGGTTGTTTTTGTTTTTAAGTTGGATGTTGGATTGTTAGTGCAAATCTCATTTTCTTCCACTGCAGGTATGAATTAAGGATCCGGTATCTTCCAAAGGGCTTTGTTCAACAGTTTACAGAAGACAAACCCACGCTCAACTACTTCTACCACCAGGTACTTTCACACAAAGAGACACACAGACACTCAAAGAGACACACAAACACACTAAAGCACCCAGACAAAAACAGATTTCATTTTCTGCTAGCAGCTAAACAGCACAGAGACATATGGCACTGCTTGAAGACAGCGTGTGCTTGCCTTTTGGTAATCTAGGTCAGAAGGGATACGGGTGTATGTGTTTGTGTGTGTGTGTGGGTGTGTGGGTGTGTGTGTGTGTGCCATGTGTTGCATGAAGCGATATATAATTTAATCATCATATTTCCTCACTGTGTATTTGTGTTTCCCAGGTGAAGAATGACTACATGACAGAGATCGGGGATCAAGTGGAACAAGATGTAGCTCTCAAACTTGGCTGTCTAGAAATCAGGTTGGACATGCTTCCACTGCCAAACAGTGGCTCTAACTCAAGACTTAGTCCCTGAATTAAAGCTACAACGCACCACACTACTTCTAGGATCCATTTCAAATGATTCTTTTCAAAGTTTGTTTGCCCTACAGCTACACTGATCACCCCCTCCTATGTTTTTCACAATTCATTATTTAAAGCAACATCTTGTCTTGTCTCCACAAAACCCCCCATGTACTGATTCATCTGTTGAACCTGAACGAGCATGACTGTGTGTCCCTGCTGTAAGTAAATCTGATCATTCTCTCTTTCTGTGTCCTGCTGGTTTGAACTTCAGGAGGTTCTTCAAAGAGATGAGAGGAAACGCCCTGGACAAGAAATCCAACTATGAGCTACTAGAGTAAGTATTCTCTTCATGAGCACAGAGCTACAGGAGCTCACCATCAGTCCAGCTCACAGTTATTTAGAAACATGACTTCTGCTCTTGAACTGAAAATGTTCTTTGTATTCCAGCTGGAAAAAAAATAACCAAAAACAATGTTAAATGATTAAACAGATGCATAAAATTTAGGAAAATATTGTTTTTGTCACCTGTAAGAGAAGTGTTCAGCCTACTTATATTCATCCATTAGATCACATGTGTGCAACAATCATGACCTTTATTGGATTTTTGTTGGATTTGCGGCTCAGTCTCTGTTGGCTCTCTGGTTTGCTCCCTGCTAAATGAATCCCGATGAGCAGCACTGACAAACTCAGGCCCTAACAAGACCTGGCTCTTACCTCGACCGGTTCTAATGAGCTGCCCTCTCCCACTGAAGTCTTTCTTTTTGCCTGTCAGCCTAACGAGCTCTCCAATTAACTCAGAAGAATGCCCTCTGTCTTTCCCTGGGATCTCTTTGTCTTCAATCTGTGTGCTCCTGCCTCCCTTCATCCAGAATTTTTCTCTGTTTTCCCCCTCATCCTCATTCCTACCCTCCCTGTCGGCCCCTGTCTGCTGCACATTTTAGACTAACAAGTAAAGGAGAAGGAAAATACTGTTGGAGCTTTCATACGCCAAGCTAAAAGTTGGATATCAGAGGTTTTTGGGCTCATGTTGAGCATTTATGTCCAAAAATGATGATATATTTTGGGAAATCAGCCCTAGATGTTAGCAATTGACCATGCTGAACAAACAGATTATGAATGAGTGATTACTCTCAAGCTGCTTTAGACAGAGATTCTGCAACAGTGCTGTAACAAAGTGCAAATGCTGGGTCAACTTTGTCTTTACTCTTAACTAAATGTTGCTGTTCTGGTGCAGGATTTACGCAGCGTTTGAGAGAGCTAGAGATCTCCCTCTGTTAAATGTCTCATACCTCTGCTGCTGGCTGATTTGCTATAGAGCTTCATCCCACAATTTTACCTCTGAGACATTTTATTCAGACACCGAGGCAACAGCAGCCCAAAGCTGTTTTCACATGTGCAGTCTTGGATATTTTCTGGAAAATGTCAACATTTTTCAAAAATGGCTTTTTACACATGTCCCCGATAGGATGTTGTTTCCCCGGTCAAACAGTTGGAGTGGGGTGTCTCAGGGTACCAGATATGTAATGTGATAGTCACCACGTAATACTTGCAAGATATCAAAGATGGCAGACAAAGTGACGTCTGAGGCTGTAATGACGTTTTGCTTCGTATCAACACTACTTGTTTTCGCTGGATCAACAACAGTGAGGAAAGAACACTGAGATGAGCGGAAACATTACTAAGCAGCATATTACATAAACGATGATCATACTAGTCCAGGCATGGGCAAACTATGGCCTGGGAGCCACATGCGGCCCGTTAAAGTTTTAATCCGGCCCGCCAAACTTGAAAAAATTAAATGAACATTCCTTGTTAATGTTTTATATCCCTGCAGTTCTGATGTTTTCTATATAGAGAGTTCACATTTAATATTAAAATATCACACAAACAATTTTGACACAATCTTTTATTATTTTTTGTTTTTTCATTTTTAAAACCAGGACAGAAAAAACGTGTTTTTCTGTTCTTCTGTAATTCCGTTTTTCCGTTTTGGTTTTAAATCAGAAAAAAAAAAGTCAGTTTTTTTGTTATTTTTATTTTGTTTTGAAACAGAATAATGAAAGAATGAACCATGAACCATGGATTAAAAATACCATTATAATTCCATTCTCTCATATTCTAATTCTAATTTCAAAACAAAATAAAAACAGCGAAAAATAGACCGTTACTTGTTTTCGGATTTTTGATTTGAACACAAAAAATTGAATAACAAGTCATTATCCGTTTTCTGATTTTGGATTCAAAAACAGATAGGGAATGAACAAATGATATCCTGATAGTTACCAAAGCACTCCATCCATCTGCTCCTGGTCCGGCCCCTTTGACAAATGTTAGAACCCATTGTGGCCCACGAATCAAAAAGTTTGCCCACCCCTGTACCAGTCAGTGAGGTTGTGTGATATCAATGTCATTATCCTGCCACATTTATTTCAGAGTTGTGTTTCTGGGGCATTTTCACCTTTATTGATAGGACAGATAAACTAGAGGAGGAAAATATTGAGAGTAGGGGGATGACATGCAGCAAAGGATCATGGATGGAAGTCTCTTATGGGGGTGCAAGTTTTAATAGACAAACCAGCATCTTCCACTTCCATTAATTTTTTTGTTTAATGACTTCTGGCCTTACTCTGACTTATGTGGAAACTTTTAGAGGCTAACAGGAAATACTCTGGATAATTAAATTATAAACACAAATGAGCTTTTCAGAATATTCTGTTTTATTGAGATTAGGGAAGTCTTGATCAGGTTTTTTTTTGTCACTGAGTCTGAGTCCTTTGATTTTGAGTATCTGCCGATACTGAGGCCCGATCCGATACTTCCACATGGATACATTGCTCTCCCAGCTTTAAGCTCCTGCTACGTTCTGCTCCACTTTACGCCATTCAACCAATAGCGTCACTGCAGCAAAGTGATGTTGTGCTCTACGTTGTTCCTGTAGGGAGTTGAGATGGTCTGGTTCTGTACCACCACATAAGGGTAATAATACTAATACTAAGCTGTTATTTTTCCCATTATTATAGATTTAATAAAAATAATGAGAATGAATATATAAGTATTTCCATCCAATTCCTGATCAGGTGTAATGTCCGATTCCAGTCAAGTCTGAAACCATGTGATCAGCCACAATTTTCAATCACATGATCTGATCCGGACATCTCTAATTGAGATGCACCTGAGTGCCAACTTTAAAACATGCAATCGAGGCATTTTCTCAGGTTGGTGCTTTGAGTCATTTATTAAGGATGAGGTTTACCACTGAGCATCTTCTAGAGATGTGTTTGTCGTATTTTCTCAGTGCTCAGAACCTTTTTGACACCATCCTTACCCTGCTGTACACCACACACTGACGTAAAACCACAGCACTATATCTGACCCGAGCTGGAGGAGGCAGAGAGGATGATGTAAGCTTACAGCCTTTCTCCCCACTCATCTCCTCCTCCCCCTCTATCCATCTTTTCTCCAGGGGAGTTTGAGTCATTAGCTTGCTTCCTGTTTTAGCTCCGCACATCTTTCTTTGTCTCTGCGGTCACCCTCTTTGTAGTCCTCCCTGCTTCTCTCTATCTTTTCCCTGTTCTCCTTCAGCCTCTCTTAGGAAAAGATGAGTAGAGCCGTGCAGTCAACACTTAGTCATCACTTTCCATTTCTGTGTTTTGTTTCTTGTCTTCAGCTGTCTCACTGCCTCACTGTATCTGTTTGTTGCTGTTGATAATTCTTCTGGAAAGGAAAAAATAATCTACTGGGATCAGATAAACACAGAAATGCAATGTCAATTAGCATTCCAGGGTGTAATTATAGCATAATAAACATGCCTCTGTGTCTCTCTTTCCAGGAAGGATGTTGGTTTGAGGCGTTTTTTCCCAAAAGACTTGTTGGATTCGGTTAAGGTGAGGATGATGTCTTTTAAAGTTATTTGGAAATCATTTAATGCACATGAAGAAGACAAAGATACTAACTTTGTAATCAGCTTCAAAATTAGTGTTTTACTGAGATTCTGGTTAACTTTGATGTCCTGTTGGACAAGTAAGAAGTTCTGCAGCTGTCGTCACTCTGCTGCTCCACTGCAGTTTTATTGTTTCCAAAAGTAACCAAACTTTGTGGTTGTATGAACACACTCAAAGCTTGACAAGGATGTCTCTGAGCCAATTTTTTATGTTTTTCTTGATTTGTTGTCAGACCTTGTGTGGTCTGGCTGACATTGTGCAAAGCAGGCAATCCTCAAGATGACTGAAATGAATCTAAGCCAAATAACCACTTATGCTCAGATGAACAGAGATGATAAAAATAATGTCAAGGAGAAATGAAGCATAGGTTGTTCTCACAAAAAAACTGTCTGCTTATTCATATTCATGAGTGAGATGCATTTCAAAACAATCAAGGCTTTTAAATATATCGTTTGATACATAAGCAGTTTTTACGAGAGTAAAGATCTACACTTCAAAAACTCAAATCTTACAGAGTGTATTTAACCTCATTCCAAGTAAAAATTCCTTATCTCACTTGTCTTTTTTCATAATTTACCTGCAACAAGATGTGATTCCTACTTTAAAAGGAATGTTGACTCTTTCTGTATCAACATTTATTTTCGCTCACGTATTGAAATATCTTGACTTATGATTTGTGTCTTAAACAGGATCTGACTTTAAGCAGTTTAATGACAACTGAAGATAAATTGTTTATGAGTGATACTTCAAAGTAAACGGTTGTAACATCATCAGGCTACTTAATTCCTGTGAAAACGTCACAACTTGTGTATCAAAGATTGAATGTCGAGTGGATTCAGAGGCAGAGTTTTTATTCGCATCACATCTTTTTGATAATGAATTCAAAGTGATCAACACAAAACTGAAGTTAAAATGAGTCTTCTTATTTTAAAGTAGCTAGTACCAGCCTTGCAAAAGGTCTGCTTGTCCTTTTCCAACAAAGAGGCCTTAACATTCACCTTCTCCCATACTTAACAGTGCATCACCACCATGCGAGCCACAAGCTCTGTGATTGGTCCACTGCACAAACTCGTCATACAGGGGCTGAATTTTACGTCTTTCACTTTCATTCTTTCTCATTTTTCTCATAATTTTTGCTGTACGATCAACGGCAGTTTGGGCCAGCACTAACCTAACAAACTGCACTTGGAGTTAAATCTATTATTGCTGTTGATTTCACATTGCTCCACTGTACATGTTATTAAGTTACTGTTGAACTTAGGCGTTGCTGTGTTGTAGTAGTAACTGTTATTGGATACCGTAGGTGGCAATAATGCACCTAGAATTCAGTGCCACCTGCCTAAAATAGAGAAAATAATTAAAATGGGGTAGTGCATTGTGGGAAACCAGTGCTAGATACATTGGTCTGTCTGTTCAAAAAAGTTTCAGAATCAGAAGGACATTTTTGTTTTTTTTGTACTCCTGCAGATTTTGCTCTTGTTTACATTCTACATTCTGGCCAAATCAGTACTCACTGCTGCTTTAGTGGAAGGTTTCAAAACACAGTATGTAGTGCTCAGGGCACCTTCCGTCAATTGGTCATAGGGTCAGTGCAGAAGTATAGACCACCCCAAAAAGACCTAAAATGATACATTAAGCTTTGATATAAACGTTCCCTCAGTTTGTCGTCTGGCTGATGTCTGGTTTTGGTTGGCGGACGTTTTGTGTGCGACCACTGTGTGCTTGCATAATGAGCAGTGTCTGTGTCAGTGATCAATTTACGGCACGCGTTTATGGAGAGGGTCTTGGGTGTGTTTATGTGTGTGTGCATGTGTGTGTGTGTGTGTGTGTGTAAAATAAGACCCAGTGACCCGCAAAGGTCTTGATGTCAGCGGGCGGGCAGACAGATGCTCAGCAGAGGGAGAGAGGCTGTCCGTGTGTGTGTGTGTGTGTGTGTGTGTGTGTGTGTGTGTGTGTGTGTGTGTGTGTGTGTGTGTGTGTGTGTGTGTGTGACCCTCAGGTCCTGTTTAAACCCACTTTCTCCTTCCAACAATGAGGAGGGAGGGGGAGGCGTCACTGTGTACCTCTTTGTGTCCCCCTCAGTCTGTCAAACCCTCCCAACTCCCTCCTCATCAGCTGCCTACATGCCTCCTCTACCTCATGTCCTCTTCCTCCTGTTTCTACTCTTTGGTCGACGTGTCAACACACACTCCCTTAAGGACTGTTTTTATAGGCCATGAAGATTCACACAGTAACACACAGACAGAAGTGCAGTCCAAAAACACAAACTGGCAAACCTGACTGGTTTATTTGACTTCTGTTTTAACTTGAACCATAACTTTTCTGAAATAAAAACGAACAAGGGAATCATATTTATCATATTTATGTAACAGTATCTTAAACCTATCCTAAATGAAGAATAAGCTCAGGAATGCCTTAAAAAGGATTTCAATGATTTAAAAAGAAATCAAATATTTCCAGGTTCAAGTGCCTTAACCTAAAACTGGATTTGTTAAAGTCTTGTAAACAGATCTTGTTGGACTTTGGAGATTTGTAACATTTAGTGTTTTGTTTATTTCTGGCCAAGTTTTAGGAGCAAAAATTACTTTAATAATTTGAAATGTTTAGAAACTAAAACAACCATTATCTACACTTATGCTAAGATGGATCAGTCTGTGTTTGAGTTTGAATTTCAGCAGTTTAAGAAATAATACTAATGTAAAGCAAATGCCAGTGACACATCTGCTCTAACGTACAAACATACAAAGACACGTGTTAAAGAGGGAGAAAGAGACCGCAGCTGTCATTTAGGTTACCGCCGCTCGCTCCGGTGACAGAGAATGGTAGTCATTTAATGGGATTATTCTCCCTCAATGGACTCTACTTCTACACACACACACACACACACACACCTTACAACCCCAGAGCAGATGGCTGTAGTAGTAAACAGTGACTGATGTGCGCTGTGTTGAAAGCGTAATAAAGAACAGAGTGTGTTCATTTGTATTGACAGGCTGGGCAGCAGGTTTGCTAACACTGACCTTTAGTGGCTCAGGAGACCCGAGCCTGAGTAACACAGCTGGAGCCGTGCTGAGGAGTCTATTTTCCCCTCATCAGACTGCACACATACTGATTTACTCTATAAAGCCAAAGAAAAAATATTGTTTGGTGTTTTTTCTAATTCATTGATGATCTTAAGCACAATGTTCAATAAAACTGTTAAAATATTCAGTAAATGTGGGGGTGATCATAGTCTTTCTGATGTCAGATAAGTTCTCAAATATTAAAAGCTTCCCATCTGAGTATTTGAGTGCTGTAGTTACATAACTGGTCAGCTCTATTGCTACTGAAACATGGTGATGGGAGAGCGATAACCACTCTCAGCACTTCCTCTCAGGAAGGGTGGATGGACAATATCCCTGTGTGGGTTTATGTGTGTGTGGCTGGCGGGTTATTTCAGAGTGCCAGTCCTGGAATTCATGGAATTAAAGCACTGATCCTATCAAGAGCAGAAAGTACACACAGAAGCACATGCATGTTTTTCCTGTAATCACATGTGTGTCATGACATCTGCTGACATGACACACATACTGTATGCACATATGAGAACACCCAGGAACACTGCAGGTTTTAGATGTAGATCAGGCTCACAGATGGTGTCAGGTGATACTGAAATCAAAGGCTGATATTCCTGCTTTTGTTCACCAGTGAAAATTAAATAAACCATAGAAAAGGGAAAAAATACATACTTGAACTTTTAAATCTTGAGAGCTTGCATGCTTCATGTTTCACAATGTTGCCCCCCTGTGTTAATAACTTTGGCTCAATTTGTCTCAACTGGTCGTGATTGGCTGATGTAGTGTTATTGAACAAAACTGGTAAATCTGTGAAAATCGATTCCTCTGGTTGTCTCTAACTGTACAACTTGACCTTAATGTGTACTGTAAATCCACATATTTCCAAGCGCAGTCTGTAGAGAAACCAAATCTCCTTTAATCTTAATCTTAATCTATATATGGGAGCTATTTATAGACTGGGATTGTCTGTACGGGATGTGTTTCCAGTCTGCCTGTGTTTTTTCACTACATGTCCTGTTATCTGTTAAACATTTCTGCACCTTTAATGCTGCAGATGTCAGTGTAGTCATATATGCAAGCGAGGGGTTAAAAAGGTCATTTTTGTTAGGGTTGAGTTCCTCATAATCCAAGTCTCATTTTTATACATGCCCATGGGATGAAGGGGATTATATAAAACATTATATATGTTTTTCACTTGAGTTTCAAAGTATAAGAAGGGATTGTAAATGTCAGGACAATGTTTCCAAGATGGATTTTTTTTCTTTCAGATCCCCATCTGTCGACTCTCCAGTGACATAACAGACCTCAAAATATTAGATCAGAATAGTGTGATTGTGTTCCAGCAGGAAACTCTTCACCCATGTGCAACATGTGCAAACCCAAATCCTTTACATACAGTGACATTTAAAAATCCCTGTGCAGTCTTTGATGTGTAATTGAGTGTTAACTGTGAAAAACCTTTGTCCAGTTATTGATCTCATCCCAGAGGATCTCTGGAATGAAGCGTTTACGTCCATTTGATCTGACCCACAGTTCATGAATCAATGTATTCATCCTTTCATGTCAAGCTGCTACCACACATACAGATCCATGTGTCACTTATCTGCTCCCTGCTACCATCTACACATTTGCTTCTCCAACAAGTAGATTAAAGAAGCATCAACCTTTTTGTTGCAATTATCACTCTTTTTTTCAATTTTTGTCATTTTATCTCTTTCCAGGCTAAAACCCTTCGAAAGCTGATTCAGCAGACATTTAAGCAAGTAGCCAATCTGAACGACGAGCAGTGCATCCTGAAGTTCTTGGAAATTCTTGCACCAATCTACCGCTACGACAAGGAGTGCTTCAAATGTGCCCTGGGGGTAGGTGTCTTCCTGTTTTGCCTTGTCTCTGCTGATTCTTGGTGTACTCTGGGAGCTTTGGTTAGTTGTGTTAGGTTGACCCCTTTTGGTGGGAGGAGGTCTTGCAAGAAGCTGTGTCACAAGGTGTAGCTGGAGTTGTGTGAACAATTTTTTTCTAAACTTACTGTATTTTACTTCATCTTCTCTTTGTTATGTTATCTGGTCCTGCTATCATCACGTCTTCACTCCTGCCCCTGTCACCTCTTTTACAGTCCAGCTGGGTGATTCAGGTGGAGTTAGCTATCGGGCCAGAGGAGGGGATCAGCTACCTCACTGACAAGGGATCCACAGTAAGTTTGTACAAATACTTAATTGTTCTATAGATTAAGATGTTTTCCTCTTTCCTGACTCAAAAAGTGGATAAACCAACTCTACTAAAAGTAAAGTAAAGGGCTTTATTGTCATTGTAGCAACAATGAAATTGTGGGTGCAACTCTGCTTAGTGTGCAACAAAAGGAGACACTAAAATAAAACAGAAGAATTGACACTTACATTTACCTCGTAGACATTCACATTCTCACTCAGCCATCTGGAAAAATTGAGATGATTGTTTTTCCTCTCTTTCTGTCCCCAGCCAACCCATTTAGCCAACTTCAACCAAGTTCAGTCCATCCAGTACTCAGCAATGGAGGAGAAGGACAGGAAAGGGATGCTACAGCTCAATGTAGCTGGAGCTGCTGAGGTACTGCTCCCTTATCCATCTGTCTGTTCATCTCTCGACCTCTCTTTTTACAGTTTGTGGTATTTAGCACTTCAAGTACATACCTAAGTATTCCCTGACACTTGTCTGTTTCAGGTAACATGTTCTAGTATTCTGATAATCTCACTCCTTTTTCGTCTTTGTCCCGACAGTGTGCTTTGTTTTCCGTTACTTTGTTTCTCATTATTTTCCGTGTAAACGCATGTGTCACAGCAGAGATAACAAAAGTATATGGTATCCCTCAGAATATTAAGACAGTTAAGTCCAGTGGTGCAGCGATGAAATCAGTGGACTATTGCTCTTCGCTTGCTGAATGATGAGCTCTGCTCAGGCTTCTTCTTGTGAATCTAAAAGCACTTCATTTTCACTCTGCATTTCCATTTAAATACACTGCAAAAAAAACAAATCTTATCAAGTTTTTTTGACTTATTTTTAGTAAAAATGTCTTTTTAGACTTGGTATGAGCCACATTTAATGAATCAGTCAAAAAAATGTCTGATTCAAGTTATTTAAAGAAAAATGGTGTTGAATTTAAACACAGACACTCACATAGTAAGAGAGGAATTTTCTTATGACGCAAGGAGCATCTGGTAATTCACACTCTGATGTTATGTTAAAGAATGTATGAGCGTGTCTTTGTAACAACCCTGTGTGTGTGTGTGTGTGTGTGTGTGTGTGTGTGTGTGTGTGTGTGTGTGTGTGTGTGTGTGTGTGTGTGTGTGTGTGTCTGTGTGTGTGTGTGTGTGTCTGTGTGTGTCTGTGTGTGTATGTAGCCTCTCACTGTTACAACAGCATCACTGAACATGGCCGAAAACTTGGCTGACCTGATTGATGGCTATTGTCGACTCATCTCAATGGAAACTCACTCGTTCATCGTCAGAGTGCAGAAAGGTATGAAACCTGATATTCCTAACTTCTGTTCCGGCTATTTCCCTTACAGGCCTCCGTAGGGCTGGCCAATCATGGTAAGGGGTTTTGTGGAGAAGTTAGCCCTGAAGAGACAGCAGCTCAGATAAAGCATCGCAGACAGAAGCTGAAATAGGGGATTTCTAAAGCACCAGTGTTATAAAGATATGTATTTTTTTAGCTGTTACTTATATAGAGCTTCTAACAGGGCACCAGAGGGACAGTATAAAGGTTAGACGTGTGCACAATACCCCTCTTTAAGTTAAACACACTCATAACCAAATAGTGTTTTCTAAACTGGCTTGCTGTCTTCTAATAAGTAATAGTTTTACGTTAGGTCCCTGCTTGTTGTAGTTTGATTTAATTGATTTATTTATTGTGTTCAGAAAATTGAGCTTTTTTATTTCTGACTTGTAGAGCTTATTATGCCTCACTTCACTCAAAACAACTAATGATGTGTGTTTCTGTCCTCTAGAGGGAGAGAGAGCACTGCCTTCCATCCCAAAGTAAGTGTGTGCCACGTTCTTAAGGAGAAATCCACATGTAGAAAGTTTAGTCTGGCTCAGAGCTATGGAACGATTCAAACTAACCTCATTTGTCAATCAGTCCTGGGTTTATATGGAAGTTTAATGTGTCTGAATTAAGTTTACGTAAAACTCATAAAGAGTTAACAGTTTTAAGAAGCTGTGAACTTTTGATCCGTAATTCTTGCGGCTCTTTGTCCCTACTTTGAAGCACAGGTCCATCATCTTACATTTGTTTATCTGTGAAGCCTGAACGCTGAGTCTTCACATCTCTTGTGTAATTCAAACACCAACTTTGCGCTAAGTCAAACTTCTCTCACTCTCTTTTCTCCCCTCTCCCTCTCCGTGTCTCTGCTCAAATAAGGAGATAAGTTTAGAAGCCAAATATTTTCCACTTAGGGTTTTTCAAACACTTGAGTAGTCTCCTCCTCTTTCTCTTGGTCTCTCACTCTTTGAGTTTCATTTCTTTGCTCTCTGCCTGTTCTGTGTGGTTTTTGATGCAAAGATCGTCGTAGAGTCCAAATGAAACAGACAAAGAGACCACAGCAGAGTCAGGGAGGTAACTGAAACCACAGGAGCTGGTTTATAAAGGCGCTTTAAACAGCCTTCTCTTTGAGTAGCTTAAAGAATGACAGGCATGTAGATTCAAACCAAGGTTTATTTGTTTTGTGACGTGAAGTATAACAGTTGTTATCTTGTTTTTTTGTTTGTTTTTGTTGGGCTTTTTTGCATGGTTTCTTTTTTTCTACCTTCTTCCAGGGTGTCCAATAATGAGAAGAAGTTGGAGGCAGTCAGGAGCGGAGTAAGAGCCATCTCCGTCTCAGGTAAGAAAGAAATCACTCTCAAAAAGGGGTTGAAAAAAAAAACTCAAAAATCCCCTGGCTCATTCTTCCTTTCTTTTCCTCCAACACTTGTTTTTTTCCTCCCTTTCATTTTCTCCTCTTTGTTTCTCTCTCAGTTGGGTCAGCCTCTCCCTCAGGTCCTCCCTACTTTTGTTTACTTGCCCCTCTCCCTGTCTGTCCTCCTCATGTCTGCCCTCTGCACTCACATCCATTCACTCTCTTTTTGTTACTGCACTCTGGTCCTCTTCCCCGCCTCATTGGCTGCAGACCTTGTGACATCGGCGCCTCCTAAGCCAACCAAGGCGCGGCGTTTCCTCCTCCCCTTTGTCTTCTGTTCAGATTCGCCGCCCAATGGTATCCTCAGCTCATAATGAACAGTTAGTAGGAGAGTGCGCCGACAACATTGTGATGTGGTGGAATAAAATGCCTGATTTAGTGGTCAAACTTATGCTTCAAACAGGTTCAGGCTTTGTGAACCAAAGTGAAAATGTTTTCAGTTACAAACATTACCACTGGATTTGTAGATTTTTTTATTTTTGTCATATGATTCATGACGATATTAGGACATATTGTGTGGCTTTTATCTGCTACATCACACTTAATCTCTACTTAAAAGATGACTTCTCCTACCTAACTGTCTTTTCACCTGATGCCTGGTTTTCTGGACTAATACAGTCTTACCTTCATGCCTTTATGTACACACAAGATTAAAAGAGTTACAGCTGTCTTTTTGCTTCTAACATACCAAATGTCTGTAGGAGTAGAGAAAAGACGTTGAATAGTATGAGCCATCCGTAAACAAACTTTTTTCCTCAAATCATTGTGAAGCACAAGTTTTGCTGTTTGGGTCACAATTTAATGACTTAATATTTGTTTTCAGTTGTTCCTTATTATTCAAATTAGAAGAACTGAGCCTTAGTTATGACAGGGTGGTCAAATAGTAAAATCTTTCGGAGTCACAAAAAAATATGGATTCAACCCTAGTTGTAAACTCCCCCTAAAAAGCAGCTGATTATGACCAGATTATGGGTGTTGCTCTTTAGCAAGAAAAAAATAGTCCAACCTAATAAATGTTGAAGCTTCATCTTCTGCAGTAAGCAAACATAAGTTCTGTAAAAAAAAGTCTGCTGGTGACTACAAAGTCAGTGTAATAGTAGCTAGGGCTGGGCAATCAACTGTTACATAGAGCTTCCCCCTTGTAATCCTGTCTTTACTTATACACCATTTCCTTAAAGAAAGACCATGCGAGTTTTTTTATTTTCTCCTTTTTTAGAAAATTTGATTTTTTTTTCCACAAAACATTTTCATTCTGGCTAAAGTGTGTTTTCAATAAATAATCCTTATTCTTCACATGTGCCTGTTCATTTCAGTTATTTGTTTCAAAATTTTACAGATATTTACAAAACAAACTGAGTTGAGAATCGGATACTTGTGCATTAACCAAAATTGATGTAGAAGGTTCAATTATTCGTGTTTTTTATTGTTTTCTATTGTCCGGCCCTAATAGTTGTTGTAATATAATAGCTGTATTATTGAAGCCTTTTAAAACAATAGGCTTACAAACACAGTGATTCAAATAAGAATACAAAGCCAGAGAAACGTTACGTCGACACAAAACAACAGGTATAATTGTGTAATACAATAGTGATTCAGAAATGTATTACATCAATAAAGTTCACAATTACACGTATTACTTCCATGTTTGTAGAAATTGCATTTTGAGAAAGGTAGCAACAAGTCTCAGTTTAGCCTCAACTGATTTAGTCAAATATAAACCAGAGGTTAACATGTGGAATACAAGTAGAGCACAGTGCTGTCAGCTCAGTGTCTTCATTATCATAAGTTTTTAGGTGGAAGATAAGCTAGTCAAAGGAAAGTTATAAAGGAAATAATTCAGCATTTTAGGGAATTTATTTTTCCCCCTTATTTTGCTTTCTTCAAAGAAATACACAAAATGTGTCACAGCTTTCACTCAATATAGCCAGGCTTTGAAAGCATACTAATAGACTGAATTAGACTGAGCAGCAACCTTGAGTCTTGAGTAAGTTAATATGGAAGTGCTCAAAGCTGCAATTCCATGACTGTCCACTAGAGGCTGATTACAAAAGCTCCAGAAGCCACATACACACCCATTCAAAAACAACAGTCTGGTAAACAAAAATTCTTAAGAGAATTGCTAGTTTTTGTATTTGCATAAGAAGGGGGCAGAGCTTACTCAACACCACCTCTTTGCCTTTTGCTCTGTTGACCAACAGGTTAATTTAGTTTGCATTTCTTTTGTAGTGATAACCATCAGTAGGCTACAAAAACTCTGCTGTATGTCTGTATATCATACAGTCGATGATTCAAGCAACAATTAGCTTAATTAACCTCTGTGCTAGTGCTGATGCTGTTCTAAGCAGTCTACGACATCCTGTGTTTTTAATTTAAGAACACAGGAGTATAAACTTTTTATCCAGCTTTCAAGAAAGAAAACAAGCGTCTATCTAAAAACAATGAGTTCATTTTCTCGCTCATGGTGGTTTGGCTTCTTGTAATTGTTTGAGGTTATGATTCATGAGAAAGTTTCAGATGAAACAGCTGTGTAGTTTTACTTCCTGTCATCTAAATATACACAAAATGAATATTTCCTCCTGGATATGCGAGACACCTCGGTCGAGCAGAGTTGAAGATCTAACTGTTTTAACATCACAGCAGAGGAACTCACTCTGAACTTTTCTGCATCCCCAGTGTGCTAACATTGACTCTCCAACTTACAAATATTTACAGCTTGATACAAACATCATACATAATTGAAAGAATACTAAACTGAAATCATCAGCAGCTGTTTGTTGCATTACATGTGTCTGTGTTGTAAAAGTTGTTAACTCAGCCCTTTCTCTGAAGATATTTTGGGATGTGAACTAACTGCTTGCTGAATGTTTGGCTTTGCAGATCGTGCAGCATCACTCATGTTGTTTCAAGGCTTTTCATGCTCTAACCGCTCTCTTCTCTCTCCCTCTGCTCTCCGCTCTGCCTCTCTTGCTTCTCCCCTCCACTCTTTGCTTCTTTCTCTCTCCATTCTCCTCCTCTGCCGTCCCATTTCCTGCATGCTCTCCTGGACCCTGCAGAGGATCTTAGCGGGGATGGTAATGTTGATGCTGTGTTTATAAATCTCTCTGTTGTCCTGTCTTCGTAGTCCTTACTCACCAACACTGTGTAGCCTCCTGGGACAGGGTTGCATATGTTGGTGTGGTGGTGGATGTTCATGCATGCTTTACTGTGTCTTTAAGACGACGTGCTGTGTGTCTGTGTGTGTTTACTATAGAGCACACATAAAACTGTAGAGCAGTGGTGTTGAATGAAATGATTCTTAGTTTTATGTGTCGTTTGTTAAGTTTCACAGACTGAGAACATGGATAATTTAGTTGTAGCTTTAATAAGTTTGATCTGTTAGGAGCTTCAGGTTTATTCATCATTGTTTTTGGTTGTGCTTGTGATTTTTTTTTTTTTTTTTTCAAAAACGGGTATACCACAAAGCTTGAAATATGTCTGCTTTTTACCACATGTACGACACATGAAAGCAGATTCTGAAAACTTAGTGGTATTCCTCTTTAAGGGAACTTCTCCAGACCTTTTTCTCTCGGCACACAAACACACTCACACACAAAATCCTGCAGACGTGTACTTATACTCTTGTACACACTGAGCTTAGCGGGGAGAGGTTTGCTGGATTCAAGAGCGATGCATTCCTTGCTATAATGGGCTAACTAGATCTGTCTCACATGCACGCACATACACATGCACATGCACACACACACACACACACACACACACACACACACACACACACACACACACAGAAAGCAGAAAGACACAGTCTGACCAGTCAGATTTAGATATTACAATTCTTTACAACAAATTAAAAAGTGAGAGCAAAGCGATGCAAACAATAAACCAAACAGCTCACAAAAATGTAATCTAAAAATCTTATAACACATAACAAGAAATTTCAGGTTAGCTTGATTTTAAAAAATGTAGAAACAAAATAAAGAAAATGTGTTCCCCATAAATAGAAATACATTTTTTTAACTACTCATCTAATAAGACAAGGTATAATAGCAGCACAACAGTAAACAGAGCAGCTGTGTATATTTCAGCTCATATGGGGATATTTTAAGAGGTGCATTAAAGTTTTGTCTTTCCTCCCATGGGAAACATAAATCATGAACAGCAGTGGTTTAGCAGCAGTCATGCCTGTTTGATTAGTGTTTCAACTTCTCAAAAGGCTTTTGCTGTCAACTTCTGTATTGGTCAAGGTTTCAGACTTGTGTTGTAAAACTGCAGCGAAAAATTCTTTCCAGTCACTTATCCCCCTATAAATGTTACTGACTTTATGAAAGTAAGAATAAAACTTGAATCCAATTTTGTGACAAATAGAGGCTGGTATTAAAATGCTTTAAATGTGTTAAAACAACATGTTAGATGTTTGTTGTACTGTGTAGTTTGCGTGTCTGTGGGTTTTATAGATTTTTATGTGACATTTCTACCATTTTTTACCAATAAAAGAATCAGTCTCCTTTAGGGATGGGTACCGAATCAGGTACTTTTATTGGTACTGACCAAATTCTGACAAAAGTACTGGGTACCAATTCATGTCAAGTCAAAAGGTACCATGCTTAGGTACCTAAATGCATCCTTGTGACTTTGAGTGAGTGGAAGAGTAGGCAATTTTCCATGCTGGACATGAACACAGCATTACAAGTATATATATTGGAGAATAAATATGTAAAATTGAAAAAATATGTATTTCATTATTAAACAAATTGATATGTTTCACCACATTAACACACAAAAGTACCGAAAATTGGTACCGATGAGTACCAGTATCGATTGCCAGATACCAGGCACTGGTACCATATCGTATCAAATGTGAAAGGTTCCCATCCCTAGTCCCATTACACTGTGAAATAGTGTAACCTTAAAAGTATGATAAGAATAAATAATTCATCTTCTTTTTAGTTATGTAAGTGTAATGATGAAATAAGTTATTTATTATGAATTATCTCAAAGTATATTTAAAATGTTTCATTTTTAAACGTGGTAATATGGTTTTTGTTGTCTTAAGCAACTCAGTGTGCCGTAGACAGCAATATTTTCTTTCTATTTTTGGGTCAGTTGGTTTAAAATCATTTTAAATTTCATTTTTAAAGTGTGTAGTAGACTGCTATAATCAAATTCATTCTAACTTTTTTGGTGCATTATCAGATTTTTAATGAGAAACATTGGTTACACCAGATGACATTTAGCAGTTACACGTCTTTCATCCATCTGTTTGTGAAATTTGCCTTAGAACCATGGAGTTATTTTAGCGCATGTGAAGATAAATCTGGATGATTTTTTCTTTATGATCCTTGGATCACACACATTAGACTGTTTGGGATTGTTAATGTTAAATTATTTCAGATTGGGAGGCTCTAACAGGGTCGGGGTTTGTAAGATAGTGCTTTCACACATTTCAGAATAATTCAACGAAACCCAAACCTGCAGGACAAAGTCAGCTAAGATAGAAGATGGGTCACTTTGTCCACAGGGTGTGCTAAATATTTAGGAAGCCAGAAGTTTCCTCGCAAAAGCTTTAACTTATGGAAAACACAAGTAATATGTTTCCCCAATAATGCAGACGTAACAGGTCTACAGCTATCTCCCAACATTTAACAGCCCATCTTGTGAACGGCTAGCCAACAGTTCATTTTCACCGGCTGATTTTCTCGATGGCAAAGAGGTCTAAAATGAAAATTTGTCACAGGCTTCAGGAAAGGGTTTCAAATAACTTTAGTGCCATGTTCTCACAGAGCTCGATGAATCTCTAGCAGAGCTGTGCGGGTAGCATTCAGGACAGCAGATGTTTGACTCTTGTTTCCAACAGCTGAGCCTGCACACTGATTTTATTTTAAACACCGCCATCTGGTTAGGAAAGACTCAGTCCATCTTTTCCTTTTCTTTTTTTTCCTGCTGGCCCTTTCCTCTCCCCCCTGGTTCTGCCTATCTGTCTGATTCTGCACAGATTTCAGGCTAAACACTGCCATCTGCTTCCATGACAGCAGGACCCGCACGCTTCCTTCCTCTTCAAGTTTTCTCCTTTGTTCCATCTTACTCTTTCTTATCTCGCATCTTTTTATTTCCTGCTTTATCATTTATTTTCTTCTTTTCTCTCTTGAACTCTCTTTCCATTCTGTCTTTGCGGCTCTTCTCCTTCCTTTCCCGTCCCTCCACTCCTCTGCTGCAGTTACTCCCTGCCGCCAGCTGCTCTCACACAGACAGATATGCACAACACATGCTCAGCTGACACTCTCCACCAAGTGCATGTGTGTGTGTGTGTTTGTGTGTGCGGAGCAAGACGGAGACAGAATGAAAGGAGCGACGTGGGTCCTTTTTTTGCACTGGAGTTTTTCGAAACTGAATTAGCACATACTTTATTTTAAGTTTGTTTTTGTTTTTTGTTTTTTTTTATAATCTCATCCTGGGTTTATTGCACACTTGGATTTGTGTGTCCTAGGCTGCATACCATAGAGGACGCACGGTAAAACTGAACACTTGCATGATGTTGTAGATGTGTTTCTTTAGTCTAGCTTTCCTTTGCGTGTCTTTTATTTATTCTCTTATATTTTAACACTTTTTTATGTATCTAATGTTACAGAGACTGATGATTATGCAGAGATAGTGGATGAAGAGGACACATACACCATGCCCTCAAGTAAGTAACTTCTTAAATCTTCTCTATTGCTGTTATTAAGCACTGCAAAAGAACTGTACAGTAACTATCACACTGTTCTCCTGTCAAATGCTGCTCAAACAAACCTTGATTTTATTCTGCCTACTAAAAGCAGAGTGTGGTGTGAATCTCTTCCAAGAAACACACTCAGGCAGAGAAAACAGTTAAAACCCCATTTGGTGAAGTAGCGGCTAATCAAATTTCAGCCCACTTTTAGTGTCTAACATAAACAGGCGAGGGTCAGAAAAGTTATTTCTCATAACTCCAGTCAGCCTGACTCACCTTACATATGTCAAATTCATTCATATGTAAAAAAAACAAAAAACAACCCTGAATGTGTAGTCAAGCCGTAGCTCTGTGAGTAAAAAGCCAAAAAAAATCCATGTGACTCCAACTTTGAAAACGGACTGTGTCCTATTTTCTTTCCGCAGTCTTTTTCTATCTCCCTCCGTCTGGCTTCACTTCTCTGTCTTTTTGTGACTTCCTCTAAACAGACAGCTGACATATTTTCCTTCCCTGGCTCTAAGTTTGTAAATGTGTCTGCTGTTCAAAAAGAAACTGTGTAACATTAATCAACAAACGTCAACCCTGCTTTTAACATGTATGGCACATGATCATTCATTAACTTGTGAATCAGAAACAATATGTGTATACGTGTGTGTGTTTTTCCTGAGCTATCTTCGGTCTTAACTGCTGTCTGGCTCTTTCCCTGCCTTCATCTTTCTTTCCTCTTCTTTCTCCCATCGTCAACACAGTCTGCTATGGAGTAGTCGAAGGTAACGCTCATCATCTCCTTCCAAAGAAACATATCTTTTTGTTTTGTTTTTTTTCTTTGCCAGGCGCATTTTTTCTCATCAAACTAACTAGTGAAACGTTCTGCAAAAGCTAGTTTCTGTCGTGTTTTTTATGTCCAAACAGTGTTGGTTTCTTTTGTAATTAGTACCTGGCAAAGAAAAATCAAAGGCGGAGGTACTAAATAACCACATTGTTGTTGGCTTGTGGTCATTGGTGTTTGGTAGACTGTAGTTCCTTTGGGTCTTGTATTGGAAATAAAAGAAGTGGCCAGTCCATAAACGATGTGAGATGATACCTCATCAATCAAAATTTGGGAACATTTAGTCTATCCCGACCCCTGGATCTAAACAGCCTCACAGTCATGGCATTGTTTATGGGCTTGGCTCTGGTTTCATCATCATGCTGGTTTGGACATTTCTGTTTCTAAATCATGATTTAGTGTAGTGGTTGCATTTTTTTTTCTGCCAGTCATCAGTGGCTTCTTTTGTGTCCGAAGCACTTCTCAATTCCCTGTGTGTATATATTCATTACAGTTCATTTCCTTTTAATGGAATGTGCTGTGGCAATCATGTTTGTGTTTGTTATAGTTTTATTCATCTGTTGTTAGCGTCAAATGGAAGAGCTCATTTCAGCCCAGCAGATTAGCAAACTGGAACAAGACAGTCATAGTCTTGTAAACCTCTTGAGTTTAGTACTGAGTCCTCTTTGGCTGAGATGCTTGGTAGTTGACATTGGTACTTAAAAAACAGGTAATCTTGACATAAATAAAAGCTACTCATCACAACCTCATTCACTATAATTCTGAAAAACATACTTATTGACAATAAAAAAAAGAATGTCTGCTGCTAAAAAACTAAACTGAACATGTTACAGATCCAATGAATAAGTTTCCAATCAGTCCTCTAAACTTTAAGCCATAGACAGTGAGGCCTAGATGTCCCTGATGAGAAATCAAAGGGCTTTGGAAATGTCTTCTTGATTTTTAAAAACAGTAAGAATAGGTGAATTAATAAAGCTTTTATGTTTTGTTTCCTTCCATTTTTTACTGTCAGAAGTAAAAGAACAGAAAAGTTAAAAGGCGTCTGGTATGCATGTAGTGTAAAAGTATTATTTTATGGTTGATTTAGAATATTGTTCCCTGATATGTGGATTCGCTATAAGTGATAAGTGGGTTTGTTTCATTCAAAGTGCTTGTTAGGTTTGGGTGATGTTAGGTGGGAATTTGTTGTAGATGGTCTAAATTCATTTAGAAGATTAAGATATATATATATATATACATACATATATATATATATATATATATATATATATATATATATATATATATATATATATATATATATATATATATATATATATATATATATATATATATATAAACTTCTTTTTTTTCCTTGGCCTAACCTCTATATTGGTCTGTCCTTGTGAGCTCCAACAATAACTTTATACAATACAACCATAACATTTATTAAAAATGGAGGTCAGTCCATCAAAAAAGAAAAAAGAAAAAAAGGGGGAAAAAAAACCTTTATTCATTGCGACGTCTAAATCAGAATGAACAAATATAAGTGTCATGGCCTAATCTCCAAAATTTAGTCACCCAGATTCTTTTCCTTAAGTTATCAAAGGATTGGGTATACAAGGAAAAAGAAAATTCAAGAATCGTCGAGAACAAACTTTCAATTCTGTCAGTTCACTGACTAACATCCGGATCGTTCCGTCATGCTAAGCTCTAACCATGTAGGAAGCATGTCAGATGGGATGTTTCTTTTTAGTCTTTTTCAATGTGTGATAAATGACAGGCTAATGGATCTACTTCACTCCCTCCATACCTTTATTTTTCTCTGTTTTGTCTTTTTTCTCAGCGCGGGATTATGAGATCCAGAGGGACAGGATAGAGCTGGGCCGCTGCATAGGAGAGGGTCAGTTTGGAGATGTACACCAAGGAGTGTATAACAGCCCGGTATGTACACACTAGAATTGTCCTGTAGCGATAATACATACTCATTAATTTAATTTGTGAAAGAACTCTGAAAATTAAGATGAATGTTACTTTTTGATATAAATATGAAGTGTTTCTAAAAGATTTAAAGATAAATGGGTATGAAATGATGACACTTTCAGAGATTGGGCCTCCTTGTGTTTTCCATCGCAGATGAGCTTGAAACAGCAGTGTGTGAAGCTCATATGGCATCTTTTCTCTTGCATGCATCTAACTATAGGCATTGTGAAAAACACGCTGTCTTTTGTCTTATCTTATGACTTCATGTTCTGTGTTTCCTGCAGGACAAACCATCTCTACCTGTCGCAATTAAAACGTGTAAGAACTGTACGTCTGACAGCGTCAGAGAAAAGTTCCTGCAAGAAGCATGTAAGATCACACAGTTTTTAAAACATGTATCAGCTTTACTTTATGGTGAAACAAAGACTTTTTTTTCCTGGCTGGGTGTGTTAATGTTGGTTTGTCCCCCTTGCAGTAACAATGCGCCAGTTTGACCATCCTCACATTGTGAAGCTAATTGGAGTGATCACAGAAAATCCCGTGTGGATCATCATGGAGCTCTGTACACTCGGAGAGGTAAGTGTGGGTACAGTCATGTGTGCAAGACTTCTTTTAGGTAAAAGAAGGAGAATACTTCTTGTTTCTCTCCAGAAACTTTAACACTAGATTTTCACATTTTTGTAGACAAACACCAAGCATCATTAAGCACGTTAGTCTGTTCATATAGTGTTTTTTGCTATCTGTTACAGTTATTTCACAGCACTTGAATCTCCCTCAGGATTTCCTCATCTCTAATTAATCATATGAGATTTTTTTTGTGTACCATTCATCAACCGTCTTTCCTGTCCATCTTTCTCTTTGTCTGCAGTTGCGTTCATTCCTCCAGGTGAGGAAGTATAGTCTGGATTTGGCTACTCTCATTCTGTTTGCCTACCAGCTCAGCACAGCCCTGGCATATCTGGAGAGTAAACGCTTTGTACACAGGTACATACACACCCATACACAAAGAAGATTAACAGGACTTGTAAATTAATGGATTGAAAATCATTTAGAACATTTCCAAGGAAGCATTCAATTTCTAAACAATAAGAAAATCAAAGGAGGTGAGTGGAAAGGGATTATTTTTCAAGTGCATGTGAGTTTTTGACTTGAAAAGTTGACCACCAGTGCAGTGAAGTAGTAGTTGAGCAGGTTACAGGCTGTATTTTCCACTTTTTGGTGCTTTATTTAAACTATTCATGAGTTAGCTGTAATAACAGTTTCTGTTGGCTTACAGGGACATAGCAGCCAGAAATGTGTTGGTCTCATCAGTGGACTGTGTGATGCTTGGAGACTTTGGTCTGTCACGATACATGGAGGACAGCTCGTATTACAAAGGTACTGATTCACTGTTTCCACGCTTTTCTGCAGTTTTTTGTCAATTTAGAGATAAAAGTCAGTGTCAGTGTTTGTCGTGTGTGTGTGACCAACTTTGCTGGTACTTTACCACCATCAAAAGGTCACATGAGGGTACTGCAGTCAGCTTTAATCACCTGACACACATGTGGGCATGTTATAAGAGCAGTGTCCTCTTTTAGTTTCCATCCCTCTGAGCATTGCAAAATTAAAATAGAGTAACAAATCTCTTCTTGTTTGTCTCAGCTTCTAAAGGTAAACTCCCCATCAAGTGGATGGCGCCTGAATCCATCAACTTCAGGAGATTCACGTCTGCGAGTGATGTGTGGATGTTTGGTGAGTTAAGATAATATGAGGAGGGTTGTGTCATCTCCTGTCATCTATCACTATCTCTTGAAAGACTTGGCTGTCTTCAGGAGTAACCTCTTTTCATTCCTCTGTCTGTGTCTCTTTGCAGGTGTGTGTATGTGGGAGATCTTGATGTATGGCATAAAGCCTTTCCAAGGCGTGAAGAACAATGACGTGATTGGCAGGATAGAGAATGGCGAGCGATTGGCCATGCCTCCTCAGTGCCCTCCTACCCTCTATAGTTTGATGACCAAATGTTGGTCATATGACCCCAGCAAGCGACCACGATTCACTGAGCTCAAAACACAACTCAGGTGATTATGCTGTTCTTTTTGAGTTTGTGTTTGGGGTTAATTTTTGTGGATTTACTTCAACATCATCATCATCATCATCAACATCATCATCATCATCATCATCATCCCAATGGTGATGGTGGGGTTATATTTGACTTTTTTTTCAAAACAGACTTGCAATTACTTTTGCTTGTTCAAAGAGTAGAATAAGTTTAACTTCTCCTCCCTAAGATTAGCTGTTTGTGTGTGGTTTTCATAGCACCATACTGGAAGAGGAGAAGCTCCAGCAAGAGGAGAGACTACGGATGGAGATGAGGAGACAGGTGACCGTGTCCTGGGACTCTGGAGGTTCTGATGAAGCGCCGCCCAAAGTGAGACAAAACGATATGAGTGATTATGTTTTGATAGTTCTTGTGTTTTCTGTGTCTAACTGTTTCTGTATCACTCTACCTGTAGCCCAGCAGACCAGGCTACCCCAGTCCTCGGTCCAGTGAAGGCTTCTTCTCCAGCCCCCAACTCAACCACTTCCCGGTACTGCAAGCACACACATACTTCTACTTCATACCTCTGTTGCTTCTTATTCGCTGTGACTGCTTTAATGTTTTCCTCTGACCACCAGAAGTTTTCTGTGGTAACAGCAGCACTGATCACAGAGGAGAGAAGAGAAGGTCTTGATTTACAGCAGCCTCCACTTAAAATATTTCACCAGGATGAAAAACAATAGTCTCAGTGGTTTTAATTTAATCTTGTGTTTGCTGCGAACAGTCATGTTTATTCAATGACTTCCAGTTTAACCTGCAGTTTTGCTCTAGATGAGCAAGATTACAAAACTTATTTCGAGAAGATATATCTCATTTTGAGTTACGTCATCTGGGATAAGAGATCAATCGAGGAAGCCCAATTATTTTTCTGATGTACCTGCATGAACAGATGCAACATACAGACCATATCAAGTGTAATTTCTCTAACTCCAAAGGTCTAAAAAAGGTGTCTGATTAAGAAAATGGGAGAAGTATCAAATGAGAAATTTGTAGGAAAACTGTTTGAAAGAAGCACACCTCTTGATTTTAGCTCCACAGGACTTGAAATCTTTATTTAGGTTGTAGAAAGGATCAAGTCAGCTATAAAACATGTCTACATGTTTACAATAAAGAAGACAGACTGCGTTAGAGGACAGCAGGCGTGTGCTGCTCCCGTCAAAGTCTGAAGGAGAAATGTGAAGGCACAGAAAGCGAGGGAGCCGTTCAGTGCGCTTATTCCTCTCCTCATAAACCAAGCAGACAGCAGGCATTTCCTGTAGTGCTGAAATCCACACACACACACACACACACACACACACACACACACACACTGACTCAAGTCACAGCCACACTCCAGCCTTTAGGGCAATAAGCTCTCTCTGTCTCTGTATCTCTCTTGTCCTTATAAGGAGCACATAATTTAAACTGCTATTTAAGTCAAACTTGATCATATCACAAGGAATAATAACACGTGTGTATTTTGGTAGCATGTGTTACACGTCAGACTGAGCAGCCAGAGCGACGTTCAAGAACTCCCCAAGATTCTTTGGGGCATAGAGACAAATCAGAATGGTTTTGATAAATGTTTTTGAAATGACTAGACAGCTCTGTGACTTTATTTTTGTATTGAAATAAAAACAAAAGCCAGAACATTTAATGGAAATGCAACAGAAGTTTTGGAGCACTGTGACTTTTTTTTTAACCCAACCATTTTAAAAACCATCCATTAGCTCTTTTAGAATTCCCCGTCTGTCACATATTTTTTACATTCTGCAAAGTTGTTTCTTATTCATTTAATCTGCAATCAGCTGTTTTTCCCTCAGAGCCAGCCTTTGTTTTTCAAATCCTGACCAAATCACATTCCTAAATCTGAATGAAAAACAACAATGAGACACAAGATACCACTACAAAGTCAAAGTGGTTAAAATTAATTCCATATAAGGCTAAAAAGTTGGGGCATGGGCTTCACTCATTTGCTTTTATTTCATGGTCTTTTAAGATTTCTTTTAAGTGTGAATATTTCATTTTGTTTGTACTAAATTTTTACTACCAACTTCATTTTAATAATTTAAACAATAATCCTGTCATCTTTTCCTCTGTCTCTCTTTTTGTCCACCTCCAGCCATCAGCACATGGGGGTGTGGGAGGAGTGGGAAGCAGCTATCCTTCCTCTGAGTCCTGGAACCAACACAGACCTGAACACACAGCACTGTGGAGCCCTAATGTTGAGGTAAATACACCGTCACTCACACATATTTATACAAATATACTTCGAAAAACAGATGCAGAAAAATATTTGAATGTCACAATGTGTTTGTCTGAATGTTCAGAAGTTTACTGTTCACTTCCCACAATACTGAATAAGTAAAAGGTTTACCAGTCTCAGGATGATGTCTTAAGTAACACAGTAGAAACGTTTAATTCAGCCGTTTCCCTAAAACATCCAGAGGGTCTGGACTTTGACACAAGCTTATGTGATTCACTTTGTATTTATGTTCAGCACACAGTAACACGATGCTGGCGCTTTAACCATATGGAAACACTATTTTTTCAGTCAGGGGAGTGAAGTAACCACAGTAAGGAAAATTCTTAAAGTGGCAACTCGATCCCTGCAATGATTTTATTTTGTATGTAAGATCAGCACACTGTGGATAGATCTCTGATCAGCATGTGAAGATGACTGACAGGATTATGCTAACATGACTTTCATTGTTAGTATGATTAAATAATTAAGATAACCAAACCTTATGATTGTTTCCTAAAGGACGGTGGATGTGTGGGCCACGCTCTGATGGAGGAGAGGCTGATGATGCAGCAGCAGCAGATGGAGGATGACCAGCGGTGGTTGGAGCAGGAGGAGAGCTTCATGGTAACATATGAGCAAAGATGTTTACATGTTAGCTTCGTGTTCATTAGTTTTCCTTTGCAGCATTTTCCACATATTTAGGGATGGACAATTTAAAGGGAAGTTCCAGGGAATTTTCAACCACATCAGTCTGTCTTGTGCATCCAAACACTTCATACTCAAAACCTCTGTTGGAAAAGTTTGAGGAAACATGACTCCACAAATAACATCATCAGAGTGACCAGGCAAAAAAATGTCTTACATGTGGAAGATTAACTGTTTCTTTCTCTATTAGCATTGGCTTGTGGGAAACAGCACCAATGTAAACAGCAGTTTATTTTAATTCGCTGCAGGTATTTTTAAGTAAAAGAATTGTTATTCTAGACTGTTATTTAATAGCCTTTGGTTATTCCACCACAATCAGACCTGAATTATTAAAACTTGGATTCAGAAAATTAGAATTGCGATAGAAAAATATGTCAACAATCAAAGAAGAAAAAAAAAAACATCTGAAAGGGTATTGGGAAAAAAAACACTTTACCGAAATGCAAACTTTAAAATGGCAGAAGTAATTTTTAAAAAAATGTTGGTATTTTGTCACACTCTTGGTCTTCTTCTTTGTATGTCCTGTTTTTGCCAGGTCAGTGACAAAAGCTCTTTAAACTGGCTCAGTGTTGCTTAACGTCCTTCATCAGTCACAGAAACTTTCCCCAAAACACGCCAAATTCAGAACTCTTTCAAAACAAGTCTGTTTTTCTCCTCAGGTCGGACTATTTCTCCTCTCTTGTTGATGAGCTGCTTTTCATTCATGAGCCAGGTGTAGAAAAGCCAGAGATGAGTGATAGGGAGTAATGTCCTCACTTTTTTTTTTTTTTTTGCTCTGAGTGATAAATCAGGGGGGCTTGCCAATATCCTAAGACATGTTTATTACTCCATGGGACAGGAAATCTCTCAGGACCGACCTGCCAGACTGAAACCCTGATATCAGATTTTTGTTTTGGTGAACTTTTTGTTTCTTAGCCTGCAGGTTTCTGTTCGTCCTTGCCGCCACCTTCACAAACTTTCAATCAAATATAACTTTAAAGGTTACACGTGATACATAAACGAAGGACCAAAGTTCAGGCAGTGCCTGATAGGGCTCGATTGGCACAATTCTGGCAAAAATGTGGATCACTACTGTTTGCTTAGGATTGAGATCACAATTCTCTGGCAAAATATTTTCACAAAATGTTTCATTGCAATGATGAACTTTAAGAAGCAAAAACATTCAAATGGTCATGCACAGGAATGGGCATTGACAAGATTTTTTGATTGCAATGACCTTATCGAGTCCACATTTCAATGTGATTCTTTATCAGTTCCCTCATCAGTTCCTCCTGTGGGTTTTCTAAAGTAGCTTTAAAGGTTTTCTGTGTCAAAATTTTGTTGAGTTCATAGGTAAATGAATGTGAACTTGGCCAATCAATCTAGATATCTCTAGATATAAATTAAAAAAAAGTAAAAATCTTTGCACATGGATCCTAGATCTCTGGATTTAAATAAAGGTAAGTAAAATTGCATGTCACGTGACATCAATGCATTGTTTTTTCATATGTTATTGACCCAAGTAGGGAATCTAGTGTCAGCTTTGAGTTGTAGTTTTGAAGTCAGCCATGAGCCTGCAGTAACTTTTATTCTGTCTTCCTGTTTTGAAAACATTTACCTGTTGATATCTTCTCATCTAGAGTTGTCAGTATTATTTCCAAAGACTAACTGTGATACGTCTCTGTGATGGAAGTTGCAATTCTGCTTTAAAACCAAAGTTTTATTCATGTATGCTAACTGCTAGCATATCATTGCAATTTCCCATACGTTAGCATTAGGTTAGTGCTAAGTTGTCTCTATTGTTTTTGGTACATTAAGAGATATATAACATGTTGTGAATGTAAATGTTATAGTGCTTCTTAGGTTAACTCAATGTGGAAATCCTGAATTAGAGTTTTCTTGATAAACTGTTACCTTTCTGCTAAGCTAAGGTAGCTGGGGAAAAATAGAGGACATGAGGTCTAGCGACTCTCAAGTCATTAAAGTAGAGTGAGCAGCCAGCAGCAGTAGCAGGAGCACGTGTTGTAAAGATGCTTTGCCATTGGTTGAAAGAGATGACAGCGGCATTGTTGCGTTCAGGGGGCATTTTGTTTGCAATGCAGCCTGTGAAATAGAATAGAGTAGAGTAGAGTAGAATATAATAATGACTTTATTGTCATTGTAACAAGTACAACGAAACTGAAGTCACAGCAGCAATCAAGAAAATAAAAGTAAGAAAGTGTATAGAAAGTGCAAAAAGGTCCATAAGAAAATAGATGATGACAGCTTGTCCATCAGGTGAAGCTCTTCCATTATGGTGTTGGTGTCTGATGTTAGCTCCATTAGCCATGTCTGTGAATAGCATGATGCTGCTCTGCCCCCTGTAATCTGTTGCTGGGTTAGCACGGCTAGCCCGTCCATCTTATTGGAGATAGATCTCACATTCGATACGATAACAATGTATGGAAGAACAGGTCCATGTCGTCACTTCTTCTTAGCTCTCACCTGAGAACCGGCACGTCGTCCTCACCTCCTTCTCCTCACCTTGTGGGAAAACATCCGGCCTCCACCATTTAGCATTGACATGCTACAGGCTGCTAACAGCTGAGTTCACATGTAAACAATATGGCCATGGTTACATGTAGGATCTCCAGACAAACACAGGAGAAAAAGTAGTAAAAATATCGCTGAAGACACAAAAAGTTTGGGGTCCATGACCCATGAGTCAGTTCAGGGTGAAAAAAAGTCAAATGAGACTCTTGTTGGTTGTGCTGTAATCTGTTACTGTCACAGTTTTAGAAGCTGAAAATAAAGATAACTGTGTGTACTTCACTTATGATCAGTGTGATACTCAGTCAGCTGAGAGTCACACTCAGAAGTCAGAGCTTTGATCTCCACATAGTTTTCTTTTCATGTGGTTACAGTTACAGGACTACCCCAGCTACACTTGGTAGTATATTCAACACAAGTTTTCTTATTCAAAGTATCATCAAAACTTATTTCCAGATTTACTCTGGATTACCCGCTCAAAGCATAACTTCAAAAACTTTGAAAGATTTCCATGTTTTTTTGTGTTTGTTTTTGTCTTGTTTTTTTCTTTGTTGAAATTAATCTCTTGATGACTTAAAGGAAGTTTTACTTGAAAATTAAACAGAAAACATCAGAAGAATAGAAAATGAGGCCAAAGAGAGAGATAAAAGTTTGTGATGAGGATTAAAAGAGGAGCTGAGGACAGAAGGAGGGAGAAAGGAAGTGGGATTGGCAAAGGCCGTGGAGAGGGTGGATCGAACAAGGGCTCACCCGTCAGACGGGGAGAGAAAAGGAGGAGGGAAACAGAGGGAGATGTGGAGAGATGGAAAAGTGGGAGGGAGAAGCAGACAGAGAGAGAAACAGAGAGGCAGTTGGATCTTTTTCTCTCCAAGATTTCGTCTCTGTGGCTCAGAGGAGCTTTTCCTCCTCTGGAAAATCTTTCTCTCTTTCTGTGTGTGTCTTTTCCTCCCCCTTCATTCTTCTCTGACTCAACTTTTCTGCCTCTCTCAGTTCATTTCTCTCAGCGGCTGCACCATCTTCTACAGTCTTAGTTTTTTTCTTTCCTTTATCGCTCTCTTTCTCTCTCCTATGTCTTAAGTTTTTCTTCTCTTCCATCCCAGTCTTTTATACTTTCTGTCTCTATTTTTGCCCTTCTTTCGATGGCCTCCACTCTCTGCTCTCCTCCTCCTGTCTTCTACAGCCTTTCTTCTCCCAGGATGCATCTCTTCAAGGCATGCTTCACCAATACGGTACTGAAACAGGGAAAGAGGGAGGAAGTTTCATCGTATCAGTGCAATGTGGACCCAGTTTTGTAGCTCTGCTTTTTGATGATGATGATGGTGATGATGTTCAGTGTCTGAATCAGTGTGGCTTCAGCTTGAAATGCTCTAGATGTGAATTGCAAGTTGAATTCTGAGCTTGCATTTTGCTGTTAGAGCTGCCGTGCAAAGGTTTTGGGATTTTTTTATCTGTTTCCTTTGTTTATGGATTCTGCTGTTTGAAGTTTAGTCTTGATAAAACTTGAAAGTTTTGTAATCAAAGCTGTTATCACAAAGCCACTTTATATTTAGAAGAACTATCTAGAACTTGAACAGCCTGCGAATTGTGGATATTTTTCTACAGGAATGGATACTGATCAACTTTTGTTTTTTTGGCTAATGGATCTTTCTGTCTGGTTCTTGCAGAAAACAGAATCCAGAAACAGCAGAGGAAGCATCGACCGAGAGGACGGCACACTACAAGCACCGGTCAGTCTCCACGCCTGTGTGTGTTTGTTGGTACTTATTCACCTGCTGTGGTTTTTTGTTTCGTTGGGCACCACAATGTTAAGGAAGGAGAAGAGTATTAACAGATCAAAAGAATGAAAAGGAAGCAGCTCACAGAAGAAACTTTTTGAGATAGGGCATAAAAGTGCAGATGAGGGAGGCAAAGGGAAAGTATTCAGTCCACTGACAGAGGGAGAGACACAGAGGAAACACAGCGGCTGGGAGAAGGAGAGAAAGTATGTCTGTCGGAGTGCCAGACAGGGTACTGCCTACACACCAACCACATGACCACAGAGGGCTCATGGGAACTTCATAACCAGAAGCAAAGTCTGAAAAGTCCCATTTTACTGTAAATGTCCTAAAACAGGGTGAAACTCCTATCAAAAAGCTAATTTACATTGTAAGATTATAATCCAGAAGAAATGTTATCCTTAAGAACTATTGTTTATAGAAACAGCTTTGAATTTGAATGTTATTCTGTTTACACACCCAACGCTGTACTTGTACACGTTTTCACATTGATTGTAATTTTTGAATGATTTCTTATGACTGAGAGTCTCACCACCTTTTAATCTGAACAGGGAGGCAGTCAACACATCTACCAGCCTGTGGGAAAACCAGGTGAGAGCACTTGCACTCTTAAATTGTTGAGTAAAAGAGTTATCACACACACATTTCACATTATTTTAACTGAAATTGTTCCTTAAAATGAGCTGGTATAAAACGTAAATATCAAGTTAATACCAACACTGCTTAGCTAACTAGCTAGCTAGCTAATTGACTGTATTATGTAGCATATTAGTGTAGTATAAACAGATAAAAAAGGAAAACTTCTTAGCATTTCTTAGCATACTTTTGGTTAACATAATGTTATACCTCAGCATACATAAAAAGGCATTTTGATGCTGGCATGACTAAACATACTGTCATTTTTCATATAAATGTAACTTGCATTTCTTTTCAAGCTAGCATGGAGCAAAATGTAACATGTTATATGTTCCATGCTAGGAGTGCAACCACAGGACAAAGTTTCAGTTGTTTGGTTCCTTTAATGTTCAGGGACTGTTAGACTTTGTCAAGTTTCAGTATGACCAAGAGGGAACGTTCTTTAAACGTTGTTTGGTACTAACTTCTAGATAACCATAGGCTAACATGTTTTAGTATTACGCAGGTATTCATATACAAACAACCAATACTAGCTATACTTAGCATGCTGGCATAATAATAGCATGTTCCTATTATATCTACTATGCGGGTTAGACATTGAATCAGTTCATCAGTGTTAGCTTTGTTTTGTTTGCTAGCGTACTTTATATGTATACTGATACTTTTACACTGCTGTCTTTTCTCAGAACATGTCGCACCTCCCAAAAAACCACCTCGTCCTGGAGCTCCGTGTCATCTGAGCAACCTTGCTAGCCTCGGGCCAATTGACAGCTACAATGAAGGAGTGAAGGTGGATACTTACATTAGCATTACTTTCTTACAGGGATTTTCTTCACCTGTTTATTATTTCACCTCTTTTCCTTCTGGAAGGCTTGCAGCTTTGTATTTTATGGTGTTAATCCTGCATGCTTGGTTTGGGTATCTCCATTCTGGCATTTCTTTTTATGTTGACTTTGACTCTATGATTTTGCTGTTGAGTTGCATGTTGTGTCGGCTTCTGTTTGGCTTTTTCCTAATGTGCTGTCCCTGTTCTCTCCCCCTTCATCCCTACACCCCCACCTACACTCATGTCCCTCTTTTGTTTTCATCTTTAACATTGAACCATTTTCATTACATTGTCTGACCTGTCTCTGCATCCATAAATCATTCTGTCAAACCCCCCACCCCCTGCATGATCTCCCTGTTCCCCAATCTCACTCCACCTCTGCCCTGTCAAATCATCTTCCACCCAACCACACTCACTTCCTCAACCTCCCCATAGCCATGGAGGGTAAGATGATCTTTGTGTGTCCGTTGTTGTAGTAGAGTTAGTTAGATGATAGTTGCATTTATGATCATGTATAGAGAAGCTTGCTGAATTGAGCTCAAGTCTTTTTTTTAATCTTTTTTTTTTTTTTACCAGAGATGTGACAATACTCCAAAATGTCAGCATTAAGTATCATACTTGAAATTCAGAAGAGCATTTAAGTCATAAAAATTCTCAAAGTGGCTTTCAAATGATCATATTGTCATAGCCAAAATTTAAGTATTAAGTTGTAAACATAAAGAAGTCACCTTGTTTCATTTTTCCCTCTTTAAGTACACTGCAAGAATGGTGAGGAAAAATCTCTGGTAAAGAAAAAAGAGCCCAATTTCGACAAAATACTCAACATAATGTTTCCCAAAGAGAAATTAAAGCTAAAACTGATCATTATGTGTCTTACATTGCATTGGTAGGTGTTAACATAATTCTGTAACATAGCGCAGTCACTAGAGACCCTGTGTGTCCTACTACACTGTACTAACAACCCTGCATACTCCTCTGTCGTAGCAGTAAAGGTACCTAGTTAGTGGACAAATGTGCATGTGGACTAAAGCAACTTAGTGTAAAACCAGTCTGATACTGCCTCCTAGTGTTTAGTCACTCTTATTACAGTCACCTTTGTAGACCTGTGAAGCTGAAAGAGCATTTCTGTTGAGACCTTCTCATTTAGTTTTTCTTACATTGATTTATTACACTCCTTTTTTCATAGAAATTACCATTAAGCCCCTGCATGATATTTTTAATAATCACTGTCCTTTCTTCATTGGTCCAGTTACAGCCGCAGGAGATCAGCCCGCCTCCCACAGCCAACTTGGATCGTTCAAACGACAAAGTCTATGAGAATGTGACGGGATTGGTTAAAGCTGTGATTGAGATGTCCAATAGGATTCAGCCTGCAGCCCCTGAGGAATATGTCCCGATGGTCAAGGTTGGTTAGATATTCATTCCTTCAGTGAAAGCTGACACTAATAGTGTTCTCACCTTCATTTTTTAAACATGTCTTAACATACAGGTAACTTTGAAAAAACTGATGCAGACATGTTTGTGTTCATGTGTGTTTGTGTGTGTGTTTGTTAGGAGGTCGGTCTGGCACTGAGAACTCTGCTTGCAACAGTTGATGAGACACTTCCTGTTCTGCCAGCCAGCACACACAGAGAGGTAAACGTGCACACACAAACACGCATTATGGATAAATGAGAAAAACACAAAGTACATCCAACAACATTTTTATTTGTTTTGAACTTGCAAACTTAAAAGAAACATGAATAATATCTATTGTAGACATTGCTGTATTTATTTTTGTCTCTTTTTTAACTTTGGTATGGTGATCACAATGACTCTGATTGTTCTGAATTAAAAAAAAAAAAAAAAAAAACATACTCAGATTGATTTTTTTGAGCTGTTAAAGCTTCATTCTGTTCATTTTAAAACTTCCTCATGTTGTTTGTGGTTTCACAGATTGAGATGGCCCAGAAGCTGCTGAACTCAGATCTGGCTGAGTTAATATCAAAGATGAAACTGGCCCAGCAGTATGTCATGACAAGGTGGATATAAATGCTTCAAATGTGTTTAACCCATCCTGCTTTGTTGTCATTACATAAAAACGCTGACACCTGTTTGTCTCTTGTGTTGTGTACAGTTTACAAAAAGACTACAAGAAACAGATGCTTATGGCAGCTCACGCCCTCGCAGTCGACGCCAAGAACCTACTGGATGTCATCGACCAATCCCGGCTTAAGATGATCACCCAGCCCCGCCCACATTAGTTTCTGTCTCTTTGGACTCAGAGAGCACCGTTCAGAAAGAGGAAAAGAGAACTTGTGGATGTATTATCAGAGATGGATGGATGAAGAAATGAACTGATGGACAGCAAACATGACTAAAACAATCAGCCCTCGCTTCTCCTCCTTCAAACATTTACAGTTAATTCTTTCTCTCTGGCGACGGTCATATTTCAGTTTTTGTTGTTCATTTTTGTAATTTTGTCGCATTAGTTGCTTTTGTATCCAGAAACCACTCCTCTCTCCAATCTTTTATCCTCTAAAGATGAGATTTTTAAAGCAGCATCCATTATTACTTTCAAAGGTTTCTGGGGCTGGCATGAAGGACTGCAGAGGTCATTTGCGGACGGATATTTGCCACATAAACACAACGCTTTACATAAACGCAGGATGAAACAACTGGAACTGAAGAGCCAGGAGAAGAAAATGAAGATGATGCGACAAAACTGTTTAAAATGCTTTTATACCTTTATTAATTATTATCATTTTTTAATGTTCAACCTTGACTCTACGGTTTCCTATATCAGTCTTTGAATTTTCCTCTTGCAATGGGCAAAAATCTTTGATTTAAATATCGTCATTGATGTCATGTTTCATCTCTTTTTGTCTTCTTTTCTAGATCTCTTTATCTCAGGCTACAAGAGATTGCAAAAACATATAAATGTTGAATTTTGAAGAACAATTAAATGTCACAGGCCACTTTTTTTTAAGTTAACTTGCATAGTAAATATACAAAGAAGCTATATTTTTACCTTGTTTCTGAGGCGTGAATTGTTGGTGAGAAAATGGAGAGGGAGGGGCTTAGGAGATGGAGGGAGGATGTAGTTCAGTCACAGCAGAGGTGCTGATTATTCTCTATATCAGGTCATTGACTTAACCATTTAATGAAAGCGCTTAAAATGAGTTTTCTCAGTAAATGATTTTATTTTTCTTAAAAACATAAATCCAGCTTAATGAATTTGCAACCTGTGTGTACTGGAACGATATCAGGTTGATCTGACTTATTTTCAACCTTTTTCTTTTAAAACTTGATGTTGTCTAAGTTCTAGATGCACCCAGTTTCTTTTCATATTGTTGGGGGACTTTTCAATATCTTAAGTCACCCTCTTCCTGATCTTTCTGCAACCATTTCACAGACTTATTTTACTTCCATCCTCTTTTTTCTTTCTTTACACACTGTCCTCCTGTAAGCCATCCTTCCCCTCTGCTGTGGCTTCCTCTCCTCCCTCTAGATTCTTTCCTTCCTCCTGTTCCCTCTCTCCTGGAGTGATCAGTATTCTCAGGAAGGAGTCACATGTACAGTTGCTAAATCAAGCAAATAAAACACTGTTATCATAAAAGAAACGTGTGTCGTCCTCTTTTTCTAATTTTGAGGTACTATGCTTGCTGTACACAATGAGTATGCATTGCATGGTAGGATGGAAGGAGGGGTGAGGAAATGGACTGTAAAAAAAGCCTGTTAGAGAAGGTAACCCTGGAAAATTTGACCACTGGACTGAAAGATGCTTTGCAGTGACGAGATGTGAATTCTTAGAAAGTTCTAGTGCAATTAAGTGTTCAAGCTTTTGGTATTGTGATCAGACAATTCATTGATTTTATTAAGAGGAATCAAAAACAAAGCCTTACAAGCAAAGCTGTGTAAGAACCAGGGCTTGACATTAACACCGGCCAACCGGCCAAATGCGGGTGGATTTTGGCAGTGGCTGGTAACACCGCCGCTTCCACTGGCCACTTTGGCGGGTTGAATTTTATCTCAAACATGGAGCAGAGAGACAAGCAAAAAGATGACTCTGATGATGAAAGCTCTGAGGAAATTTAGTTATCCTCTCCTTCATTGTCATTCTCATGAAAAAAGAAATGATTTTCTGATTACAATCATCAATAAATATCTAAGCAGACAGTGTCTCTTGCTGAGTTTTTATCAGTTCAATTAATCCCCTTTACTATTTTATTATAAGAAATAACAAACTACTATTTCAACTACTATGTCTTAATAGACTGCATATTTTCATATGAAAGGAGCACAATGTTACACACAACTTTATCAGAGCTGAATACCTGATTAAGGACCTGTGGATTTTAACATTGATGTAGTCTTGTTTTCAGTGTGCATTGGGGTCATTTACATTTAAAGAGGTTGTAAATCTTTTTTAAGTAAACTTTAGCATGTCATCATCGGCTTTGATCATATTGAACATAATTATCCAACAACAAATTGTGGCCAGTGAAAATACTGAGTGGCTAGTAACTCAGGGATACCACTAGCCACAGTGGCTGCTGAGCAAAAAAGTTAATGTCAAGCCCTGGTAAGAGCGCTTCCTCGTGTATGCATATTGCTCTTTTTGAGATGCTGAAATTGTAGCTTTGACTGCTGACGTCGAAAGTCAAGAATTTAACTTTTCTGTACAAATAGAAAAACTGAAAACATGTTTCCGCCCGGTTTCGAACCGGGGACCTTTCGCGTGTGAGGCGAACGTGATAACCACTACACTACGGAAACTGGTGCCCGATGACTGAAACCAGAATTGTATTCGATCACGTCCGCTTTATAACCTGCTGTCGACAAAGCGTTTCTGTCATATCAAGTCGCTCAAGGAAATTAACATTTAAATCAAAGTACAAAAATAGACTGTACAACAAATGGACGTACCAACAGCTTACGCCAGCCTCCAGGATCTGGATTCCGGTAAGGATTGTAGCGGGTGAAACTTCGCAGTTTGTTACCCCTCAGCCTCGAAACCACCATGTTGGACACAACAAACCGGTCCCTGACGTCAGACACTGAAGGGCTCTGTTCAGTGTCCAGAGGTATGCTGAAGATAGCAGCTCCGTTGATTAAATATAGGCAACTTTTCCATCTACTTGAAGTGTATAACCTACACGTCGGATTGATGCTGAAATTGACACACACCAAGTTACATAAAGTAGTCTGCTTTACTGAAAACTCTTTTGAGCACTAGGACTACTACCCATTTCCATCTACTTCTCAGGGTTAAATTTGGGTTTAGCATGTCCAGAATACCTCTGTCAGTTTACAGGAGGTTTCCGAGTAGTATCAGACCAATTTCTTTATGAAAAGGGGGTTTGAGGGACTTGTTGGATAATTCCATGTTTCTTACTGAGAAAAATGTTAAATTCTCTTAAAGCACTTTTGTTTTACAGCAGCACCTTTTCCTTACATCACAATGTTCCTCTTGAAATCCTTTATTTTCCTCTAATGTTCTTGCACTATCCAGACACCAGTGGTGCTGAAGACTGATTACCTGTTTTATGAGAGTTTTCCAAGCCCACAACACCACAGCAGTTTATCAATAAGGGTGTGAAGTGGAGAGAAAAAAAAATCCAAATATGTGTTTGGTCAATGTCTGCTATATTATTGTAAATAAAACTCATTTCAGTTTATAGCAGGCTTTTCCAACAGAACATGATTGTGGATGGCATCCACAAGTTAGACAATATCAAAAGTATATACCCTTTACCCACTTCTATGTTTCCTCTTTAAAATAAAAGGTTTTTACATATCACTACTCGTCAAGTACTTCAAGCCTCAACAATCTTCACTTTATGAAATTCTTTTGTTGGTGTGTATCACAGCTCACAGCGTCCTTTTTGATCTAGAATGGCTGCAAAATGAACCCTTTCAGAAGTCATTGGCAATGCAGAAGCATACACAACTCGTTCATTAAGAAGACAAAAAATATCAGGCGTCTCTGCAGTCTTTTTTGTAGTTTTATTGTGTTTTTACAAAAACAGCTTGGTTTAATCGAAGAGGCCGAATCCCATGTCGTCATCGGATTCCTCAGACTCTTCCTTCTTCTCCTCTTTCTTCTCCTCCTCCTTGGCTGTAGGGTGAAAAAACAAGGTATGGTTAACAAAGTGAATTAAAATGCCCTCACAGGTTTCTTGAACTATTAACTGTTACAAATCCGAGCCAATCCTGAGACAAGCTTTTTTTGCTAAGACTAAAGATAATTGGTACCGCTGATCTTGTACATAAGGTGTCATACTTCAAATTCAACTTGTCTTTGAGTCAGAGGTACAGCACTGAATCACCATATATTTACAAAGCATAGAGAAAAAAGAAAAACCACCCTTTGTGGACCCTACTGAAGTATCTGAATCCTTGTCTAAAACCTCTCAGTTTAAATCACAGTTCATGTAGTTACCTGGGGCGTCACCACCAGCAGCAGCTCCTGCAGCAGCAGGAGCACCAGCTGGAGCTCCACCTCCTGCTCCAACGGTGCAGATCAGGCTGCCGATGTCAATGCTGGTAAGAGCCTAAAAAAAAAAAAAACAAATTCACAGGCTACAGTCACTCTTATACGCACAAGGATGGTGAGACACATACACTCTGAAGTGCTTCAAATATATTGGTGGCATAAACTGTCAGCAACAATAATTCTGACTCTTGTGTTTATACACTTTGGGTTATGTTAAAAGGAGCACGTCCCTCACTAAGATGAAGAGAGATCAAGAGACAACCACCCCTAACAAGGGATGTTTTTTATTCAGCCACTTCTCAACTTTAGCTTTAATCTAACATCCAACTGGACCTAAAACACAAACTCCCAGACATGAAGACCCACACATCATGTCAGTAAATTAAAGAGACTCAATGTAACCTATAATTTTACAGCTGACTGCTAAAAGAGAAGCCAGATTCTGAATTCTCAGTACCTTAAATTTCTTAAATCTTAAAAGTTTTTCATGTGCACCAACCCTTCAGGCATTCAGAGTATCTCTCGATATTATTGCGTCATGTGTTTTAATGTCAGTTGTTACTCACCTTGGCAAACAGACTTGGCCAGAAAGGCTCCACAGTGACTCCTGCAGCCTTGATCAGAGCGTTCAGCTTGTCCTCCTGCAGACAGAAAACAGCATGTTTTAGTTTTTTTGTGAACCTTCAAAACAAAATCTTAACACTGCAATCAGTTGGAAAACAATCATTTTACGAGCCCAAGCTCTTGTTGTGTTTCATACATGTTCTTGAATATGTCTGATATTAGTGTTTATCTGAGAGGGTACAGAGTAGATCCAAAGAGATGCCTGAAAGCTGTTGGTACTCCAGTGAGTTTATCAAATCATACATGTGTCAGTTCCATAGGTGCTGAGTGAAAAAAGCTTCAGGCAGTACTCAAACTACATTCATTAGTTATCATAGCAAATGCCAAGTATTGCAACCTCGTGATTTCACCAGTGGTTTGCCATTGTTGATGATGTGCAGCATTCAAGAATGCCAAGACTAAAATCCCAGCGACTACAACCACAGAACTGTTTGTGTGGTCGATGAACCAACTCACACTTCTAGATTTGTACAACAATGGAGACTATGGCACTTTCCGAGTACTGACTGGTCTTATTTTGACAATCATTGACTGTTGCTTGATTCATTAGCTTAGCATTCGTTGACACCTGTCACCAGTTACACAACGCACCCTTGCTTTCTAAAGGTAATTTACACAAGCGATAAACAAGGCCATAAATAGCAGTAAGGATCACGTGAGGTAAATTTGTCTCCCCATCACATCAAATCATAAACAGTGACAAGCTTGAGAAACGTGGCCTAGCAGTAGCAAGACGCATGCCGCCATTTTTACCGGCACATGAGCTTGTTTGGATATTTACAGCCCGAATTTGCAACCCCGTGACGACCTGAATTTATAGCTTTAACCCTCGTCATCTGAAATTGTGAAATAAAAGGTTTTTTTTGTGCCAGAGCATGACGCTGGAATATCCGGTTTGGCATTACTAGCAGAGTTATAAGCGATCAAACCGGGACACTTACGGTGACGGTGACTTCATCGTCGTGGAGGACCAGAGCAGCATAAATACAGGCGAGCTCGGACACGGAGGCCATTGTAGACGTTGGATTTTAGATTTGTCGCGTTGGATGCCTAAATTTGACGGTGCTAGTCGCCGGATTGCGGGCCTTAGCTTCTGGTGAAGAACCAAGCACCTTAGGCACGTTTACGTCGGACAGCGGAAAGGGAAGGAAAGAGGGCGGGAGCTTGGTTTATATACTTTACGTAAGGACGGCGTGCCTGAGACGTAGGTACGTACAATTAGTGACATCAGACGTACTCACAGTGTTTCATCGTGAATTTGTTGTACTTGTTCTTTAAAAAAAACAACAGAGAGAGATGCTCTCAAGGATTCAGTTTACAAATAAAATTTACACACCAACACATTTTTAAAACTAAAACCCAACATAGTCTTTATATTATGTGTTAATTCCTACATGCTAATGAATATATAATTATTTATCTTGACTTCACCTTTTGTTTTTAATTAGCCTTTTTTACCTCAATTAATTTTTTATCTGTTTGAATAATGATGTCACACATCAGGCATCTTGCCCATTGGCATTAGGCACATTACCATGATTAAAATGTTTTAAAACTGAGAATTTGTTTGTGAGCTTGCTTTTTTTCTTTAAAGGGTTGTTTTGTTGATAAACATAAAAAGAATTGCCATTTGAAACAAATTTACCCAATTTATGAATTGTTTTTTCTTTGACCCTAACTGGTCTTCCTCAACTTAGTAAGTTGCTTTGTTGCACATGCTAGTCTTTGTATGCTTTACTTAAGGCTGTCACCATTACTCAGAACTGTAAGGTTACACAGAAAAATAAAGACCACGAATTTTGAACTACTACAAAATATGTTAAGTCAGTCTTCTTTATTTCATCACCATCAAAAACTTATACATTAAAATAAGTAAAACCATTCCAAGGCAAATTTCTGGTAAATCCCTCCTGACTGTTTACACTGGAAGAAAAAACCTGAACTAGATCTTTGTGCTCAGATCTATTCCTGACATCTGAATATAGTGTCTTCTGATTTCAAGCAAAGTCTTTCTATGTAAAACCAAAAAACAAAGACGAAACATTAGAACTATGGCAAAAAAAATTCAAATGTGACTGTGAATTCAGATGTAGTAATACTTTTCTTAAGTCTTACAATTAACCTTACAATGTCAGTGTCACTTTTTAAAACCATCAGATAGACCAGTCATGACAAATGTTCAAAATTCAAACCTGAAAAAGACTAATTGTAACATTTGGCACTAAAATGTTATCTTGGCCCTGGCATGTAAAAAATACTCAAGCAGGTAAAAGACTGCAGTGACAGGATAGCATAGCTATGGCTGGTCCCCTATCTTGAAACTGAATCAAATTAAGTGTTTTTCTGCATCAAGAGTTTCATTATAACATCATCCAAGGGTTGAAGATGGTAAAAAAAAAAGAAACAAAGAGATTACAGTGACATATTTAAAATAGCAGACCTTTTTTACTGCCTTACTCCATTAATTTGGGATAAAATGTTGAAAAGTACATACAGTCTTTTCTGAGGTAAATGGGAAACTTTTCCAGTGTGTAATGATAAATTTCATTAACATGATTTAGACTCAGGAATGCAATCTGTAAGTGTGGTTCGGGAATATTCAACTGGCCTAACTTTTGTACACCCACACCTTCACTGCACAACTCCACCAAGTTCAGTCGCCCTGTTACTGTAGAGCAACTTAAGTTGCCGTTGTACAACTTTAAGCACAAGCGATCTTAACATCAAAGCAGTAACGATGATAGCGACTCCTGCCCACATATTTCACACCTGGAGTTAGTGGAGTTCTTTGTGATGTGTTAATATATTTGTGGATTCACATGTTTAAAAACAAAGAGGGCACAAGTTATGGTTCGGTGTTGTCAGCATGGCCACAAATAACAGCTGTAGACGTTTACACTGAGGCTTGGTGAGGTCAGAGTAGAAATGGTCCTTTTGGTGAGATCTGTGTTTTACTGGATGTGGTGTCGGTTGGAATGGGGTTGAGATTTAACAGACTGATCTCCCTGTCCTGCCACACACTGAGAAACAAAAAGTAGTGCCCCTCTGGACAGCAATAAGGCAGATATTTAGAAGCTGATCAGTGAATGATGCCAAACATGATCAGTGGATATCAGTGAACCACAGACAAAACCCGCAGGTGGAAGACAACAACCTGTCTCTCCTCTCTAGTCCTTGTGTGATTTTCCTTTGGGTTTTTCATCATATGAAACTCCATATTCATTGACTCTTGTTTTGTCCACTGGGTAGAGCCTGGGGGGAGAGAAAAAGGTAGTTTTAAAAAGGAAAATAAAAGAGCAAGGTTAGTTTAGTCAGTGACTGTGGGACTGTGTGTGTGTGTGTGTGTGTGTGTGTGTGTGTGTGTGTGTGTGTGTGTGTGTGTGTGTGTGTGTGTGTGTGTGTGTGTGTGTGTGTGTGTACCATCTCTGGTAGAGGTAAATGAGAAACACCACATCATCTCTAAAACAAGCCAGTCTGTGGGATGTTGGCATCGTGATGATGAACGCGAACACATCATCGATGAAGGTGTTGAATGCCTGGAAACATCAGTCAGCATCAATAAATTATTGATAAGAAACACTCACGTGTAAAAATACTAACAGATATTGTCAGTCAATGCAACATTATATTTACATCTGAGTATTAGTGATACTAAAGTCAACTCTTTTACAATCGGTCAGATTTAAAAAAATCCTACTTTCCATACAATAATACACTAAACTCAAAATAAATCTCAAAATTTTCCGAATCAAGTCCATCCTCTTGTTCAAATAACAGAAAATCTTAGGTATGTTCTCACCTTGTACATGAAAGCCTTCCAAGGCAGGTGGGCCACAGATTTGAGCTGTCAAGATGGAGTATTGGTTAGAAAAATGACAGTGTCAGGAAATATCCAAAAGAGTTTAAAGGTTTCCAATCACGTTTCAGACTTCAACTTCTGCTACTTTGTCAGTGTTTTTCTGTGATTAGCTCCCTTATTTGTGTATCAAGTGCATGTGCATGGTGGTGCACTGATATACTGTTCAGTGTCAAACATTACTCTCTAACTTTGTATGATGCTCCTCTCGTTTAAATGTGGAAGTGACACTGATTAATACAGGAGACAATAATGTGACAAGACAACAAGCCGGTAAACAATGCTGCAAAGTTGAGAATCAACTAATGTGTGTCATAAATCATATAAATTCCACAGAGCTCCTCTGGTCTTCAGCGATTTACTCAGAAGTTACTCTTACTTCTTAAGGGTGAGATGCTTCTAAAATTTTGACGAGTATAAATACATTTACTTCATTCTCACACCTTCACCATGCTGAATCCACCCACCTTGTAGTTGACAAACAGCTGAGGAAGCATGAAGAGAAAGCCAAAGGCATACACACCTGGAATGATCGAGATCAAGTTAAAGCTTTTCTTTGGCTGGTTTTGCTTCTTTTTTGTCTCTGGCACTTCATTTGTGCACATGGATGTGTTGACTTATGTGTATAAATGTAATTTAATTTTTAATTTCATTAAAACAATTACAAACAATGTTGGGATTAAAAAAGAAAAACATACCATTGACCAGACTATTGATCAACCAGGAGTACCAGCTAGAACAGATAATCATGACATGTTATGATCCTGATGACATCAGCAGCACATATAAGATGTGGTTTAATAAAAAGTGTGTGTTTTGTTCTTGTACCTCTTATATCGTAGAAATATCAGAGCGTACACTGCCCCACCAATACACAACGGGTACAGGAGGTATGACAGATACTTCATGGCCTAAAGAGACACATGGAGGACATGAGAACATCACTGCTTCATGTTAAAAGCCATGAAGTGACCCAAGTTTTAGCACCCTCACTGAATGTCATGATATCATGTTAACATTAATTTAGTTTTGTAAACTGTATTGTATTTCCATGAATGAGTGTGTCGCTTGTGCCTTACCAGAGTGTCGTACTCTTCTGTTCTTCTCTCAGATTCATCTAACTTTCCAAACTGTTCAACAGAAAACAAAAAAAACTTAAATTAATTTATCAAATCTTTACATCAGTTAGGGTGGTGATTCTGAAATGGTTTCTGAAGATCAGCACTTTAATTTGGATCCAAAACCACTCTATCTCGTAAGGGAAGACAAAGACAGCGCTGCATATGTCTGACAAGGTCCTGTTGGTCCTCATGCTGTATAAACTTAGAAAGGCAAGACTTGAACCAAAATGATGATAAAGGTGGACCGATGAACCCCACACAGACCTACCAGGAATGTTGGTCTGCCTCCTTTCCAGAAAACTTGAATCTTGAAGGCCTTCTTGACTTTCCAAACCTGAAACAAAAAAGTACTTATTTTTCCTCATCCCATTGTCAGATTCTTTACAAACATTTCAGTCATCATTTTTGTATCTGAACATCCTGAAGATATTTTTCTGGGCTTTTCAGGTGAATGAGGCTCATATTGGCCCTCATTTATCAATGTTGCAAGGGAACTGCTGGGGATCTGGGTGTAGAAACAGGTTTAAAGCAATGCTGACGTGTGATTAATGTATAGTCCATAGTAGGGCCAATCACAGTGTATGTCTGATCAGATTGATCAATCTGGAGGCTGAAATCAACAGTATTCCAAATACCACATCCCAAAATATTCAGGGTTCAGATGGTCTAATCCTAATTTAAAACATGGAGGGATGCATGACTGGAAAAAATGGACTTCTTTGTCCTGGAGATCAACACTATAGCAACATGGAAAAATGTAGCTTTGTTGTGTTTAATAGGGTCAGAAAAACTACACCTGCAAGAAAATCACTGCAGCTGTTGGCAGCGTGAACATGCAAACCAAACCACAGCAGAAGTTTTTACATCTAATTTGCATCTTCTTAATCTGAAACAAGCTGCAGTCAGACTCCAGTGTAAGCCTGTCAGAGACCGAGGATATGAACATAAACCCATTTTTCAGTTGTATGTACATTTGATAAATGGGGGCATTAAGTCTGATAACGTTTCTCTAAAAATGTCTTTGATTTAAACTTTTTTAGCAGTGTGGTGACTTAGAGCCAGTGAAGCTTAGTATATTCGAGTCATTTTCCAGTTGGTTTTGTCATCGTCTACATATACTATGTCTTCAGCCTCTGTGTACCCACTTCAATGATCGAGCCGATACCAGCAGGTATGAGGACGAGGAGGCTGGTCTGCTCATCAAACAGGTAAAGGAAAATCACAATGGTGCTGAAACATCTCCAAAGCACTACGAAACAAGAAACACACAAAACGTTGAACCAACAACTCTGCCACTGGGACTACTCACAGACTGTCTGGTCCAAATTCTATCAATACAGCAGGGGGTAGACTCAACAGTGCTCACGCATTTGCAGAGTTACTGTTTGTTTATTTTTTAAAATTCAGTTCTTACAATCTAAACCTCAGCTTTTCTGATTGTTCCAGGACTTTGAAATCACACTGTTAACACACAGTTAATGAATACATTACTACAAATACCTGGGGTTCAGTTCAACCTCTGAATACTTCAGACTTTAACCTGGATTATGTCATAACTAATAACTATTCATTAAGACAGCATATCTAGTCACTGGAGAAAAATGACCTACCTGCTTTGCTGGACATTCCCACCATGCTTTTCTTTTGTTTCCAGAAGCTGATGTCATTCTTGAACGCCAGGAAGTCAAAAAGGAGCTGGAGAAGAAATGAACAGGACATATGACTCAGATCTGTTATTTGATATCAAAGTGCTTAGAGTTTTACTTCTCTCGTGTGTTTTTAGAGAATAAAGCAAAGAGAAGGTAAAAGCTGAAATGCTCTGACTTCGGTCTTACATGAAATGCAGCAACAAAGAAGGTCAGAGCCAGGAAGTACAGGTTTGTATCCACAAAGATTCCTTTAATCTCATCAGCATCTTTTTCTGTGAAACCTAAAATATACACATAAGGAGACAGATACACATAGTACATGGCATTACGAGTAAAAAGCTTTTGGACAGTTTGTGTCTATTTGTGAGAAGGAAAGTCTAGCATACCAAACTGCTGCAGAGAGTAAACAGCGTCCTGCATGTGGATCCAGAATCGCAACCTCCCCAGAGAGATGGAGTCGTAGGTGATGGTCAGAGGGAGCTCCATGGAGGTGCTGTTGATTTCCTTCAAATACAGACATTCACACATAACCATTTCCTTGAGTGTTAGCGTTCTGTTCTTATTCTTAAGCTTTTCACTTTGCTTAAGCTCAGATGACAAAAAGAAACCTTTCACACTTAGCCCAACAGCCACTTATGATGTGTTGCAAAACATTAATTTAAAATGTAAGAGCTTACCACAAGGTCTTTGACCCGGTTGCTGAGTTCATCAACAAATAGCAGAGGTAGATAAACCATCTTTTTACCATTTCTGATTCTGAAAAACAGGTGAAATAAAGCATACTGTGATATCTCTGGACTCAAATTACCCAAATCAGCTCCAAACCACACCCAAACATTTTCATTCTAAGATGGTGTTTTTTCTGCTTCTTACATCCTGAGGTATCTGTGGACATCACTGGGGAGGGATTCTCTGTCAAACAGGAAGTGGTCACCCACAATGTTAAGTGTCAAGCGAGAGCGCCAGTGGGAAACCGGGTGATCTGACATTGAAGTGGGACCATCTCCAACATCAGCACGCCGTTTCTTCTGCTGAGCGTCTTCTTTCTGACCCTGTGGGATTGCAGTGACAGATGAGTGCAAAGAAATCTTACTCTCAGATCAAACTTCCAACCGGATACCAAAGTTTTGCTTTTCCAATCTAATATAATGTATTTGCTCTCTTATTTGTTTAGCTAGCTATTTATTAAAAGAAACTACTTTCTCAAAAGTTCCATCTCAACATTGGAAACTTCTTACCTGTGTTTTATCCTCCCCAGATATTAAAGAGATTTCAGGTTGCTTGGGGACCATGTATGTCGTGAGCGGAGCCACTAAGTGGACATGTTGTGGATCCTGCCACGGAGTGAAGCCAGCTTGGTGGACAAATATGAGTGCGTATAAAGTCCCATTGTTGCGGGTCTTCTTGGGGAGGGACACATTTACAATCCTGCAAAAAAAGAAAAAAATAGAGAGAAAGGAGGGAAGAAGAAGGAGGAGAGAAGGCACTTCAGATAATAATACACTTTGTTTGAGACTAACACTCATGTGTAGATTTTTCACAACTGGAATACCTTTATCTTAAAAGTTTGTTTTCCATAAAGTTCATCAAATGTCTATTTTTAAGCACATATGCAGGGATCAGAAGTATGCACTCATTCACAGGGGCTTGTCAAAGTTCAGTATTACGCTACCTATTCACAGCTGAATTTGGCTAAGCCAGTCACATCCAAAACCAAAGATAATTCATTTTCCATGATTGCCCTGTCTTGAATCCCAAGTCAAAATCTTAAAGATAAAAGTTTAACCAACCTCTCAAATTTGGTGTTGACATCAAAGTCTTCCTCTTTGTGGATCAGTGTATGTCCTCCCTCTGCATTGGGCCGCAGTGCAGTAAAGATGCTCAGCTGGACACAGAGCAGCAATAATATACTATTACAATCATACCACTTACTACTGGCCTCCTAGGCTCCACCCCACCCCACCCCCCCCCACACACAGCTGAACAGAAAACACAGTTTATTGGTTTTGATGGGTGGGAGGATAAGTCCATTGACTCCTCTACATTTACCAACCTGCAGTTTTGGGTTCCCAGCCAGGAAGGGTATGATGCAAGTCTCCCCTTTAGGTTTGTCACAGGGTTTCGTGTACACTATCCCATACATCACCCAGCAGGTGTGGAGCACGTACACCACAAACACCCCCACTATCAGGGTAGTGAACGATGTTTTAAGAAACATGATGCCGGTGTTGTCCCGTTACGTTGTCTCGGTCAAACCACTGTGGAACAGGGCCATATGTCTGAGAGAAGTCAGAGACAGAGTATATGAAGTGATATCCTGAAGGGGGATATCGATATTTGAACACTTAAGGCCTCACAGACATCATTGAGAGCCGTTATTGTGATATTTTTTAGCCTGGCTACAGTCACAAAAGTCTAATAGGTCTGCACTGATCATTTGTTGTTTTTTTATTAATGTTAAGCAAGAGGATGAAAGTCACCTCTCTTACCATGATATGTCTAATGTAAAGTCATTTTTCTAGCGTAAAACCAGGACTTTGTCAAGTGTGGGATGAAACCGATCAAGAACAAATTCCACAGCTTGCTCATCCAGTTTTGCAGTTGCTAGACTACAACATGCAGACAGCTGAAACAAAAGATGAGAGGAAGAGGGACCTCCTGCCTCCACAGAGCATGATGGTGGGTGATAAGGGTACAGGCAATGCTCAAACAAGACAATAACAAATGTATTTTTATATACACTATAGCAGCTAAAATAGAGAACACCATATTTTGTAAAGCTACTTCGGTTCTTTTTACCACTTGTTACACCCCATGAGAAAGCTTTATATTCGTTCCTGATGATAGTGATTAAGTGCAACATCACCATAAGTAAAAAGGCTATAGATAATCCAACACCCAAAGATGGGGTTAGTTTCGGAATCGTGTTGCCATCCACATGGTTGCATCTTTATGTTATCATCCACGTAATGGCTCAATGATTTGTTTTCTGATGTGATCAGACCTACCAATCTTTCAAACCGATTTCTGTCAAATACATTATGGCAAAGTACTCGTGTTGGTTTAAGTCTTTGATATTGAACGTACCGATGTTTAATGTGGCAAGCTGTCAGTGACAGGACACCCTCAGCTTCGTCATTGGCTGGTTATCCGTCTTTTCACTTTACAGACCCTGCCTAGTAAACAGACGCGGCAGCATAGTGTCTTCAAAGTACTCCACCGTTTGATGCTGAAAACAGCTGCTGGCTACTCGACTATCCTCCCCATTGAAGAAAAAGCCTGGTCTACACAATGGACTGTGTGGTCTTCACAGTGATTGTAAACTGGAAGTGTGAGGTGGATTACAAGAAACTGTACTTCCGCCTTACGCTTCCTGGTTGAAACCATTCGCGATAACGCGGAACACCGCGAGATTTGATCTGACCGTTGGATCTTACGCGCTGTACTCGAAGTTTCATCAACCCTTGAACAAGACGTAGGAGGGTTTTGAACGCGCAGCAACAACTAAGAAGTCCTTCGAAAATTGTCTGCGGTGTTTTGATTAGATGAGGTTTCCAGGTTATATTTTCCATTTTTAAACCATATAGTTAATCCAACGATGATCCCTCAAATCCCCCCTTTGTGTGGCCTTTTGCGACTGAAACCAGGTGGGTGTACAGTGAACACCTTTACCATTATCAGCTTTTCTTGTAATCTAATGTTGTTTCATTCATGTCAAAATCGACTGCCGTGACCCGGATTCGAACCGGGGTTGCTGCGGCCACAACGCAGAGTACTAACCACTATACGATCACGGCTAGCTATCCAACTGAAAGACTGCTTGCATCTGGAGACTACATGCTACGGCCAGTGGTGGATTAATGCACAGGCTTACCTGGGCTGCAGCCTGGGGGCCCCACATGTGCAGGGGCCCTAGGCTCCAGCGGCGTGATTCGTATCCTATGGGATCCCTGCTTGATTCTCTCTCAGCTCTTGAAAACAACAAGAAGCATTTAATATGGTTTCATTTATTTTTTTTAAATATTTTATCAATCATTTTTAATCAAAGAAAAAAAATCATTTGATTTTTTTTATATGGACTGTTTACCATCAGTTTGCTGTTATTTATGCAGAATATGCATTTTCTTTTAATCAGACTTTAAAATATAAGTTATTCAATATTTATTTATTGACTGGATTTACTGCCAATTTGCTGCAAACAAAAATAAATATTCATATCGTTATCAAGAGGTCTGTCGTTTACATGTTGTGGCAAGTCACCTGTTTGTTTTGGGCTTGTTTCCTTAGAGCTGGTCGCCTATTTCCATAGCGAGACATAGCAGCATTGCCTGGAGCTTATACCTGTGCTGGGATATCATGAACTATGGTAGAGGGGCCCACAAAAAGAATAGCCTAGGGGCCCATGACTAGCTTAATCCTCCTCTGGCTACGGCTGATGTTTTTTGACCGATTTGACAAGATCGATCTCATTGTTGCTCCAGAAAATAACTTGTTTCATACATATTAAGAAAAAAACTGTATTTTTGTAGGAATTAATAAAAGCTTTATTTTTCTTTTGTGTCAAGTTTCCCTGTTTAACTTACCATACATTCACATCTGGAAAAAATGAATATTCATTTTCTAGTCCAAAAATTTTTGCACTATATTTTTTGAAAAGTGTTAAACTTTTCTTATTTTTAGCACCTTTTCCTAAGTTATAGCTGATTTATCTTAATTTTTACTTATATGATTGATTTTTTTTGATGATGTTGCAATCGTTCACATATGTACTAAATGCATTTTTTTTTTTTTTTTTTTTTTTGACGACTGTGACACATCTGGAATGCCAAACTTCTTCTTAACCAAAACTGTTAAAGCCCCTGTAATCACAGGGGATTGAACAGTTCAAATAACCCCATTGCTTTCAGCCTAACAATATAACTTCATGGCTGCTTTAGAAGAAATGCATGCTGTGTTCTGCTAGCTAAATGTTTTAAGTGTGAAGCAGCTGAGCTGGAGAATCACAGTTAACCTTTATAGTTACACTTCTCATTTGACTCCACCTTGTGGGCCCTACTTACCTGCTGGCTCTAGTGTCTGTGTCACTCTGCAATACTCCATCAAAATTGGCAGTGGTGATATCTATACATGTTATATTACCACAAAATCAGTGAGTCCAAGAACAGGAGAATATGATGGCTCATAGGAATGCTGTAAATGCAGTAAATACTATGACAGCCTGTTGACCAGTCATGGAGCTGCGAATGTTTTGACTGTGGGTAAATTTTTGCCAAGGTGCACATCAGGCTACATATTTGCTTTCTTTGCAGATGCACCACTCCAAAAACCTGTACGGTGTCGATGTGTTGCAAAAAAGAAAACTAGGCCCGAGATTAAACTTCAGGCCTCTTTTGAACTTTGGCGTTGGATTGAAGTTGAAAGTTTAATTTAAGAAATTTTGAACAATGGCACTCTGCAATTTTCCTTGTAAATGCCTCCTATTTAAAGACTTTTTGAAACAGCTCTGGAAACACCAGTTCTAGTGCATTTAAAGTGAGGATGTCTAGAGCCTGATCTCAAGCATATTGCGAAACCCATTGAAGCAATTTTGATTGATTAAGTGATGAAGTTGATGATGAGAAAATAACAAAATATCAAATGGTAAATTGATATGAGACACTAGGAACTGCGCTTCTAAAGGTTACTGTCATTTTTCTCAACAGCATGTCTAGGCAAGTGTTAAATGTAATTCATTGCCATCGACCTGAATATACAAAGCAATCACCGATCAAAGTTGAAGAACATTTTGGGAAAGGCAAAAAAAAAAAAAAGAGGCCAACGTTTTCTCTAGTGATGTGGATAAGACTGCAAAGAAACCTGTGCCTTAAAACACTTAATGGGTATGCTAAGTAAAGTAATACATTTATTTCCGTCCAAACTAAATTAAAACACTATCACAATCGTGAAACAACATTCACTCTGAATGAAAATGTTTCACTATTGTGTCTCGCCTGAAAAATCATCATAGCGCGTGAAAACAGTGACACCAGTTAACTCAGACTCCCAGAATGCACTCTGAAAGCGGAAATGACGAGAGCTCCATGGAAACAGTAGACTGGCGTGCTAGCCTCAGAGAGGAAAAGCAGAGTTTAGAGAGATTTTGAATCTGCACCACCACAAACAGGACTGATAATTTAATTCCTCTTGTTTATTGCATCTTATGAGGATGAGTCGTACGCCAGATGCAAGAGCAAGGTAAGTCGGTGTCCGATTGTTCAACTAAACCCTGAACTAACGCTTTTTTTTTTTTTAGCAAAGGAGCTGTTGCACGTTACAGTTAGCGTTTCCACAAATGAGCCGGGATATCTTGGGTTAGCTATCATTTCTTCCAGGTATCATCTTTTATCGGGCTTTACACTTACTTCGGGAATAGCACATTTTGAATTGAGTGCTCATGAACAAATAGTGATGTTGTCTTTGCGCAAAGCCACAACAAGATGCCCATATGAATGTAAGTTTACATGATCTGTTTGGGAAGCTACACGGAAGACCCGGTGTCCGAAACAGTTAATCAAACTTATAGTTTTCTGTATTTAATGGACGTTCAATGAAGCGCCTGAGCCTGTTGTATTATTTCATGTGTACACGCACATTTCAGCTGTTATGGTTATCAGTTCTACTTCACACTGGCTTATAAAGTTAAAATTGTATAACCAAGAAAGAACTACATTAACAAAACAAATAAATAAATAATTATTTAAAAAAAAACTCTTGACTTTGTGGATTGTTATTGTCAGTTTCTACGCCAAAGCTCTGTTTGATTACTGTTGTTCTCCAACCTTGTCAGGGACAACCAGACAAAAAAGATCCAGGAAAACATCACCAATGTGGAGAAACATTTTGGAGAGATGTGCCAACTGTTTGCTGGTTATGCCCGTAAAACAGCTCGACTACGAGACAAGGCCGATCTTCTGGTACGAGAAATAGGCGCATATGCAGACACAGAAACACCAAACCTTAAAAAAGGGATGAAACAGTTTGCTGACCACCTTGCGAAGATTGAAGACTATCGCCAGGCTGAGGTAAGACAGACTGCAGTATGTCCTTTACTCCTGCTTTGACCTCAACCATGACTGCTGAGTGCCAGCTGTGACATGGTGCAAAATCTGACATCAACGTTTTTGCCTTACAGGTGGAAAGACTTGAAGCCAAAGTCATTGAGCCGTTAAAAAGCTATGGAGCTGTGGTGAAACGTAAAAGGGTAAGCCATGCCTTGAGCTGCAGCTTTGTCAACTTATTCACTGTCTTTGTTCACTATCTCCCTTGTATCTCCCTGTAAGCAAAGTCACAAATAAAAAAAATATTTTCTATATGTAGGGTACTGAAAAACTGAGTTTTACAGTTTCATTGTTACTCCAGGTTTCATATTTAAATGATAGCTTCATACAAAGGCAGAAAAGCTTGAGCAGCAGCCATTGACAAGATGTGAGTGGTGTGCGAAGGGTTGCCTTAAAATGTATGTAAATCAGATGTTCTTAAAAATATGCAGTAATTATGTCGTGAAATAGACTGAATTAATCAGACGTCTGATTAACTGGGTTGAATATTGTCATGTTCAATTAATCTGCATTGATGACTTTTTTTTCTATTCGAGGAACTAATTAAAAGTCAGTAAAACATACAACTTTCAAAATTAACTGTGTTACATTAAAATATGCATGAAATGAAGGATATGGAACTGTTTTTCTTTCAAACGCAAAACAACAACAGCGCAATATCGACTATTGACATTATACATCCATCTTGGCCAACCTCCTTTCTTTTTTTAATTTATTTTTTATAAGGTTTTTTTTGTCTCTTTTGGCTTCAATCAGAGAGCATAGGACAGACAGGACAGGCAGTGGATAGAGCAGAAAACAGGGGTAGAGTGGAAAATAACCAATGGGAAACAGGCTACCCGTTCAGGGCGAGCCCCATGGGGTGCAAATTAGATCGCTGGGTCATCTGCGCCCCCTGCCCACCTTCTTTTTAAATATACAAGTTTTTTTTTCTTCAGTAAACTAGTAAGCAACTTCTGAAACATGCTGTGTTCTGGACAAATGCATTCAACTGTCGCTGTTGTGATCATTCATTGCCACATGAGGGCACTGTTACTTTATGATGATATTGTACAAGCACACTAGAGGGCCTCCTTGACTTTGCAAAAACTTTCCTCTTCCAGCATCAGGCTGTGACCACATTCAAAACACGCTTTACAGAGTAAAAAGTGTCAAGTTCAGTCTGCATCAGAGGTTGCCATAAATAACCAAATAACCCAAGTTTACCCATATTGTCTGGCCAACAATAGTTATAAAGTAAAGTCAGAGAGTAATCATTTTCTTATCTTGAGAAGAAAAAGTCTTAAAAGAAAACCTGTGCTCATTGCATATTTGACTGTATATTTAATATAATTAAACAACAATAAATTTAAAGGTTTGTCCCAAATTAAGTAACTTTAAGCAGATCAAAAAAAATTACACTGCTAAACTTAATTCAGTTCTTTGTGTTGTCATTTCTGATACAAATTTTGGTAGTTTGATAGAAAATTGAAAAAAAAAAACCTGCATCACAGGGTGTTCCTACAGCTTCAATCTAGCGACACTAAATTACACCAAATCTTCACGAAATCATATCAAAAAGTATCCGAAAAACAGTTTTATTGCTCATAAAGACAATTGTGTGTTTGTGTCCTTGTGTATCCATGCAGGATGATCTGAAGACAGCTCAGAGTGCCAGAGACAGAGAGGCCAAACAGATGGCTCAGCTCGAGAGGACCAGACAGAGAAACCCCTCCGACAGGCAGATCATTGTATCCTTGTCTTTTTTTCTCAAGTTTCTCTCTATCAAACAGACAAAAGAGTTTTCTTTTAATGGACTTCATTTATAACAGTGTGTACCTGTTTGAGTTTTTGTACCAGGATCCTCCTGCAGTTTTAGAATAAACAGATGACAGAAGCTCATCTTTCCTTCCTCTTTTCCTTAACCTAGTCTTCAGTCTCAGGTTTGTCCCCATGTAGCCTTTGCATCTCATTGCTGGTGATGTTACACAATGAAGGTGAAACCCATTTCTTCTACACTTTAAAAAGAAAGTGTGACTACTGCAGCTGGGTGGATGGATGTTGAATGACAGCTTCTTATTCATATATTTTTATTAGCTGTAAAACACACCATAGTTTGAATATCACTCACTCTGAAACCCTATTAAAGAAGTTTGTCATTGTCAAAATAGTTGTACACAGGCCAAAGCAATTACACCTGCACACCAACAGAGCTTCTGTTTCTGGTTGTAAATTTGATGCAAGCACATGACACAAATATCCAAAGTGCAGGTGTCTTAAGTTGCCCTTGCTTTGGTGTGTGTATGTTTGTTTGATCAAAATGAAGCAAAGGTGTAAAACACAGTTTTCTGACTGATGAAATCACAAAGCGACACTTGATTCCTGTGTGACACTGATGCTTTCTGAAAAAGCTCCAGTCAGAACCTATTGTGCTGTAAGTTGAGGATTCATTTTTTTTCCTTCCCCTCAGGCTGAGAGCGAGCTCCAGAGAGCCACTATGGATGCCACACGGACTACAAGACAACTGGAGGAGACCATAGACGAGTTTGAGACACAGAAGATTAGGGACATTAAGGTCTACAGCCACAGACTTTCCTCCAAAATTCAAACGGAACATTTCACTGGTTAAGAAATACATGTCAGTTGAGGCAGTGGGTGGCAGTGAAGTGAAACCAGACAATGATGATTTGGAGTTTTGACAGCTGCCCACATCTCTCTGTCCTCCTTCAGTCGTTTGAAAGTATTCATGCTTTGTCATTTCAGAAGTCTTTTTTCATTTGTTGTGGTCACCAGACAGTTATGATTCACTCAAGACTGAAATATTATTTTTGACTTCCCCTTTACAGAAGATCTTTGGGGAGTTTGTGACAGTGGAGATGGCGTTCCATGCCAAGGCTTTGGAGGTGTACACGCTGGCCTACCAGAGCATTCAAAGTGTGGATGAAGAGGAGGACTTGGAGGTGGGCTCATGCACCAGTCATTGACCTACAGGGCTGACAGTTGTACCTATTGCCTTCATTTAGACTTAAGCAGTTCAACAATCAAGAGAAAAGTGATGGGTTGTTTGTTTTACCAAGTTGGCAGAGCATGCCCCAAGCATGCAAAGGCAAAACAGTGAAACCCATGCTCGGTCGAGTTTTTATAAAAGGAAGAACTTGCTGCTCTTTGTCATTTAAAAAAAAAAACCTCTGCACTTTGAACTTTTGATAAGACAAAGGGTGTTATGTTGGATCTTGGAAATTCTGCTAGGACTTTTTCACAGCCTTCTGGTGTGTTTTTAGAGGATTCATGTATTGGTGGTGTAATGAAAAAAAAATGTTTTCCCCCATTCTGTTTAAAATGAAACCAGTTTAAGCTATTGTGACCTTGTGCACCTTTTACTCATTGACTCATAGCTCATACGCACTAGTCATCTGGTCCGCACCCTCTAACTGATGTGGTGGCTTTGATGTGAGCTGGGGTGAATCTGCACCATCCGAAGTCCTGCTGGGTCCTTTTCTCTATTTACTTTTTGGTCTGGGTTGTTTGCCGAACTATTCTTAGACACAAAGCCTGTTGTTAAGAAAAAAAAACAAAGTATCGGTGCTATTCAAGCAAGCGAGGTTCCTCCTGCAGATGCCCTCGTGCTATTTTCCTCCACCCCCCGTCATCTCATCTGTGTGTTTTTGCACTGAATCATCTTGCTTCCATTCATATTGAAGCGAAACTCCTCACCCAGACGAGGCTGTTTTTCAGTGACTCATAGAACAAAGCATGGGAGATTGAATCATTTGAAAGATGCACAATGACAGGCATGAAGATAATCCTGATCAGGACCGCTTGCGGAATTCATTTTCTACACAGTGAAAACTATCAGTGAGGTTGAAGTGGCAGTTTGTTGTGTTATCAGAGGCATTCTTTCTAAGCTGCTGTGTTTATGGTTGCCAGCTTGGTAGTTGATTTGCTGGATATTCCAGGTGTGTTTTTACTCCTGACTGTCTACATTTCACAATAGTTTCGTATGAGCTCAACACTCGTCGAGCTCACTTCTTTTGCACATTCATAGCCTCTTCAAAGCTTCACTTCATTTTCATCTTGCATCATATTCACTCCAAACATAAAGATTACAGATGGGTGTGTAGGCATTGCTTTGATCCTCCTGTTTCTCTTTAGAAAAATATTGCGCCCACTGTCTTTGGCAGGTGTTCAGGAGCTTGCTGCACCCCCCTGACTACCAGCCACGCTTAGACATAGTGCGAGCTAATTCCAAATCATCCCTGGATCAGACCGGCTCCTTCCTGAGTACTTCAGGGACCTTACAGGTATGAAACAGACCTAAGATAGATTATCCAGAGAAAGTTTACTGGCAAAGTTTCTGTCATCACTTTTTATATTTGTCAGTTGCAAACATTCCATTGTGATGATGAAATAAACTAATTCCCTTTTCAAAACCTTCCTCATACCAGCAGCTGATCCTTAATAACTCTGTGTCTTGTAAGACCTGCTATGAAATGTATGCACATGTCATTGCATATCAGTCACACTGGGCTTTTTTTTCTAGGTTTGTTTTTTCCCATCATCTCAGAAATGGTTCTGCTCTAACTTGTTTTGGGAGTTACCTTGTAAAAGGTCTTAACAGCTAGTTCCTCAAACATGTAGAGTACTATTTTATATCTTTATAAAGTTGTATTTTCTTCCTCTTAACTTTTCTACAGATGTCCAGATTACAGCTTGCAGTGGCACACAACAGTTTGAAAAAATCTGTGGAAAAAATGCCGTCACCGTTTAATATTATACTAACAAGAAGCGATGGGGACCAAATTAGGTACTTTTATAGGTACCGACCAAATTCTGTCTGTAGTACCAAGAACCGATTCACGTAAAATAAACGGTACCATGTGACTCAGAGTAGGCAATTTTCTGGACATGAATACAGCATTTCAGGTTTATATATTTGAGAAATAAATGTTAACTTGGAAAATTCAGAGATTTTATTATTAACAAATTTAAATTAATTACCACATAAACACAAACAAAATTACCGAAAATTGGTACAGTACCGTTGAGTACTGATACCAATTGCCGGGTACTGGGCATTGATATTGTCTTGTTTCAAATTTGAAAGGTATCCATCCCTACTTACAAAAATGCAGGCCATTTCGGAGGAAAACCAGCTTTGAAGGGAAAATTTGACAGCCTGGTCTTAGATAATAATGCTCCGTGCTTGTCTGCTTTGAAACGTTTGACATATTTATGTTCATATGCTGCCAAACTGCAAATTTGGACAACAGAACCGGGGGATTCTGTGTCTGCTCCTTCCTGGGTGTGTTCCCGTCTCTACCTGCATTCTCTCTGCTCTTAACCACATCCCTCATTAAAAAAAGAAATGTCCACTGAGCGGATGCACCAAACGTGCTTTAATGACTACCTGCTAAGTGTTTTAGTTGCGTAGTGACTGTTTATTTGTTGTCACAGCAACAAAGGGCCGGCAGCCGCCAGACGAGAAGGGAGGAGGAGGAAGAGGAGGATGAGGAGGATGAGGATGAATCTGAAGAGGAGGATGAAGAGGAGGACACAGATGATGAAAGTTAATTTGTACAGTTGGGGGGTATTAGAAAGGTGTGTTGTTGTTTAACAACCTTGTAAAAAAAGAGAGGCTGTGTCTTTGCCAAAGTCACCTGACACAGCTGGTGTGAGCAGTATTGTAGTGAAAGTGTGTTGTAGTTGAAAGATGTGGAACATGTTGTTCTTTACTAACACTGTCTTTAAACCTTGTCATTGCCTTTACTTTATTTTTTTATATAACACGCACAGCCAAATGGTCTTGAAGTATTTCATCATATTGCTTTTTATTGCTCCATGATACTCATCTTTTATGAATAAATCACTTTTCATATTTTGCATTCTTCCAGTAAATTGCTGTTCTATAATAAGTACACAGCGTACCCTCACTCACTTTGCATAAAAATGCCAGCAGAGCGCTTGATTGTTATTTTAGAAAATTGTTCGGAGAGTGAATCAGTGTAAGTGACAGTAGTTACATGACGGCCGCTGTTGAAAGTGACTCATCTCCTCCACAGACATGCAAAAGTGGTACAAATGAAGCTGGGGACATTTTGCACCACAGAGCCTGTGCTTTTCAGTTTATGTGTGTGTGAGTGTGTGTTACAGTGTGTGTTGTCTGTCACAGTGAAGGCTGCTGCCACTGTGTCGGCTGATGGCTCCTGTGTCTCTCTTCTTGCATGAGTCATCCAACACATTCATCATTCTTCAGCTGCCCGTGTCATGATGAACATTTTTCTGCCTCTGGACGCATACACAGAAGCATTTCTTAGGAGTAAAAACAAGAAGCACCTGAAAAAGAAACAATACATGCACTAACACACATGCTCATTCTGAATTTGTGTCATCTTTTGCAAGGAGAAGCAGTATGTTTTTTCATTGTAACAGACATCGAGCCTTCCAAAACCTCCCTTTCAGCAACACAGATTGTCTCAGTGACAGCGCCAGATAAAAGCTGTGTGGGTGGTGTGTCATCAACCCTTTGTGCAACAACACCTTAATGCACATAAAGGTTAATGTGTATGCAAACACAGCCACGCTAACACGCGCGCCTGCATCGGTTTGACTTTGGTGTACCATGGATCTGAATGGCCAGTGTTGCAATGAGTCATCGCCCATAAAGCGTGTGTTTGTGTGAGTCAGAGGTTTTTCCAATCGCAGGTGAGCCTGAAAGCACCACTCCCTGATCACAAAGAGAAAGAATGGATACAAGATTGATCAGTTAGAAGCATTGGTCTGAAGGAAACAGAGAAGTTTAAAAAGATTTAAGGGTTGAAGGATTCAAGAATTAGTTCTGAGTCATTGGCTGTGAAAAACAAACAAACAAGGATACCCATGCAAAGAACCAGATGTGATGAGAAAGGAGGAGGAGGAGGAGGAGAAATCTGGGACAGTTGGGAGAGGTCAGTCATAACCTCAGGTCCTTATCGTTGACTCTGACTCATTGCCCCTCAGCAATCATGCCACTCCTAACAAATCTATCACCAATGGCACATGTCAACCTCTGCACAAACTCCTGCATGCACTACCTTCCCCTGGAGACTTGTGTGCCACTGATCTCACTTTGCCATGAGCTTCCTCCTGTGCCACAGGTTCCTCTCATTTAGACAGTGAACTGGATTGCTTGTGCCTTCAGATGTTTCCCATAACCAGCTGTAAATGCACCTGGTGTCACCACAGGAGAGGAGCTAAATGCACATAACTTTAAATTTGACACACCTTTGCTTTGAAGTCTTAAACCTTGAATTGTGCCCCACCAGAGGGTGCTGTTTAGGTATCATCTCACCTAGACTGTTGGATTTGGGAAAGGGTGATGTGGAGACAATGTGTTCCTTGAAACCTCATGTTAATTGTGTGTGTGTTACCTGTCACCCCTCTGAAAAAGAAGACTGCACCCAAAGCCACAAACTGACCTGTGAGCTGTTTGACAAAAACTTCTAAACATGTGAGGTATTCTGTGTGTGTGACACTTGAGTGAAGTTTATTGCTCACAGTAAAAACTGGAAACTCCCTCGTTAAATAGTTTAAAATTAAAAGTGCAATCTCGTTGCTTGTTTTAAAACATGAATATTCAACCTCTGATCTGATAGAAATACGTGTTATATTCAGCAATCCTCTGTACACTCCCCTCCATATTATCTGCCTTTGTGTATGAAGCTGTGAACTCTCCTGTGACAATGAACACAGAATGAATCATAGGTCAGCCATAATGGAGTCAGTATCCTTGGTGCAGAGCTCTGATTGGCTCTTCAACAGATCAGACGTACAACAAAGTGAGGATTCCCTCCTCTCCCCTTCTGACTCATCTGCAGTCAACTCTTATGATGAGGGTGCATTTGTGTGTGTGTGTGTGTGTGTGTGTGTGTGTGTGTGTGTGTGTGTGTGTGTGTGTGTGTGTGTGTGTGTGTGTGTGTGTGTGTACGGCTGCAGAAGGGACAGACATGAAAGTAAAGGTGTTGTTTGTATATGTGTGAATATACGTCCCAAGACATCTTTGTGCAGGCGTTTTTGGCCATAGAAAATAATGTGATCCTGTGTGTGTGTGTGTGTGTGTGTGTGTGTGTGTGTGTGTGTGTGTGTGTGTGTGTGTGTGTGTGTGTGTGTGTGTGTGTGTGTGTGTGTGTGTGTGTGTGCGTGTGTGTGTGTGCGTGTGAGAGAGAATGTATATGTCAGTACAGTATATGCATATGAAAGTATAGGTGCATGTCTGCCACACAGTCCCACAGTACAGTTGTTTGGAATATTTGATACAGTGCCGTGCTGGCGGCTGTTATAAAATCAAGAGGCAGCATAGCCGGAGTGTGACTCACACACTGACTCACTGACAGCGCTGCCGTGGCGTGTGTATGTTTCCCTGTGTGTGTGTGTGTGCGTCTCACACTCTGTGGCTCCTCTGGCAGACCTGCTGTGTGTTGCTGGTGTTCTTAGAACTCTGAACCCTGATACAGTCCCTGGAGTTCACACCAGCAAATAAGGTTACATGTGTGTGTGAGAGGCAGTGTGTGCGTGTGTGTATTTCTTCTTTCCTGAAAAAGCTCATGTGTTGTGACTAGAGAGTCATTTTTCAAGAAGTCATAAGAAAATTAATTTTGCATGTACATTTTAAGGCATTTTAAGTGTCTGTGAGATGCTGTGATCATTTGAATTCAACCAATCAGAGATATCACAGTCGGATAGTCCCAAACAGAATGGGTATGTGCAAATGCAACAAGGAATATGGTCCAGGATCAAATTAAAAAAACTATAATGTTACAGAGTCAAGAAGGTGCTGTACCTGACTGACATGAATACCCCTTAAAGCTAGGATGGATTGTAGCAACAGTAGAGGTTGTAAAAATGATTCTGGTGTTTTGGTCCAAAAAGCCAACAAATCAAGCACAGCAGCATTGTTTCCAGGCTCTCATAGCCCCTCTGTTCAGAACGCTCTGATTTAGTGGGCGTGGCCTTCATATGTAAATGAGCCACCGCTGATACCGCCCCGCTCTTTTGCGTCACAGAGAGCGGCGCCACAAGCTCCGAGTGCACAATGTTTAGAAAACAGAGAAGCTCGTTTACCGTAACATTACAGGCTAAAACAACAGGCTAACCGCAGCTAAAGTTAGCATCCTGAAGCTAACACAGAGACAGGGGACACTGAGGAAAAGCTCTCGCACACAGCATTTAAAATACTCACATTTCCAGGGTGCAAGGTTTGTTGGTGGATGGTTGGTAATGCGCCTGGATTCAGGACCAGTCTATTTGCTAGCCCTCTGTTGTACTGTCCAAAGTTGGAAAAGCAGACGGCAGTGAAGTGACTAGCACACACATGCACAGTTTTACTTAGTGTAGCTGGCACATTTCCTTGATAAATGAACTCTAGCCACTTAGTCTTGTTTTCTTCCGAGATGAGAAGCTTGTGCATGGAACTGTGTGGCTGTTTACAACCAAAAACAGAGCAGTAATGGCTGCTGGAGCAGCAGCGGGGAAGGGGGTCCGGGGGGTATCTGCTCTGGTGACCAACCAGGTCAGACTTGCTCCTGATTGGTCAAAAAAGGGGATCCCTGACGTCAGCAAATCCCCAAAATCCAAACAGCTTGTTTTAGGTCAGGATTTTACATTTACAAGCACTACTAAGTACAGGTTTTGTCATTAAATATCACATTTTGTGGGCTGGGAGGAAAGCCAAAGACCCACAAATTTCACTAAAAGACTCAATAAAGTGATTCTTGCATAATATGGGACCTTTAAAGACAAACTCAAAGCTAGAAACAAGGAAACGAACACAGAAAATGAGAGACAAAAGGAGAGGACACATCAACTCTGCTGACAAAAATATTCATAGATTATCTAGAAGTGATCAAAACAAGATCAAAATCTATAACCAGAGATGACAAGTTAAAAGATGTTGCCTCAAAAAAGGGAAGTAGCTGGTTTCTCCTCTCTTTCTGAAGGTTTTTGCATAATTGAGTTAAACCAAGATTGCACGTTCTCGTGTGCAACTCCAAAAGTGCTGTATGTGCACTCCCAGTCACGTGTTTGTTATTAAGATATGAAACCTCAAGCTGCTCTGGAATGCCCTCCTGACATGTACGCAACAGCCACCGTTCTTCCCGTTTCCCATATTTACACACTGACATGACAGGCAGCCATGGTATACCCAGTGTCAGGGGCAGTAAGTCATAACAGTTAGTGTACAGTATCTGTCCTGCATTCCAGGATCACAGGTACAGATATAAATCAGAGGATGCCTCGCACTGAACAAGCACACAATGCAGTTGTGTAAATCTGTACAAGTCAACATTGTGCTGCTGCAGTATATCATCTGATGATGATAAAGCAGAAAGTGACTTCTTATTTACTCTTCCATGCCTGATAGTGGCTTCAGTTGGATGTCCCCGCTCAGCATAAATCACCGTTTGTGAAGAAAAAGAGGGAAGTGAGAAACCTGGTGGGAGTGTGCGCTCTCCTGAGAGCTCTTTACGGCCCTGTATCGAGTCATATATTCATCCAAAAATAACAGACCTGGAAAAGGTCACGCTCAAAAAAACGGAGCTGTCCATCCCGTTATTTAGTGCAGCAAGTTCGAGTGAAACAGACACATGGAAGTAGATTTAAGAGTTAACTTCTGTAGTGCTCAACGTTCATGTCTGTGTTGTGAACCTGAAATCCATCTTTGACCTCATACTCTTCCTCTCAGCCTTCCCTCCCACCCCCTGTGGCTGTTGTTAATGATTTCGAAATCATCCCAGTTCAAAGCAAAGAGAAGGAGAGAGGGAGTCAGAGTGTGTGTGTGTGTGTGTGTGTGTGTGTGTGTGTGTGTGTGTGTGTGTGTGTGTGTGTGTGTGTGTGTGTGTGTGTGAGAGAGAGGACAGACTTACATCTATGTGTTGCGCAAGATGCTTATCACACAGAGCTGAGCTGTGATCAGTGAGGGAGGCCTTGGCTCGGGCCTGTTCAGGAGCTCACTGTAGTTTCAGCCTTGGCAAGCCGCTGTGAGTGTGCGTATGTGAGTGTGTGTCTGTGTGTTCGCCTTGTTTTCCTGTCCCGCGCCTCTCACTGCTCGTCAGCCTGGTATCAGAGGGTCATAATAGACCTGTTTGTGTGTTGGCCAACCTCCTGCCAGGTCAGCAGCAGGTGTGTTTTGAGTTGCTCAACCACTTCCTAGTATAACACTTTATAACACTTCCCTTCACATCTATCAACCTGTTATCTTTACTGTATCTTCTCTACAGTCCATTATAATATAAACACCTTTGTGTACTTTAACTCCTCAAACATTTCCCCAACTTGGCTAAAGATTAATTCAACTAAGCTAAGCTGTCATGTAAGCTGTCATGTGAGCTGATCATTTGCAAATGAAGGAAAAACAAAAAAGTGGGAATTACCGAGAATTTTCCAATTTTTTTTTCATTTTAACTATGTCAAACAGATTCATTGTTGTTGAAATTTAGCTCTGCTTTACCATCCACTCTCAAGAGCAAAAAGACAGAAGGACAAAATACAGTATGTTGTAGATTCCTAGTGGTGAAGTTGACAGCTTGACGCTCCATTCCTTCAAATTCCACCTCCACTGACAGCACAAAAATAAACTCACATGAGATCTCCGCCAGTTTTGACTGTTTACTTGTTGAATGCAAATGTTACAAAAAGACAGATTCTACAAATGATCTCACTTAAAGTGGTAAAAGATGTGAAAAATAAGAAAGGCAAGTCAAGGTAAAAATAAGGTAAAAAAAACTGTCTCTGTCTGGAAAGTTTTAATAGTCTTGCCTAAAACACACGCATCTCCCTTTGTGTTTCAAAATAGAATCATTCAACAGGACACAAAAGTAAAAGCAGTTTCAATCCACCATCTTGAAAACATAAACCTATTATTTTGAATAATTAACATTAGCTACTAACATTAAATCTTTGTTTAAGCTCCTACAACTGTTTTAGGTGTATTTCACAGTCACGATCAAACTAAAAACTGGCACAATAAATATAAACAAGTTAGGTAATGCTCAAAAGCTTAAAATAATGAGTACAAAAAAGAAGCCTCACTTTTAGAAGTGCATAGATATTGAAGATTTTTAACTGTACAAGCAAAAAAGCTAAAAAAAAAAAAAAAATCTTGTCTTAAAGGTGAGATACGGTTCAAAGACTGTGAAGTGGCTGATTGTGAAAACATTGGTCATGAGGAGTTTAGAAAACACATTTGTCAGTCTTCTTGCACAACATCGACGATGTTCTTCCACATTTTGAAAATTCAGAACTAAGTGTTTCCCTTGAACATAATAGAGCCCCCCCTCCCCCCATCTCCTCTCCTCTTGCCCTCCTCGGGCTGAAAAGTAAAGTGAAACCAAAGACAGAATGTGACATGAGAAGCTGTCAGGCCCAGCTGGGGTCAAGCACAGGGGGTCACAGCTATGTCTGGAACCACCGAGTCACCGAGTGATGTGTTAAGTGTCTCTCAGGGACACTTTAGCACATGACAGCATGGTATAAAGAGAGGACAATGTGTGTGTGTGTGCGTGTGTGTGTGTGTGCGTGTGTGTGTGTGTGTGTGTAAAGAGAGAGAGAGGCCATTTACAATTTCTCCAAGGTTGAGAGGAGTCCCTTGCTAGTCCCTTGAGAACATCTCGTGCCCTTGTAGACTTTGCTGACCTCCAAATGCTCCCCCTCTGAATATCACACAGCATGTCCAAACACCGGCAGGAAGCCAGATACAGCACTCTGACCTGTCTTTTGAATCCATATACAAATAGACACTGTATTCTCACTCTTCTCTGATCAAATGTTGTAATAATTCTGTATCACAGTGTCTCAGATGCACAAATAAGTAAACCTAAAAATCTGACACATTACTACCATTTCACTACCTCTCCACAGACCACAAACTGAAAGATAAATACTAAAAATCTAAAAGACAGTGGGTTGTATCCACATTTCTGATAAGTCTGATTACTTTTTTACAACAGCTAGTTTTCAATGACTTCCCAACACTATCTTTGATGGTGTAACATCTACAAGAAGAAAAAAAGAAAAAATAAATCCTGAGTGTCTGTTATGAAGCTAAAGACAGTGTTAGTTTGCAATCACAGTAATTAGCTTAAGGCTAACATCAGCGGATGAAACTATGCTGTCCCAGTAGCATCAACAAAGTCACCAAAGCTAACTAACACTTCAGCCAACTTTAGCTAACTTCTAACTAGCACTAATTGGTAATTGTGGAAGATGTTACCAAGAAAATTGTGAAATTACAGAAATTTAATGTTAGCCGACATAGCACCAGCGCTACATTTACCTTAGGGCGTATTCAGACCTGGACTGTTTGGTCCACTTTAAACGGACCAGGGTTGTTTCCCACGCTGGTGCGGACTTTTCATGCAGGTGTGAATAGACACAAACGAACTCTGGTGCAGACCAAACAACCGGACCGAGACCCACTTTTTGAGGTGGTCTCGGTCCGCTTCCAAACAAACTGGTGCGGTTCGTGTTTCTCCGGTGCAGGTCTGAATACAAACCAAGGTCCATCCGAACTAACTACAGGAAACATGCGCCTTTTGGGCATATAGAGCCACCGTAACCTGACCTTCTTTGGTTCATACCTGATCCTCTGTCTTCTGTTTAGCCACACTGTTGCTAGCGTGTTGTGGATCAGGACACACGGCATTTAGGACTTTCATGTTTACCTCCATTTCCGGGTCTGTATTCTGTGTGCCGCCCTTTGTCAGTGCTGTCCAATGGGAGCACCGATCGTCACACGTGGATGTGTTTACAGAATATAGTCCACTTGCAAAAAGTACAATCTAAATACAAACCGCACCAAACAAAAAAAAAAAATAAATTCGGCTTTTGGTCCGGACCAAACAAGTGGACCAAAGGACTTTTCTGGTCCAAAAACAGCCTTAGCCAGAGTGTGATTAGCATAACTCCGTCAATGTTTCTTCTATCAGGAAAACCTCAAACAGCATTGGAAACCTAAGAAATCACGCTGTCCAGTGCTTAAATGGTTCATAATGGTAATGACAAGCATTTGACAAAGCCCCACAAAACAAAACACCGGAAATATTGGAGAAGTGCTAAACAGCTTCTGAACTCCTCAAGTTTTTTCCTATTTATAAACTCCAACTCTGACAGAGAGCTGAGAAGCTGTGCTTTCCCGTTTCAGCTGTGAAATTAAAATGTCATGCTCAATTACAGTGTTCTGTATCACTATAGTCCTGAAACATCACTTTCTTTTTTGTGTTTTTCTTCTTTTACATTAGCTAATACTTCTACACCAAGTGCAATAATTATTTATAAGATATTTAAATTCAAGTTAATGCACTACTTAGAAAAGGGGGCAAAGTAGAGAGGTATAGGGCATTTTCAGGACATTTGCAGCAACAAAATATGTCCTGAAAACTATAGCCTCAGTAGGTAAAGGGTTAAAGGCTAGCATTGGCCGTTTTTTGTGTAGCAAATAGGTTATTTTTGTCGTTTTTACACTTACTCTGTTATTATATACATTGTCTTTTTACCTCATCAGCTCATCAAAAAAGGCAACTGATAGCATTTTAGTTTCCCATCACTAGCATGATGTCAAAAGACAATAAATAAGATGAATAGAGGCATCGCAAATGTGACAGAGGAGCGACTCAACAGTTCTCATAAAAAGCCGCTAGAGGATATGGACAAAAAAATGTGTGAACATGTAAACAAGTGCTTTCACCTCCACACACAAACAATCCGTAGGCCATGAGACAGCCTGGGAACAGCTAGTCCACTAATGAGGTCTATCCCATGAGGATTTAGTACTGCACAGAGGAATGCAGGCTCTCCGCTCTCATGACTGACCTGCCCTGACACACACACACACACACACACACACACACACACACACACACACACACACACACACACACACACACACACACACACACACACACACACACACACAGCTACTTTACTGTCCAAGGCCTGCCCTCTTACACATGAATGAGAATTGATGGAAAGGAACCCAAGAATAGGGCTCTTGTAATGTGCTAGGTGCTGCACAAGAAACAAACATAACAGGCACACTGGGGAATTTGACACTAAGTTGAGACAAGAGCGAGTGTACGCAGGAAGAAAGGGGGAGCGGGTTGAGAAAACAGAACAAGAGGGAGGAATAAATAAACAAGGGCACAGCGGGGTCAGAGAAAGAAGGCAGCCCAAAGAGAGGGACACTCACTTGTGAGGATATGAATCTCAGAGTTTTATTTTCACGTAACATTTGTTCTCGAGGTTGGCTCGTGGTTTGGCAGTGCGAGCCAACTTCAGTGAGTTTACTAGAGCAGATCGGGTGTCTGAAGCAGACAGACCCTGTCGCTGGTGGCCTGTTGATGGGGCCTGCTGCTAACTGATAGACTGACAGCATGGGTGTCCATCTCTGTCACGACTCTCTCAGAGAACACGCAAATGAATTACACTCTGTAGAGTGAGAGTCTGATGAAGGGATTCAATCCAAGAATATTTTGATAAATAGAGTACTTTTGTAGTCATCTTTACACATTTCGCCTGTATCTTATTCAACAGTGAATTTAATCAACATTATGTTTTACTGCTTAGGTTATAAAACTTGAAATATTGTTAATATCAGACAACTCCGAATTTTTCTAGTTAGAATAGAAAAATAAATTCTAAATGCTTACATCACTTTTCAGAAATTGAACATGATGGTAATTGCTCGACTTTTAATATCAAATGACAACATTCTCATACTTCCCTGTTACAAAACATGATCTGAACAGAGGTGAAGTCATGCTGTGGATGATCTTTGCTTGGTTTAAAGACGCTGTGAGGAGGATCTGTTTTAGTTGGACTGCCTCACCACCTTCCGGCACAGAGTCTCACACACACTGTCGTCAAGGCATAACTTGAGCCGTATCACTCTCCTGTTTAGCTTTTCTTCTGCTCTTCTGTCCTTTTTCCGTCTGACAGTTAGGCTCCTTTGTCCATCATCACTACAAAATTAATTGACAAAATCATTTTCCGCAAAAATAAAAAAAAACAACCCCGGACCTCTTCTTCTCACTTCTAAAGTTCGTCGGCCAGCGCGGTGTTGTCATAGCGATTTAGACGTGCCGTAAATCAATCCAGTCCTGCTCAAACCTGATTGATTGGTAAGCTATGAAGTAGTATTTCAAATAACCTGATAATATCATTTTAAAGTGTGGATTACGATCAGGCATATATCTAGAAATAATACTTTTTCAAGATTACCCAGAAAGTCCTAACAGCTCTTTAAACGGGCAGCGATGTTTAAATAAAGAGGAATTTATCCCCCTGTTTAATATATTAAAATTGTGCTGTTTTAAATCAACAAAAGTAGTGCTTTTACTCAGAACAAAATGTTTTAAAGAGTTTTTTTTTCAATCAGCTGAACAAAGAGTGAAAGTTTTGTGGTGGGACAAAGACAAATACTATAATTACTCTGCCAAAACCACAGGTACACTTTTCTCACCAGACGTAACTTTAAAAAGGGTGAAAGCTGACCTCATAATAAGTTTACTTCACAAAGTTGTCTGGATTCAACATCTGTATATATTTCACTGTACAATGATTTCATGACAAAGATGGAGAAAAGAGGAAGCCTTACTTATTTAACCCTTGGACAACTGTTTATATCTATATCAAGCCTGTTGATGAGATCTGTCCAAGCTGCCATTCAAATGGTCTCATAGTCCAACATCTACCCCCTATCCATTATGGAGTCACTATTGTCACTATGCTTTACATTAACTGTGTAGTATGGTCTGCTGAGGACTACTCAAAAATCACCAGTATACATCCACTCTGCACCCATCCCTGGAAATAAACACAAGCCTCCTGCTAATCGTCCCAGTGTCACCCATGCGTAACATCATGTCACAGCCGCTGTGCACACAGAATACCTCATAGGCCTTTGTTTTGGAAACTGTAGCAAAGGTTTCCATGGAGCTTGTGTTTGATCTATTGCAATTAACCAAACCATTGATTGCACAATGCTTTCTCCTGGCTCGTCTCCATCAGTGGGCAGCCCCGGCTGGACAACTCATTCAACACTGCGCAAACCAGCGTTTAAGTGGTCTCTTCCCCTGAGTGATTTGTCCTTACATGGCCCAACAGGGATGAAAGTAGCACAGGCTGCTAAAGGAGGGCAGGGCAATAAGGATCATTTGAGGATTTGACAAAGCTGAGGTCAAGTGTTTGAAATGGGTTTTGATCCTGAGCCAAAGACAATCAGTAAGTGTTATGTGATTACTGTGGATAAAAGAGCACACGTGTTTGTATGTGTTTGTGTAAAGGTTAGTGCCAGTTAGGTCAAGTTAAACATCATTCCTGATTTTTTTTTCTAGTGGCTAAAAACAGCTAGTGAAAAATCACTGTCTACATCAAGTTTATGTTTTTGGTTTTCCCCTCTCTTTGAGGGAGGACAAGGAAACGTGGGGAAATTAATCCTACAACCAGTGTGACGACTTGTACAGCTCCTGTACATGGGGCACCAACTCAACCAATTGAGACAAACCAGCCCCTAGTTGCTAAAACTTTGAATGAATAAATTCAGAAATAAGTAACTTGTCAACTAGCTTTAGCAATCCTGAGAGGATATTGGACCCTTTGACCAAGTCAGCTTGTTTCCACTTCCTCTTTGCTATGCAAACAACTTTCTGGCCTCGGCTTCATTGTAAATGTAACTTGGCAAGCTTGTCTTTGTTTGGCTGTGAAATGTGCTTACATGGAGCCTCAAAGACACTCTAAAATGAATTTGATCACATTTGCTCTTCTGTTTTGGTTTTGCTCTTCAACCAGTAAGACATGACTGCTAATCTTTGAGTTTAGCTAACGTCTGTTGGGTTATGTTAAGATTAGTTGAGGTTTAGATTATCGTCAGCCTTAGATGAGCTTTGGTGGTTTTGATTTTTCTTGACAGAGCCAGATTATTTTTCCCCTCTTCATAAAGCTGAGCTGACTATATTGTACATATTTCACCTAGAAAGCTCAGCTATATTTAGCACAAAATTGAAATTCACCCCATAAAAGGCTCAAGGTACACAAGGCAAAAAATCTGTCACACTCATAGACTGTAAAAAAAATGGACGTCATCTTGCTCGAAGTGAGGTCTCCACAAAAAACTGCTCCCCCTGGTGGCTGGCTGCAGTAAAGGTTAAAAAATCCAGCTCTCCAGCCATTCCAGATGGGCTGTGTTCAAACTTTAAAAAATTAATACACCTTATAGAAATGTTTCTCACGTCTGATTGTTGTGGTGATTTGAAGATATCATTTGGCTGTCTTGTATTCAAGTCCTCTTTTTTCTGAAAAGTTTCATTTTCATTAGTTATACGAGGTTGAAAAAGGAGGTTTTACATAACATTTAATGATGATTGACAGCTGCTGTTCTCGTGTATTTTTGGGGGGGGGGGGGGGGGGGGAGATTGTAAAATATGTCGGGAGGTAGAGTCAAGAAGTGATAAGACTCTTGAAAGAAAAAATATATATATTATTTTTGTCACCAGCTCCACTCAGATTCTCCCAGAATCCCACATGGTATCTACTGCACAGACTCTGGCTGAAATTGCTGCCAATGTCTGCACCTGTGACGAGGGAATTTTGGCTTCAAAACCGTACAATGATCAATGGCGATCAGTGAGTCAAATTAAAAAAAATTGATTATTAGCCTCACCAATGCTAGATGAGTGCTTTCATAATCAGGCAGAAGGCCGACTCTTAGCGCAAACTGTAAGTTTATGCTAAGCTAACTCTCTCCTCTCATTCAATAAGCTAACATGAGCGTAACTGGTCTGTTTTTTAGTGTAAAAAAAAAAAGTTTAACAAGTAAATTTTATGAAATGCTGAACTGTCCTTTCTGTTCCGTGTTAAGGGAAACTTCTGGAAACTAATCTTTATATTTTTATCCCGTAGACCGAGAGTAGTGACTCTTATTCCTCTGAATGCCATTCAGTTTCTGTTTATTTTTAATACTGAGGAAGTTGTGCTGGGGGAACACATCTCTCTGTAAATTTGTCCTTTGTCCCACAGTGCAGTCACTGTGTCCTGATGCGTGTCATGCAGTCTGGTTTTAAGTCAATTAGCCCTTCTACCCAACCCCAGGGGTGACAATCTGGGGCTCACATGTCCCATCAGGCCTGACCTTCACATGGGGGACTGAGTAGGCACTTACATATGGCCTGGCCCTGGGGTGGGAAACTGTCTGATCTGGCCAAGGACGGCCCTGTGTGTAAATGGGTGAGGGACGGATACGAGGGGGACTGTGTTATCTTTAGAAAGCAAGTAAAGAAGCCAGCTTTTTTTGTTTCTTACTTTTGGTTTGATAACACATTTGGACTGCAAAAACAATAAATGAAGGTGACAGAGAAATACATGTCCACACAATACTGAGAAGCATGGCTTCCACTTTACTATCTAATACAAAGGAAAGTGTGGTGGCGATACTTCAGAATAAAAACTACAGTGAACTTAATCTGAAAATGATCTGTCAGGGATTTCCAGTGAATTGTTTTTTTTCTCTTTCTGAATGGTGCAATACAACTTCCGCTACATTTTTACATAATCACCAGAATTGTTGCCAAAAAAAAAAAGAATCTCCACTACGTAGACATATTAGTCCAAACCTGAGTCTGGATTTTCCCAGAGCTGCTGTGAAAGTAAGTTCTCCTTTTTCTATTTCTTTCTTAGTAATCCAAGCTGGTGAAGGAGGGGTACTTCCCCTAAAGCAACCACGAAGATCTGCTCAATAAAGACTGGGCATTACATATGAAACATAAGACCACCCATCCATAAGCTACTGGATAGAGGGGGGTCCCCAGAATGCAGCTAATCTGGACCAGACTTTACTAAAGCATATTTCAGGCTGAATAACATAAGGAAAGCAGCTTATCCTTAGACGACAGTCCTGTGATGTGAGATACAAACAAAGCAAAGATATATAACATGTCTGAGACCATAATACATCCAAACAGGCTTTTGGGGTCAGTAAGCTCTTATGAAACTGAGCTCTGTGTGTGTGTGTGTGTGTGTGCGTGTGTGTGTGTGTGTGTGTGTGTGTGTGTGTGTGTGTGTGTGTGTGTGTGTGAGATAGCCCTCTGCAGTAAAATAAGGTGTTTCTAATTTGAGAGTCTGTGTGAATGTAGAAAACAATCTTGTGAAGCATCAAAAGCCAAAGCTAGCAAATGCCTGCGAATGTGTGCGTGTGTTTTTAGTTTTGAAGTGGTGGTGGCTGCACAGTTGTGCAACTGCAGCCCATTTGCCCAAAGCAAATAGCAACATTCTAAGAAAAAGAAAGGGGGAGGGGGGCGGGGTTCGGCTTTAGCGAAGGTTTCTCTCTTGTTTTTGCTTTATACCTCCACCAGTGTCATTCGCGTTTAATCTCTTAGCCTTGCACAATTTTTTGTGTTACGTTTGATGTTGAGCAACATGCTGATAAAGGTCACAAACAGTTGTGGCACTCCTTTCAAAAACAGCTCTCTTTAGTTCACTGTGGTGGCACGACTGTGAGTCCTCTGCAGTCTTTTTAATAGTGATTAAATCATAGCCCGTAATGACAGGCTTGCAGTTTTTTTTCAAGGGGGGGATATTTGAAAAGGTCATCTGCCTTGCACAAATGCTTCACTTAATAGGTGTTGGCTCAACTTGTAAGAGCTTGAAGTTTGCTTGCATTCCTGCATAACCATAATCTCTGGAAGCTGCAAAGCTGCAGGTTTCCAGGTGGGAGTCTTAAGCTCAGGTCTGCTCACCAGGCTAAAGTTTAATATTGTAAACTGGAGTGAAATCAGTAAAAAGATTTAAAACTCCTTCCATTTTTGTTACCTAAAAAGAAGTTTTAGTAAAATTTATTAATGACAGATTGGCAAAAAAAAAAAAAAAATTCTGCAGACTTCAAATATAGAGTTTGCACTTTTTAAATGTTAACCAGCACAAAACAGCAGCTAATGTAGATTTAAATACACAAACATGACTACCATTAAATGTTAAATTTTAAGAAGTTGTAATTTTACCGCCCCAAAAATTCCAGAGCAATAAACCTGCGTGTTAAGGGTGGATTTATTTTAACCTGCAGTAAAACCTGACTCAACCACAGCAAACAGGAAAGCAGAACACCTGTGTCGAAAGACAAATATGAAGCCTGATGAAACAGATGTTTCAGTTACAAGGTAACCCTGTCAGCACTGAACTATGCACAAGCTTATGTGTTCACCATGCACTCATGACGGGGTGACATCCTCTCAGGCTTCCAGGTAAATCTGTGTTTATCGACAGGACAGATTTCACCAGAAGACTCACACCAACGTGACTCTGATGTCAGATGATGTTTTTCATTTTCACTTCTGTCCTCTGAGACTCGGGAAGGACATGCTGGCTTAAGTTTAGTGTCAGGAAGTGAAATTTCTCTCCTCGTAAGCCGCTGTATCTGTTATTACCTTTGTTGGTGGGAATCCTGTGTTTGCTGACCACACAAACACCAGCTAGTGCCTGGTACCAGGATTGCTCACAGCCACTCAGCATACATATGTCAGCCTATTAGTCAGTGCACTTCCCCATGCAGTGACATACGGATGTCTACTCCTCCTCTAATCAGGATGTAAGTCAGTCATCTGTTCAGTGGTTCTGCTGCGACCAGTCTAAAGCAGTTGGAAAATCATGCTGTGTAATCGTCACATGATCATAATCACTGTCCTGTGGCAACAAATAGGAATAAAGAAGTGCAGAAAGAGCCGTGACGGGTTTTACATTGTAATTACACCATGTGGCTCTGAAACCATCGCTGAACTTCCCCTGCTGTTTGATCTGCCAGTTTGCACGTCAGGAAAATAACATTTTTATGAGGATGAAACAAACTTTCTTATTGATTTACGCCCCCGCAGAATAATACTGCAAACTGAGGGATGAGTTTCTCCTCTGTTATTCACATTATAGCATCTTTAGTCAGTAAAAGGATGTTAAACAGCATGTGTGCCTCATTATTTAGTTATGTGTTGTGTAACTGCGCGAGAAAGAAGTGGGAGTTTATGATTGTTAACACCCTGTCCTTCAAGTGTCATTAAATCTTTGATGCCATGCTAGTTTTTTAAAATCTGCTCATCCAAAAACAGAGTCATATAATCATCACTAAACATTAGATATGCAATGCGTCTCATCTTTAACCCTTCCCACACTAAAACTCACGGTCACATTTAATTGGTTGTAGCGTCGCTCTGATACTCTCATATTTCCAGTAATGATGGGTTTCCGAGTATGAGCACATTCCTTACCACCCGTCTGTCACTTGAGTCATCTCGCCCTGTGCGATTCTTTGTCTGCCAGCCGCACACCCGACATAACCCACAGACAGAGAGGCTTTTGAAATGCAGCAAATTTGAAATGTAAAAATGTCCCTCTTTTTTTTGTGTTTGATTAATGCCCCAGACCACACACTGTGAGGGGGAGCGGTGGAATTTCTCTCCTTAATAAGCGCGTTTCAGGTCAAAACAGGCTGTTTTCCTTTCATTCATATTCATGTTGCAGTGTCTGTGAAAACAGGCATGTCTGAATCATCATTGCACATCACAAGGCAACTGGTGTATGGACAGTGACTTCAAAGTGAACGCCATTTACTCGCCAACATCAAAATCAAATGAAATTAAATTCATTTTCCCACTGTGAGGAGCTTCTAGTGTTTCAGAGGCTCTTTTCTTTTTTACCAACATGTGAAAATGTTTCTTTGGCTTTTGGTTAGATTTTATACCAATCAGAAGTTCAAAACCTTTCTTAGGCAGGAAAAACAAATTCATCATTTTGATTTTTTCAACAAACAAACATGATTAAGTCGTAAATAAACCTCTTTCCAAAACAAAAGCCATTACTGTGCGTGAACACAGCATATTCACTCTGTAATTCTATCCCAACAAATGTGCCATTACAAGCATTTTTTGGGTAACTCAAGCCTATCTAAATAAACAGACTATATCAGGTATGGCATGCAGACACACAGACAATAGGTGGTTTCAACGACAGTGGTTGTTACTGTCATCAGAAAGGTTTCTCTTACAGTAATACTGTCTGCCTCACACTCACCATAATCCCTGCTATATTTTTTTACATATCGTCTTTGTTAATGCGTGAATAGCTTGCTTTGGTCTGATCCAGTCCTTTGTATCATTTGCAGCAGACTAGGCCAAATACAGAGTCTGTTTAACTCATCTGCTTGTGTTTTTAAAGTCAGTCTATAGCTTAGAACAGGGGTGGCCAACCAGTCAGAAACCAAGAGCCACAAAAATGACCGTGGAACTACAGAAAACCACATCACACACGGGGTCTTACAAACACACTTCCTCTCACACATAAACGAAATGAGATAAAATGAAAATCAATACATTTCCCATTTTTCAAAGCGAGATTTACTGTGTTTGTTAGTGTGTTTAAATTTGTACCGGAGAAGAGAAACTGAAACTTAAGTATCAATCCCAACTGATCCCAACTTTGGCATCCATATATATATATATATGTATATATAATTTAGATTGATCTGCACACCACTACTCATAACTAGTGCTGCACGATTTGGGGAAAAGGTGCGATTTGCGATTAGGTGGACAATATTGCGATTGCGGTTGTGCTTGCGATTTAATAAAAAAAGTTGTGTCATGGTGAGTCTACAGACTTGCTTGGTTATCATGGAGAAAAATCTGAATTGCATGTGCTGACATTGCAATTGCGATTGCGATTGCGATTGCGATAATCGTGCAGCCCTACTCATAACTATATATATATATATATATATATATATATATATATATATATATATATATATTTATTTATTTATTTATGAATGGATTGAAGAGCCACACACCGAAAGGCAAAGAGCCACATGTGGCTTAGAAACTATTGTCGAAAAGCTCTGGATGGTCAGTATTGACTTAATAGAGAAGGGAAGTGCTTCAGTTTACCGTCCTGACCTTTTTGAGCTTATTGCATCATGGGTAGATATTTGATTTTTGTCAGCTTCTTTTTTGTCATGGTGTTACAGTACCATTAAAAATCCATGTGACTGCTTCATTCCCATAAGCCCCTGATGCAGTGTTACAACATCAAATACAAATTCATCAGAATTAGAAGAATATAATATGCCTGTGAAATGCGTGGATGAGTAACCACCATAGAAAAAACAAAAAAGGATATCCAAATTTCCAGTGAAAAAAGAAAGTATTTCCTTTCGTTGTTCATTTGGTGTTTGGACATTTCCTATTAATTCTTGTGAAAAACATTAGAAAGGTAAATAAGCCATTGGTTCCACTCTCTCTGTAGCTCTTCCTGTTCTTGATGTAACACAGCAGAAAGTTTTAAAAGTATAACACACATAAGTCCTTATGCTGTAACAACATCAAAGGTCACAATTATCAGAGAAGACATTCCTAAAGATTTAAAAGTTAAGTCTGTAGAATTAGAGGCCTCTAGTAGAACTTACTTGGTAGAAATGGAGCATTATGTTTATAAGTTTGTTTAAATTTGTGTGAAATTACCTGGATAAAAACAGTAAGGTTTTAATTAACTTGGAATGGGCGTTTATGTCTGCTTAAGCAGCAGGTCCCTTTTCAGGAGGCCATAGTCTCCACAACATCACCCATCTGTTCCTGATACCACGAAACCAATCCGTGGACGCAGCCACATTTGATATGAAAAGGACTTTAAGCTTCCTTTCTAACAGCTCGTTGGTCATGTGAGCTGAGCTGTGCCTCTGATTGGACAATCAGTTTATCTTAATGTCTTCTAAACTAAAAAAACACCCCCTCCATACAGTGTGCGATGGATAAATACGCTATTCATACCAAAATCATTCATTGAGCTAGGCTATAAACATTTATTTTTATCATAAATAAAAACTTTTTCAACTGGTGAGTATGTTTGCAGTATTTCTGAGGTCAGCCTCAAGCAGAAACTCAAAGAACAGTCTCTTCACACTTTTACATAGGCTTAGTATTCTCAGAGAGGGGGTTGTCACATGGTTTTATGTGCCTGAAGACAACTCTACCAGTTAAAAATGATGATAAAGAGAATGACTGTTGTATTGATATACATCTTTGATAGGAAAACTTGTCGGAGGGTCACGGGAGCTTCTTGTCCTCAAAGGCCCTCTCATCTCCATGATAGGGAAACATGGGGAACAATCTTGAATCTGACCACATTTCCTTTCAATGTACATTTAATTATTTTGATTTAAGCACTAATATTTCACAGAGCTGATATTAAGTTTTAATACAAATGAAATGTCACAATTTTGCTTAATAATGTGATACCAAACATATATACTACTCTAGAAAAGCACTCAGAGAGCTCAGACCTTCACCAAGCATATTGGGATTGTCATGCAACACTTTAGTCCTACTTTAATGTTATACTCCCTTTCAGCAGTTAGTTGCAGGTTTGTACGAAAAAAAATTTCCTGACAATGTTGAAAATTTTGATGACCCAGTATGTATTTCATATTACGGATCTTAGTACCCAGAAAATTGCCAGGATCTGGATCATACTTTTACATTTGTCAGAAAATATTGTGACCTTTTGTTGTATTGTTTTGCAAAGGGATTTGATTATTTATCGTGGAGTCATATACACATATGGGGAAAATGGCCCTATATCACAATGACAAAGAACTCTTTAAAAGATCCTGGATCCAGACAGTGATCGGGATCACTTCCAAAATTTGATCACTTCTTTCTTATCCCATTTTGAACATTTCCTGAAAATTTCATCAAGATCTGTTTGTTACTTTTTGAGTTATGTTGTTCACAGACAGACAAACTCTCCCAAAAACATAACCTCCTTGGTGGAGGTAATTAAAGACCTACTCCACTACTTTCTTGGTCATTTAAACAGAAATTTAAATCTTTATTATAGTTGACTCATCTAAAGGCAAGAAAACAAAAAAAAGAAGTCAAATCTGAGCAAAATATGTACAAAACAGCTAAACACAGAATCCCTGGGTCGGCTGATAAACTATGATCACATTGGTTTGCAGTGTGACTACCATTAGCAAAACTTGTACCACCATTTCAGTTTTTTTATTCAGTCCCCTAAATCTACAGACACCACATATCACCAACATTCAGGCCCACAATACTAAGAATATTAAAAATCAACCTAACCTACTAATAACTGTGGTGTCTGCTGTGTCTGCCAGCAAGAGAGTTGATGTTAAATTGGAAAGTCAGCTACAGACATGCAGATTCTTAATGATCCCTTTTGCAGATGATTCCCTTATCTTTGAACTGAAACGTATTCTACTCCATGACGTCCTCTGAAGAGTGTATACCATTGCCTTTACGAGCTCCATGTGTGTGTGTGTCGACTTGTTACACATTCACTCTTCTCAAGGTCAGATCGTTTCATTTCACTCCATCAGTCATCGATGGTGTTAACATCGCCTGAGTTTTACAAAATGTCTTTTCTTGAGCGAGCTTCGGGAAGGAAGGAAGACAGGAGGACAGAGAGAATAAACGCATGAGGGAGAGAGAAGACAGATGGAGTGAGAGAGAGAGCGACAGACACTGAGTCAGGGTGAGGAAGTCTGAGTGAGAAGAACATGGAAATTTGCAGAGTATCCTGTTTGGTCTGGACAGGATACATGAGGGTACATCTGGACAGATTAATCCCTTAAACAGTATACAAGTCCTCCCTTCCTGTGCGATGTGGGACAAGGAGACCTTTCCTCTGAAGATGATGAACTTCAATCTGGGTCATGGTATAGCAGCCTCCTTATTATAACTAATAATGTTGTCATTGAACGTAACATTTTTAAATCCTTATTGTTAAAATAGATAAATATGTTAACTTTGGATTTTGTTGCTAGCTAAATAAGGTAGGACAAACCTTTGCTGTTGTTTTGCTATGAAATGCTGAAACACACTTTTCGTACAATTTAATATACATAATATGGCTAGAGTTTGTTGTTTCACCCTTAGAGCAGAACTCTTTGGCAACAACTGAGAATGCTCTCATGAAGAAGCTTTTTTTTTCTCTTGCCCGGCACAGGTTGTTCCACTGTGCCAGCAGCACATATAAACCAGGTAAGAGATCCTTACGGCTGAATCACACCAAATTGGTTGGTCTAGATTGGTTTCAATTGGTGTCAACTCATAAGGGCACCACTCTGTTGCGTTCTGGCTGTGAATGAGGGCTCTGTGCTCAGGTTGGAGCTCTCCAGATCAGACATGCAGGCCGCTTGAAGCAACGACACATTAATTTGTAGAGAGCTGATCAATTGGGGCAGGAAGGTGGGCAATGAAACCAGAATAAAACATCCGATGCCTTTCAAAATAAAATAAACCATGGCATCAGTTTGTGCTTATGAGCACAGCCAGACCAAGTCAACAGGTTTGAAGTTTTACAGGAAAGTGTGGAAACTCACAACACCAGTTATCTGGTGGTCCTGCTACGAGCTAGACTGAACCATAGACTGTATATCCAATGGACAGTCCCCCCCCCCATAAAGTACTGCTATCACAGGCGCCGCCATTGTGCAGCCTGGGTCTGTTAAGTAGAGACCACAAGGGACTCCAAGAGAATCAAAGTGAAGCTGGTTGACAGTTTTTTTTTTTTCTTTCAAGAGTCCTGTTTTTAAAGACTTATAACTAATGAAAAAGAAACTTTTCAGAAAATAGAGGACTTGAACACAACCCAACCAAATAATATCTCAGCAATCAAATGTGAGAAGCATTTCTTTGAGGTGTATTTATTTATTAAAGTTTGACCACAGCTCATCTGGAATGACTGGGGTGACAGATTTTTTTGACCCATATTGCAGCCAGCCACCAGGGGGAGCATTTTTTATTTTTATTTTATTTTCACTTTTAAATGAGATGATGTCCATTTTTTTACAGTCTGTGGACTGAACACACAGTCCTGTAGATCTTGTTGAAATTTTCACTTGTCTACAGTAGTTCAGGCTTTTATTTGTACCGTCTTTTTCAGCGGCTAAGTAATCTGGAAAGGACATGAAAACAATGATATCAGATGCCCTATCTATACAAGTGTTCAGACCAAGTGACAGCAACAAAACTCCTCAACCTATGCAAGGAAGCAAGTGTGGTCAAACAAATGTAATGGTGGTGATATTGTCAGGTTTCAGAATCGGTAAATAATTAGTAAATAATTAGTCTGTTAAGCACAACATTGGAAATGTAACTGAATTAACCTTTGTCTCATACTGTGCAGTAGTGATTTTTTTGAGTTTTAAAAAGAGTTCACTGTGCACAAGGGTCCAGAATTAGATACTCAGGACAGGATGTGTTAGAAAGCTTGTTAACTTGTGAATAATAGGAAAGTTATGCTAGCAAAACCTCAAGAGGTAGGAGCAGCATATAATCTCTTTCACTATCAAACTGAATCTGTTAACATGAGTATTAAAAAGGTGAGATGTGTGACATTTCTTTTTTCATAGTTATATAAACGTAGCCGCTAACAATAACCAAGAGAAGGACACATCCTCTTCTGCTCCTCTCTGCTGCTCCTTCATCCGGCTGTTTCCAGTTACCTTTCAACCGGTGAAAAATATTTACTCCTGAAATGAAGAGGATAACTTTCCATCTCCGACACTGCTCCAGGAGACATCTGGCTTGTGTTAGAGGAGCTTCAGTGTGTGTGTGTGTGTGTGTGAGTGTGTGTGTGTGTGTGTGTGTGTGTGTAGAATGATAATCATAAGAGAAGTGTATTGTTTCGCTGTCTGTGCTCTCCCACAGGGGAAGTCAGCAGCAGTGAATTCCACAGAAGACAAGCCACAAAGTATCCCAACAAATAAAAAAACACACACACACACACACACTTACACACACTCACACAATGGACCTCCTCATTGTGTGTGAACTGTATGTGTAGGTGGAGGTTCTTGTTGTACTTCCTCCTCTCTTCTGAATGCACAGAAACACTCACATGCAGAGTGAAAATGTTTCCATTCAAACCGGCCTCAGGGGTTAAAACATGATGATGCGTTCACTGTCTTTCTTATGCTGCAGGGGAATGATTCTAACTTTCTCCTCACTGAGCCTCCTACAGACTGAAGCCAACCTTCGGACCGTGAACCAGCATGCAGTACTATATAAACAACACGGTTGAGTAAGTCATTGCGCTGACAGCTTTCAAATAAACAGAAAGTCCAGTTCTGTTCATGATGTGATCATCATCATGAAGGATCCAGTACTTCTGATTTTAATTATCTCTACACAAAAGTAAACCATTTCAAAATGGAAATAATTAACAATGATTTTACATCATCATGATTAAAAGAACTCCTTTTTTTGTCAAAATCCTCCGCAGCATGACAATTTGTATTCAGGTGCAGAGTTTTTTCACGGGCAAGTTCTTAGAAAAGGTTGGTGAAGTGACGTATGAAAAAAAGAGAACAGGTCTCTCTGAGGATGTTCTTCAGGCTAAACATGAACTATCACAGCTAACATTTGATATTATAGCATAGAGGGTTTCAATCATACTGATGGGCTTGTTTCTTTTTTAGGTCACAAACAGACATTAATTGGCTAAAATATATGTAAGATACAGGTAAAAACTGATTTCTGTCTGTGGTACGCAGTACAGATTCACATGATATCAAACGGTACCATGTTTAGGTACCTAAACGTATCCTTGTGACTGTGAGGGAGTGTAAGAGCAGATGATTTTCCATGGTGGACATGGACACAGCATTAGAAGTTTATATATTGAGCAATAAATATGTTAAGCTGAAAAACTTTGGGATTATATTATCAAACAAATTAATATTTATTACCACATAAACAGTGGCGTTTTCTCCCGGAGGCCAAGGGAAGCCATGCCTCCTCTCTTTTTTTAGACTGTAGCTGTGATTTAATGAAAATACTCTTTTTTAAGTTTCGATAATTCTTCTGTGTTTTGTCACTGTCATCTCCTCCTTATCTCTCTCCTCTACTTATTCAGCATTTTACAATGTGTAAAACAGCGCCTTCATAAATGTTCTGTGGCAAATGCGTGGTGAAAATATGATACTGCTACTGTTGTCCGCAAGGAAGTCAAGCAGAGTTGGCGTCCCTTGGTGAAAAAAAAAAGAATAATTGACCAATCAGATGAGGCCACGGTCATGACACTGCTCACCTGTGATTGGCCAAGACTGTGTCGAGGGAAGCCACCGTCTTTGGCCTCAAACCAATCAAATAAACACACATGAAAGGATGCAAAATTGGAACCACTGACTATCAATACCAATTGCCAGGTACCAGGCCCTGTACCGTATCGTTTCACACATGAAAGGTACCCATCCCTTCACACAGGAGACTGAGGACACAGTCACACTGGCCATCTGTACCATGCCATACTTCCCCCCTGCCATTCCCCACTGGCCAGTAAGGCCCGCGGTCACAGTGTTCCAGTTAGTACCAGACTTAAACATGATTGCCGACACATGTGTGGCTCGCCTATGTCATCATGGAGTGTCTGTTTGCAAAAAGCATGGTCTCATCAGAGTCAGCACAATGGAGAACACAGAGTACATGGCTGTGACTTAATTCACTTTTTTGGCTCATGTTAAGTTGTTTTGATCTAACACAGCCTTCTAACACCACTGCCATAGTTTAAAACGATTGTCAAGAAGAGCAGTTGCAGTGATTTTTACTCTATGGATTATACGTCGTGTCCTTGTTGCATGTGCATGAAGTGTACTGAAGTACACCTCGCTGAAGTGTACCAAAGCCAAACAAGAGCATGGTGTGGAGCAGTCACACTGGCCAAATGAACTGGACTGTATTGTCAAAGTTTGCTTGGTTACAGTATGGATTGTTTCTTTTGTTTTAAATGTAAAGTACTTGGCATTGCTTTGTCTACAGACTGTGCGCTACAATTAAACTTGCCTTGCCTTGCCTTGCCTATGGAAGGCCTGCGTGACCTCATCCTCAAAGAAGTGTAAAGAAAGTCTTCCAGATTGAGAAGCAGAAACAATTTTAAGGGCTTTGTTACTAATATTGAAATAGATCACCAAAAGAAGACTTATAATTAGTTTTTCAACACAAAAATGCTATTTTCAGTATCCTTGATCAGAGTGGACATTTCTGGGAAAACACAAAATCTTCTACGGGAAATAGAACAAAAGTCCGGCAAAGTTTAGCAGTGGCTATGTTTACATGCAATCAATATTCAGGTTCAGGTAAATATTCCAGTGTCTGAAACATTTGGAATAACCCATTTACATGCGTGAGAAAACAGGGTTATTCCTGTTTGCATGGTATCCAGATCAAAACAGCAACACATAGACAACGTCAATGTCTCAATGCATGGAGAACGTCATGATACAATGCACGTCATTTCCACTTCTTCTTCCTGTATCCATAGCAACAGCAGCAACAATAGCAGCAGCAGCAGCAGCAGCAGCACAGCGGAAAATTAACAGCCCGGAGCAAGTAGCAGTCGCCTGTACTCAAAAGACCAAGACCAAGATTCCCGATGGACATATACATGACCAAATGTTCGGGTTAAAAAAGGAGTAACCCAGGGATGGCCGTGCGCAACTGGGTTATTGCTAATATTCCAAATATGAAAGGGTTAATGACTGCATGTAAACGTAACCAGTGAGAAGCAAGTTGTCATTTTCCTAAAGGAACAATCGTTTCTCGGATGATAGGATTGCTCTCATACCAAACACACGTCTTGGCAAAAGTCAGGTCCTTACAACAGTTGGTGGTAGTGCTCATTGGATTGGCTGATTATGGCCAATGGAGTCAAGGCAATTAACACTTAAGAGATATTCCTGACAACGCTTTAAGGGACCCAATTATCAAACTTTTGCACGACACTGGAACTGAAACTACACAAGTTTGTCAGTGTGAAACCACAGCTTTCCTTTCTTACATGGTTGTTGTTTCTCTGAGTGTACTGGCAAACATTACCAGCTATTTCTGCGTGTGTGTGTGTGTGTGTGTGTGTGTGTGTGTGTGTGTGTGTGTGTGTGTGTGTGTGTGTGTGTGTGTGTGTGTGTCTGTTTAATATCGGAACCTGCCAACACAATGGCTGCTGGCAAGAGATCACAAAGCACAATAAACTAAAACACCACATTTTTTAAATTCATTTTAATTATGCTGTTTTAATTAAGCAATCAATTAAACACCGACTGCTCCCCTCCTCCGTTTGCAAACTTTAATTAGCAATTATTACATATTTTCTTTGTGCCTCACATGTGGAAGTCATAGTGGGAAATCACTTTCTTTGAATTCTGGTTTGGTTATCAAGTCTTTCATTTTTTTCCAAAGCTGTTCTCTCCTCCTTTTCTCTTCACCCTGAATATTTCATCCATCTTTTCCAGGCAAGCCTCCATGCAGGTTTTTCTCTCTTTCCTCAGATGCCCGGCCAGGCTAATAACACGTCAAAGACGCTCACAACAGCAGCAAGAGACCAGAGGAAAATGGAACACGCCTGAGGGTGGAAAAACACTTCAACACTTCTCGCAGTGCTCTTGAATTCATTAAGTGCCAGGGCTCCTGACTACTGCGCACGATAAGGGGACAGGAAGTGAAATAAGAGAAACACTGAGGCATGACTTTTATTATTATGTTGTGCTTACTGAGGGGAGAAAAAGTTATTCCGGGGTAATTTCTTTTCTATCAAGAAGAATTTTTTATGCGTAAGATCTGAATTTCATTTCCATTTTTTGTCTTGTGGAGTCTGTTTTTCTTCTCCCAGACCGACTGCAGAAAGACACGTCTGGTAAGTTGTTGTGACAAGAGAAATTATAGTTGATGTGTTTTTGCTGCAGGTAATGGCTGCCTTACTAATATTCAATGTCATCGCAAAACTTGACAGTTATAGCCTGGCAAAACTTATAATAACATTAATTACTTGATACTGTACGATTGGCAGTGTCATTGCAGAATAACATGCAGAGTTTCATCTTGCAGGGATGTGAATGTCTGCATGCTGAGGGATAATAAGGGAGAGAAAAAAAGGTGTGCCTGTGCTGAACTTTTGCTTTATTTGAGTTTAGAAAGAATGCTGTTCTTGGAAAGCACTTCTGTGTTCGATTAAAATAAGAGGATTCTTGTAACTTTCCATTTTTGTGTGTGTGATTTTTGGCCTGCTCTCTCATCCCCGAAAACAACTTTCCTTAAGCCATAACAAGTCTCTCTGTCCTTTTGTTTCACCGCAGCTCAACCTGGATTTACAAGCACCGGATCAGCCTAACCCCTTCAGAATTTACCCTGCGGGAAAATGACATAACACAAAACAGTGAGGGAAAAATCAACACTAAACACTGAGTCACAGCCTGGTAACTTGCCTAACACCTAAACCCCGGTCTGCTCGCTGCAGCACAAACAAGCAGGGCTCCTCTTCAGCCCACTGAGCCACAAATAGAAAAACGTCGCCTTGATTGTCTGATGGCCTCGTCACGACTACAGCGAGTGTCCCTTACAGCGGGCCTTTTGTTGCGGTTTGAATGGAAAAAATGACCTCATTAAAAAAGTAGAAGATAGCATCAGAAACGGGTTACAGACTCTTCAAAGCAGCCATGATGAATTAGGTCATACATGCGTTTCTTTTTTTCTTATCTATCTCAAGAAAATGAACACCCAAAACAACACATATCTCTTTTAAACAGTAAATCTTGTTAAAGCAACAAACTTGCACACACTTGGGAAACACACTCACACAGGCGCACAGACACACAGGCACACACACACACCCCAGGGCTGTTAAAGCAGCTGGGCATGACAGATCACGCTGCAGCTCCATTATTACGTTGTGTTACGATTAATAATGCATGTTTCCTGACACCTTAATTACCTCCGCCCACACCCTACAAACACACACACACAAACACACACAAACCTTCAGTCAGCACCCGTCCCCACCACATCAACACACACACACACAAACACACACATCAACAAAACCCATAACAGTGGATCAGGTACTTGAGGTAACTGCAGCTGTCTGTCCCTGAACACACACACACACACACACATACACTGCAGGATGTGCTGTTCACCAGCTGTCTCACACACACATAGTGATCTCGTCACAGTGACTCAGAGCTCGCTGAAATGTGCAGCTCTAGAGACAAAACCTGTTTCCTGCGAAGCTGACAGACAGGGTTAAATTTGGTGCAATGAATCACGATTCATCAAAATAGTGCATGACTGAAATCTCAATGGAGACTTTTGACCTGCAGGCTGATATCTGCAGTAATGGTCTATACACTGATGAGGTGTATAATGACGGCAGCCTGCCGGGTTGACCCCTGAAGAAAATGTACGTGAACTTTTCATTTGTGTAGGTGTTTAAGCCACCAGGGAGCTCTTGGTTGTACTTAAAAATTCATTATTCCAATTGACCTCCTCCACCTTACCGTACTTTCTAACTGATAGCGTTGCATGAACAGGAAAAAGCCTCTGACAAGAACAGCAGTAATTTTTCAACACTTCCACCAAAAGTTTATCATTCATACACCACACTTTGAGTGAAACTTCTGACTGAAAGTTTTACTTCCACAAAAGTTAAAAGTGTCCACACACACAGTGTTTTCCAGCTGCTCTGAGAGCCCAAACTTAAAGGTGAACACAGAAAGTGAGGGGGAAGACTGTTTCAAATCCTTCAATTTGGATAAACAATGCACACTCAAGGATTGAGCTCACTGATTTTAGTTGTAAAGGTCCCCTGGTTTCAATTTCGGTCTGAGTAGTCACACTTTAATGTCTCAGAGACTTCTGGTGGCGAGGCGGGAAACGATTTGAGTGAAAGGTAAAGAGGCAGATCCCAATCAGCAGCAATGCAAGGCAAAGCCCTATCCTGTCCTGGCAGCTATTACCTGATGCTGAATAAGCGGTGTTTGGCTTTTAACCAGCGTTTGTATGCAAGTAAAACAAAGACTTCATCTCTTTGACATTGTTTCTCGTCTACATCTTTACTCACTTTCTCAGCTTGTTTGACTGCAAACTAAGTCAAGGCTGAACATCCTTTGTGACTAATTTCCGGCTTCGCTGGAACCCCAAGAAAGTTTTTTTTATTGCTCCCCGGGGCCAGATCATCATCAACAGTTGAAAGCGAATGCATTTTTGAGATTAGACTCCAGGACAAACCTTCTGTAGAGGCATTTGTACTTTTGCACTTGTTTGAGCCATGAACTCTTTAATACAGGAACATAGTCAATGTGACGGCAACCATCAGTTCCTGGGACAAAGTTTGAAAGCCTGGAAATGCTGAACTTGACCTTACTTTGATTATATTAGTATGAGGTAAAGAGGCTGAGTTCAGACAGGATTTGAGCCTCTTTGCTAACAGCTACATTGTGCTTGTCTGTCAGTCAAGTTAGCTGTACCTCTATTTACACTCAGAATGTTAATATCTTCTTAACAACCGAGTTATGATAAATGTCACCGCCCTGCTGACAGAGAAATGAGCCATTCAGGCTAAATCATTTTAGTACCAGGGTGTAAACATGTTCATTTGTCATGTGAAAATCTGCTTTTTTAGATTATGTATGTTTCTGGTTCTTCTGAAGACAGCCTCCAGGGAACTCTCAGGGTACTTCTTTTTTGGGGGGCTCTTCCAAATTGGCTTCAATTATTACATCTAAAGGTAGCTGCTTTGTTTGAACAAATATAAAAAATAGTTCTAGATAATTTGAGTAACAACACTGAAACTGTGACTTAGCCGTATGCTTATAGCTTAATTTGCTTTAAAGAAAAAAGAGTAGTTTCATTGGACTTCAAGACGATACAGAGTTCTGTGTGATAATACGTTGTAGTCACAACAATGTCTGTAAGAAACTCTGAAAAGATTGATAGCAACACTCTTTTTCAAATGTCCATGTCCCTTATTTTGTTGGAGACTCACTTCCTCTGACAGATGAAAATGCTGAGAGCTGTTTACAGTAAATTCGACAGATCATCTTCTGTGCCCCGGCACAAACATGGAGGGACAAATTACTGGCAAAGCGTTAAAATTATCACCCCAAATCCACCCTTTGTCTTAGATATGAAGACAGTTCAGCAAAAGCTAAATTAAGCTGCAAATGACACACAGAATTTTGAACATTGAGTGCCACTTAAGGTTGGGTACCTTTCACATTTGAAACAATACAGTACTTATGTCCAGTACCTAGTAATTGGTATCAATCCCCTGTGGTACCAATTTTCGGTGCTTTTGTGTTTGTTAATGTCCACTGTCATATCCTCTCCAATAAAATGCATAAAAGCCCCCAAAAATTAACTTAAAAAGGTCAAACAAAACAAAACAAAAAACTTGGAATTCTGTGTTCATGTCCAGTGTTGAAATTCTTCTACTCTTCCGGTCCCTCACAGTTACAAGGATGCATTTAGGTACTGAAACATGGTACTATATTCTCTTTCGTGAATCAGTACCCGATACTGCAGACAGAGTAGTACCAGGTTGGTACCTATAAAAGTACCAAATTCAGGACCCATGCCGAGTTCCACTGGGTAGAAAAATAGATTTAGGGTGACAAAAACATACTATATTTTTCTCCAGTGTGGGTGAACTGCTTTTACATCAATCCACAGATGAATATCACACCATAGGAGTTTTCAAGCCATTCAACAGACCAAAGAAATGGTGTCAAACAAAACGTTTTTTAAATAATTGGATAAGTTCTCAGAAGTTCAAGCCCTTCAACAGTTCAAGGCCTTTCTGAGAAACAGTTTGCACCATGCTGGTTCCTATCTCCTCTTAATTAGGAGGCTCTAACATCAGAGCTCACTGGGGACAAACGTCGATGAATGAATTCCTTTGAAAGATTGTAGAGCCTATTTCAATAACATCTTGTGTACTCCGGTATGATGACACTCTGCAGCTGAAACTCAAACACAAACTTCATGAATGTTAACCCATATTTTCAACATCCTTCAAAACTGATGAAACGCCAAGAAACGCAGGGCCTAATTTTCAGCAGCCACGGAGTGTGCAGTTAATGGAGCAGCGCTCGGCTTTCATCTTTCTCCCGTGAGTTGCACTGCAATCATATCATTAAAAGCTCTGCATTAGGTAATTTGTGAAGAGTGACAGGTTGTTGTTGCTGGCTGAATAGTAAGTATGTGTGTGTACACACAAACACGTTCTTGGCTTTTCCTCCTCCTCACTTCCTCCTTCTCCCACTGGCCTCGCCCTGGTTCAGGCAGTGCGTTCCAATGCATGGGAAATAATTGGTCATCCCTTTCATCATGGGATTATGGGAATAAATCTCCTTTTGGAACGCAGCAGCGCTAACAGTCATTGAAATCCTGTTACATGGGGTATTATCCAGCAATTAATTGCTTTTTCCAAACGCTAAGCTCCTCTCTGGCTCTCGTGTTCGCACACTTTGATAAATTTACTACTGGTTGACTCACTCTGCAAAGAGGTTGGGGGTTATGGGATTTGTAGAGGGGATTGGTAACAAATAAGAGTTTTGTCTCTGTGGATCTGTCTCACTCTCTTACCAGAAGTGTCATTAATGATGATCCAGCCTCTTATGTTTTGGCTGGAGGATGTACTTTGTGTTCTCGTTTAGTGTAATGAAACGGAACTGAGGAAGCGCTCACTTCAGAATATAATTTAATGTAGGTATGTCAAAAGCAGAGGCTTCTTTTGAACAGAGGCTTATCTTTCATCAAATGGCACAGAGATTAATGTTGGATGACACTTTCATGAGCCATCCTCTAAGGCGAATTTGTAAAAGAATACTTTCTACCTTGCTGTTGAAATAAATCAAAGCATATGACACAAGCGGAAAATGTGTGAGAAAAAAAACAGAGACGACTTGTATAAACGTGCCATGCAAACAGTTTTAGCAGTCCTAGCATGTCTGCAGTATAAAAGTTGATGATCAAATAAAATAACTTAAAAGTCTTATTCTGTGCTGCTTTTAAGATCTATGGTGTCCACAAAACAAAACCTGGAGGCTTTGGTGACCTTTGGATTTTTATTCAGAACACAAACATGAGTTCACTGTGTTTGGACTTAAATTTTTGGTCTCATCTTGAAAAATATTGGATACAGTATATTTATGTTATTCTTACAGCAGACATATGTTCATTCCCTTTCTGTGCAGTTATCATAACTGGGTGTTGATGTTTGTAAAATACATGATGAAACACATGCTAAAGTAAAACTTATCACATTACTCCCTAAACCTTGGCTTTACTTGAAGAGCTAATATAATAATATTGTTAGCATGCTTATACAGCAAAATGTTGTTGTTAATATTATGGGTAGATGGTGTAAGCATGCTAAAATAATAAAATAAAGTTTCCAACACAGTAGATAGCTGTTGTACACAGTAAAATGTAGCTGTGAACATGGTTGTTAGCTAATGTAAGTGCGCTAACACAATAAAATGTAGCTGTAAACATGGTAGTTAGCTAGTGTAGGTAAGCTAACATGGTCTAATTTAGCTGCGAACATTGTAGTTAGCTAATGTCAGTGCGCTAAAATGACGAAATAAAGTCGAAAAAATGGTAGATAACTGGGGTAAACAAGCTAATAGTAATATTTAGCTGACATTGGAAGTTAGCTAGTTAGTTTGAGTAAGCTGACACCAAGTGTGAGCATAGCAGTGGCGGCTGCTGGTCAATCAAGGAGGGGAACCCCTTTTTTTTCCGGCCTACATCAGAAACTTGTTTATTTATTTAAACGTAAATTCTACCCTCTGTTTCTTTTCGTAGGACTTGAGCCGCTTTAAACAGGAAAAGCTCCTCTCTACACCTGCAGGGTGTAAGTGTGAGTGACAGAGGGAGAAGCTCCGCAGCTGTAGCTGTAGCTGTAGCTGCTTGTTAGTGAAAAGAGAGAGAATCTTTTAACACAACACTCGTCGTTTTCAAGAAAGGTAAACTCGCTGGGGATCGATAAAGCCTCAGTCCAGAACAGCTGACTGTAAAACTCAGAAGATGTTCTGGTGGAGGGTTATACTTCAAGATCACTGACTGGCTCATTTCACTGTCAATCAAAAAGGGATTTGGCCTCAGACAGATCATCCAATCATCATGCAGAAGCCCAGCGTCCAGGCCAGCCCACTGCCTCATAGACCCCCAGAGACGCTGAGCATCCGATGGCGGGACAGAGCCCAACGTTTATCCAATGACCGTCCAGTTTCCACAGTGGAACAACCCACTCTACGCTTCCCCGCTGAAGTCAGAAGACGCTCAGTGTCCGACTGTGTTAAAGCGCTGAGACGCTGCAGGGATGAATAAGAAGGAGGTGGAGCCAGTTACCTGTGATAGGAGCTGATTCTGAACAAAAGATGATGGAATTCTAGCAAATATTTTGTCAATGAAATGTACACACAGCAGAACATATTACTACTTTTTGGGGGACATTTTAAGGGGGAGCTGAGCTTCCCTTGCAGTCTTAGAGCAATTGCCACTGAAGCATAGTAATGCATAACGCATGTGTTTTGTAAAAATGCTAATATGGCAAAACATAACATACTTAATAGCTTGTATCAGAGTTCCTGTTTTCTAAGATAGTCCTGCCGTGACTTTAGCAATCCCCTATTTCTAACCATGCAGTAAAAACAGACCACAGACAAACTGGATGAAGGGCATGATGTCCTCATCCTATCCGGTTTGTTTTGCCTAAAGTGGTGGCTTGATAACCGCTCACACATGCAGCCTTTTTCCGAAGGTCATTATCATCATCATCGCTTTCAGATTTCCAGATTTGATCCAATATCACCACACAGCTACTTACTGTATATGCAGAGGGAAATGCTCAAGAGGTGTTTGGGAAGGGCTTGTTAATGGGAGGATTAATCTGGCTTTCCATTTAAAAGCAGGTATAATAAGATGATGCTTCATTCAAAAATAAGAATAGCAAAGAAAACTTTATGTTAATTTTTTTTTGTAATAAAAAAATCTAACCAATGATACAAACAAAGGGTGGTCAGACTCTTTAAAGCAGTTTCTCCCTGACCTGTGTCATAGCAGTTAGCAAGTGTTAGCTTGATGACAGGATGGGATACAGCTTTAAACATAATACAGTTATACAGATTCATCAGCATACTCCCATACGCACATTCAAAGAACCATTGAAGGTTTGCACGCTGGTGTTGGTCATAGATCTAGATTGAACTAAATATACACTTGTTTGTCACAGTAATGTTGAAGACATTAAAAGTTTTAATTAAACAGCCTGAAGAAAATTATGTCTGTGAGATGTGTGAGTCTATTTGCCATCTTGGCTCAGTGTTGTCTGGCTTCACAAAGTACAGTTCACTAACATTATTGTAACTGCAAACCCTATTTTTCAAGTCCTGGGCTATTGTTCTCAGTGTTTCAGAGCTTGGTTTATCTTCCATGCTTTGATCTTAAATCTCCCCCTTTGGCTCCTTCTTTCTCATTGTGTAAAGGCTGAGCAACAAGTGACAATCACTTCTTGTTTCCTGTTTTCAATCAGTGTTTTTTCATTCCTCTGACAGTGACATCATGGCTCAGCCTGGCTGAGCCGAGACAGCTTGTGTAACCTCAGTGAAGGCCCAGTGACAGTATGGTGGTGACGTGTGTGTGTGTGTTGTGACCACAGTACACACACACACACACACACACACACACATGCAAACACAATGCCATCCACTTCCCATTAGCAACAGGAAACCCCTTGAGTCATCCTGGAGTGGCGCTCTGAGTGTAAGGGAGACAATTTCGGTGAAATCATGTGTTGAAGAGCAGCGGATAAAGAGAGTTTTGAAAGATGTTCTTGGGACATAAAGGGAAGAAGACCTTTTGAAATGAAACTGTTTCTAAGTGTTTAAAAAAAAAACTGTTCAATGAAATGTAGTTCCAGAAATCTGATTTATGTTTCACTTCCAGTGCCTAACATTGCATTTCTTTTTATGCTGTTTCTATTTGAATATAATCAATATAGTTTAGAGCCTGGAGACATAAAAAGATATACACAGGAAATAAAAAAAAGGTTTATATTCAGGGCTTTGTTTGGTTTGTATGTTCAGTAGATCTTTGGTCCAAGAGTGTTGTGAGTCACTCTTTGGCTCCCAGAGTCACACAACTTTACTTTGAGTTGATCTTGAGTCGAGGAAAGCCCTTAATCTTTACAATTATTTAATTATTTAACACAAATTAGGCTTTATGACACAGAAGAAGGATAAATGTGGTATATTTTCTGAGGAAGCATTTTAACACTTGATGCCTTCAGACTGTGTGGTGTTATTCAGAGGACAGGTCAGGGTTATTGTTGGTTGTCATTTGTTTGTTTTTTTGTGGTGCAGATATTATTGTTTCTCATTCAAGGACACAGCAGTTGCTTGTCTCCATAACATTTTCATGTATAATCTGAATTTTCCCTTTATTGTTTTTTCCTTAATATGCAGTCTATAGTCATTATGACCATTAGACTAGACGTTTTTTAAATTTCTACACTCCAGGTTTGAAACTGACTACCACGCATCACGTGAACTCAGTGTTGACAGCAGATGAATATTTTCACTCTCAGCTCATGCTTTACAGCTTCTCAGAAGACCTTTAGGGAAGTCCATATGCTGACTGTGTGCAAACATGACAACTCCCCTGTGTGAGAACAAATGTTTTCAATCGATGGGGAACCATGTGTAGGTGTGTGTTTCCCATTTATAGACAATCATCGGTCATGTGAAGTAAAACCTGGGGACAGCATATTGTGACAATGAAAGTATGTACCATATTAAACCTGGTTTGGGGGTTTCACACATCATTTGTGTTGCCAAGAATCTGTTCTCTCCAATCCAACAAACTCTGACTCAATTCAGCAGATCAAAGAAATCCTGATGGACAGATTGGGATAACTAGCAAAGAAAAGCAGACAGTTTTGGCCAGACTTTGGTCTGGAGTCCATCCACATGAAACAATCCCCCATCTCTGCTCCTGGTTTGATTGATTGTCCTTGAGGTCAGCCAGGGTTGTGAAAATATAACATACTCAGGAGAGGCGGTTGTGGTAGGCTGATGACTAATTTTGTATGAGACCTCAACTCCTGAGTTCATGAGGTTCAGAGAGTCTAGAAGCTTTAGTAAAGATATACAGTCGAACAGAGGAGTATCAAAGTCTGATTTTTGTTCCAGAGACACAATTTAGGGCCCGACAAAGGAGAAATTCAATCATTTTTATTGCTTGCATATACTTAAGTATCCAACAGCTCATTCCTATCTCCCACACACCAATTCTACATTCAGAGCATACTGTCAGCTGTCCAAAGACACAATGGTAATGGCAGACAACCAGACATTTACAGAAAACAAGCTCTACTTTCCAAAATTCATGAAAGAAAACGTGGTAGCAGTCAGTAGAACGCTGATAGGGGAAGATGAATGACTTGACATGACAGCTGTTGCATACAGTATCCTCACTTCCTTCTTTCCAATAACTACTGATTTTCAGATACTGCAAAATGGGTTCAAATTCACCAATAACAAGTATTCAACAGAATTTTGTGAGACAAATTGAAGTGGATGAAGAGTTGATGTTCAGGGGTTAGTTTTTGAGTCCTGGTGTTGTGCAGTAAGGAATAGAGATGTACCAATCCAACTTTTCTGGTCCCGATACAGATACAGATACCTGGGCTTTGGGATTCAACCAATACCGATACTGATCTGATACAAGTGTTAAATATTAAGCTGCATGCCCTACTGTGGGATAAGATTGGTTACGTTTTGAGCAAAAGACATAAAATAGGTGCATATAGAATTTCTGAGGTTGATATTTATTTAGGGCTGCACGGTGGCGCAACGGTTAGCGCTGCAGCAGAAGAAGGTCACTGGTTCGACCCCCAGTTTGGCTGGTGGGCCGTTCTGTGTGGAGTTTGCATGTTCTCCCCGTGCATACGTGGGTTCTCTCCGGGTACTCTGGCTTCCTCCCACAGTCCAAAAACATGCTCATCAGGTTAACTGGTCACTCTAAATTGTCCCTAGGTGTGAGTGTGTGTGAATGGTTGTCTGTCTCTATGTGTCAGCCCTGCGATTGGCTGGTGACCAGTCCAGGGTGTACCCCGCCTCTTGCCCAATGACAGCTGGGATAGGCTCCAGCCACCCACGACCCTGAACAGGATAAGCAGTTCAGAAAATGGATGAATGGATATTTATCTAAACTAAAAGTGTTTAAATGTTTAACAGCAGTTTGGTTAAAACAGTGCTTCAGAACTTACAGAAATGACAATTCAATTGTGAATTTTATACCCTGTAGACTAAATCATAGTTTACCCTTAAGCCGCGTTTCCACCAAGCAGACCGGTTTGGTTCGTCTTGGTACGGCGCGCATTTTGTGGCGTTTCTACTGACCTCTCCCGGGACAGATCCCCAAATAACTGAGACGAGCTGTCCCACTTTTTGGGGCCCTTTCGTATGGGTGCCAGACTGAACTGATCCACTCTTGGAAGGTGGAGCTACAACACTGCAGACCGTTGATTGGTCAAAAGAATCATCACTTAACTCGACAGCAGCTGCATTTCTTGCGGCACACAGTCTTCTCTAAAACAAAGCTTGATTGCACTTTGTATCAAATAGCTACATGCTAATCACAGAGAGGTCGAAATGATGCATGCTCTTTGTTGACTGTGTCGCGTTTTTCTTCTCTGTTGGATTTTGCTTACACGCCGCCTACCACGAGAGGGCACAGCTTTGTTGTGGAAAGGCAAACGGGATCAGGCTTAACTGGACCGAACCGTGCCAAACCATACTGAACTGAACCGGGCTGCTTTGTGGAAACACGGCTTTAGTGTCAAGATTGGACCAATACTTTCCCACTGGTACCTGATCCAGCTTTAAGAGGCTGTATCAGGGCTGATACCCGATAACAGGATTTGACCGGTGCATCTCTAGTAAGGAACACTTTCACACAGTGTAGCTGATGTTTAATTTTATTCTGACAGTAATTATAGGTAACAAAGATGAAAAAAATGTTCACCTCAGGCTCTTGTTAGTTATTATCAAGAATCTGAGGTTGCTGACAACTATTACTCCTCACAACAGGTAAGAGAAAAATGATTTATTAACAACAAAAACAGCAACCAAACCTGTAAACAGGCTCCGTTGGTTACATCTCTGTATTTGATGATAACGTGAATTGATCCAGCTCATTACAAGAAACTGCATCTGAGCTGTTTTTAATCAGCACAAGGTCAATTTAGCCATTTATGTGGTGCGACTGTGAAGCTCACGTGGGGATAACTGTCCTAAAGTAATGTGTGATTGCCTCATTAGTCGGTGAAAGAGGGAGTTTTCTCTCGTTCCCCCCTGATAGCAGTGAGACAATCCAGCTTTACTGAGAAACCTGAATCAAACTGAATTATAACTCACGCTATTAGCAACACCTGTGCTTCTCCAGTGACAAGTCAGACTGTCTGCTTTGAGAAATCACTAATCACACAAAGTGCTCCTGGGATCCCTCTCAGGATGCAAAGTTAAGCGCCAAAGTTCTATCAGCTCTGATCGCTTATATCAGAGGTGAAATATGAGTTTTCCTCTTTCAAAGACTTTTACAATCGGCCCTGACATCTCGCTGCTCTGTAATCAAACACATGCACAAAAAACAAAGCTTTCCCACACGGCCAACTGGAGGAGCTTTTTTGAAAAAATGTGCGGCATGCCCATCTTTCACCATCTTCTAATATTTACACCAAAAAGACGGCTTTGTGAGCAAAGCATTTGGCTTATCTGAGCCTGTGGAAAAGGACATTTAAAGCTGGTTTCAGAGAGGTTTAACTACTAATTTAATACTTGAGGTAGGCAGGATGTCAATGTCCTCTGTAGTCCAGCTGGAGTTGTAGTCTCACATCCGTAGCTCTGTCCCGAGCAACCGGAATGAAGAATAATTAACAGTGATAGCTGGCCGTCTGCCAGATCAGATTGAACTATTCTCAGAGCAGATCAATTCCCCTGCCTCTCTTCCCCGCTGCTGGTGGTGAGTGACTCAGCTAATTATAACAAGGGAGAGCATGCCCTGAATACTGTTTTCTCTCCCAGCTCTCTGGTGTGGGGATACAGCAACACTCCTCCACAGACACACACATATAACACACACCCACATACTCTGAGAGCTACATGAGCTACTTGCTGCTGAAACTTACTTTAACATAGGCTGCTTTGTATGAGAATAATCACGTTTAGTATGCAGAGACTGCAGAGATGATGGATGAGCCACTGATTTGGTAACTGCTGTTTTAATAATGCCCAGTCTGCCATATTCATCACCATTTTAGAGCAAGAGGGTTTTTTGTATGCTGATGAGAGGATGGTGCTGCAGAGACGAGAGGTTTGAGCTGCTCAGTTGTCATGACTTAACAGTCTGTGTTCATGACTAATTCATTAGCTGGCTTATGAGTGAGCTGACAAACATATCACACACAGAATGAGATACTATTTGTGGTGATAATTAAACAAATGTTTTCATAAATTACATTTGAATAAACTCACAACATGCTTGTACAGAGTTTGTATGTGTGTCGGTAAAATGATACTATATAATTTGCTGAGAGAGAAGCTTGAGCAGGACTCCACAGGCAGCTTGTCTGTTGTCGCTGCATGCCTTTTACAAAATCATTTGTTTCATGACTGCTTAACAAAATAGCCCCAAAAAGCTCCAATAACAAAAACAAAGCTGGTAGTGATGGAGTTAGCCGCCGTAAGTATGGATGTGGGCATTTAGTCGACATAACGATTAAACGTCGTCACCCTGGAAAGTCAGCACCTGAATTAGTACAGGGTCAAATAAAATATTGATTTTTCTATTAGTGTAGACTTGAAATACATCTCATTTGTTGTTTCTAGGTAGGAGCTCAACCACCTGCAATCAGAGGCCTGTAGCTTCAGTTAATGCCATGATGCAAAGACAAAATGCTCAGGTGACAAACATTATGTAGTACAGCACAGTTTGGCAGTATTTGGATTTAGAAAATGAAGATAAAGTGGTGCTAAGGCTATGTCTGATTAAATTGGCATATAACAACTGAAGCAATGAGTAACCATCACAGGCATGTGAACGTTAAACAGCAAACACAGTGAGGGCTGAAGGCTGATGGTGCTAGCTCTGTTAGCTGCCACACCAACCAAACAAGTTTGACTTTTTTGAGTGAGAGTGAGGAGTTTCTAAGTGGTCTCCAAAAGTCTCACTTCTAGATATATGATATATGCCTGTCCGTAATCCACAATTTAAAATGAGATTTTTCTCGAGCTCCCTGAGCAGGTCAGATGAAATTTTCTGGTAGTCTCTATGACAACACCACGCCGACTGACTAAATTCAGAAGTGAGATGATACATCTGTGTTTTTCTCTGCTGCAAACTATTTCTTTGATTAATTTTGTTCTCAAAAAGAAAGCTAAATGGGAGAGTAACAGAGCACGGGCCAAAGGCTAAAACACAGAATAAACTGTGATGATGTTCATTCCAACCCACAGTCAGCAGTTATTCTGCAGTGGTCTGTTCAAACTTGAGAGTCTATCAATAAAATGTAGAGTGAGGTTACGTTAGCTCTGCTTAGTAGATGACTGGCTGGACATGACCAGGATTCACCAACGTTACACGTAAAGGCAACATCTCAGAGCACCTGGGTGTGAGTAACACTGAGGACCCGCCACACTGGCCAATTGTGCCGTGCCTAAGCACGCTTCAGCCGTAAAGCACAGTTGGAATATCCAGTGTGACCGCAACCATGCCGTGCTCAAGCACGATTCGCTTCTCTGCTTTGGCACGCTTCGGAGAGGTGGGCTTCGGCACGGTTTACTTCATGCACAAGCACAAGCACGCGGACAGCGCGTGTGATCCATGACGTATGAACACCACGAGAGCATCTCTTGGCATTCATTTTAAGCAAAGCGTGTTAGAGGGCTGTGTCGGGTGAAAAACGACTTAATATAAGTCCAAAAGTCTCCAAAGTTGTAGCAGTGCTCTCTGTGTCTCATTGTGCTGACTCTGATGAGATCGCGCTTCATGTAAACAGAGACTTCACGATGAAGCGGGTCTTGCGCATGTGTGATACCCGCTGAAGTTTGGTTCATTTAGGGGTAGTGCGACTGCTGTACCCCCAGTGTGACCGCATCCTAAATCTAGCCAGGCATTAAACTATGATAAAAACTTACAAAGTTTGTTTAAAGTTTGTTGTCAAGTTTTAAACAACGGTGTTAACTGTTGACACATTACCTTGATGTGTTGTATTCGTTAAAAGTTGTCTTGACAAAAGAAAAAAGAAAATCCAACCTCCTTTCGTTTTTTTCAAGCAAACACTCGCCTTGTCAAGAGCCATGTCATTGCTACTGTGCGAGCAATTCCGGCCAAAGGTGTCGCTGCGGTCCACTTCAAAAGGATAGTCCTCACAGTCTCTTTGAATAAGTGATATAAAACAGATAGATAGATAGATAGATAGATAGATAGATAGATAGATAGATAGATAGATAGATAGATAGATAGATAGATAGATAGATAGATAGATAGATAGATAGATAGATAGATAGATAGATAGATAGATAGATAGATAGACAGACAGAAATCTCCTCACGTCAGTTGCTAGAAAAAAGTTGCTTCCAAAAAGTACAACATATTGATTATGAACAAGTTTATTTAGGCTGCAAAGTTTGTCATTTTAACATGAGGCCTAATGGAAGCAGAGGCAGCCTCATCTGGCTGTTTGAGGACCTGAAGTTGGCACATCTGCATTGGCTTCACTTTTCAGCCCTGGAGGCTCCTCCTTGGAAGTACGGTGTGACCTTGTAATGAGTCCAATATAACCTCCTGAACACAAACTGTCATACCACACACAAACACACACACGCCAACAGTCTGTGTTTCAACCTGCCAGCACAGTCAAACTGTCCGTTTCTCCAACTTGAACTGTGTGTCACATACAAATAAGTAACAGGCATGTGTCATCGCCATGATGCAGTGACACACCAGGTGGGGACTATTGTCAGATAACAATAAGCCAACCTTCTTCAGTTAATTCTCACTGACTGCTCATTCTGCTCTTGAAACTTCTATACGAGAGCGAGAGAGGAAACCTGTTCCCCTGCCTGCTCAATGGCATGACAAACACACTTGCTCAAAGCGTTGCACACGCATCAATCAGCTGGTGAGTCACCTTATTCATAGGACGACCACTGCACAAAGAAAGAATGCAGCTCCTAAAAATAACAGGCCATCATTCCTGTGGAATCTGCAGCTCCTCCATGTTTGGACGGCCTGCAGAGACAGGTTCACATGACCTTTCAGAGTCAAGCTGCTGTGACCCAGTGGATTGTGTGACCTCTCGTGGAGGGAAGGAAGGAAGGAACTGAGTCGGAAATGTGAAAAAAGAAAGAAATAGTTTGGAACAGTATGCTACTGTTTGGCTGGAGGGGCGGTGCAGAAGAAGGGTTAGAGTGTGTACAAACACTCACACATACATGCACACACACAGGCCAGCTGGTGCTCTGTGCTGAAGTAAATGAGCCTCTTCTGCAGCCGCAAAAGCAGTGGAAAAAAGACTACTCTTGCGCAAGACACGCACACACACACACGGTCATCCCTGCGTATGCATTACAACAAACACACATGTTTAAAAGTGCCCTACAATGGACATCAACTCAACATGCACCATCACAGGAATGTTTGCCTAACTGAATATATACTTTTCCTGACCCTTCAATTTCCCATCCATAGCTATACCATTTTCCAGAAAACATTGCATAACTTTGACATAAATTGCACAGGATTGTAGTACTTATACAACTAGTTTTAGCCTTCTGGGAGCCCAGCTGCTATGATGTTGTTTACGGCGCCGCACTGGCATATTTTATGTGAATGCTTATAGCCCAGCACCACTAAGGCTTTATGGGGGTGAGTCATCTCCACATAACAAACAGGCTCAGCATGGGAAAATATCATGGTGATGTTAAAGCTAGACTTAAGGCTCGCACACTGCAGCTCTGTACCGGCTATAGTTCACACTTAAGGCACAACATTTGGAAAGCAAACGGTTCAGGTGCCGTAAGAGGAGGTCTGTGGCAGAATAGAGCTGAACATGAAGGAAAAAGTGAGTCACTGAGGGAGTTTTAAAGGTTGTTAATTATTGTCTAAACATGTGCATGCTTGATGAGGCAGCCAGAGAAAAGGGTTTCCTCATTCCTCTCACATGGTCAGGGTCTTTTTTGCCTCAGTTAAGACTCAGGGCAGAAAATTGGAGCTTCATACACAAAATAATGTTTGCACCACATGCTCACGTTGTCTTCTCTGAAACGTAATACACCAGGCAGTTTCATCAGAGCCGAGCTGAGCTGAGCTAACAGAGACGGTGCCGTTACAGGATTGCTCAATGGTTGTGTCACCAGGAGGAGGCTGGACTGGTCGGGCGGAGTGTTTGAGCTCAACATCACCGGAGCTCACTCACTCTCTGCCTCTCTCGGGGTGAGGCGGTCTTTCTCCCTCTCTCTGTCTGTCTATCTGTCTCTCTCTCTCTCTTTACAGTGCAGGCTCTGAGGCATCGGGGTTTCTCATCAAAAGTACAAAGACCTCAGAGAAGCAGCACCTCTCAAGAGGAAAGGACACTGGTTGGATTTATTACCAAAAATCGCGTCTAAAGTTTCATCCATAGCCCAAGTCTGTCACGGAAAAATGGAGCGCAAAGTGTGTGAATTATTCTAACCATCAAAGGACTCATCCTTTAACGAGCCAGAGTCTGATTTTTGCTTTGTATCGATCTACGAGGATGAACTTGCAGTGGAGCTCCCCAGCACCTTGCATCCGTACCGGGAGAGTCGCGCACAAGCGGCTGGACTCAGACGACCAGCCGCCGGCCAAATGTGCCAGGTTGAGCGCCGAAGCTGGGGACACACATGGACTTCTTCTCGGTACCTCACCCGGATCCCCGGTCAGCCCCGTCATAAACCCGGTCCCAGGAACCCACCAGGGTCCATCCAGGATAGGACCGTTTTTGCTGCTACCTCAGGCGGACCGGGAGAGCGTGCACAGCGCGATGAACACCGACACAGGCGATGAGCTGCTGTGCAAGGTATGCATGCGCAATCCCCTCATTGTGCAATTTCTCTGAATGAATGGTGTTTCAAGACAGCGCGTTGCTCAACAGCCTGACATGTCATCAGTATTTAGCCGTCTTTTTCACCCAGTGTCACTCAATCTCACGCAAAATGTGTCACAATTTGCGTAATAGGAGTGTTGCTTCATGATTCTTAAATCTGAAACTGAACAGCACAGTCTGTGATTGTTGTAAATCTGTAAACATACGTGACCGCTGACTCCGGGCTTCACTTTTGCTGTGTTATGATAAATACCCTACCTATCCTTGGCAATGAGGCTTCACACAGTCTGTCAACTCGACTCATTTGCATACACGTCACTGCCATACGCCACGCTGTGACACACAAAAAAATGCAAACATGTGAGACAAAGAGAGTCTATCATGATAAGGATGTGCTCTGATAAGGACGGTCTCTCTTCACTTCCACATCCATGTGTGTATTTTGCATGAAAGACCTGCAGGCGTTTGGCTTTGTTGATTAATAAAGTTAATCGCTTCATGCTTTGGTGATTCATTTGTCATGCTCATGCACAAAAAGCAGAGCTGGACTCAAAGCTAATCCTACGCCTTTATTTTTACTCTCTGCCAAAATTTGCATGCTTGTTCCCTCAGATGATCATTAAGAACACACTGACCCATTGCCTCCTCCTCCTTACACTCTCTCCCTCCCTTCCTAATTTCCATCCTGCATCCCTTCCCATCTTCTTCTACATCTTCCAGGTCTTTGATATGGGGGTGTACCAGGAAAAGATCAGACCCTACGGGATCCTGCCAGCCCATAAGAATGTGGCCGGCATCAGGGACATCATCCTAGGGGAACGAAAGGCCTACGTATTCCTAGACAAGGACTTTGGGGACATGCACACCCTGGTGAAGAGCTGTCGCAGGCTGGATGAAGAGCAGGCCTGCAGGCTCTTCCGACAGGTGGCTCTGGCTGTGGCACACTGCCACCAGAATGGCATCGTGCTGGGTGACCTCAAACTAAGAAAGTTTGTCTTCGCCGACGAGAAAAGGTGAGAAGAAAAGCAGAAAGACATCCACTTTTCCCTAGCTTCCCAACTTTAAGATATTCGCATATAAGCCTTTTACACCACTCTGTGCTGGACGATGATATGATAAGGACTTGTTATCATATCGCCTCTTTTAAAAAAAAGAGCTCAACAGATTCTTGAGAGAAGATTTGGAAGGACGTCTAGATATATTTAAAAGGCAAAAAATACAACCATGCTAGCTCAAACTCTTAAATGTGACCACATTAGCTTGAAATAACGAATTTACAACATGACTAGCTAACTCTATGCTAGCTATGACTTTGAGCCTTAACCGTTACAGCTTTGAGTGACTTTTTACCAAACAATTGTCGCATATATAGCAGAAGGCTGAATGCTATTTTATTTTACACAAAATATATGAGAGGTTAAGATTTATAACTAGCATTAAATAAGCTTTTAACAAATAACTACTGGCTATATTTACCAGCTAAAGTCATGTAAGCTAATGTGATGTCATCTCTTTGCATTAGCTGTTTCTTATCTTGAATAGTGACCTGATTTTAGCTCTTTGTTGCATTGAAGTCAGGGGAAAACCTGTAGAAGCAGTGAATTTAAAACAATTGCCAGACATGTATATGCGCAACAACTCTGTATTTTTCTTTTAAAACTAGAACATTATCGTTTTGTAGAGCTGAAACGAATCCTCGAATGATTCGAGGTACTTGATTACAAAAGATACTCGAGTCATTCTCTCCGCCTTGAGGAATCGTTTAATTTCAAAAAAGATCAAAGAGTGGTATTTCAAATAGAGCTGAGGACATATTAAGAGAGTTTTCAGACCCCACAAGCTAACTCTTATATAAAATCGCAACTAGCAACAAATCTAGCTTCTTTTCTGGAGTTTGGAGACTAATAGGTCATTCTACCAAATGGGTGCCATTTGGGTCCGCAACATTTGATGAGATGTGCAAGGCACAAAAAATGTGTCAAAGTGTGTTTACAAATTTTGGAGCTACCAAAGCAAGTGCTTTTATTGACATGCTGTATCAGAAAATTCTATTTCTTAAAGAGAAAAATTTGCATTTTAAAAATAACTGCTCTTTAACCAAACAAAAATGTATTTTATTCGATTACTCGATCAATCGATGGGATATTCAGTAGAATACTTGAAAACTAAAACATTCGATAGCTGCAGCCCTATCTGTTTTTAATACGGTTGAGAGCAAATGGCTACTGAATGAATATGGTGACTTTTCTCTAATCTTATTTATTCATCACTCAGTTTACAGTTAACTTTATTTGGATGGTCTCAGACTTTGATGCAGTACAATGGGACGTGCCAGTAAAGCAAACATGGCAGCAGTTAATACACACAGGCCATGTGTGCAGATATCCATGTGGGCACAGATAGAGTAGGAGGTTCTGTACTTGTGGAGGCAGACAGCATTGCTTCCCAGATTTTCGCCCTCTCTGTCTGTCTCCCTTTCTCACTCTCGCTGTGTCTTTTTGTGCTCGTGTTATGTGTCTGTTCTGCATGCGTGCGTGTGTGTGTGAATGCAGTGGGTGGTAGTTTGGCAGAGCTGCTAGACGAGGCTGGTGAATGAGACAATCAGCCCCCTTCTGCGGTCTATAGCTTAGAATACATTTATTACTCATTATTTATTGATAAATTACATCATAACACTGCTGCAGATGCTTCCAACAAGGATTCATTCAGATACACTTTCATCCACGAGGGAGGAGTTTGGACGTTTTTTTTTTTTTTGCTTTGAACTGGCTCCCACACACACACACACACACCTACACGCACACTTCAGACACACACACCTTTATGTCTGCATCTCTGAGTGCTGCATTCGATTGAGGAAGACACTCAAAAACCTCCGCTTACAAAACTATTTGTCGCCTCTTTGCACTTGCATCACTCCCTTTCCTGTAAGAGACCGCTGATGCCACACAATAACCCCCTCACCTCCCTTCTCCTCCAGACGTCCAGAGAAACCTTTGTTTTAACAGACACTTTCAACAGTAACATTCCCCAGCCGTGACCTCTGGCTTTGCAGGGTCACACTGGATGAATGAGAGCAGACACGCAGTGAGAGAAGTTGAAGTTGGTTGTGTCCCTCTGATAGCCATACGGCTGCAGAGCGATGAGTCACTGTGTATATGTGCAGAGGGGAAGAGGAAGGGGGGGGCTGCATAGCTCATTTTCTTCTTTTGTGTCTGTGCATGCATGTTTGTATATGTGCTGATTACACATTCAGACATAAATATCTGACAGCGTGCAAGCTCAAATGCCTTCTTGCCTGTATTTCATGATTTCTTTGGGAGGGTGACAGCATAGCAACACTGATGCTCTTAGACCGACCCATTTGACCCTGGAGTTGCATGATGTCACATACGGTTTTTACACTAACTTCTCTTTCACTCCCGAGATAGAATAGTGCCTCTTTGATGAGCTGCTGTAATGTGACTGTAAAAGCAAAGACGCAGATTGTTGTGATAGCGGTACTGACCATGTGACATCATGGAAAACGTCTTTTCATATCCACAAAAACTGCATACTTTTTGACACACATCAACACAAGTCTCCTTGTAATGTTTCTCGACTCGGCGTGACCTCATTTATCCCGTCACACATTCTTTCAGATTCACAATCAGACATCTTTTCAAAACCCCGACAATCACGCTGTGATGCAACGTCCCGGCCCTGACAGGACAGCGCTCGAGCCAGAGAGTGAGAAAGTCACAACAATTTGACAAATGCTGTCCTCCGTTCAAACACACACACATACACACACACACACACACACACACACACACACACACACACACACAGGCACAGGCCGTGCAGTTGGAAAAGCCAGTTTAGGGAAGGTGACTAGCACTGTGAAGCATGCAGAGCTTCACTGCCGGGCCAGCCTTCCCGTGCGTCACTGATGTGGCAACAGCCATTTGAGGGTAATTATGGGATGGCTGGCGCCGCGAGTGTGGGACCCAGGTGCAGATAGCCTCGGCTTGAGAAAGAGAGGGAGAGGGAGAGGAGAGATATGTACTCTCAACAGAAGGATGAGTCACTCTCTCCACCCCACTAACTCTCTCTGTTCTGTTTCCTTTTCTGTCTCCTGTGCTCGAGTTCTCCTCCCCTGACTTATCTCCTTCACTATCACAGCGTTTGAATATCTGTTGCTTTCCATCACGGTCCCTCTCCTGTCGGTCTGTCACTCTTTTCATCCTCTTCTCTCATGTCACTCCGTCTGATGAGGGGAGTGTCTAGCTCAGAGTCGACCCTCTGAATGTGACATGAAAAATGGCACATTTCTCATGTGTGTTGACTTCAGAAAACCTCAATCACCGTTGGTTTAGGGAGCAAATCTCATGAGGCGCTAATGATTTTTTAATTAAAAACAAAAACATCTGCTGCAGATAACTCTTGAAATGATTTAGTGATATTTTCCTCTCATATGCCTTTAAATCTGTGCTCTGTCAATCATTAGAGTGGTGAAGGTTTTGTTCTTTTTTACTACAAATAAACACTCCCAGGCTAAACTGCTCTGCTGCTGGACTAAATGTATGTCCTGTCATTAATGTGGCTAAATATAGCACACTGTGCGTGTGAGTGGGGGTGTAGTTGTATATTAATATGCGTGTTTATGAGACCACGTGTGTGCCAGGATATCTCTGGAAATTTGCTAAGGCAGCTTCTCGAATGAGTTTCAGTGTTGTGCACAGAGGTCACAGTAAGTTCACTGGTGTCTGGTGTGTATGTGTAAGTGTGTCTGTTCATCTGTCAGCTTAAGGCTAAGGGAAGGATGCTTGTTTTTCCATGATGCAATCAGTGTCTTACACATAACAGATCCCTGAAAGGGTTGACAGTGTTAAACAAAGCCTCAGTCAGAAATAGATTTCTACACACACTCATGTGCACGCATGCACGCACACACAAAAAAGTGTAGTACTTGTGCCTTAAATATTCTCGTTCATGGGAACACTGAGTGCATCATTTCCGACTAGCACATGACGTGCTGCTAGGAATATTAGACTTGCATAATGCAGATGTGGATGGTGGGACAAACAAAAAGTTCTGAAGCTTTTCCACGATCTGCAAAGTTGCTTTCTAGATAACAAGTGACGTCATTGTCACCACATTTGTGTGTACTCAGTAACTCTGCAAAGACAAATCTCTTGCATACTAAACAAAGAATTTTCCCACAGTGCTGTCTTGAAGGTGCAGAGATGTGTTTGACCCCGTTTTGATTTTTTCTTCACAGGACACACGTGCAACTAGAAAGCCTCGAAGACTGCCGCATCTTAGAAGACCCGAATGATGACTCCATGTCAGACACCCATGGCTGCCCAGCCTACGTCAGCCCGGAGATTCTCAGCAGCTCTGCGCCTTACTCCGGCAAGATGGCAGACATGTGGAGCCTGGGAGTCATGTTGTACACCATGCTGGTCGGCCGCTACCCGTTCCACGACCCGGACCCGGCTACGCTGTTTTCCAAAATCCGCAGAGGCCAGTGCTGCTTGCCAGAGGGCCTGTCGCCCAAAGCCAAGTGTCTGCTCCAGAGCCTACTGAGGAAAGAACCCTGGGAGAGACTCACGGTCGCTGAGCTGCTTGCTCACCCGTGGTTCCACCAGCCGCCATCATCGCAGGAAGTGGCGCTGGGCGAACAGGAAGTGAGCTCGGCGGAACAGATGGTGCCATCCTTTGACGTGGAAGAGGGCGATGATCTGTTCTGCTGACGGACTTGAATCAGCTGAGTGTGGCTGAGGGACCAAAACAGGAAATGCTATGAGGGATTCATTGTTGTTTTTTATACATTGGCACTTTTTAGAGATCCATTTGTGTACTGTCGAGTGTACAAACACCCTCAAGCTTTCTATGAATCCTACTGTACTGTATTTTGTTGTTGTATATGTGTTACTCGCTAAGGGCATTGTTCACAATGATCATTCATTGTGTTTCTATACGTGCGTTTTTTGAAATTATTTGGTGCTAAAATAAATAACAAAGACTCAGATTATGTTAACAGATTAATCTCTGCCGCCTGCTCCGAGTACATCACAGATAGTTTACTCATAGCACACAGAGTCAATATGCTAGCTCTCGGCCTAGACTCCTCAGAAAGCATTACAGGACTCCTGATCGGGCGAGGGGGAGACGGGGATGTTGTTCCTCTCACTCTCTGACCAGGCTGCAGGCTTAACCGGCTGACTCACCGACACACAGGCTCGAGGAAGGCCGAGCACAAGCTGAAAGTCTGGCAGCAGGCGGTGTCATCAAGTGAGAAAGATGGTTAGCAGAGGACTGATGTGTCACACTCAGCAGGGACGCTACCACGATGTTTCACTGCCAATCTGGCAACTACTCGGCATTTACAATTCACACACCATGCGCAGAAGGTTTAAGAGAGGCAGGGTGTTACTGGTGTGAGACTCACAGAGAAAAGGGAGAGTTTGTCACACACACACACACACACACTCAACAATAAGCAGTGACAGTGAGCTAACATGAGTCTTTGTTAAGGCTGAAAGAGAAAAGAACATTTCCATTTTCCTGCTTTGAGCAGTGAAATAAAAAAAGGAATACGTTATTTAAAAATAAGCTCTGAGCTGAATATCATCTGAAGGCTGTATCTGAACAGGAAGTGTCTTCTTTACCAAATATGATCTTCTGTTCAGCTCTTGTGCAATTAGCAGTCTAAAAAACAAAGAAATCAGACAGTACTTCCCATTAATGCAATAAGAAATAACTCATAAGCCAACGTTTTATTAATTTCTGAAGAGAAGTGTAAAATATCCAGTCAGAAAAAGACAGAAAAAAGAGGACTTTCTCAGTTGATCTTGTTTTTTTTCTGTTGGAACATTATGTCAAGCTGTGTTGCTTTAACAAAGCCAAGCTGTGCTAAGTGTGGTGCCCGTATCACTGTGTTTTATAAACTGAGCGGCTCTGAATCAGTTGCAGTCAGGCGATATTTGATGTTGGTTGTCTGATGATGACTCAACACTTGAGCGTGTCTGTGGAGAATGGTCCTGACCTTGGCTAGAAGAATCTGTTCTGGCTGTTTCCTCTTTTTAATGGTACTTTTTTATTCCCTTCTTTTTTTCTTTTTCTTTTTTTGCTGCTGAAAGCTGTTGATCCATGGAGGCTAGTCATCATAGTTAGTGACATGGTGTACCGCGTTATGAAAGATGTACCGTCTTGGAAAGTGACATGTGCATGAAGCAGCACTCAGCCTTACAGTCTGCAGCCAGATATTTCTAATGGCACATCTATTTTGACAACAGTACTAAATCTGGCATATCTATGAAAAGCTCTTTTTTACTAATTCTTTGGTCGTGAAGAAGGTTAATAAAACGTCTGTTGCCGATCTTTAATTATTACTCTCATCTGCCTGGAAACCAGATGGGACCAGATTTGTGACAATCTGGATTGTTGCTTGTATAAAAGTAATTTAATGGTTTCATTTCCGGTTCATACATGTACAGTCAGTCACACGTTCATGTGACATGTAGAGTAAACTGACACGGGTGCACAAACTTCATATTGCACTGTGAATTATGTATTTGTGACACAACCTAGAGGCTGTTCAAGGTCCTGACAGGTTACACACAAGAGATGTATTCATTGTAAAAAAAAGATGTAAATATGTATATTTGACATATGTGTGGAGATGTTAATAAAGATCACATTTTTTCATACTCACATGAATACTCTTTCATATGTGCTGCATGCCCTTCCCCGCACATGGAAACACCTGCACTCTACACAGCTCCACCACATGCCGCCAACGTTCCCTCCAAGAATTTCCTCGGTATAGCTCTTCATCAAAGAAGAAGCAACAATACCCTTTCTGATTTTCCTCCATGCTTTCAATTTCATCCTTGCAGGGGGAAAAAAGCTTTCTAGTGCTGCTTCCAACCACTTACTCTTCTCTGACCTTTGTGTAATGTAACATTTAACTCTTCAAACACTCAAATGTCAACAGTGGGTCAGTGTCTTTCCTGGAATATACAAGAGGGAGCCAATAAGCCACTCATGTTCTTTTGCCTTTAGCTTTTGTGCTAACCAGTGGAACTCAGGGTCAAATCTTGAAACACTGAACATCAGCTCTATTTAAACTCTAATACGTATATTCGTCTTTATTCAATCCACTTTGTGCCGATGAATCATTGTTTGACCTATAAGAGCTTGGCATGTCTCCACCATCTGTGTGTTATGACTACCTCAGGCAGAGCTGGCCGAGGCTTGCGTAAGTGTTGCGTGCGTGTTCATGTGCATACCTGCCTGTGTATCTACCTTTGTGTGTGTGTGTGTGTGTGTGTGTGTGTGTGTGTGTGTGTGTGTGTGTGTGTGTGTGTGTGTGTGTGTGTGTGTGTGTGTGTGTGTGTGTGTGTGTGTGTGTGTGTGTAAGCACAAGAGTAAGATTAGGTATCAACAGGGTAGATGGAGTGTCTCAGCTGCTGGGAAGCTGCCAAACCAAGTATTGCTCAACACCTCAGAGCTGGGATCCTCCAGGGATGACAGCAGGGCCCCCAAAAGTAGGCTAATAGCAGGTCAAGTCATTTATATCTGGAGATATGTGTGAGTCATTGAGTATGTGATGTTGTGTTTGTTTAAAGGGGTGTGGTTGTGTCAAGGTTTGTTGTATAATGAGTGCGATAAGAGATCAACGACTCAGAGTTTACAGGATTAAATGATAAGAAAATGTATATTTTATAAATATCAAAACTTTGGCCAGAAGGTGATCTCACTTTCAGTTTTTACATTTCTAGATCAAGAAGAAAAAATTCACACACACAAAAACTGCATTTGTGTGTGTGACCATTTCAGTTGTTTTTAACACTTTTCTTACCTGCAGTCTCTCATCTGAAAAAGTCTGAACCACTGATCTCATATTTCAGTACAGCCACATGTTAGCATGTTAGCAGTTAGAGATTAACAAGTCTTGTAATCCATTTTGGATTGAAATATACTCTGAAATGTACCAAGAATAAGAATATTTTGAAGTTTTTTCCAAGAACTTAAAAGGGGGACAGGACAACAGCCAAAAACTTCACTAACAAACAATGCTGTTGCTAACGAGCTAATCAGTATTAGCTCTGTGCTGCTAGAAGTTAAAGCTACATGAGAGTTACTGTGGTTTTGACAGAGAAACAATCGGATCCTCTAACTCGGCTCTGGTGAGTTTTTGGGGGTCTACAGCTTGACTTTTTTTTTCCATAACTTTTTTTTTATTTTCTTATTTTCTTAATTTTTTTTTGGTTTTTTTTTTTTGGTGGAGGAGGGTTATGTCTTTATTCAGATTGGACAGGACAGTGGATAGAATAGTGGGCTGACAAAAAAGGCCAAAAAATGACATTACATCCATATATTTGCACAGATTTTGGCTTTTAAAGGCTGTAGTCTTAAACTTATCAGCTGACGAGTAGCCAATTTCAGTTTAGTTGTTCCAACAAACTGCTTACTCAGTTTTTTTTTTCTCACTCCCATTTCTTCTTTTTGCATTTTGAAACTGTATTTAAAACCTTTTCAAGACAAGACAGATGGTAAAATTTTGTTCATTTTGTGACTACATCACTTGATGAGAATATTTCCAGTAGTATAAAATAAACAAAGGCAGCAATGAGTGCATACAAATCAGCTAATTGTAAGCTAATATAAAGCTAATCTTCTTCGCTATTTAAGCTCACACAGTTGTTATAATTCATTTCAGAGAAGTTGCAATGGGTATGTTTCTGCTATGTTTGAATACTGTTTAGAGCACGGGTCACCAAAGCGTTGCCAAAAGGCACTTGGGCATCAGCAAGAACCACTTAAGATTCCTACAAGGCATGTTCCAAAAAACAGCGTTGTAAATTATTAATAATAATTGTGGAATGATCAACACTGACATGCAGGCAGTCTTTTCACACTCTAGTATTTCTGGTATGACATTATTGTTTTACAAAAGTGATCTGTGCAGTTTTGTTCAGGAGGTTTGTATACGACAAGTAGCCCTTGGCACCTCTCATTTCCCTTGAGCCCTCAGTCTCAAAAAGGTTGGTGACTCCTTGTTTAGAGAGTTGCATATTTTACTGAACAAGTGCACAAAATGGAAAAAAAGAGTAATTTCCAGAGCTAAAGTGAAATTTGTGACTTCCATACCTTTGAGAAGGACATTTTATGTGATGATCAACATGCTCTTTTAAAAGGAAAAAAAAACATCAAGACAAACACTATGACAAGCTAACATTGGAGGGTCAACTTTTCAATATTGTCATCATAAATGCACAATTCTAATATCATTTCACCTTTTTTTATGTTAAGATTTTGAGAGCAGCTAGTTGACAAGTTTTATTACTTTCTGGGAAAGCTTTACTCACAGTTTCCTTGTTTCATTTTCTTGTGCTAGCTTCTGCTCTCCTTCTGGTAGCAGTAGTTTCATATTTCAACAGAATCACACCTACTATCAACAAGACAGATAAGCATATTTCCAGATCCTAATTTATGCCCCGTGGGTTGCATTAGCTGAAAGTTCTGGTTGAGGTGTTGTGGTGTGGAGTATAAAGAAGTCAGGTGTTAGGAAACGTACTAAGTACAATGTTTATCTGGATGATCTCATCTCTTCACTTGGCCACAAATGTAAACTTTAACCTCTCCTGTGATCAGGGATTATTAAAGTTTCCCAACCACACAGGCATTTAAATAACAGGCTTCACTAACCTCCTCATGACGTGTTCTTTCTCTTCGATGCTTGTCACACAGATCCGAGCGTCATCAGATGTTAACTCAAGCCTCCATGACCCCATTTGAATGAACAGAGTGCACTGGGTTGGGGATGTGTGAGTTGGTTTTCATGGGAGGTTTCTGAAACAATTTTAAAGCAGAATGCGTTAAAGCTGCAGACACATACATCACAATTTATTGAATTAATTTGAAACTCTTGCAATTAAATTCAAGTGGTTCTGTTTTTTTCACTATGAACATGAACTTTACAGGAACAAGGTGTGACGTAAGTCTCACCTGCTCTGTTTTTCCTTACAAGGGAGAGAAGAAGCAGATCTGAGAGGTGTCTGTAAAATACCTGCACCAGTCCGAATTTAGTTATTTGCTTCTTCCTGGAACTCTTTGGCTCAGGACACGGCTCCACTGATGCAATGGAAACAACCTCTACTGTTCAAATGAATCTTTGACCTCATTTATTTCACAACACAAATCTGTGCAGGAATGTGAGGTATTGTGTTGATCATAGCTCAGTGATGAGTCTGGATGATTATAATAAGGCCGGTATTTTTCTGCTGTCATCTTTGATCTCAGAGATAAACATGAAATTCATTTGACGGCAGGGATGCTGTGATCTCTGCTGCAGCCTGGTGGAGGTTCAACAAACTGCAGCTGGGTTGCACAAATCATGGAGCCTTGGAATACTTAAAATTCCTCCCCAGGTTTACCACTTAAGGATATCTGCATCTGTTTTCTACAGACCCTATGGGTTGTGGAGATGTTGTAATAGTTTATTTCAGACTATGAAAACAATAACACAAAATTGCCTGAACTTGACCCATTCCTGTATTCATTAAACCAGTGGTTCTCAAACTCTTTTTGGTGATGTACCCCCAGTGAATTTTTTTTCTGCCAAATACCCCCTAATAAGCACAAAGCAGTTTTAGTTGGGGAAAAAAAACAGAGAAGTAAACCACATCACTTACTATTGGTGTCTGATTTATGAAATATTCTTTATTCACATTAACATTGTTGTCAACCATGAAAATTGTGACCGGATTGGAAACATTATAACTACATAAACTAAACTAAAGGCGTGTTCTAAACTAAAGTAAAGATTTGTGCACAAAGATAATTGAAAAACTTAAAGTGCTCTCTTTTGGTATCAAAGCAAAAGGCTGTTTCCTAAACCAAAATAATTAACTTAACAATAAGATAAAAATTCTTTCACAAAAAAAGACATCAACTTTATTTGAAAGAAAATATATGTCCAAAAAACAGGAATACCACTGAAGATGGCTTCATGCTACTGTTGGCTAATTTCTTCCCACACAAAAAATTACGATGCCTTGGGTAGGTTGCAACTTGTGGATGTAATTCCCATTAAGCACATTTTTCCAAAAACTGACAGAATTTTATCCATTCTGCTTTATCACGTGCCACTCTGTGTTTTTTGCACTGTTGCTACACTTCAAGCACAAAGCACTTATTTCTGTCGTTCTCCTGGTATGAGGGAGACTCTTATTTTTGGGAGGTATAACAGAATTGAATGCTCTACTGGATGTAATATTCAATTTGCAAAGTTATTAAACTACCAAGCATCTTGGTAGTTATTCAGAAATGAATAGACTTTGTTCAGACTATACAGCAGCTGTGTCTTGTATATGATACCGGTACATGATAAGGCTCTCGTTGGGGCAGTGCGTTTTGAGCAAAGTAAAATATCAAATTTAATAATTGCATCTCTATACTGTTATTCTTCTCAAGAGTTTGTTCATGATCATATCGTGGGTAAAAGTTTTCAGTTGGTTGCGAGATTAGTATAAATTAGTGATAAAGTCATGTATAAAGTATACTTAATAAAAAGGACAAAAAAATAGTAAAGAAGAGTAGAAAAGTTTAGAAAAAGCTATGTCCAAAAGTGAGAACTGAAAGTAATATTCCCATAAGCAAAATAATGTGTGTACATTTTGACAACATCTTTACTTTTTGGAGATTTGAGGTTGTACAATACTTATTTAACATTAAAAACTCAAATTGAATAAGAACCTGCATGAGAAAATAGTGCAGTGTTGAGGGGTACAAAGGATGACAGAGTACACATCATAACTTGAGTAATCATATCAGAGGGGTGATTGAGCTAAATGTAGTGAACTGAATGTGTGTTCATAAGATGTAAATATACAATGTGAACAGGTGGGAGATAACTGTGTGTTGGGTAGTTTTGGTTTACAGTGGCCTGTAGCACCCACCTGAGGACTGAGTTTAAACAGCTTGTGTCCAGGATGTGCTTGTGTATCACACATCTTAACATCACCACCACCTTTGGATGGGTGAAAAAATAAATGAATAAATAAATAAATAACAGGCAGGACTATGTTGTTGTCAGCCTGGGATGATTGTGGGTATAACTGTGCCTTTATATGAAAAAGATAAATCTGAGTGATAACCAATAAAAACACTCGTAGCTGCACGGAACACCATAATCATGTTTCTCTGACAGTTTGAGCCTCCTCTAGAGGAGCATTCGAATCCTGAGCGTCGTCAGGGTCAAAAAGCTCTTAAGCACAGACAGGAGGAGGGTGATGAGGGTTTTGTCTGATGAGCTTATTTCAAACCAAGTGGCTCCTCAGGGCTCTGTGTTATCAGCGAGATGGTTTTTATTCAGGGAAATGAAGTGAAACAGAAAAACACTCTTTAGAGATTAAAATGTGCCAGTGACATGGCTCTGTGTGGTCTGAACTGCAGGGTTTGTTTGTCGTGATTTCTCTGACCCATTTATTTTCAGAATCTGTTAAATTTATCTGCTGAATGTTTCTGTTGGTCCTCATATTGAGAGGTTGGCTGAACTATTTTTGACCAGTTTAACAGTGGAGACAATCCAATTTCTAAACTTTAAAATAACAGATTAATCCATCCACTTAGAACAAGCTTCTTTTGTGGTCGGCTGCTCCTGAGCCCTTCATCCTACCTGAGAGTCCAAAAGACAATAAATATCTGACTTTAAGTACATTTTTTTTTACTTTTAGTTCAGGTGTGTGAACAATCTAGCATGATGTTCCCGTGCTACTGTGAACAGCTTAGTTTTTTGTGTACAGGGAACAAATAGGCTTGTTTTAAATCTTCAGTCAGGAACTTTGAATGAGTGTTGATTTCCAATCTCACAACGAACAAGTATCTCTTTATAATATTAATCTTTTCTTGCCTTGTTTTTACATTAAAATGTGTTACTCAGTGTTAATCTTTGCCATGGTAAATGTAAAGAAATGAAAAATACTGTTTCTGCAGAGAGAAGTTTATCCCTTTATCTGACACCTAGAGCCTGACAGTAGTTGAAGGACAAAAAAATAACAAAAGAAATAATCAGTCATCTTCTTGATGGTCTGTTTTCTACAATTCTACAGTTTCATTCAGCAGAAGCTTTTGTCCAAAGTGACGTATAACACAAGCAAGAATTTAGACAGAAGAGAAAACCCTTGTTAGTGCTCCAAAGCGTTTCAAGTTATTTGGCTGTAGGTGCTGCCATCAAGTTAAGCCAAAGTGCTTTTTATGTTGAATAATGTAGCCATAGCTGACCACAATTAATTACTGCAATAATATAATTCAACCTTCAACAAAATTCAATAACCAGTGCAAAATATTCACTTAGACCTTCTGATTCAATCTACTCCTGAGGACAAAGAGGAGAATGGTCAGATTAAGTGACTAGGTGTTCCCTGAACAGATGAGTCTTCAAGCATCTCTTAAAAGTAGAAAGGGACTCTGCGGATTGTACAGAGTTGGGTAATTTATTCTACCATTTGGGAAAAACCGAGGAGAAGAGTCTGGCTAGAGATTTAGAGCCATGCTGGCGTCCTTCACAAGCAGAGCGCAGTGGGCAAGAAGGAGAGTAGACCTGAACGAGGGAGCCCAGGTAGGCAGGAGCCGTTCTTGTCACTGTTTTATAAGCCAGAAGAAAAGCACTGAATTTGTTTGGAGCTACCACTTAAAGCCAGTAAAGAAAGATTAACAACTGGGCGACGTGCTGTTTTGGCTGGTTAAAGACCAGGAGAGAGTTGAAGTCGTCGATGTGTGAAATCACAAGGGCCTGCTCCAGAAACTATGTGGCCTGTTGTGTCAGGTAGGGTCTGAAGGCATATCGACTAGATCGAGCAATCCAGGCCACATGAGCCTTGAAGGTCAGCTGGTCATCATCAATCAATGTTTTGCATTCACAGCCCATAAAGAGGCACTGGACCTTATTTTCATCTGAGTTAGAACCAGCTAGAAATTCTTTACAAGCTTTAAGTTCCTGGGGTTTCTGCTTCTTTTTGTTTGGCTTTGGTGTTTTTCACATCATTCAAAGCTGTAGCAAACCCACGTGGACACAGATGAGATTGTGTGACCCACACAGGAAGGCTGAAAGTGGTACATCCTGCTTATAATATGCTTGACCACTCCCTGTGCCACCCTATGACTGTAAGCTATGATTGGCTGTTAGCCTTGAGTTGAGATCAACATTTTGAGAAATGTTAACAACCTGGCTGTAGCTTCCTTTCTATTCAGCTGCAGCTCATTCTCTTCTGTTAGTGCCTTAGCCAAGAAGCTTTATGGGTTGGCACTGTGTAGTGTTTCTTTAAATAAATAAAATCAAACAGGAGTTTAACATCTGAATGATTCTTACAAGGTAGCTGTTAATGTAGGTAATGAAGACAGAAAAGGTACAAGCTGTCAATCTGTGTGAGTGCACACATACAACAGCCACCCTTGTCTTTGTCAGTGCCTCAGCTGGGCCACCCCAGTCTAAAAAGTCTGGGTTAATAGGGTTAATAAATTTGATTTATGCTGCATTTATGGAGAGTGGGAGAGGTTTAATCACAAACACTCTTGAGACACGTTAACAGGTGTAAACAGCTGCACTTGCAGATGTCCACTTGTGATCTGCTCACTTAAGATGAATAATAATGAATAATAATGTGTGGTAAAGAAGCGAGAAGCTTGGACATTGTGTACAAGTGGGTTTCCTCTGTGTCTTATAAACTGAACATCCTCTTTGTGATTTGTGTTGTTTTCTTCAGGAAAAGGCTCACTATGAAACATTGCTTGAATTTACTTCATGATGTGTCACCTGTACAAGACATAACAGTACAGGTCCACTAGAGGGCGGTGTATCAATGCACCTGTATGAGTTGTTAATCATATTTTTGAATTAAAATGATATTTTCAGCACATGAACAGGTGTTACAGAGGAAATCTGCCTCTGCTATGATTAGACAGTGAGAGATATTTTGAGCCTTTTCCTGGATGAACATGTGAGTATTATCTGAAAGGGGACAATGCTTCTGATCACATCTACATAACTAAAGCACATCTGATCACAGAGGTTTTCAACATTAAACACCATTCAGCTGTTACTGTTGCCCAAACAACAGCCGGTCTCATCCTCATTCATTCCCAACCATATTTGTAATAGAAGCGTGCAGCGCGAAATAATTGTGTTTCATTGAGTATTTAACAGCATCAGAGGAGTTTTATTGAATTTATTTGCTGGCAAAACTGCCCATCTGTCTGCGAGACCTCACAGCTTTTCCTGGCCTGAATGCAGACTGTTGGACTTTTTGCCAATTTTGCAAACTAGTGAGAAAACAACATTAGCTCTTTAAGCTGTCCCACATGTGAAATATCTTAGGTGTTCCAGAGAGCATTTTAATGTGGCAACCTGCAGTTTTAGGCGAGTTATGATTATAGAAAAATCTTTAAAGTTTAATATCAGAAAACCTTCACAGAGCAGTATTTCAACTTATCCTTGAAGAACGCTTAAATTTCAGGTGAGACACCTTTATGTTAGTTGAATCAGAAGAGTTTGACATTGTACCTTGACAAGAAAATTAAAGTCTGGGTTGAAGCAGGGGTCTAGTGTTCAACTTGAACTTCTATAACCCAAAAAGAAATTGCACATGCTCTGTCATTACAATCACAGGACTGGATGTCGATAAATTGTCAGTTCTATCAATCCTCAACAAGAGGCTCTCATCTGTTATTCTTTAAAGGTAGAGTCTGCAAGATTTTTCTTAAAAAAAAGCATCTTTTACAGGAATAATCCTGCTTAATTGTCACTTCCGGGCCTCCATAGATGTGTGTCAGTGTCCGTGTCTGCCTCAACCCCCTCCTCTGCCTGTATGTTGATGTTTTGGTTGTGTCAGGACATTTCTGGGCAGAGAGTAAGTTTGATACATCAGCTAATCACAGCCCGCCCGGTGAGCAAGTGACTTTGCATGTTGATTAGCGAGTGGAAGTAGCTATCCCGAGCGGCTACAATAGAGGATGTAGCGCTGAAGAAGAAAGACGCCACCAGAGTGAAACAAAACACCCAACAGATAAAGCTTTTTCCTAAACGAGGGTGAAGCTTGGACAAAGAGCGCCGCAAGTTGGCTTTCTGTTGACCAGGTATGTGTCAAATACCCGTGATTAGCTTGTGCTAACATGTCAAGTGTGGTGCACGGCTCTTGACTCTCTTCCACGTAGAAACGCGATGCTGGGCTAGTGAGTGTGTTCACATAGTCATGGTTGGAGGCTGTGGGTGTGCGCTGCTGCTGGCACTGAGCCAAGGGGGAGGAGCCTAGTTTGAATTTGTGTTTACTAACAAGTAACAAAAATCCTGCACACCCGGCCTTCAACATACCATAAGTCAGCTCCCTCAATTCAACAGTAGAACAGGATAATTTACATTCCCACCTGTTCCCTCCTCTCCTGTCTGTTCATCTTTCCGGTATGAGAATGCATTGGTTATGTTGTCTGATGACAGTAAATATGTCTCAAGCTGAAATAAAAGACCAAACAAAAGAAGTAATGTAAGTCTTAGTCTTAGTTCCAAACACACAGCGTGAGTTGTACATCAGCTCATCATTACATCCTCTTATCCATGATAGAAAACAAGCTGCATGTCATTTCACACATTGTATGTTTTGCTGCAGTTTCCTAGAAATGAGCTCTTTTGCCACCGGCTCCGGCTGCAGTGAGTTAACACGACCATCAGTGACTCACAGCAGCTGCTAATGGGGCCAACGGAGCACAGCAGAGTGTGCTTTGAGAACGTTGTGTCATTCATAAGACTGCACTGACAGACACATGTGAATAATCCTGATTCTAATCAAACATGCTGTTCTTATTCTGCCAATTCCGGATGGTTTCTGGTGAAAGTCTTGAGCCCATTCCAGCAAAGCACTGAGTAAGCATCAGAGACAAGCTGTGAAAGCATCATCAGACTGGCAAAGAAAAGTCTCAAAAACATGTGACAACCAAAAAAAAGATCATAGTCACATCCATGGTGCAGGAAAGCTTACAACTGTGACACCATGCCTCTCATAATTTGTCATTCTGTCAAAAGGAAAATGATATTTCTATGGTGCCTGAAGAGGGATGCTCTTAAAAATAGTTGCTTTGGCTTAAGGGAGCAACATCACAGCCCTGCTTGTATTCAGTACAACACAGGCTTGCTTCATGGATCTTTCGCTGGACTCCACCTCATTGAAAATGGATTAATGCCACACAAACACAAAAACAATTTCCTTCATGCATTAGAGGTAGGGTCTGCAGAAATTTTCGTTATTTGTAAATAAACACAAATTCAAACTCAGCTCTTCCTCTTTGGATCAGTGCCAGTCGCAGCATACATCCACAGCCTCCAACCATGATTACATGAACACATCCTCAAGCCCAGCAACCACTTGTAGCATTGCATTTCTACGTGGGAAAGACTCGAGAGCCATGCATCAGACTTGTCATGTTAGCACAAGCTAATCACTCATTTATTTGACACATACATGGGAGGCAGAAAGCAAACTAGTGTCACTCTTTGTCCCGAGCCGCTCTCCAGGTTCATGAAAGTGAGTGAAAGTTGAGCAAAGCTTCACCCTAGTTAAGCAAAAGTTTCGTTTTACTTTGGTTGTGTCTTTCTTCCTCTCTGCTACGTCCACTATCGTAGCTGCTCAGGATAGCATCTCCACTCGCTATTATCCACACAAAAAGTCAATCGTGCACTGGATGTACTGTGATTAGCAGAGGTAGCCACGCCAACTCTCCACTCAGAAACATCCCAATACAACCAAAACATCACTACACAAGCTGAGGAGAGGGTTCCAGGTAGACACAGACACTGATAGACATGTATAGAGGCCGAGACGATTGAGCAGGATTTCTTCTGTAAAAGTTGACATTTTATTTTTTTAGGAAAATCCTACAGACCCTACCTTTCCCCTTACACTCAATGAAAAGACAGTTTACATTTTCTTTGCTATTCAGCTTCATTGAGAAAACGCTTATTGATTGATCTTGTGTGTTTGCAGCAATGTTAACAGAGATAATCTCCTGAGGCAGTATTTAATGACCTAGTGCTGTTGTACTCTGTAATAACGTTTATCGAAGACCTCTTGTCCAATCAGCTTGGTCATAAAAATGGTTGTTTGATAAAGAAAGACAGAAAACAACAAGGCAAACTGGAGTGTTTCTTATCCTTCGAGTACCTTTGGTATTTTTGTCCTTTAGGAGAAAAGGAAGCCATGCTCTCTTTCATCCTGCTGAGTGTTTTCTCTGAAGAGATCTTCTCTTGCATGTCACTCACACTCCAGGGAACACATACTCGCTTCTGTTCTCGTGCTCTTGGGGCTATCTCTTTTAAAAGACACTGTGTCATTTTACCTCACTCCTGACTTAAGACCCCACATACACATACACACACATACACAATCCCTCCAAACAGATCTTCATCTGTGAAGAGAATAGAAATAAGGTGACTTTGTGTTTTTCATTAACTATCATATGAAATGGAATTCGGCCCAGGCTGGAATCATGAGAGGGAAAATGAAATCCTGAACAGTGTAAAAACTAAACCAGTTATAAAAAGCTGACGGTTGCATTGTTAAACGTGACTGTAAATTCATGTACTGTATAAGCAGCTTAATTCCTAACCCCCTCCAAAATGATAAGTTAGCACTTTGCCTCACTCCTAGTAGAGGAAAAATAGTGCATCGGCCAAAGAGATTAGCTGAAAATCAAACAAAGGGAGCAGTGTGGGGGGATTTTCTCTGCCACACAGGGCCATGTTTAAATGAGTATACAAGAGTGGATGCTGCTGCAGCCGCTGTGCTCTTTCATTCACTGAACTTAGTCATGGTTCTTATTCTCTTAAAAAATGCACATTAGCTGAGTGGTTGCTTATTTCTAAGATGTGGATGACTTAAGCCTTACTGTGTGCTGCAAAAAGCTCAGATCAGATGTGAAAGGGCATAACCTTGTCTTGTGACTCCGACTGAGCATTTGCCCACAGATTGAGGAACAATAAGTTTGCATTCAAGTTTACTACCATACTTCACATGAGACTCAGTTTTGTCTGCACTTCTACCTTGGACCTCAAGGTTCAAGGTAGAAAAACAAAATTTTCTTAGGTCCATTCATCTTTACCTTCTGTAAAGATGAACCTTCTGGCTGATGGGTCAGAGGGTAAAGTGCAAATGTGGAGTAATAGGCCTACACTTCACCTCAACAAAGCCAATGTATCTACAGTGAGCCATCTAGTGGAAAAACATCAGAACTGCACGGAAAAGAAAACATTAACAAGGTTTATTCATTTAATTTTTTCAAGTTCTGCGGGCCGGATTAAAACGTTTAAGGGGCCGCATGTGGCCCCCAGGCCATAGTTTGCCCATGCCTGATCTAGTGTCTCAAAGTGGTAATAGCAGTTGTTTGAGCTGTTTGGAACCTTGCTGTAGGAATGAAGCCAGCCATGGGCCTTCACCCAACTCTTTTTTGATTTCCAATATGTTAGCATCAAGCTAGCACTATTTTGTTTTCATTTTTTTTGGTAAATAAGGAGATGTTTACCATGTTGAATGTATTGAATAAAAATCTTGTGTTAGAGAGTGACGTACATTCTGTGTTCAGTTCTTCAGCAAAACTTAAAGCTGAAAGTCCTATAGCATAATTTTCTATGTAAACTGTTATTTAACTGTTAGCTAAGATAGCTGCAGCAGACTAGTCAACATTAGGACCAGCAAATCCAGCATAACGTAAAGAATCGATAAGGGTCTTGTTAAGCACAGAGGCTCATGAAGTTGATGGATTGAAATATTTCTTATTAATTCTTAATAGGAGCCAGTTTTCCATACCAACCTAGTATGAACTCTAAAGTTAAACATGTAATCAACCAAAGCTGTGCGAAACAATTTATTAGCTTGATAGCAACCACTGACGCACTTGTTTCATTTATACATTTATGGATAAAGAAACCAAACATTCCAACACCGTCAAATAAAACTCTTCTTTTGATACCAAAAGACCACCATGATGGGTAGGAGTCCATGAAAAACTGAACAGTTAGTACAGGGTATATGCTAAAATCCTGAGGTTGATTTCAATACCATTTTAAGACTTTTTCAAAAACCTTTCAAAAAGTTTTAAGACTTTATCGCAACTTTCAGTTGTTGTTGGCATCCACTTTTTAACAGTTGTAGTTTACATTTTTACAGAAATGATGTAAACTAAGGAGGAATAAAGCTTGAAAGAACAAATTAAACTTAAGGCAGGTTTATCGACACTCCCACAACAAGAAACAGCAGTTATTCAAGGCCAACTTGCTGAAGAAAATGAGAAATTATCTAATCATTTTCAAATATTTAGGACATGTACCGGAGATTGTGTGATTTGCTTTAATGTTGTATTTAATTTCTCTTTATGAAACTAGAAATGACATTAATTTATAGCTGGTGTTTATACTGCTCACAATCCTTATTGTTGTATCTTATTGTAACTAGAGTCTTTAAGTACTTTTTATTTTTGTATTTTTCTACTGACTCCATTGATTTCTGCTGTTAACATAACAAGTTTCCAGTTTGGGATCAATAAAGTAACTCTATTCTATTCTATTCTATTCTATTCTATTTTAGAACTTTATCGACTGAATGTTTAACGTCCCAATCAGGGGACAGTTGCAAGGAGGAAAATAAATATTCATGGATATTTTTTGGGTCAAAGCTTGAACACCTATGAAACTTAATACCTCATAAAACCACAATTAAGACTTTTTAATACTTTTAAGGCCCTTAATTTTCCCAAAATTGATTTATCAACTTTTAATACTTTTTAAGACCCCGCGGACACCCTGTAGTAAGTTTGCGTTGGGCTTGGATTCCATATGCCAATTTGTGCCAATCATAAAAAAGTTGAATATGGGATGAAGTCACCAGTCCACATAGCAGCACAGAAGCAGATTATCTTTCCTTCTGTTTACTCTGAGCCTCCTGCAGGGTGAGCCAGGGGGTTATGCAAAGGAGTAAAAGATTACCTTTTACTCCTTTGCATAGCCTAAGGCTGAGCTGCAAATAATCTCACATTCTTCAGCATGTATGACAAGAAGTACACAAAGAGAAGGCTGGTCACACATCTATCTGAGAAGACCAACATAAGCTAAAAAGTTACACCTGCAAAGGTAAAAGTGATGACCTGTAAGATTTGCTTGTGAGCAATGTAACCTGTAAAACCAGCAGCACGTTGACTCATACTCTAAACTAAAAGCTTCAGTGAACTGGCTCTGTTTTGGAACAACTGCGTTGAAGGTTGTGCACTACAGTGGTCCATTTATTCACTGCCCTCCCTTATAACAGGTACCTGCTGCTCATGAGTCAGCAGGTGATGGATGGAGGGGAGGAAAAACAGATTTCTACGGCTGGAGGAGCGATGGACAGATGGTGTGACAAGTAAGACAGGAGTTTTGTGGAAGGCAGTTAAAAGTGTGGATAGAAAGATCAAAGAAATGCATCAGCGGGACATGGGAGTAAATGAGACACGAAGGAGTGAGAAAAGGAGAGGTGGAATAAAAAACAGCTAGAAGTCAAAAAGGGGTGCTGCAGCAGTGCAGTTTGCATGGCTCCACTCTGTGGGTGACTTTAATTACTTTTCAGCGTCACTGCCTCTCGTGGTCATGAGCAGCATGCTCCGATCACCAGCCTCTGATTATCGGGCCTTTGTGAGGGCTTCTCCCCGCTGTCAGGCCGTAATTACATTTGTGCAGGAGAGAATCACAGTACGTCGGAAAGCTCGCTAAGCTATTATCGAGGTGATTCTCTTCTTCGTCGATCTAAATCACACAGTGCAGAGGATTTTAAAAGGCTCACAGAAACAGATGCAGAAGCTTAAATTTTTGCACATTATGATGAGTGTTTGTTGTGGAGGTGAAGCTTAAAAAGCGGTCAGTTGTTAAGGTTGACTGTCTAACTGTGGGGTGAATAGAAAAAAGGGAATTTAGTACGATAAAAACAAGTGTGAAAACACTAAATGAGTCAGTCAAATAAAGTGCAGAATCATCCAGTCATTGTGAAATGCTTGTTTACGCTTCATGCTTCCTCTAACAAAGACAAGCACGGCCCCACACACCCAGCTGCCTCCACTGTGTAAGCAGTGTGTTGGGGACATAATGGCTAACAGCCTTGAAGGTGAGGAGAAAGCATTCATTTCCTGTTAAACATACCTCACCTCTGTTGTCACCATGGCAGAGCCATAAGTGTCCAAGGTGTAGAACTGTCTCCTAGGTGACTGACTTCTCATCCTTTCTGTCACCTCAACTTTGCTTGTCTTTTCCACTTCCCCCCTATTAAAGCACATCAACACTCAACCTCTGCTTCAGACTAATCTCAAAATCAGTTGTACATTCTGCTGTTTTGGGTTTAGATTGTGCTGGGTGTTGTAATATAAGAAAAATGATTGATAGTTTTTAATCCTTTCAACTATGGTAACTTGTGGTGTACCCCAAGGTTCAGTCTGGGGCCCCTTTTTATAATTAATTTATTTTAATTGTATCAACCACAGAGTATGTTGTAAGAAAATAAAACAACAAATAGAGTAGATGCTGCTCTGCTGATACACCAGTGGAGTAATAATAATAATAATAATAATAATAATGCATTTTATTTAAAGAGCGCTTTTAAAAAACTCAAAGATGCTTTACAAGGTAAAAGCAGTATAAAAAACAAGTTTAAAAACAGATACAAATAATGAAATAACAGTAAAAAAAAAAAAGTAGGCAGAGTATTATGGCAGGCTGGGCCATGCACATCTTCCAATAGTAAGAGCAAGCACTTTGACCACTCAACCAACAAAGCTCATCTGTAAATACTGTAGACCACAGTATAATCCAAAGCTTGTCTATACAGGTATATTCAGGGATATATTTGCACCAACTCAACAGCAGCACAGTCGCTGAACAGGGGAAGTTAGAGGTATAGAGAAATACTGAATCTGTCACAACATATAGGTCACAACAAAGAAGAAGAGCTACAAACTTCTTTTTAGGCACTTAAACACTAATAATGAAATCTGGATCAGAGCTTTTCTTTTAGTGCAAAACTAATTTCAAACTACAGACAAACCCTTTCACAGAGAAAACAGGCAATGACACTAACAGAACAACATCACTGTCAGCTGGAAAACACTGAAGCTATGAATATAAGGAGCAAAATGCCAACCATTGTTCTTTTCAAAGATGGACATTCCAGCATTTTCTGCAACTCACCCACTCAGCTGAGCCATTCGTTCTTATGTCCTGAAGTCTTTGTGAATTCTTCTCTGGTTCAATATGTGTTACCCGAGCTCTACATTCAATCTTTTCATTTCTTTAAGGGCTTATTTAATCAGTTTGGGAAACTGCACTAAATGGCTGGCAGCATGTGGCTTTGCAAAACATAAAAGCAAAATTACTTATCTGTCATAATTTCCTGAATGAGTTGTGTTGGTTTGGTTGGCGCAGGTCGCCTCATCCTCGCCTTTCTGCTGTTTTTAGCTAACTGTTGACAGAGCATTGATATATTTTCAATAACACAAGTGAAGTTGATTTATTCACTGAAGATAAATATGTGCTTGTCAAGCTGGGGTTCAGCACAACTAGTTCTGGTGGACAACAGAGACTGCAAAACTGGGCTGGTAAAACTCGTTAATGGAAGTTGTGACATTGTTACTAAAGTATAGTATTTAGCGGAAAATGACTCTTTAAGACTTTTTTTTCATCTGTTGTTTTAGCAATGAAGACAAGTCAGGTGTACTGAAGGAAGCATATGGGGTCCTGAAATGATGTTTTGACTGTTTTTCAAAGCAATTAGAGGAATCAAACACACTCAAGTTTATGAATAGTATCCATAGTAGTCCGTAGGTTCAGGCTCATGCAGTTTAATTATTGTTTGCCTCATAACAAAAGCGCCTCAGGCAATAAAATATAAAAAAATAATGTGATAGTAATGATTTACTAGTAATAACAATAACGGCAGATGAAAATAATAATAACAACAACAACAACAGCTTAAAATCTTCATCAGTCCTTTGATTGAATCCTTTTTGCTTAATATTGTAGGTCATGAACATAAAACAGGCTGCTTTGTGAATTGCTTTGAAAATAAACAGAAAATGTAACACTTCCTTAAATTTTTTTTTTCTTGTCTATTTTTATCCGATCCGATCCTTCATCATATTTGGGGCTGTGTTTTGTCTCCTGTGTCTGTTATCTGTGAATTCCTTTTCCCTCCATCTTCTCATCCCTGCCATTCTCATTCTGCCTTTTCTCCACTACAATCACTCTCCACTGAACCAAAAGAGAAGGGATGAGATAGCATGAAGAGAGCTGCAGGTGTCTATTGAAGTCTTGTCCAGCAGGGCGGCCCACCTGCGAGCATCCGCATCCCATAAGCCCACCAATGCCTGCATTTGTGTGAAGGTCGCAGCTCTCATGCAGCTGCTTAGGGCCTCTGAGTCTCATTTTCATCCTGCAGTCCAGAACATACCCACTGAGCGAAATCAAAAGGGCTGGGACAAACCTTCAGTCACACCAAAGTCAAAAGATTCCTGAGTTATTGTGAGTCTGTCAAGGAAGATCTCTGTAGGGTCCTGGTCAGACTTGTATCTGTGATGTTCACCCTTTTGAAAAATAACCAGATAAGCATGGTTGTGGGGCTTGACTGTCAGTCAAATACATGTTTACACTTGGCTGTACAGGATTGTTTATATTTTGGGTCATGTTTGACTTTGTTTACGTTTTATAGATCAAATAGCACAAGAACTAGGCTGTGCTACAAGTTGCCATCTGTCGTCCGTGCCTATTTACACACACAGTAGAGCATGAGCACACTGTGGCAGCAGCTTACAGCCAGTTCTTGTGTTGTTTGATCTAAAAAACGTAAACTAAGTTTTATCAAGCCTCTACCTGTTAAAGCAGACACATAACCACTTAGCCAGAGTAGGTGATTTTTAAAAAGTCTCACTTCTAGATATATTCCTGATCGTAATCCACACTTTAAAACCAGATTATCAGCGCTAAAACATGTTATTTCTAAATGCTACTTGTTAGCTTCCCGATTGGGTGGAGCAAGACTGGATTGATTTACAGCACGTCTAAGTTTTTGTGACAACACCACGCTGGCTGACGAAGTTTAGAAGTAAGAAGGGAGATCTGTGTTTTTTTCTGCTTGAAAACAATTTCTGTGATTCATTTTGTAGTAATGGTTGACACAGGAGACAGAAAAAGAACAGAAGAGCAGAGGAAAGCAAAACTGGAGAGTGATACAACACAAGCTAAAGACTAAAACATGGGGGCTAAACTGTTTGTGATGATGTTAATTCCACCCCACAACCAGCAGTTATTCTGCAGTGGTCTTTTCTAACTTAAGAGTCAGTCAATAAAATGAAGAGTGAGGTTACGTTAGCTCTCCTTGGTAGATGACTAGCAGGACATAACCAGGATTCACTAATGTTACACATTATGGACAAGTCCAGAGCACCGGGCTGCCAGTAGCACTACATATAGTCGGCCACTAAACTACAGTACAAAATGACAACATTTGCTTGTTGCCACATTTGAAACAACAGCAATTCATGGTGTTGTATCTGATAAAGAGTTTGTCTTCAAAGGTCCCATATTATGCAAAAATCACTTTATTAAGTCTTTTAGTGAAATTTATGGGTCTTTGGCTTTCCTCCCAGCCCACAAAATCAGATATTTAATGACAAAACCTGTATTAGTGCTTGTGAATGTAAAATCCTGACCTAAACAAGCTGTTTGGGTTTTGGGGATTAGCCGACGTCAGCGATTCCCTTTTTTGAATAATCAGGAGCAAGTCTGACCTGACTGGTCCACCAGAGAAAATACCCCCGAAACCCCTCCCCGCCCACTCCTCTCCCCGCATCTTGGGAGAAATCTCTCCAGCTGCGGGGAGAAGAGTGTGGCTGTTTTTGGCTGTAAACAGTCACATAGTTCCATGCACAAGCTTCCTATCTTGGAAGAAGACAAGACTAAGTGGCTAGAGTTCATTTATCAAGGAAATGTTCCAGCTACACTCAGTAAAACTGTGCATGTGTGTGTTAGTCACTTCACGGCCGTCTGCTTTTCCAACTTTGGACAGTACAACAGAGGGCTAGTGAAAAGACTGGTCCTGAATCCAGGTGCATCACCAACCATCCACCAACAAACCTCGGACCCTGGAAATGTGAGTATTTTAAATGCTGTGTGCTGTGGAGCAGATGTAAGAGCTTTTCCTCAGTGTCCCCCCTGTCTCTGTGTTAGCTTCAGGATGCTAACTTTATCTGTGGTTAGCCTGTTGTTTGAGCCTGTAATGTTATGGTAAACGAGCTTCGCTGTTTTCTCAACATTGTGCACTTGGAGCTCATGGCGCCGCTCTCAGTGACGCGGAAGAGCCGGGCGGTATCAGCGGTGGCTCATTTACATATTAAGGTCACGCCCACTAAATCAGAGCGTTCTGAACAGAGGGGCTATGAGAGCCTGGAAACAATGCTGCTGTACTTGATTTATTGGCTTTTTGGACCAAAACATGTTACTACCATTTCATGAAGTCATCAATGATCCATATTAAACTGCAGAAAAGGAGCATAATATGGGACCTTAAAACAAAGAAAATTTGTTCCAATCCCATCTTCATTCAATTACAAAACAAAAATACACCTTGTTAAAAGTCATGTCCTCATGCCAGTGTGTGAGTGAGACTCTGGGCCATAAAGTGGCGCTGTTCCAATTTCAGCAGATCCTCATTACAGCACGTTTAACAATCACAGCATTTGGATGTTCACCAGCAAAGGCAGCAAAAGGATGATGGTACCAGCTCTGCTAGTGTTAGCCACACTCAGCAAACCAACTGGACAACATTTACCTGCACAGGCTGTGATCTTATTGGACTTGTTAGAATTTCCACTGAAACTTCTAGAAAATAGTTAAACACTCCTTTTTTGCACTCCCAATGGAAGCAATAATGGGTATACTGAGCAAAAAAAAAAAATCCCTGCACATGCAAACACTATTTTGGTCACATTTAATGTGCCACAGCCACTGCCATCTGTGTAGGATACAGCTAACTCAGTGTGTAGTTTTAGAAGTCATGCTGCAGATGAGTCATTCATTCTGGTGGACATTGACAAGACCTTCATTTCATCTTGCCAGCCTGAGTCCCCTCCACTAAAGCTCAAAGAAAAGGTCAGCCTTTAATTAATAGAGTAATGACTTCAAGGTTTTGCACAATTTAGAATCCAAAGTCTTTGAAGGTTAGCCAGTGCCACTTTATAGAGTCAATTTCCTTTTTTTCTCAGCAAATATTGAAGGGAAAGAGGAATGTGAGATTCTCTCTGCAGGTGAGGCCTTTTTTTCCTCCCTCTGAGCAAATGCTTCGGTGAGGATAACAGACTAGGCAGAGGCTAAACTGGAAAAGTCTCAGGTGAGGTTATTTTGGAAGTAAAAACTCAATAAGCAGCTTGTAGAGCTACAAAAACTGCTCTTGAAGTATGTCTCCAAGTTCTGAAGATGAGAAAATTTGCTGCAGGGTATTTTCTTATTTAAACTTATAATGGAGCAGCAATATCTTTTAGCTGAAGTCCAGGTCCAGAGCAGGTCATTCACAGAGTGGAAGCTGTAACACTTAATCCCAGTTCCCACCATCTATATGTGGGAATATTTTTTTCCTTTACTGAAGTATGATATTCACTCTTTTAGCTTTGTTCTGGTTTTACCACCTGCTGAAGAAAATCAATCCTGGTTTTTGGAACTAACGTAGTGTGACCTGGGATTAGAGAGGCTTTGAAAGGACAGGCTGAGCCAGTAAGAAGGGAAGGTATAAAACAAATCAGTATTCTGAAAAACCCTGAAGTACCCTAACTATAGCCAAGTTTTGCAGTTCTTATTATTTTGGAAAACAACCCTGCTTGAGCTTTTTATTTTCAACTTGTGCATATGCTGATTGTGGCCAGTTGGTTTGAGTTGAGCTAGTTTCCACTTGTACAAGAAAAAATAGCTTCCAGACACTTTTTTCCACACATGATAGTGTTCAAGACTTGTAAACACTTTAATGTTCAAAAATGGTGCCTTGCTCCTTTAAATCTGACTCTATGAATGGCTTTTCTGTAGTACAAGCCACATCAAGACAATCAGTAAGCAAGTCATTCTCACTTCATATCTGTTTACCAGTTTCTGATGTTTTTCAAAGCTGGTAAAATAAAAAAACAGGAGGAACAGGAAGCATGACATCCTTTCCAGAGCTAAACAGGGGAATTAAAAGGAAGACGGCAAACTAGCTCCTGGATTTCCACTTCTGGGCTCAGTGGTCTATTCATAAAGCGTGACTGGAAACCCTCCTTATATGACAGTCTGTATCCTGGCAACCATAGAATTGGCCTTGAATTGTGATTGGACGTTTCCCCTGGTCTGAGCTCAAAATCTCAGAGGGAGATTTCTAAGATACAAATATGTCACAGTTAATAACACCTCTAACAGCATGAGCACACACAGCCCAGTCTTTAATTCAATGTTAAAACTTCTTGTACTTGGTTATGTAATCTGAAGCAGATATTGTCAACAGCCTGTGATTGTTGCTGTACATGACACCAGCTGTGTGTCTCTTCTGTGCTGTTGTGTGTTTGCATTTGTTTTTCAGTTTACACCTCCATCAGAAGAGCAAGCACCCTCGCTCCTGGTACGAACTTCCCTGACACATGGCAAGATGTTTTTTTCTTTTTTTTCTTTTTTTTTGTCAAGGCTTCTCCAAGAAGGCAGCAACGCTTCCAATTACCTTTGCAGAGAGCCAGCCAGCCATCTCGCCGGTTTGACAGATGACTTTGACCTCAGCAAACATGAGGACCCTCTCAAGGCGGACACGTACGCCTGCTGCTGGAGACAGAGGTTGATGGGTGCAGGTTGAGGTAAAAAGGATGTGTGGCTTGCTCTGAGATACATCCTGTTAAGTAAAAAAGCTCAAAGCAGGCTAGGACACGTAGCATAACATGATGGCAATGTCTATCTAACTCTAAAATGTAGATATACATTTCCCATAAATGATCAACTTGTGAATATGTTACTGCAAGATTAACGGCATCTTTAACATCTTTTTGTCTGCACATTTGAAAAAAAACTATAAAAATCTGATGGGAGTGAAACCAGCAGGCTTTGTTATAAACAGACTCACTAGAACAGGTCTATTTTCTCTTACGCAACCTTGGATCTGAATTACTAGGAGTGTCACTTTAATGAGGGTCAAACCTTCAGCAGCACTTGTAGCGATGGTGTGCACAGGTAGCAGGAGAAGCAGCCACCCCTCTTCCTGGCCCAATTAACAGAAAACACACACTTAAGCCCTATTTACACGACAACGTTTCACCCCAAAATGCAAAAACACAGAAAAAAAATCTGCGTTTACACAGAAATGCTGAGGGGCTGAAAAACACTGTAGTAAGCATGCCAGGCCTGTAGTTGGCGCTATAACTGTCTTGTCCAGAAGCAGCTTTTGGTAGATCTCCAGCAAAGTATAGTTCGGCCCAAATCGGTACTGGCCCAAATTGGTATCTGCAGATCAGGCTTTTTAAAGGTCTGTGATAGGCCAGAAAACTGTGATTGGTGCACCCCTCGTTTAGTGGTGAATGCTAAGTGCAAAAATGGTGCAACAGATGCACATTTTGTTGAAAGACAGTCAGCAGATTCAGCAGATTCAGCAGCACAAGTGATCATAACAAGTGGAGTGTGACGTCAGCGTTTCCCCTGAAAACACAGGCTTGCTGTTATCTTGATAACGGTAGCGGCAGCATTTCAGAAAAATCCACTCTGGAGGTAGATTTCAAAAGTTTACATTGAAGACCAACTAAAACACAGTTTTCATGTAAAGGAGTCTTGCCGCAACAATACTTCTGCATCCTCAAACCGTTGTTGTGTAAACTGCTCCTTAGGGCGTGGCCACACTTGCCATTTGAACTGTCCTGTACTCAAGCACAATTGCCCCCCTGTAGCACCGTTCCCGTTTGACACACAGAGAGCACTGCTACAAGTTTAGTGACTTTCGACTTGTGTTGAGTCGTTTTGGTCCGGCATAGTCCTCTAACACCCCCACTATTGATTATGAATATCATGGCGATCATACATGATGGATCATACCTCATGTCTGCATGCTTGTGCATGAGGTGAACCACACTGAAGCCCACCTCTTCAAAGCATGCCAAAGCTGAGAAGTGATTTATGTTTAAGCACGGCATTTTTGCGGTCACACTGGCAAAACAAAACTGGACTTTAGAGTTTAAGTGTGCCTACGCACTGTATGGTTTGCCAGTGCGACCGCATCCTAAAGTGCGCTCTTGGGGGCTAAAACACACACTTTAGTGCCCTCCAAAACTAGGGATGGGTACTGAACTAGGTACTTTTGCAGGTACCTACTGAATTCTGGCAAAAGTACTGGGTACGGATTCACGTAAAACCAAAGGTGCCATGTTTAGGTACCTAAAAGCATCCTTGTGACTGTGAGGGAGTGAAAGAGTAGGCAATTTTCCATGCTGGGCATGAACATAGCATTGCAAGGTTATATATTGAAGAAAAAATATGTTAAATTGAAAAACTGTTATATTCTATTGTTAAATAAATTGGTATTTTTTACCACATTTAGTGGTAAAAAAAGTACCAAAAATTGGTACAGTTGAGTACCGGCACCGATTGCCAGGTACTGGGCATCTGTACCATATCGTTTCAAATGTGAAACGTACCGATCTCTACCCAAAACGCAAGGAAAATGTCCCCTTGGAGCCCAAAATGCACACTAAAGTGCCCTGGAAAAATACACTGAACTGCTCTAATGTGCTAACATACACTCAAAAAACATTGCAGAATATGTTTTGCTTTTCTTTTCACCCCCCTTCAAAAAGTCTGCAATGAAAGTCATGCCACTGACTTGCAGTATGAGGAACTTTGTTTTCAGACTAATGTGTTTTGACGTGTAGCCTTCATCAGGGTCATATTAGAAAATAAAAGACAACGTTCAAAAAGACAAGGATTAAAAGAGATAAAGTCAGATAAAGTCAAATTGTGCCTGTGGTTTTTAGAGTGTAACTTTGCAGCCCTGCAGGCTTCCCTCTGTTTCTCTGAAGAATTATCTAATGTGTTTAAATAGGAACATGAACATGAAAAGTTGAATAATTGTTGAACTTTACCCTCCCCACCAACATGAACGCTGCATTTGATCAGTTTATAAACATTAATGTGCAGTACGACACATCTTAACAAAGTCTTCTAAACTACTTGCTCACTGCAGTGTAATTAGAGCGCTCTTTGACTTATTTTCAAGTCGGGGCACTGCGTGACTCTTCGTGCTGTTATTAACATTCCCCCTGATATTACACGCTGCTAAAACACCCTTGTGTTAATCAGAGTTAGGCTCTCGATCTGCGCACACCCCACACAAACTGACTCGATCCTTTGTTTTCTGTGCTGCTGTTATTATCTTAATCAAGCCTCTTGAAGCAGTGGAATTTCCTCTGCTGGCCGACCCACCAGGCAGAGAGAAATGAAAATGCACCTCATGAGTATGAGCTCATTATTCTTGGCTTTACACACACTGTGAATACAAATACGGAGGGAATGAACCTGGGTCTTTACACTTTACAAGGTTCTTTGGTTTTGTTCACTTTCCAGAGAGTGACGACAAAGACTCAGTGTGTTGTTACTTCTTATTTTACCACAGTTTCATGATCCTCAATGAAAATTCAATGATGCAAACATGGGATCTCAAGTCTTTTGATTTTACATTAATATTGTTCTTTCCACAACTGAATTGTTTCAAGAAAAGCAGTCATTACTCTTTTCTTTTTTGGATTTCATCATCTGAGGATCCCATGGCAGACTTGAAAAGAAAAATCAGCAAATAGAGGCTTTAATGACATTGTGAAACATTGCTGCAGACTATCCCTCGCTTATTAAATTTAAATTTTGCAACCCCTGGATTTTTTTTAACATCCCTGAATTCAGTTTCAAGAAAATTTCCTAACATCAAATTCACTATAATTTCATCCACTGACCAGCAGGTACTGACTTTTTTCAGGTTAAGCCTGATTGTCAGCCTCATTTACTCCCTCATACCAGCCTTGGGGGAGTATTGTCTTTCAAGGTGAGGCTTTGAAAAGGGCTCTCGCCTGCCTGGCAGCCACTGTGAGGCAGGAGCCGGACTGCATAGTGAGCACCAGAGGCAAGAATCTGAAACCTGAACTGTGCCTTTGTCAATTTATTGCATACGCTCACACTTAATGAATTAATGCCGTTCGGACTGAGAAATAACTTGGTTTACACATCTGTTTTCAGTCAGTGATGTTTGGAAGAGATATTTTAATCTACAGAGAGTAAACTGATTGGTTGCCTAACAGCAGTGGATGAAACATGCTGGAAAACAGTAGCTTAAGCTTCGGTCTAGAGCTGGTTTCACAAAAGACAAACTGAAATCCTCTGAGGAACTGTTTGGTCAGCTTGACCCCAACCCAGCAAAAAGTAGAGCCAGACCAATTAATCGGTCAGGCCGATTAATTGGGCCGATTATGCCTGTCACCGATTAATCAACATCAGCCAAAATGTAGCCGATTATAAAAAATTTTGCTCCGCGGAGATTCTGTCGCTCCAGCTCGTGTGTGTCTGTGTGTTGAGCTGCACACTGCCAGAGTGCCCGCCCCCTCAGTCCACCATTATCTAATGTAAGACTATAGAACGTTTTAACGTCATGTTAGTTGCTTTTTTGCGAGATAAGTAAGGATTAAACAACGAGGAAGCGTGCATTAGACCGTTTTAAGGCACGACGTGGAGTGGGAACACCACGACACGCAGCAGAGTGGTGTTACTCCGCGGAGTAATTTAAAAGGCATTATTGAACTGGCTCGAGTGGGCCAGTGGAGCGCGCAGTCAGCTGACCCAGAGCCTTTCAGTTTCACTTTCTGCCTGCGTGTGTTGTCTGTTGTCCGGTCTCTGGGGCTCTTTCTAATTGTCAGTTGTCATCCTCAGTGAGACTGAATGTTGTAATCATTCAGATAAATATCAAACATGGTTGAAAATTATCGAGGCAGCTCTGACGAGTCTGTGAGACGATCGTGGGGCTGAAGATTCATCCCTCAACCGCGAACACTAGAAGATAATCTTGCCCGAACGTCGGGCCCGATTTTAGTCCCCGACCAGATTTCTTCCCCAATGGTCGGGAGTACCGAATCTGGGTTAAATCGGGGCGAGAATCCTGTAGTGTGAGCCAGGCTTTATAGAGACGGGGCCCAGTGGGAGCGCAGGCTGCCCTCACATGCGTTGAAATGTGTGTGACGCGTTGCTATGGTAACGCGCACAGCGGAGTGATACAACGGTGATTTAACTTGCCGAACTAACTTTTCAACTGGTGTGCATTAGACCAATCTAAGGCACGCCGGTTGACATTGGAATTCTCACTGACCATGGTATAAACATATAAATGCTACTGTTAATTCACACGTTCACCATTATCTAATACAGCGTTTTAACGTCGTGTAAGTTGTTCATTGTGTGTTTACGTTTGTATTTTTTTTTATTCTTATTGTGTTTAAAGTTTGACTTCTTTATTTATTATTGTGTTTACAGCTTGTTCTTATTTATTATTGGTTTACACTACAGTTCTTATGTTGACAGTTTTATCATTAAACTTTCTTGTTTAAATTTAATAGTGTTCTGTCTCTGTCTTGAATCATATGGGTATTATAATAATTTGTGTTCATATACAGTATATATTTATTAATATATATATCAGCCGATATATTGGATATTGGTCGATATATCGGATATTGGTCGATTTATTGAATATCGGCTTTTTTTTATCCCCAGTATGGGTATCGGCATCGGCCCCAAAAATCCCATATCGGTCGGGCTCTAGCGAAAAGTAAAGATCAATCTTTGAACCAAGCTGCATCTTTTGATTATAAGAACTAAAGCTGATGTGGGAGTGTGGAAAACCACATTTCACCAGGTGTCAGCGTGAGGCTGGCTCAGGAAGTACAGGAAGTCACATACAAACCAATTCAAAAACGATTTTACAGCACAAATTGATTGACTCCCATAAAACAAGGGCCTGTGTCCGCTAAGAGCGTTTTCAGGGCTCAGACGACTGCTCTGCTTCACAATGTCACTACCCCTTAACCAGCCAATCAAAACCAAGAAGAGGCTGAACTCTGAATACCATCCCTGTCCACTATGTTAGAGTAGAAGCTAACCTGGCTCATCTAATTGTGGGTCTAATTTTCAGGTGTAACACTGTTGACAACACCAGGACACTTTCTTTTCTTCCACATTCTTATAATAAAACATCCTTGAGTGAAAGAGTTAATCAAACATATAGAGCAATTCAAAACCAGCATAGTGGTCACTACCAAGGGAGGCGGAAGTGCCATGAGACTTTTGTAGCCTAGCAACAGTGAGTGCCGGTGAGTAGTGCTCTATATAAGTGAGACCCGGGGTGCTGCTAAACAAAAGTAAAACGGTGTTAATGGACACAGTTTTTAGGCACAGCCCTGCTGCCTAAAAACACTAATTTAGGCTGGTTTTACCTGCTGTTTACATACATAAATGCAATAATTGATAATAAATTGTAATACTATTTTTTGTCTGCAAAAGCTTAGAACAAAACATCTGAGCAGAAAATTCTGCAACATGACATTTCAGCATTCATAGATCAGTATTAGCATGTGATAAACTTCTGTCTCATAAAATTAAATTCTATTTCCCTCCAGATTATGACTTTTTTTTCAACTTAAAGATAGGGTCTGCAGGAATTTTTGTTACTTGTTAGTAAACACAACATTCAAACTGGGCTCTTCCTCCTTGGCTCAGTGCCAGCGGCAGCACACATTCACTGCCTCCAACCATGACTACATGAACACACTCTCCAGCCCAGCGTCGTGTTTCTATGTAGAAGAGACTCAAGAGCCGTGCACCAGACTTGATATGTTAGCACAAGCTAATCACAGGTATCTGACACATACCTGGTCAGCAGAAAGCCAACTCACATCACCCCTTGTCTTTCTCTCCAAGTGCCCAAAAGCGAGTAAAAGCCGAACTTCACCATCATTTAGTAAAAAGCTTTATCTGTTTGGCGTTTCATTTCACTTTAGTTGTGTTTTTCTTCCTCCGTGAAAGAAAACCTCCCAGAAATATCACAATACAACCAAAACATCAATAAACAGGCTGAGGAGAGGGTTTGAGGCAGACACAGACACTGACACACATGTATAAACAGTAACGTGCTTAGAGGTCCATGACGAGGGAGGCAGGCAGCCAGCTAAAGTTGAAATTTCTCTATGTGTGTGTTGTATATACGGTGCAATGCTCACATTTGCTAATACAAACTGTTACTGGCCAGCCCTGCCCCTTTAACGCGGTGACAGTCTGTGCTGTGTGTGTGTGTGTGTGTGTGTGTGTGTGTGAGTGTGTGTGTGTGCACGTGTGTGACATAGCAGAAGGAGAGACGGTCTGAGTGCAAGCATGGTGTGTGTGGGGCGAGAGTACATTATTTTGGTCTTTGTTTCCTCAATAAATGTGGGGTTGTGCTGCACCTTTTTTTCCTCCTCTTTAGTCTTTTTCTTCACTTTGGCCCGGACTCCCAGACACTGGTTACCAGCAACGAGCCAAGTAAATAAATGTTAATCAGCTTTCCCATCTACAGTTCGGAGACGGACTGAAGTCCCAGAGTTAACAAGATGAAATGCCGATTAAAACCCAAAACATACGTTCACCTGCATTTCTACAGGATTTACATCACAGGAGCAAGAGCAAAATACGAACAAAAATAACCCGTATCAAACGTCTGCACTATCAAACTATCCCCCTCAAAGAGGGTGCGGTATAACAACCTGCGGAGGCAGAGAAGCGCTGTGCCTCATCGATGTCCACGTTAATCAGCGTGAGACCTTAGTACGCATGCGCAAACCTGCAAAACGTTGTGATTTCAAGTAAACAGTCTCTCTCTCTCTCTTGGAGTCTCTACCTCCAATGCACATTACAAGCATGAAGCCAGCGCAAAACGCTGTCCGTCCCCTCTGTTAGCCTCCCTCTTATTGACACATCAGCAATTTCCTTTTTTCATTTTTTAAGTATGACAAATTGTATACGAACAACTGAAAAAAAAATATTTTTATAAAAAAAATTATATATTAATATAAATATATATATATATATATATATATATATATATATATATATATATATATATATATATATATATATATATATATATATTTTTTTTTTTTTTTTTTTTTTTTTTCTTTTTCTTGTTAGCCAAGGGGAGGCACTGCCTCCCCTGCCTCCCCTAACTGCACACCACTGTGTATAAAGAACCATAGGAGATGATTGATCAGGGTTATTCCTGTAAAAGTTGACATTCTATATTTTAGCAAAATCCTTCAGACTCTCCCTTTAAAAGTCACGCATCATGACTTCATTCTAAACATTTTCTTTTATTTCTATCATTTCATCATTGCCCTAATCCTCTGTCATGTTTAAGCAAGGGGCATGGAAAATATTAAATTTTAGACTGAGATTTGGAGCCACAACAGAGGTCAGAGTCCACTCACACATGCTGAAGAGGTGACACGGCCAGCTGTTATCCTTGCACTTTCCACTCTCCTGACATCTGGATCCACACATTCATGCAAATGAGCTGCAATTAGTATGTGGACGCTCATTTGGCCTGAAGCACTCCACAGACACCACCTGATAAAGGAAGACAGAGCCCGTGGGATTAAACAGGAGAGGATTAAACATCATAAATACTGATATGTCATATTGTACCACACTGCCTGACCTTCCAGCAGTCAACACCCCGCTGAATTACATACCACACCAGAGGAGCCGTTCTCTCTTCTTACACACAGCTGTTAGTGACAGCACCTCGAATCATTAGCAGGAGAAGCTCAGCATACTGACACTCTATCAGGACAAATGGCCTCTCTGAAGAGACAGGTGAGGAAAAGCCCTTAACTCTGCACAAACCAGACTGTCACTCACTGAGGCTGATTAAGTCACGGGGGGGGGGCAGGAGAGTCCCAACTGATGATCAGGCCTTTAAGATTTTAATCCTCTGTCTTTTTTTTGCTCTAACAGTCTCTGGTCTTGGATTATTTCAGCATCCCTGAGTCGTGAAAAACAACCCTGAGATTGACTTCCAGGTGTGATCGATTGCTATCCTGTGCCGATTTCACAATGAGGGTGACATTTGGAGCGACGCCTCAGTCCCCTGATCTCCAGACAGATGGCATGTGCCAGTTAGAGCGTGCCCTCAGCTGTGAGGGGGCTGTCGCTCAACAATCAACCCGTCTACTCTCACACTTCAGAGACCATCAAAATTATATGACCAATATGCTCCGTTTCAGCCAGGCTCAGGAGAAGACGCAATTATGGCCTATTTGCATCATGTGCTGGGATTAAAAAAAGAAGATGCCTGAGGAACCGGTAATATTTGTGTTTAAAACTTGAAAACACAAGAGCACTGCATTTCTGGGGGAGTAATCCACTCTGCTCTGAATGCTGGTAATTTAACTTAGCACCAACAGATTTCTAGCAACAGTTGAGGCCATGAGGTAGCAGATTGGACTAAAAAGATGAGAAGCACTCATGAGACCTTTGAAAATGAACTTTTGTTCAGAAAATAACAGTTTTCAAGCAGACGACAGTCATTACAAAGGCTTGCATGCGTTCATAACTAATTTAAAAATTGGCACTGTGGCACCCCACAAATTTTGTGTTTTCAAGAGCATCACAATGTAAACAAGCAATTACTCTTTCGTCCTCATTAAAAGTTGTTCTTTGCTTTTTACGAGAAATTGCTGCCACACGAGGAGTTTTGAAGCAGAATGCAAATCCATTTTGCTTTTTATTTTTCACTTCTCCCTCGCATGTCCCCTTTTCCTGTAAGCTTTATTTTCCTTTTAACTGCCTCTCAAGACTTAGATTATTTCAGACAGTGGAGGTACTGTGGCCTGGAGGGACTTAAACCAGCACAGTGTGAAGATTCGGCCACATAATGAGGATGTAAATGCAGGGGTGCAGCCAGAGTTCAGCTGTAATACGTCTCCAAGATCCAGCAGATGTGCGAACAAATTACAAAGCTGGATATACATTTAAAACTCTAAGAACCCTCAGTTATCACGTCGAAGCAGAACAGAGACAGCTCACTTGACACACCTTCACTTCGCATTGTCTGGAATTTATGCAAAACATTGTTTAATGACTCAGAGCTTTGATTCATCTTAAGTGTTGTTCAGCACCAGCAGAATGTAAATGATTCGGTTCAGACTTGAAGCTTCAACAGGATGAGCACACACTCACATGTTGTGAGAAGAGGTACAGACTGGCACAATTTTATACATAGGTTTTGTGAACTTAAGAGGCACATTGAGCTTATCAAAGACAGGCAAACAAGAAATAATGGAAATGAGGTGAACAGAAGACAAGAGGACAACAAAGTGAAACAACTGCAAAGTCATTAAACCGTTAAATTGAAAATATCACCACATTAAAGGATATGACCATCCAGATGTTCAGATACGAGCCGCTAATTGATCTGATGAAAGACGTCCTTGTAAACTACATAAAAACACAAAAATATCTTTAGGGTGTGTATTTTGTAATTGATTGTCTTTTTGTGATTTTTTCCAGTCCTCGCCCTTTTGAACAGTTTTATAACAGATAAGAGAACCATAGGAAGAGATTGCTGGGCTATCACGTCCTTTGACTCCACTCTGGTGTCTGCCAATTTAGCAGCCTAATGGTGCGTTAACAGAGGAGAAAAGCCTCTACTGCCCGGTTACTGTATGTAAATTTTGCTTTTGGTTTGCCGCCTCACATCGTACAGCAAAGTCACTTTCAAGTCAAGTCTTCCGTAACATGAACAAAAACTGCATCGAGACCCGACATGAGATACTGACGGGGTACAGATCAGGGGCCTCTACATGGGGTGGGAGGGACGCATGCTGATATCCAAATGGAAATCCCCAAATCCTACACTGGGATTGGATATCTGTGTGATTTAAAGTGTTTCTGAAATTAGACAAACCTACTGGGTCATGTTGCAGAAAAAGCAGAAGAAGCAGAAGAAGCAGAAGAAGCAGAAGAAGCAGAGGACGCAGAACGCTGACCTTGGCCCGTCCTTTATCTTGCAACTTTTGGTAAGTAGGAAGGTAGGAGGAAAGAAAAGAAGGAAGAAAGACAGAAAGTGAGTGATAGGAGCTTACAAAGCTAAGTTAGGTGAACAGCTGGTGGGTGTAATGTTCAGTAGAGTGGCTGAAAGGTAGAAAAAAGGAAGGGAGGAGGGATGGAAAGAAAGAAAGGAGGTAGATAGATTGGTGAGTAAGTAGGTAGAAAGGAAGTTATATATGAGGAAAGGTAGAAATAAAGGAAGGAAGGAAGGGAGAATGGGAAGTATGTAGAAAGGAAGGTGGTTGGGTAGGATGGTGGATAGATAGAAATAACAAAAGGAAGGAAGGAAGAAAGGAAGGGTAGAAGTAAAGCAGGGAGGTAGAATGGTAAGTAGAAAGAAAGATAGAAAGAAAGGAAGGAAGGAAGGAAAGAAGGGAGGGAGGAAGATAGATTGGTTTGTAGGTAGGAACGAGGGTGGGTGGGTAAGTTGTGGGTAAGTTGGTGGATTGGTAAAAAGGAAGGAAGGAAGGAAGATTGATGTGTGGGTAGAAAGGAAGAAAGGAAGGTGGTTAGATAAGATGTGGGCAAGTTGGTGGATAAGTAGAAGTAAAGGAGGGAGGAAGGAGGAATAGAAGGATAGAAAGAAGGAAAGAAAGAAGAAGGTAGATTGGTGAGTAAGTAGGTGAAAAGGAAGTTATACATGAGGAAGGTAGAAATAAAGATGTAAGGAAGGAAGAATGGAAAGTATGTAAAAGGAAGGTGGTTGGAAAGGTTGGTGGATAGATAGAAATTAAGAAAGGAAGGATGAAAGGAAGGAAGGGTAGAAGTAAAGCAAGGATGCAGAATGGTAGGTAGATAGGAAGAAAGAAAGAAAGGAAGGAAAGAAGGGAAGGAGGAAGATAGATTGGTATGTAGGTAGGAACGAAGGTGGGTGGGTAAGTTATGGGTAAGTTGGTGGATTGGTAAAAAGGAAGGAAGGATAAAAGGAAGGAAGGAAGGAAGGAAGGAAGATTGGTGTGTGGGTAGAAAGGAAGGAAGGAAGGTGGTTGGAGAAGATTGCGGCAAGTTGGCGGATAGGTAGAAGCAAGAAATTAAGGAATAAAGGAAGAGGATTAGAAGGATAGACAGAAGGATGGAAAGAAGAAGATGAAGGAAGAATAAAGGAAGGTAGGAAAGAAGAAATAAAGGAAAGAAGGGATGTAGCTGGTAAGGTGTGTTGTTAGGAAGGTAGAAAGGAATTTATGTATGAAGAAAGTAAGGTGGGTAAATGGGTTGGCAGGTATGGAGTTCAGTAGGTTGGTCATTAGGTTGGTAGGTTGGTTAGTAGGTAGGTAGGTAGGTAGGTAGGTAAGTAGGTAGGTAGGTAGGTAGGTAGGTAGGTAGAAATAGGTGGGCACATGTCAGTGCCATAATAAGACCCCTACATTACACATCATCATTCACAGGCTTTGACAAACCTGTTTACCAGCAAACATGATGTGTTTATCTAGCTTAGGCTAATTATCTACAAACCTCTGCACTCATTTAAAACAACTCAATCACAGTGACACGGGGCCCCCAGCACACACATTAAGTCTGATCGTCTCAAAGCGACCGGCTCAAAGAAGCTCTGCCAGCGAGCAGCGCCATGGGGAAGAGCAGGACAACGGCGGAGATAAACAAAGGCCAGATACACAATGAAGCCACCTGCCTCTCTGGCGTTTCACAGCACTCAGCTGTGCCACTTGACTCTGGACCTCAAATGAAAGACCACTGCTTCAGGCAACATTCTGGGCAAAATAAGCGGGCCGCCTTCCCAGTAATGGAAAAGTTTAGAGGAAGACAAATTGAATCCAAGAAAGTGTTGTTGCTGTATCAGAGGCCAACAGCACGTCATTGTTCAAAATGTGTTGCCAGCCGTTTAATGGACCTTAAAGTTGTTGTTAGAGGCAATAAATGAACAAAAATAAATTGATGTGTAGGATAAGTGACGTCTCAGAAAAATGGTCCTTGAATTTTCCCTGCTTGGTCCAGTGCCTGTTAGCTGAAAGTGGCTGTTATTGAACAGAGGTAACTCAGAGAGGTAGAAGACTGTTTGCTCTTCTTTTACTCTAAGTTTCAACTTTTTATACTTTAATGGCTCCTTAATGCTCAAAATAAACTTATAATATGTTTTCTTCTTCTTCTCTATGTCAATGATTAACCCTTTTGTTTCTTTTCAGTCTCGCCTCCTTTTACAATGTTTTGATCAACCTTCCTGGAAACTCGTGTCATCACACTTTTAGGAAATGTCTCAGACGTACCGAAGAGATTTCCTGGTGTGACCCTGACATACAAAGAGAAGCTGTGTTGTTATTGTGAGAAGTTGTTACTCACTTTCCAGGATATCTGGTGTAATCACAGAACTTTCCCCGACATCCTGTTTGTACAGAGAGAACACACAGGGACTGGGATTACTGGCATTTCATGTATTTATTTACTGGTGGGCTTACTGTCCCACCATTAAACTGTTACACTTTTAAAATGGCATTTTACATCTTTGAAATGAGTTTTGATTTTTCATAAGTCTCATTTAAAACATTTATACTTTAGTTTTATAGCCGTGCATTACTGACAGTAGTTTTTGTATCATACAGTTAGCCATCAAAAGTAATTATGATGATAACAATTTGTAGAAACAGCTAGCCTGGTTCTATCATCGGGGGAGATGTACTTATGAACTTAGATTACATCTTTTTGATTCTATTTGTTTGTATAAAACTGAAGCTGCAAACATGAAGAAACTTCAGGAAGCTAACGTTCCTGGCTAGGCTTGCGGCTTCTAAACAGCTGCACAGCAAGGTTATAATAGTTTTGGATTTGTCATCATAGTTTAGCTTTAATTAGTTTTGAGATTTTTTTTTTCCATTACAGTTTAGTTTTAGTTGGTTTTAGAGCGGGCATTCTAGTTTTTATTTAGTTTTGATTTCTGCAACAAGGCTTAGTTTTAGTTTAGTTTCAGTTTAGTTTTAGTTTTTTCAAACATTATTAACCAGGTGCAGGATTCAAAAAGGTCAGAGTAAATATCTTGTCATACAGTTTATTTTCCAGTTCAACACAGTGCTCACTGCTCAGTTAATGCTGATACTGAACTGTTGCTGCTGCCTTAAACACAAGAAAATAATATAAACTTAATACTAAAATAATATAAACATAAATTATATAAAACAATATAATATGAGCTTTAATAATTAGAAATTTGGACTCTATAACAATAAAGGCAGACTCAAATACAATTAAAGTCAGACTCACATGCAATTTAACTACTAAAGATGCTCTGGTTCATTGCTCCACTACGTTTCGTCGTAGCACAGTGCACAGTCAGGGCAGTAAAGAAGCACGTCCCAGTACGTCACTATGATGGTGCTGTGCGGCACTGACAACTGCCGAAAAACTGTCTAAAATTGGTTGGGAAAATGTGTCGAATTACTTTAAATCCTAAAGGCTATTAATATTGTCAAAAACGATAACTAAGGAAATTTTGTCTATAATTTTGGTTTGTTTCATTTAGTTTTGTGAACACAAGATACAGTTTTAGTTTACTTATCATTTTTGTTTTCTTTTCTAGTTTTTAACAGTTTGAGTCAACTGCGATTATTTTTTTGTTTTTAGTTTCGTTTTAGTTAACTATTATAACCTTCCTGCACAGTTAGCAAAGTTAGCATTAATCAACATGTTGCAGGTTACACAAAATAAAACTCTTAAAAATGGGCTCAATACTAGATTTTAGCTTTAACTGTGTGTAACAGATTTTAATAGATAATGATCACTCAGGGAGCAAGTGAGTCAGGAAACTTTTACATAAGGCTTAAATCTTTGCTACATGATTAATCACATAAATATCAAATACACAGCACATCAACTTAAATTCAATCAACGTTAATAAAAGTGTTTCAGTTTCTTGCTTCTAATCTCATCAATTCATTAGTGCCTTGTGGAAATAACAAGCAGCAGAGGTAAGCTGAGATACCTCTAACAGTTGACTTTAATTAAGTTACCTCCACTATTTCCAAGCTTTCAGTTCCCATTGAGAGGACCGGGCTCTGAGGCGGTTAGTGATGGATCACTGTGAGAGCTGTAAGAGACCCTCTCTGATACACAACAGGAGGGAATCAGCCAGGATGTGTCTATAATGGCTACACAGATGTCACTGAAGCAGCTCGAGTGTAACTGCTTTCACAACAACAACAAAAACCACAACATTATGAAACAAACTAAAACCCAGTATCATTAGAAGGCCTGTCTGTGCATGTGGGGGAAAACAGTTTAATCCCGCAGGCAACTCAATTAAGGTTTTGATGATATCTTATTTGAACTATGAGTCCGAGGTAAAACATTTTGCTTTTAACATTTAAGAGTAGTTATTATGTATGTTACATCTACTACTGAAGCTGCCCTTGTATTTATTGTTTTGTGAGATCTTTACTTGAATTCTTAACTTGCCCAAGACTGTGCGTAGAAGTAATTATTTTTAGTCTTTTCTATGGATATCTGAATTTGCAGGCACTGTAAGTACTTTTTTCTGCTTTCTAATTATTTTCATTTCTGTGTTGAGACATGATTGTAAACAGTTTTATTTCTTGACAGGATAATGATTTACGATAGAGGATATGAGAGTAAACAAAAGCTCCACATGCCTCAAAACCAGACTTCCTGAAGGTGAAGACATCCCAAATTTTAATCAAATGCTAAAAATGTTTTGCTTTAAGAAATTAAGAGTAGATAAAAACAACCGCAGTGTTGGGAACCTCAGTACTCATGTCTCTTGAAGTAAAACTCTGCACACAGAATACAAGATGCTAACCTGACCTCCCGACACTGAAATCAATTTCTCATGAAGGTCGAATTAAGCTCAACATGCCAAGAAGCAGAACCCACATCACACAGCTCTCCTGTCAGCAGTGCAGCTCACACACAGGATCCTCCTGCATTAAGCAAAAAGAGGTTATGACTTCTTCTGCCGATCCAGCAGTAACATCTGCACAGCTGCTCCCCTGGCTTGTTAAAAGCCTCTTGGTTCAATATAAAAGTGTCTAATAGACTTACAGAGGGCTCAACTTGACAAGACCCTAAGGAGGATTTACCAGATTCTAATTTGATTACAGCGCTGCGAGGAACCTTACAGCTAACTCAGCTATACAGCTAACAGTGTGGTGTACTTAATGTGCCTTATATGGCGTATACATGCTGTGTACATGATGATTGTTTGCTGTGGCCTAATGAAAGATGACTACATTTGACTGTCAGGTGGATTTATGGTGAACTGAGTCAGACAGGCTACAGGTTTTATGTGTCCACTTTACTTCTTCCTCATTCTGCTCTTACATGGTACAGAGCAACAACACAGCTGCTAAGCACTAAAAAATAATTGTTTGGAACATTATGGATCTGAGTCCAGCACACTTCACGTTGAGGACCATAATCTCCTGCTTTTCTAACCACACAAAGTTGTGTTCTCTTTCATATGAAGTGAAAATATTAGCAGGAATTGTATTTTGTCAGCCCCTCAGTTTTATGTCTCCACACTGGAATTAAAATGAAAGGTTAGCCTTGAGAGTAACATTTCAGTTCTTTCAGAAATGATGAAGTATCCAGAAGGAGGAGAAGTAATGAAACATGATAATTACAAAAAAAAAAGAAAGTGTTTCTGGTGATAAGGCTTTGGGAGAATAACTGGAGGAACATTTCCAACATATCAGGCTTCAGGAGCTGAAACAATATAATCCTACTGCTGTTTTAATCAGGGCACAATGGGCATTCTTTCCATCAGTATTATGTTTCCTCACATTGAGGCAGTAAACACTTTGTGTAACAATGTTTGCTCCTGTTCTTCAGGGCTGTAATGAAAACCGTGTCCTCACTGAAATCTCACACAGATTACAGGGAAATTATACGCAACAACAACTCCAGTTTATTGGTACTGTGGTCAACTCGCCACCTGCTATTTGTTACAAGTCCTACTCTAACGCTGAAGTGGACAGATGGTCTACAAAGGCTGTTAACAATCACTGCAGTTCTGTTACAAGCAAAACATGGCTATATTTTTGTTATTCCGTAAAACTTGCTGATCCAAACACCACTTGTGTTGGGTGAGTTTCTCTTTATTGTGCACCACTTGCCGTTGAATGTGGTTAAGCTGCGTGTACAGTGTTCCTGTAAGCAGGGCTACAGCTATACATTCTGGGTCTCTGGAGGGATACTGCTAAGGGTTTCCAACATATTTCTTTCATAGGTTAATTAAACATTTCTATAACTTTTGATTGATCAAAGGTTAAAGGCACCCTGAGGAGTTTTGATGCCGTTTTGATTCTTTTGATGAAACCAGAATAATTTTCTGGGATGAAGACTGCATTTCCCATGAGCACCCTCACCCTTTGTTGTACAGTTTTAGCGCAGCACATGGGAGTATATCAACGTAATCCAGGCTTCCTTTTAAGCACATCTTTTCTTTGTCCAAGATAATATTTTGCAGAATACAGAGAGATGTAAAGTATTAATTTGTAGCTATGTTAAATAGTTAGGTGTAATGTAAAAACAAAAAAATAGGAAAGTCTGATTTTTTATTTTCAGTTAGTGAAGGCTGGTCTCTTTCCATATTGAAAGGTCCCCATGCTGTTGGGCTTTTATGAATCATGCTGTACAGTTTGAGGAATTACTCCTTGATATGTATTGTATTGTATAATATTGTTTTATTATTCCCAGGATTTTTTGTAAAGAATTTTGTAAAGAAATGTTTCAAGGCACTAAAAATAGTTATTGTTACCGTCAGAAGAAATGATTGGGTCAACTAGTTTGACATGACCCCTTACAGTCTCTGTGAGAAACAGTGCTCCAATAAATTTCACAGTAATGTAAATATGAACTTCCTCTTTTGTGCTTTGAGCAGTATCAACACTCTCTTCACCACCATTTTGTCCCTAAACCCTGGTTTGAGAGTTTCTGTTTCTATGACGTAATTTCAACAGTTTACTGCCAAACTTTACCAGCTCAGTTTCAAACAGAGCTACCTCTGTGAAAGTGCTGAATATCAACTCGTCTTTATTGCTCAAAATTAGACCCAAACTCCAAATATCTGTCTCTGAAAATCTCGTTTTACCATGTAGGTCATGAGGAGGCATCATTATCAGAGTGATACTGTTTCAAATCAGTTGAAAACTCCACTTGGTACCTTAAAGACTTTGAAGAACAGAAACAAAGCTTGTGAAATCTGTCATCACCAGAGGCAGCAGCAAACTTTTACATGCAGCAGCTGGAAGCAGTGACATTGTGTTGCTTAATTTTTGCTTTAAACGCCAGCATGATGTTTTACAATTTCATAGTTTTAATCTCACCTGTGTCTGATAAAAATATATATAAGTTAACAAGTAGTTTCATCCTTATGTCAAAATTATGTGCACTTTTTTAGTGGAGTTTTAGGAGTTTGTTTTACAGGCTCAGTTTCTGCTGATTCGGTTTTGATTAAACTCACATTGTAGTAAATGCTACCATGGTGACACTTCAAGTCACAAATGAGCAAACACTGTGGGGAAAAAAAGCCCATTAGGTAAGTTATGGGTTTGTTCCTGAATGTTTGCTTACAGTTAGCAAACAGCGGAGGTTGTTTTTAAAACGCCTCTGAAAAAAGTGAGCAATTTAACTGTTAAGTGGCACCTTTTGCCCTTTTGTTTTTACCATTAACTGTTGGTGAATAACAGCACAGAGGCTTTAATTCACCACTTATTACATGGTGTAATCAATAAAGAGGTTTTGAGCAGAGATACCAAAATAATTTATCAGGTCAAATTTAAACTTCTTTTTCTCCATGACTTAATTTTAGTAAAATCTTCTCAGGTCAAACACAGGGAACGCATTTTAAATAAATAGAAAGAAATACATCTTTCTGCAGCTAACTCTTGTTTAGCCACACGAAAGTTAAACAAAACGACATGAGCCTCGTTTCCAAAAGGGACACAGACAGTTTACTTGACCTTAACACATGAGACACAGTTAGACCAGTGTAACAACAAAACATGTCTTTCAGTTGTGCTGGTGTGAGAATATTAAACCTTCAATGGCTGATGGAGTCAGCTTTGACATTTGGCCATGTGAGTGAGCTGAGGCAGGTTAAAACTCAGCAGGATTAAATAACAGAAAACTGGACTTCACACACACAGAATCATGATGTTTATGACAGATTTAAAAAGCTTTTAGAAAACTAGACATTCTGAGAGGAGCAACTATCAGGCCAACTCAGAAATTTCTGTAACTGGATTCAGAATTGCTAAGGCCATTTAGCATCATGGGGTACTTAAGGCAATAATAGCATCATGTATGGAAACCACAATTATCCCAGTAAAACGAAACTGAAACCAATTAAAAACAACTAAGATGTGAATGTTTGCTATAGATAAAAGCGGGTGTGACAGTTTGAGGCTACTCTTCCTCCAAAGCCTTTATTTTGAAGGGCACACCTCAGTCAGCTCCTGGCTCACTTTTTATCGCCTCCACGTTGTTAAAATGAGCTGCCAGCTCCTGCAGCACGGCTGTCCTGCCCAGGTGATCGTTCCTCCTCTTCTCCATGACCATATCCTCCAAACTCTGAAACTCCAGCACGTGTGCGTTTTTGTCCGAGATGAAGATTTTCAGCCTGTACGGCTGTTTGCCTATCCGGATCTCTCCGCCCATTTTGAACTCCCTCTTGCCGAATCTGCACCAGGCTGCAAAACACTCAGAGTTCCTCCAGCTCAACTCCCGGTCCTTTAAGCCCACCTGCTCCATCGCGTTCTGCACCACCATGTCTGCGCCCAGAGGTTTGAATTTGTAAAAGTCGTTCACAATCCTGCACCTCCTTCCTTGACTCGCATCCGTCAGAAAGCTGTTTTTCACCTCAGCTCTGTGCAGGTGCACCACCTGGAAGTCCCCTACATAAACAGCCCAGTGCGGGTACTGCCCCGTGGCCACAAACTCCACCAGATCCCCGGCTTTACATTTGTTGAGTAGATTCTCCGGAGAGTAAACCTCCAGGCTGGCACTCTTGGCACTCTTCTCGTAAATGCACTCATCTCTGTTGTAGACGGCGCACTCCACCTCGTCTCGCTGATCGTAGTGTTTCTCTTCCTGATTCGGGTCTCTGAGCGTGCCATCCACCGCACAGCCGTCCTCCTGCTCGTCGTCGTCGTTAGAAAAGATGTAAGAGACGCCGATCCGTGGACCGTCCTCTGTGTCCACGCCGTTCGGGTCCACCGTGGGAACTTCTGCGTAACTTAAATGTGACAGCTTGTCCATCTGGTTCCCCATGCCGCTGCTCACCTGGTGGCAGCTTGTGTGTAACACGATCTGATGAGCTATTACCGGTCGCCACACATCACCGCCATCTGCTTGGAAACCTCGCAGGTTTTAAACTCACTCAGCCCGTCAGTCGGACACGGGTTTTATCCAAATTACGCATAGGAATATCCGTCAAAAGACCACCGGTGGAGCCCGGTAATCCCTATCAACAAGTGGAGTTGAGAGGAGAAAAACAAACTGGATTATCCCTCAGGTGTAGCTTCAAAGACTCACCTGCTGTTTCCCTGCGTAAACTTCCAGCTGTCAAAGAGGACAAACTGGAAGTAAACATCCAAGTTCACCGCGTTTATTTACGTCTCTATAGCAGATAATGTAGTCCACCAGGCTGTGCAGCAGCAGAGGTCTGTCCGGCGATGAACAGAGTGCAGATCTGTGAGTCGGCATCGCCACAGCGCCTCTGAATCCACACATACACTGCGCCGCTTTTAAAGCGGAAGTGTGCGCAATTTTCATCACACAACCTTCTGTATCGGCTCCACGTCCTCAGACTCCAAAATGGTTTTGAAATAATCATATCATGTGACTTTGTTTTGATTCGTGAGAGCGCGGTGTGTGATACATTATGATCATATGGATATGGAATGATATGACTTATGTTTGTCTTAATAATGTACAAAAATGTATAAAAATTAAGATGTGAAAACATTTTATTTACTCATTCATTTATTTATTTGTTGGTTGTTAGTTTTTTTTTTCAATTAAATAGGACATATTGATCAAATTTGTTTTGTTGTAAACCATTTAATCTATTACAGCTTTTCATAGGCAAGCCAATTAGCAAGTAAGGCAGTTTCTCTGCTGTACGGAAGCCCAAAGTAGTCATGTTTCCAAACATCCTTTCCACAGGTTTTCAGCAACAGCATCCAACTTAGAACTCTTGAGATAACAACTGAGGTTTTCTTTGATAATATATTTATTTGTTTCACATTACCTCCATGAAAAAAGGCAAGACTTTAAAAAACAGCTGGATTGTTTCTTGGGATAAAGACAAATCCTGTCGCTGAGACGACAGGCAACAGCATCCATTGACAGATTAACACTCTCATGCTCTCACTAATTAAGGTACTGAAATCAGAATAATCTAGAATTATTCTGTGATGATGCAGCATTATTAATCAACAGCTGTATTTAATCATCACAGACTAGTTATCATGACAAATATATTTTATTTTTAAAAGCTCAGCATTACCCAAAATTGACCACAATGATAAGGCCTATATGCAGCTGCTCAATTAGCATGCTAGCTGGTTTAAGGATATCATCTACAAACGTGTCGTATAGGTCACCTGGAGATGAACAACAAAAAAGTCAACAGGCCAGTCTCTAAAAGGCAAAATTAGAAATTATTCTATTTTTGATCCACTTTTGTTGTCAAAGCTGCAGAGAAATTAAAAACAAACATGGAAGACTGTTCACCTCTGGGAACAACTTGCCTCCAAATGTTTATATGCTATTTCATTTAATTGTATTTAGTTTATTTATTATATTTTCAATCATTTGTCTTTACTAATTTTTCCGTTGCATTTGCTTTGAAGTGTTTATTTTCTAATTTTATCAAATTGCATAGTCGCCTTTTTGTAAGTCACTGAGATCAAAACCTCACAAAGAATTCAAAAGTAAAGAAATCAGCAGAGAAGGAAATCTCTTCCAGTCAGTAACTGTGGTCTTATTACGGTTTACAAAAGAGCATCTGCTGGCTCTTTACTGTTTTGACCACCTGTTCATCCTAAAATGAACTGAAGCTATAGAGTCATTTACTCCCTCACAGTCTCCTGGAGGGACCATCATGTCTCCATAATGTGTGTAGCGGCTTGTAGACTGCATGGACTCACTCTCATTATGGGTTTCTTTCTCACCACTGTATCCCACAGGCAAGAGGGATGTGTTCAGTATGTACTAAAAAAGGCACACGCTGCAGCAGCAGCAGCATCTGTGTGAGAATACCTGTCCTGGAAATGCTGGGGCTGAGTGAGACACTGCGAGAGTTGCTAATGATGTGAGCTTGTTTGACAGGATTTAAACTGAAGGGAAACGAATGTTGAACACTAAAAAAGGAAACTCACAGAGGCACAGGTTGTAATGAGGCAGATCTGGCCTGAGTTTGACCCCAGCACTGAGCCGAGCATCTAAAGGAGGGACTGATTACAAAACCTGTCTGCAAAATCACCAAGCACAGGAGATATGATAGAGGGCATTACCCAGCAGGAAAAGTGATCATTTTTCACACATGAATCCAATTTAAACAGGTTGAATGGCCTTATTGTTCACGGGGGACTTAGCAGATTAACACAGAGGCCTTCACGCAGTACTTTAAGACTATCAGGTTAATTAAGAGCCTGAGCTCTCCCAGAGCTGCACAGTATAATCACACTCTGTGATTTCCAACCTTATGTAATCCAGATTGAATGTTTTACCTGATTAGCAATATTCAACCGTGGTCACGGGGTTCACGGTGAAATTTCCTCATGCAGGTTTCCAGATCCAGACTGAATTAGTTTGAAAGGTTAAAGCCACTCCAGCAGCAACGGGCTGAGGAAATGGTGTCCTCAACTGTTTGATGAGATGTCTTTAAGTTTTGCACTGGAATTTAGAGTCCTCAGAAAATGAAGCCCAGCACCAGTGTTTGCCCCTGCTGCCAGCTCCTTGATGAACTGCCAGGACATCAGTATATGCCCACACACAATTTGGCATAAATTTAATCAAGGTAGCACAAATTTTGTGAAGGCATTCATGGTTCCTAGAGAATGGATCTAGATGACTTTCTCTCCTTCATTTCCTGCCAATAAGACTTGAAATAATCTAGGCAAATTTGTTCATTACTTTGTGGTGCAAGTCAGGGCTGGCAGTCAGATGGTGTGCTCCTTATATACAGAGGCTATGATCTCCAAGAGGTGGCCAACATGGCTCATCTATCTCCTAGGTCCCTGCTCAGTTCACTGTCTTATTCACTCTTACTAAAGGATGAAAGTTAAAAAAAATGAATTCAAAATATGTTTTATCATTTCATTTACTAATACAAAAACTTGCATTGTTGGTGTTCAGAACATAAATGTCTCAGTTTATCATTAAACTGCGGCATCGCCTTTCTACGTGGGGGCATCTGAATTAGCATGTTAGCACAAGCTAATCACGGTTGTTTGAACACATTCATTAGCCCAGGAACCACCTGTAGCATCGCTTTTTTACTATAGACTGTAAAAGTAATGGACGTCATCTTGCTCGGCTCAAAGTGAGATAGCTACAAAAAACTACTCCTCCAGGGGCCTGTACTACGAAGCTGGATTAAGTCATCCAGGATAATTCTGTGACAACTCGCTGAACTTCACCAGATCTCCGTCATCCAGATCTGCTGTACAACGAAGCTCGTTATCAACTCGATAAGTGAATCTGACTGGGATCTGTGCGCGCACACATAAAATGGGCGTGGTTAGCGGCCCCATAGCATTATCCATAATGGAGAAAAGAGCAGCCTACTTTACGGCAGAAGAGCAGCAAATAATACTGCAAAAGCACGAGGAGTACCGCAGTATATTCCAGGCCAGGAGCAACACAACTGCGGCCGCGAGAAGCGAGAATGCTGATATTAATAGACCTATCTCATCATGTGACGACACGGCAGTTAGGTCCTTAATCATTCATGTTGTCAGTCAGTGTGTGTGTGATCAGCATCATATCCGACCTCATAATTAGAAAGAGTCCACTCTCCTACAAATCCCAAGGAAAACGCTCATCATAGGCTATTTGTATTGCAGATGCAATAGCAGTGGGGAAAAAAGGACGTGGGAGCAAATAAAAAATAAATATAAAAACATCCTTCGAAGTGGTCAGTATGAAAGATTTGCACACATTTCTACTTTTCCCTGACAATGTCTCAGTTATGATGATCAGTAAGATATTGTTTGTTCACAGCCCATAAGAAAAAATGTTGGGCCAAAAAGACAGGGGGCGGTCCCGCGCCGGAGAACTTCACTCTGGCTGAGCAAATTGGTGACTGTGCGGTCTTTTATTCCTGCCCGAGAGAACCGATTGGTCAGCGGGTGGTCTGTCACACCCTTTGAGCTCTTATCCTGGAACTCAACCTGCTCCAGACTAGGTTTGGCGTTCAGCATCAGTTACCGAGGCAACGTGTCTGGATAAAAAGAGATCCACATTCGTAGTACGGAAAACCCGAAACTTATCCAGGAAGTTATCTCTCTAAGAGCTAATCCAGCTTCGTAGTACAGGCCCCCGGTGACTGGCAGCAGCAGTAGGTCAAATAAAAATCCATCTCCCCAGCCATTTCAGATGAGCTGTGGTCAAACTTAAAAAAAATAATTATACCTCAGAGAAACGCTTCTCACATCCAATTGCTGTGGTGATATGAAAATATAATTTGGTTGCGTTGTGTTCAAGTCCTCTTTTTTTCTAAAAAGTATTGTTTTATTTGTAACAAGAGGTTAAAAAACAAGGCTTTAAGTCACGTTTAATAATGATTGATAGCTGCCGTTCTTGTGTATTTTTTTGGGATTAGGAAAGTAAATAAGGAGGGAGAGAAAACCAAAGCAAGATTAAACTCTTGGAAGTAAAAAAATAAATAAATAAAAAACAAAACATTTTTTTGTCACCCAGCTCCACTGATTCCCTTGTAGCCTGTATTAAACAGACTCTGGCTGCACAATGGCAGCGCCTCCAATGGAGTATTTTGGCTTTAAAACCGTTCACTGGTAAAAGGCGGAGTCACGCTGTCCACTCTTTATACAATCTATGGAACACACACACTAGCCCAGCAACCACCTGTTGCATCCGTTTCTATGTGCACCTGACTTTGCATGTTAGCACAAGCTAATCACTGGGTTATTCGACACATACCTGCTTCGCAGAAAGCCAACTAGCGTCGCTCTTTGTCCAGAGTTGCTCTCCAAGTGCCCGAAAGTCCAGCCAAGCTTCTCCCCCGTTAAAGAAAAGATTCATCTGTTTGGCGTTTCGATTTTCTTTGGTTGTGTCTTTCTTTTCCATGCTACGTCCACTATAGTAGCTGCTCAGGATAGCGCCTTCCACTCGCTATTGACAACACGCAAAGTCACTTGCATGATGCGCTGTGATTGGCTGAAGTAACCACGTTTAACTCTTCACCCGGAAACGTCTCGGTACAACCAAAACATCAGCATCCAGGCGGTGGATATAAATGAGGCAGACACAGGTGCTGACATATATGTACACAGACCTAGAAGTGACGATTAAACTGAATTGTTCCTGTAAAAGGTGAAATTTAATTTTATTTTTTTATTTAATTTAATTTAATTTGTTTATTATTTTATTTATTTATTTTATTTATTATAATAATTATAATTATAATTATTATTATTATTTATTTATTTATCTATTTATTTTATTTATTTATTTATTTATTTTTTGGGGGGGGGGGGGTAGATGGCTGTATTTGTTTTTATTAGTTTGCATTGGCCCCTGTCTTTTTTAAAATTAGATTACTAACCTGTCATATGTAAAAACTCAACTTTCCTTTGTCATAAGTTAAGATATGCATGCTAATGGTCTGTCCCTGCTTGTGTTTGACTCTTTTTGGTAAAACACGAATAAAAGTTTATTTTTCTGTCCCTCAAAACGAGCCTAAAACCTGACCTGACCTGATAATGATGAAACACAATTCACAGGAACTATCTATCCCAGCACTTCCACTTTCATATGAAAAGGTGCTGTGTAACATTTCACCATCACTCTCACCTTGCCTCTCACCCTCACCCACACCCTTCTTTCTTCACCCTTACATTATTTCACTTTTTTTTTCCAGTTTTAAGCTTTGCAGCAGTAACGCACATGACTGGAGCCATAAATAACTGATGAACAGAGTAAATCTAGCAGGTTTGAGGATAATAAGAAAGTCATGAGGTGTTAATGCAACATATTTGGCCGCTTCTCAGAGTTTCTTATCCTCAGGTGGTCTGACCCAGTTTACGCCCCCGGTGCCCTGCTAGTGACACATTGTAATTTGTGGTGCTGAGAAATTACTGGAGCAGGGAGACCTGGGAGACATGGGCAATTAGGCGGGAGTCCACCTGTCCGGCGGGGGCACTGTCTGACACCTAATTTCTCAACATAACCGTGGGCCTTTCATGGCTTTTCAAAGGATTTCACATCTTTGTGTCGGATGATGCTTCACAGCTTTTAAACCCACAGAGGCAGGTGAGAGAGTGTGGACTTGAGGCAGATGGACGGAGCATCCGGATCGCTGCGTCTTGCTCTCCATCTGTTCCACCTGGCCAGGAAAAGTATCTCGTAAGGCTTAATGTGACTGGCTGCATTTCAGAGGAGGGAGATACAAAGTGACTGAGCGTGGAATGAGATAAACAACACAGGGAGACATTTTTAGGGAGGAAAAAGTTATTACATATTTATTTATACTTTCATATACTTTTTACATATTTAATTGTAATAATAATATGTATCTGGAGTAGGGGGTTGGAGCAAAGATAGAGGAAGGGCGTGTTGCAGGAATGTCACTTACGTCTTTTTTTTCACCCATTGAATTACTCAGTTTTAACTCAGTCAATGATATTCACAGTCCCATTAAACAAGCTACAACAGAGAATTTCTAAAATATATGCTGACATATAAAACTAGCATTTTTTTCAAACACTGTGATGGATGTTTACCTGGGGGGAGGATGAGGAATGTCTGGGATGACTGAGTACTGCAACTAGTTAACAGACAGGCAGGATTCAAGGGACTCTTATTGTGAAGGTAAGGCGTGTATGAAAACACGCAGAGTGAGGTGTACAATACACACTCATACACAACATACGCACAACAGATTCTACACAGACATCATGCTTCAACAGGACCTCATAATAGTCTCTTTTTGTGTATTCGTCATGATTTCAGAAGCAACAAGTGGGTCAAAAACTGCAAATAAAAGTTAAATTAGCAGAATAGGTTATCCTCCTAAATGCAATCAAGGGTGTTCTCCTAATAAAAATTAGGACCGACTCTATGGGCTACCACAAGTCTGAGGTGCTGTTTAAGTGTTAGCATTTCCACACCACAACTCTCTGACTGCCTTCCCTCTATAGCTTCTGTCTCCTCTCCAGGCTACAAACCCTCATTTTTCAAAACACAGTGTAAATAAAACCATCAGAGAGTGGGGCAAGCTGGCTTTAGAGTGCACCACACAAACTGGAGTGGATCCACGGGGAGATGCTGGCAGCTGACAACAGTGGCAAAAGGCCCGGGTCAAACACACAGACATGACTGTTCCTGCTGTATGAAATTAGATCCACTTGAATAATCCTGTTGAAGTCCTGAAAAGGGCAGATTGTTGGAATTTTGTGACCCGATGTTGTTGCTTTAACTGGTTATATACACCCAATGAAATGCTCAAAAATCATCTGACAAATCTACGAGAGGCAAAAAGAAATCAAAGAACCTAATTAAAACCAAGAGCTCTGATCAAACACTTGTCAGTTTATGATTGGCTGAGAGTTATAAGGCAACAAAATAAAAGTAAAAGACATTCAAAGATTTTTTTAAAAAGTCATTATACAGAAAATGAAAATGGTCTTTGGTGTTCTCTTTTACTGAGAAAAAAAAACATAGAAATAAAAAAAACAGCAGTTACTCTGAGACCCAGTTTTTCTTTCATGTCTTAGTTCCCAACAGGAAACACTTTTAGTTTGAAAACACCAGGTCTGAAATAATGTCCGTTCCACAACAGATACAATCCACCTTAACTTAAAAAAACAAATCATGAAATTACTTCATCGACAGGTTTGAAGAAATCCTGCGTAGTGCAAATAATAAATGCCCCCAGTTTTGTTTACAAGTGAAGAGGAAAATATTTCTCTGCGCTGCGTGTTGTGCAATATCATCATGCATTATCGGATCACTCAACATAAAACAAACGGAGGGGTGTGGAGGGTCTGGTTTAGACTCCAGTTTCAAGACTTGGTCCGAAAATATGCATATCTTCAAATGATTCCTGAAGAAGTTTGTTCAACACTTTGTTCTTTGTTTTTCAGGGTCTTTTTTTTAGAACGACTCTACAATATCAATCACTTTACACTCCCATTCAATGATCACAAAACATCCACTGACTGAAGGGTTAGGTGGGTTGGGGGCTCGTCAGTGAGGAACAGCGTTTGTGCTTCCACTTGAAACGCTTTCCCTGGTCATATGTTGTTTACCTGCATCACTGTGATATACTGTGATGATAGCACCACTCCAACAGATAACACTGCCTTGCTACGAATACAAGGTATCACAGAGGGGGGAAAGCGAGAGGGGTCAAACTAGTGTCAGAGGGATGATGGTTCCTCAAACAGTGATGACAAAGTGCTGGCGAGGACCCTCCCATGACTTGATACTGACTGACGAGAGTGTGAGAGTTCTGAATGAACGTGTTTCCTCGTGAGCAGATATGAAGATGCAGTGTTGGACCTCGATTGAGAATCTCCTCATGACTGAATCTGTGTGTTCTTTAATGTGTGTGTGTTTGTGGAGAGGTTGTTTATGTGGGCTGGTCCTTCTGCAGAGCTGAGATGTCTAGAGGAGGAGGGGCCCGCCCACTCCACTCCTTCAGCTGCCCGTCCTTGAAGAGGAGGTTGAGGGCAGGCAGGGGAACGCCAGACTCCGCCGGGGGCTGACTGAGAGGGTTTGACACGCCGCTGTCCAGGTCAGAGGTCTGGTTCCCGTCCTGTTGACACAGAAGGTCATAGAATCACAGAGGAGAGGGGATGAAATGTTGGGTCAATGTCTGGGACAAAAAATTTAGAAGCCTTTTAAAACAGACAGTTTGATTTACAGGGTCCAGACTTAGTGATGTTCATCTTCAAGCCATGATGAGGGTTTCAACTGTCACTGCTCTCAGAGCAAATGTGGCCCAGCTGTCTGAGGAGAAGCACCCTCAGGTGTCTAGCAGCTCAGCAAGAAAAATCGAATATGACTGTAAAATCGTTCATTTTGAGAAGTACAGTTGTTCAAACAGTTTAACAAGGAACATCTGAAGGGGCCCCTTTGGGACAAGACTGGATGCTCTGCAGCCCTCTGGTAATCTGAGTTTGAGGCCTCTGGTTTAAAAATTACTTATTCTTGTTATCAGAACATGTGACCTTTATTCCAGTGTTTACAGTAATTTTTTTCTCAGTTTCTTCTTTCTGAATATTATTGTTTCCTTCTCACTAAAAACCCATTGCAGATTTGTAAATCACCAGGATTTGTCACTTTGAGATCTCAGTTCAGCTACTGTTACCTTATTCATAATATTGGAGTTAAAGCTCATGTATTTCTCTTTGATTAATGGTGTACTCCTCAGCCTGCTGTGAGTAACCCTATCATGTTGCAGGTGAACTATTAGAGCTAGTGTACAGATACTGAATTTTGACCTTATGATTTTTTGCATTGACAAAAATATAAATATGATTCTTATATTTGTTGTTCCACCTGTTATTTCAAAACAAATGATTTAATTACACTGGTATGTTTGTTACGCCATTTTTTTTCTCAAGGATAGTTTGAACCATCAGAGTCCTGCTTCAAACTTCTCTGAAAAGCTCACTGCTGATTTAAACGGTCTTCATAAGGGTCACAACTCTCATCACAAAAAGTTACCACAAACATAAAGAGTTATTTCTCAGCTGTAGTTAAGCAGTCTGTGAAAGTAAATTCCTGAGCTATTCCTAAGCCGCCCTAATAGAAAGCAGAAAGTTTTTACCTGGAATGATTGAACGAAGCTCAGCACCTTCAGGGAGAGCTTTCGGCTTGAGTGGAGCAGCTCTTGAAGGCTAAAACAACAACAACAACACAGCTCAAACCAAGCCCGTGCCACATCACATCTTTATCCTTTGAAACAGGAGTGGCATCTTCAAGGATGCGGGGCGTTTTGTTTGTTTTACCTTTCACTGCTGAACAATTTATGTGAGGCGATTTTTCGACACACTTTGCGGTTGAGCTCGGAGCTGAAGAGGGGCATGCCGAAGCACAGTTCAAGAGGGACCCACTCATCTTCAGATGAAAGAGCTGGAGGAGAGATTAAAGAGGGAGAGAGGTGACGTGCAGAACATACATGACAAGATGAGACAACAAGATCACAGATGTGCTGGGTTTACATCCTACATGCAACCTTTGTTGTTCTTTTGACTTTTCTGTCTCTGCATTTTTTTAATTCAATCAATTAAATGATGAAAAGCCAGAGATCCTAAATGATTCAGAAAAAAATGTCACCTGTTGGAAAAACTGATTTGTTTTTGTGAGTTAACGTCAAAGAAACTGCTGGCAGTGTGGGGGTGTAACTCTGCCTCAGAGAAAGATCAAAGACGTGCAGTTTGTTCAACATGTTTCTGTGATGTTTCAGGAGGAGCGACTACTTGCAACACTTTAAAACATCAAATCTCTTAGCTCGTTTGAAAAACAGACACAAAGAATTACAGAGACATACTGCAGGACGACATCAGCCTGCATTTTCAAAACCAAAGCATCTCTAACAAACTTAAAAGTGGACCCACTGTCTGTCTTTGTTTTGCCTTCACCGTTGTTTTCTTCTGTCACGAGCTCAAACGATTCAGTGCTGCCGTTAGTGTCCAGGCCTCCGCCCAGATGTGTGTCCCCTTTAAGAGAAGCAACAAGCGTCCAGGAGCGTTAGAGCAGAGAAAAGTTGATTTGTGTAAACTGATAACAACTGCAGTGCAGAAACTTTATTAAACCCAAAACATTAAAATAATTTTTCTTACACTGATTTATCAATCAGAGGTTTGCTCCATTTCAAATATCTATTTTTAAACACAGTCCATGATCCCCTGTGCCAGTAAGATTTAATCAAGGTAAAGGCTAATGCTGTTCGATCCATGTCCATTAGCAAAGGCTGTCCCAATCAGAGAAACAATTATGTAGACAAACAATATAATTAAAGTGGACTGTGAGCGATACTTATTCAATTTGCACCCTCACTGCCAACAGCCATCAGAGGTGAGGGCAACGTTACAATATGTACTTTGTATCTTGTCTCACACAGTCTTTATTTTAACCATGAACACATGTTCAGTCTAAAATCTTTTTTAACAATTTACAGGAGCTCTGTCAAAGAAAGATGAAGGGGTTGGCTGGAAAGGGAGGGAATGAGTATGAGTAAAAGATACACTATTCTGAAAAAAGTTCAACTCAGATGTTCTTATTCATCCCTTAATGTGTTACTCTTTTTGGATTTGAGGTGGTTGTTGCATCCTTTCACTGGCTCACCTCCATTTTCACCCCACTTTTATTTTTTTGTTAGACAGGACAGAGTCTGGGCAAAGTCCAGGTGAAACACAAATGCATCCTTTCCCCAGAAATATGTGTAAATCTTGGGACTTTTACTCTTGTGTGAATGCACTCAGCTGCACACCCCCACCTCTGCACTCCATGGTGTCACTGGCCCGGCGACGGTGCCTGTTGTTGGAGTTGAGCATGGTGATGTAGCCGCACTGGTGCTCCAGGTCCACGTGCTCCTTCAGCTTCTGCAGGGACTTGTGCGTGCACATGTTGGAGTAGGAGAACTCTGCAGGGGGTGGACACACAACACGGAGGGAGGGGAGTGAAGCATCAAGACACTTCTGTTTACATCTGAAGTGTGCAGAATTCATAACAAATTTGTTTCTCCTGAGGATGTTTCAAAGCCAAACAAGATGTTATAAGAGCTGCATTTTAAGTGTTAGTTTACAGCTTGATGTACAAATTCACTGAGAAAAGGATTTAAGGGGAAATCAAAATCCTGTTAATGATGTTTGACATCTTAAAACCCTGAAAGTCAAAAACTAAATATCTGAGGCACCAGTGAGACGATTATAACTAAGGTTGAACAGTTTCTCACAGCAACAACAGATATCATGAGAAGAACATTTCACCTCTTTTAAAGCTTCACCTTCATTATGTGCAAACATTAATGTCCGCTGAAAGCTGCCATCTTCATTCCTCATGTTCCTCATTGTATGACTCAGTTAAATGATGTTCTTCATAAGGTTTTGCAGGACCATCGCTGAATTACTTTAATGAATTTAATTAAATTTTCTCACATCGGCTTAAAATGAGCACTTTTTATCAAAATGAAATAAAAAATGTTATTAACACGCCAGCTCTAAAGCTCACCTCCTTTTAAATCTTCCTCATCAAAGGGGAACGGGATGTGAACCATTTCTCCATGGCCGTGCATACCATGACCCTGCAGGTTACACACACACACACACACACACACACACACACACACACACACACACACACACACACACACACACACACACACACACACACACACACACACACACACACACACACACACACACAAACACACACACACATACACACACACACACACACACACACACATACACAGTAATGTTTATGCAGTAGACACATGATTGTCAGTCTTAAAAACAAGAAGAATTTAAGTTTGTGTGTTTTTACCTGGATGAGCACAGCAGAGTGCGTGAGAGCGTCGTTGAGCATAGTCAGCACATTGGATGTCGGGACAACTCCGGGGTCGTGACCCCAGGACGTGATCAACAACCTGTCGTAAACCTGAAAACATAAAAGACAGGACATTTTAACCTCATACTTTTCCCTCCATATATCCATCCCACTGAGGAAGGATGTTTGACTTATGTTGAACAGCTTTTCATAGAAGTAAGAACACAGTAAGTACTGCAGACAATACCTAAATAAGAAGGAAACAGAAAAGTTAACAATGTATTGCTGATTACCAGTTAATTCACCAGTATGTGTAAGCTCTTAGATCAAACTGGTATCTTTAACGCTAAAACATTATTAGAGTTGTTATAAGAATTTTTCTTATTTAGAAAGAGGCAAAAAAAAGCAGTAAAGCACATTAATATTTTAAAACACCAAGTTACAGAAGTTTATTTTCATTTCTGAACAGGAAAATGTGTTTTAGTGGTCGTATGTTATTCTTGATTAATTTCTGATTCCTCAGAGAATTCAGCGTGCTGACTTAAAACTTGTAAATTCAAAGCTATAATGTAGCATTTTTTCAGTATAATTTATTATTATTATCATTATTATTATTGCATTTGTTACTTTTTGTTTGTTTTTGTGTTGTTGTTTTTATTTATTTATTTATTTGTCATTTGTCCTTGCCCTTAGAGTTTATTTAATTGTAATTTTGTGTCTCAAAAAATGTTGAAAACTCAACAAACATGCTGGTAATTAAAAAAAACATGAATTCAGTTTGAACAAAATGGGAAAGCTACCATGAACATAAAGAGCTCAAAAATGGTGATGTGTAAGGAATTTATTGAGAAATAAAGAGTTTGAATTAAAGCTCTTCTTGATGCTGGATGGTTTTCTTTTTTTTTTTTTTTTTTTTTTTTTTTTTTTTTATGACGAGTGGTCTAATAAATTTGTTCAGCAGAAATGGACGACCACCTGGTCACAGATTTCGATGTCTAGAAAACTGCTCTGTCAAAAAAGGCAAACAGGCCTCACTGTGGCCAATTAAAGTGTATTGATTCTGTATTTAAATAGTTTCAGTGTCTGAAAATGTTGTTTAAGTTCAAAATGTGCTTCAGTAACTTAGATAACAAGCAGGAGAGAGCACGTTGTCTTCTCTGTAGTGACCCATTTGCATGATATTCCCTGAGAATTTACAGCATTAAGTTTCTTTTGTTCCCACTCTCACATTCCAAGGATTGATGAAAAAACAGCCCAGGCCACGGGGAGGCCCAGGGGGTGGAAAATGCAGTCACACAGGGAGGGATGGCTGAGATTTTGATGTTTCATAGCATCATATCTGACATCCAGAGGTGTGTTTATCCTGTATCAGCACACATCTACTCATTCAACAATGAACCTACGTGCCTGATTAATCATTTCCCAGGGGCTCACCTGGAATATGTCGGGCAGTTTGCGGAGCCGGGAGCCTTTGGAGAGCAGCAGAGAGGGCGGGCCTTGGCCGGTCACTTGGTATAGATACAGCTTGAACCAGATGGAGCTCACCTCGGGGATGGCTGGGCCGATGTGCTATAAGGAGGAACAAGTGCGCACAAACGGACTTAAGGAGAAAGCAACAGGCAGAATGACAGCTCATGAACACACTCTTTAAACGATGATTAAAGAAACAGGGACAAAGAGTTGTGTTTCTTTCAAGGAAGCAGAGACTGAAGCTGCTGTTCGAGATTTGGGAGGAGAAAAAAATTCATTAAGTTCCACTTCAGTGAGTCCCAGTGGTGAGAGAATAAACAGCAGCGTGAGTGGCACAACAAGAGTTTAACTTCTTTCCCTCGTCTCTCTGAGCTCAGCTAGAAAGCTGGAGCGCTGCCAGCCTGAGGAATTACTCATGGACCTCTTCTCCCCTCATTCCCCCCTCTCTCCCTTTCTCCCTCTCTCTTTCTTTGTGTGGTTTTGTTGTCGGGAGCAACTGCGGCTAAAGTACACACACACACACATACACACAGAGTCACAAATTACTCCAGGCACACAGGAGCACACACAAAGAAAGAGGGCAAACACAACAGGGCACACATGTGTGAACTGAACTGATGACAAAAATAAACACTAACACACAAACACACACACACACACACACACACACACACACACACACACACACACACACACACACACACACACACACACACAAAACGGGCAACACTTGCTCCAACAGCCCAACACATGCTCCCTCTCCCTGCAGACTTCATACCTGAGGCGTGCAGCTGCTGATGGGCCTGATTTCGTTGCTGAGTGGCGCCATCGAGACCAGCAGCTTGTAATTCTTGTTGAGGACCCGGCTGCAGGTGGCCTGGTCCAAACCCAGCAGACTCTCACAGCGCAACATGTCCAAGGGGAATCCTGGGAGAGAAAAACACAAGAGGGGTCACACATTTCTGACACGGCAATCTGCCATCGTGGAGTAAGTCTCAATGCTAAGCTACATTAGCCAGAACAGGAAGCAGCATCAAAAGTGACTGAGTTCATGCCCCAAAAGGATGGATGTAATGTATTTCTCAGCTATTCTTGCAAGAGACGTGACGCTGAGGGAGATTAAGACCTTTCTGTGTGAGCAAACACAGGAAAGATTCTTTCTTCTCACAGCTTTGGTGTTCAGACGCGTGTGACTTTTAAAGAACATCTTCTCACAGAGAACACGTGTGAGGGTTGATGTTATTGGTTAAAATAATTACACTTTGCCTGTCTGTAAATCCAGGAGGAAAGAGGTGTCTGTGAACTGAAGAGAGCACGTATAAAGATAATTATTGCATAGATCATTTATAAAGATTAGATACAGACCAAAACTGTTTTTTCAGCACCAATATGGATACTGATTATTAGTAGTCAAGGAGGCTGATAAACAATATTTGGAGTTTAGTCATTTGCAGTAAAAGTGAAAATATTGATATCAAAGTTTTGAATAATACAAACTTCAGCTTAACTTGGTTTTAACACCTTTAAGCATATTTCTATCAAACAGCACCCAGGCTCAGCAGCATGTCTCCTAAAGTTAAAATAAAAACTTAAAAAACAGGGACTAGGATGTTTATTACAATTTCAGGAGCGTCTGCTGCCAAAACTTGCTTTTGAAATACATATCTGCGCTCTGAAGCTTCACTTATTGTTGTTTTCTCATGCGTGTGTGAGCACTGTGCATGAACAGCTTTGACTGCTGATTGGCTGTTACCTGAGTCATGGCTCTGTGTGTAACCAATCAGATGTTACTATGGATAGGACGATGCTGGAGACAGAGTAGGTGACTGCAGAGAGTGGCGAGGCAGCATCAGAGCCAAAATAATGGTTTTAAATTGATTTCCTATCAACCTCAGATAAAAAAAGGTTAAAAAAAGATTTTAAAAAGCCAGATACTGATATGTCTCAAAATGCCTCAAAAAAAGTGACTAGGCGCCGCCGTGTTGGCTATGGCTGCCTTTTGCAGCAGCTCTCTCTTCTTTGTCCGTTTCTTGTAATATTTTTTGTAATCTCTTTTTCGTAATCTTTGTATTCAGAGTGGATCATTACTTTGTATGGCTCATTTGTTGGTCATGGACAGCAAACTTTTTGTGACTTCAGTGATATTTTTAATACTTTTTCTCCTGTGTTTGTCTGGAGATCCTACATGTAACCATGGCTGCATTGTTTACATGTGAACTCAGCTGTTAGCAGCCTGTAGCATGTCGATGCTAACTGGTGTAAGGCCTGATGTCTTCTCACAAGGTGAGGAGAAGGAGGTGAGAACGACGTGCTGGTTCTCAGGTGAGAGCTAAGAAGTGACGACATGGACATTATTGGAAATGTAAGATCTATCTCCAATAAGATGGACGAGCTAGCCATGCTAGCCCAGCACCAGAGGGAATACCAGAGGGCAGAGTAGCATCATGCTATTCACAGACATGGCTAATGGAGCTAACATCAGACACCAACACCACATTGGAAAGAGCTTCACCTGCTGTGAGCAGACAGGATCTAGGAGACAGAGATGGAGCATGACTGAAGAAGCTCAGTCCTGGACCTTGTGGAGGTGGAGGCTGGCTGAACTGGAGAATGATGGACAAGCTGTCATCATCTATTTTCTTATGGACCTTTTTGCACTTTCTATACACTTTCTTACTTTTGTTTTTTTTTTGATTGCTGCTGTGACTTCAATTTTGTTGTACTTGTTACAATGACAATAAAGTTCTATTCTAATCTATTCTATTCTATAATGAAGAATATATTGGTGATGATAATCAGTCCCGCCGTTTATTGGTCTATCCCTAATAAAGATAAATCCAGGCCAGTGTCAAGGTTAGCGGATACAAAGAGCTGACTGAGACTCAGAGAAGAGAAGTTAATAATCAAATTTAAATGAGATCAAATGAAAGCTCTGTGTCAAACTGTGTTATCTGATTTACCTGCATAACAGAGTTAAGCCACAGGCTGTCTGAAGCCCCTTTCAAACATGAACTCAAAACAAGCTACAGGACATTTTAGGACATTCAGGTGCTGCTGACATTTTCTTGGCTTCTCATTTATACATGTAAAACAAAGTAGGAGATGGAACAGGTGAGCTCTTTTCTCTGGATTCATAACTCTGTTTGGCTTCGTTAGGGCAAATGGTGAGTTCAGGAGCAGTGGGAGATCAGGTCTCCTGTAATGGTAGCTGTTTCAACACTGTATTATATCCACAATATCTGAAAAGATGTTTCTAAACACAACCGTGGAAAATAAGTTGCAGAGATGAGGTGAGCAGTTCAGAGGATAAAGCAGAGAAACTCTGCTCTGCCTACCCACCAGGATCATTTCGGTGAATGTTGAGGAGCACAGTGCATGTGAGAGAGGGCTGACATGTCAATCGTTGCGATGATTTACCGCATCCATCTGCATTTCTTCTGCACTGTCAGTCAGAATTACATTTTCTTTGACTATCTGTGGCGATGCCCTGAAGATAAGCGGAGCACAGCAGAGAGTAGTCTGACGAGACGTTTGTTGGCTGTGTAACTTTCCTCACTTTCCAAATGAACAAACTCCAGCATCATCTCTACACTCGTGTATCATTGTGGGTTTAGTTCAGCCCCCGCCAGCAGGCTCTCAGTGCGCTCTCTCAGCCCGGAGCAGCAACTGAGGAGAGCCGAGAGATGAGACAATCAGAAGCGAGGCACGCAGCCAAAGCAAGCAGACAGCATCTGGTGCCACTACAGCAGCTACATGGAGACTCAAAGGTTTTCTCTGCTGCTCCCTCTAGGGACACGAGCGAAACAATACAGCCTCACTCACAGCCTGCATGTGTATCCTGAATATATGACTGTTCTTCTATTCACTACTCAGACACAGACGAGAAAGCTACTGAGAGTTACACAGAGGCGTAAGAAGCAACACATAAATCTGTTTCCTCACTGTTACTTTTAAAAGAGTTTTTCAGAACTTTCACATCAAAGAAACTCTCAAATGCTTCATCACTTTTTGATTTTTTCTTAGACCACAGAGCGAGTTTAAGTGGAGTAATTTACAGTAGTTTGCTGCTCTGGTAATGACAGCTCAGAGATTCTTTTCAAAGTGAGTCAGGATGAAAGGAAAGTCTGAAAGAGCTGAGCATTTACTGAAAATCTGCCTCTGCTATCAATCAAAAATTTATTTTTTAACCATCTTTCTGTACAATTTAACCTAAATGCATACTTTTATTTTTTCCAAAGGAAATGTCATGCCTTTACAGGGTATATGCTGAAATCCTGAGGTTAAATTCAATACCTTTTTAAGACTTTTTTAAAAACCTTTCAAAAAGTCTTTAGACCTTACTGCGACTTTAAGCTGCTGTTAGCAACCGATCGATTTTAACAAAGAAAATTTGTTTCAAAACAACTGAGATCAGGGGAAGCTTTCTCTAAATCGTAAGAATCCAAAATCCCAGGTCCTCAAAAGTCTGAGAAATTTTGTCAGGAGGCTTGAGAAACTCTTATGATCTAGAGTGAAATATTTTGAGACGCTAAAGCTTTTTCTAGATCCTCACGCTGGTCTGTGATGAGTGTGACGAGCAAAATGATCGTCCAATCACCAGGTGTGGTTATTTTTGACCCTGAAAACATTTTCGAACCACATGGACTATTTCTGTGGCGGATATATGGAATTGTCTGTCTGGCGTGTCAGGTTAGTTTGTAACAGTCGCAAGGAAGAAAATAAATATTCATGGATACTTTTGGAGTCAAAGCTTGAATACCAATAAAATTTAATACCTCATAACATTAGGATTAAGACTTTTTCAATACTTTTTAAGGGCCTTAATTTTCACACAATTGATTTATCAACTTTTAATACTTTTTAAGACCAGGCGAACACCCTGCTTTAAGTGTTAGAAATCAAACTTACACTTGTTCACAATTTATCAAACCACCTTATTTTCACTTGGAAGAGCTGTTACAAAATGTTGGCTGTATTTTTAAGATGATTTTGATGTTGGTAAAGAAGTAACTAAAACAGAGTAGAAGGTTTTGGAATGTCGGTTACTTGATAGTTAACACAAATTCAAACTGGGATCCTCCTCTTTGGCTCAGTGCCAGCAGCAGCGCACACCCACAGCCTACGACAGTAGCTACATGAACACATTTGTTAACCTGGCAACCACCTGCAGCATCGCTTTCCTACCTGGGAGAGACTCAACAGCCATGCACCTGCCTTGCCATTAGCCTGTTAGCACAAGCTAATCACGGTTATTTGACACATGCCTGGTTAGCAGAAAGCTAACTTTGTCGCTCTTCATCCCGAGCTGCTCTAAAGTACCCAAAAGAGAGTGAAAGTTGAGCTAAGCTTCACCGTCTTTAAGTAAAAAGCTTGATCTGTTTGGCACTTTGTTTCACTTTGGTTGTTTTTTTTCCTTCCTCCCTGCCACGAGCTACTTGCAAATCAACATGCAAAGTCACTTGCGCACTTGGAGCGCTGTGATTGGCTGAACATACAGGCAGAGGAGAGGGTTTGAGGCAGACACAGACACTTGCATACATGTGTAGAGGCCCAGAAGATGATGATTGAGTAGGATTAATCCTGTAAAAGCTGGGTTTTCTTCATATTCATAGGAAAATCCTGCAGACTCTACCTTTAAACTTGGACTGGGCACTGACGGAGTACAGGTGAGTGAGGTTTGACTAATAGCAGTGAATGTGTCTGTGTAGTTACCGATATTTGGGATATCAGGTCCCTGGTCCTGAGTGAGTTCTTTGTTGTAGCGCAGAAAGAGGATGGTATTTTTCAGGGTCAGAGCGTGGTCAAAGTAACGCTGAGCCTCGCCCTCCGCTGTGCTTTCCACCTGGACACACACACAAGCCAGGAGAGGAAATGTAAAGCGTGTGTGTTTAAACCATATAATATGACAAGAGTTAAATAAAAACTTTATTTATTGCTTCATTAAACCGCCTCACCTTCTCCAGCTCAGCCAGGAAGCTGTCCAGTGTCTCATCAGACAGTTTACCCACCTCAAACATGGTCACTGCATGACTCTTCAGGTTCTGATAGGAGAAACAAACACAGGATTCAAGATGTCAGAATGACACTGGAGCCTCAGATGTCTGAGGTTTTTTTTAAGTGTGTTTGTTGACTGACTGGAGACAGGTTGCCCATCATGAGAAAGGCTGTCAGGGTGGAGTCAAAAAGGAAGGCGATCCTTTTCGTGGGTGCAGCCGGGATGCTCAGACTGCTTACGCTGGCTGTGTCTGCTGTTGACACAAGAAACAGAGAATAGTCAACGAGCATGTAACGAATCCAAACTATTTCTCAGTCTCAAATGTTTTAACCGTTTCTTTACGACTATGGCTGTGAACAAGACTGCACAGTTCCTCCTCCTGCACGCCATCTGCTGAGCTGCAAGCTGCACTGGGTCCTTTTATCTATATGACTTTGCTCTCATATCTCATTTACTCTTGAGTCTGCACAGCTGGTGGATGTTGGTAAAGTAATCTCAGTGTTTGAATTTCCTGCAAATGCACATTCTTCAGTTAGGAACCCTGAACCTTGGAGTATGTGAAACAGCAGATTATTGAAGTGTTTGTTTTCACAAAAGCTCACTGATTTCCTACCCCCTCACGTTGATTCATTAAATAGATCCAAGATGTCTTTTTCCTTTGTGCAAAAAGAAGCCTAATAATGAGTGTACGCAGCTTCTCCTCAGACTGCCAGCTGTGTGTGTCTGTGTGTGTGTGTGTCTGCTCTGCTCTCTGTCACAGCTTTTACACAGCACTGGTGCAGATAGACCGTTCAAATTCACAGGTCGGAGAATACCGTTGTTATGTGAAATCCATGTGGCGTGGCGTCACATTTAGATATACAGACATATGTAGGACTGAGAGCAGAGTACAAAAACAGCAACGTCACCTGGATGCTGAGTTTTCTTTAAGCTCCAACCTGCAGAAAGTTTTCCAGCTCTGAGCACTCAGGACTTGTTTTTTGCTGCTCTGGCATCTAAACTGATAATTATATCGTTATTACTCTTTCCTGTTAATGTTTGAAACCCTGGTAGTCTGGTGGCCATATGTTTGAATGTTAATGTGAGAATCACTTTAAGAAGCAAGACTGAGGTGTCTGGGGAATAATGAGCACTTCTGCAACAAAGCATCAAGAGAGGAAGGTTCGAAAGTGCTGCGCCTGCATACACTACGATGACTAAAATTTGCAACAAGTGTGTGTGTGTGTTTGTGTGTGTGTGTGTGTGTGTGTGTGTGTGTGTGTGTGTGTGTGTGTGTGTGTGTGTGTGTGTGTGAGGTAAGTCTGACCTTGATCTTCCAGGCTGGTGGTGTCTGTGTCGGTAGCGGAGGAGCCTCCCTCCATGACAGGACTGCCCTGCTCCCAGGACAGCAGCATCTTCTGAGGGTCCATGGTGCTCCTAAAACAGAGGACAGAGACGCTTGTCTTAATTCTGGGAAGAAATTTACTGCAGGTGGAGAGTGTAAACAGTTACGAAGTTTGGTTAATGGATGCTAAAAGTCCAAACTAGAGAACTAATCGGTCGGTCCGATTAATCGGTCGGTCCGATTATGCCTGTCACGGATTAATCAACATCAGCCAAAATGTAGCCAATTATAAAAATTTTGCTCCACGGAGATTCTGTCCCTCCTGCTCCTGTGTGTCTGTGTGTTGGGCTGCACGCTGCCCGAGTGCCCGCCCCATCCGTCCACCATTATGAAATGTAAGACTATAGAACAACGTTTTAACATTGTGTAAGTTGCTTTTTTTGTGAGATAAACAGAGATAAATGCTACTGTTATTTCACACGTCCACCATTATCTAATGAAAGACTATAATACGGCCTTTTTAACGTTGTGTAAGTTGCTCATTGTGTGTTTACAGTTTAACTTTTTTTTATACTTACTGTGCTTAAAGTTTCACTTCTTTATTTATTGTGTTTACAGCTTGTTCTTATTTATCTATCATTGGTTTACACTACAGTTCTAATGTTGACAGTTTTATAATTAAAGTTCCTTGTTTCAATTTTATAGTGTTCTGTCTGTCTTGAATCATATGGGTATTATAATAATTTGTGATTATATGCAGTATATATCCTGTGTATATCAATGAATTTATTACATATATCAGCCGATATATCGGATATCAGCTTTTTTTTTGCCCCCAGTATCGGTATCGGCCCCAAAAATCCCATATCGGTCGGGCTCTAGTCCAGACCCTAGTTTTTGTATTACAAGAGCAAATACCTTACCAACACCAGAATGCCTACATATTGAATTGTTCAGTTTATTAAGTAACATTTTGTAGAGTTATTACGCTGACACATCCTCTGAGAGAAAAAACAGACTCTATCAGACACCATCCCATACTTGAGCCTGTTGACAGACGGAGCGTTCTTCCAGGTGGGGTGGAGCTGCTCTGATCCAAACACTGGACCTTTCTTGACAGCGAAGCCAAGGCGGCAGTACATAGAAACTGCGTTCTGCAGAAAAGAGAAGAAAAAACAGTCACAGTGTGAATACTGCAGACAAGATACAGTACTAATACATCTCATGATCCCTTACTGCTCAATATAATCAAACTATAAAAACTGTTTTCCTAAAAAAATGGCTGGAATTAACTCTTATTGCATCATGTATGTCTAGTTGGGTCTCGATCTAGATTCAGAGATGCTGTCTAAAAAGATGATTTGTGTTATTTAACTATGTTTTTTAGATTTCATTGTGCAACAAAACTCACATCAAACATTGTGTTTTTTTATAGTTCCTTAAACTTTAAATTATATGTTTTAAGCTACTTTTAAAAATCCCTGTATTGTCAAAAAAGTTCAGTGGATAAAACTTGAAGGCTGTCCAAAATACGTCCAGATTACTTTTTGGGCAAGAAACTACAAAGAAAAGTCATTTCATGGAGAGAAAAAGGGCACAGTGACAGGTTAAAGCCTCTACTTTCCATTAAACTGGCTGGCTTTTTCATTACTTTCTTAATTTATAAAGTCTTCTACCTTATATTCAGAGTGAACTTCCACAGTCAAGCTGGGTGGCTTGATTACTTTCTGTACCTAAATGCCCCTCCGGTGCAGACTGAGGTCAGCTCTCAGTCACACTCTGATCATATTGAAAGAAGCACAAGTTTCAAGTGTCTCAGGCTGTGAGCATCGTTATTACACAGGAGAAAGTTCACGGAGGGAAAAAGTTCACCACAAAGGAGACCTCTCAGAAGTTACAGGCTTCCTCCTGCAGCCGCTTGGACCACTTCTCTTAAGTGCTGTTTTTAAGCAGCAGAGATGAGATGTGACTGAGGGACCGAGGAGTCCAGCTCTTCACTGCAGGGTCAGAACTCTGAAGGGGAGTTCTGGCTCCATGTTTGATGGAGAGTGAACAGGAAACTGGGGAAAACTGGGTCACACTGGAGCACCAATTCAACTGGAACGTAGCTGCTCAGCCCTCTGGTAGAGTCATGGGGTTTGATGGATCTAATCTGAAACAGTGTGCATACTTGTGTGGGTGTGTGTGGGTGTGTGTGTGTCATGGTCTGCCTCCAACATGTATCCTGTAGGTGTTTATCTAGAGAGCAACAGAAACATGAATCCACTGCATCTGAACAAACTATATAACACATATTCATCAGAAAAACTGCCGTCATTCAAACTCTTTTAGTATAAACCTTTCAAAGAAATGAATGCTGCAGAAAATAATAAACGGTAAAACGCTGTTCTTTACGTAAATGCGTGTTGTTACACTGTGTGCTCTCGAGGCCTCAGGGTGGAAAAAACACGTCTCTGAATCTATTCATGACCACAGCAGCATCAGAGCAAATTACATGCCCTATTTTTAAGAGTCTATCTTAAAAAAAGGACACAAAAAGGAACGCATTAAATTGGCACTTTCCAATCCTGCAGCAAGAGGATACCCACCTTTACCAAGTCCAAGTCGATCTCCAACACGTTGGCAAGCTGAGAGGGAGTGCATCACGAGGGAGGGAGAGAAAAAACAGGATGAAAAAGTGTTTACATTCAGTGAGTCGAATAGTGAGGGTAGGATTTTATCAAAGGGCTTCATACCTCAGCAACATTTGTCTGTTCATCGATGGAGACAAAGATTTTGTAGAGAAGCGTTTCAAAGTAATCCCCCTGCACACGGTTCATGACGAAGCCTTCCAGAGGAGGCACTGGATGACACAAAGTGATACACAAGTGTGTTATCAGATCCACTTTTGTTTTATTTTGTGTATTTAAAAACTATACACCACCAGGCATCATTTTAGATCAGTTTAAGACCATTACACATAATAATCTTTTGTGTCAGCTGTGAGTGATGGTCAGGGTAATTTGTCAGGGGAGGATAATGGCTGGATGTTTACACACACTCAAACACAGCAGAGTACCTGAGATGCAGCTGTCATCAGATATGGGAACGTCCAAGTAGATGAAGCCTCGATTGTACAAGCCTGAAGGAGAAAAACAAATAAAACTCTGTTAGCTTATAAAACATAATATCTCTGATATCAAACTAATTCTGCCACAATAAATCGATTTGAGGAAAATAAAAATGAAGCAAACAGAAGGTAAGATAAAGCTACATATACTCAAACTGCCCTGTGTGTGTGTGTGTTTCCTGTTTTTAATTGTATTAGTTTCCTCAGTCAGCAGCTCTCCAGAGGCAGAGGTTCATCACTGTCGAGCTGTTTGATAATTAACATTTAAACTGCAGCGACACAGCCCTGCTCCCTGAGCTCCGTCTTTGATATTCACCTTACTGCATCCTTACAATCAGCCTCTATGGGAACACCTAAGGTAAAGAAAACATCAGCTCTCTGAGTAATCAGCTAATGCCCCCGTGTTTGCTTTGGTTAGTAAAGCTCACTACCATTATTTACTTTTAACCAGGAGTCACTTCAGAGATCATGTTGTGCTGCATCAGTTTTCCCACCTGCATTCACATACCGCTAGGTTTGTCCCGATATTACATTTTCACTTCCGATACGATACCGATACTGCAGTATTGAGTATTGGCCCATAACGATATTAATCCAATACGATATCAGCATTAAACTTGCATACTTTTATTACTTATTTTGTAGTATGTCTGTCATGCTAGAAAAGGCCTGATTAAGTGATATTATTCAAACAAAGAACAGTACTCAGCAACAGTAGGTATGAGGAAAAACTGACCCATTTATTATTAACCAATGGGTAACAGAAACTGCTTAAATGTTGGAGTATCGGAGTGCTTATATCGGAGATTTTAGATGCATTCCGATACGATACCGATATTTGTTTTTTTGCTGATATCAGACCAGTATCCGATATCAATATCGGACTGGGACACCTCTACACCGCTCCAACAACATATTCAGTGGATTTAAGAACAAAAGAGCTTGAAATGCTGCTGAGCAGGAGTTATAAATCCACCAGAAATGGACATTTGAGACAATGTGTTTCTATAACTTTTTTGCAAAGTGGAAGAAAATAAAGCAACACAATGTCAAGTCTGATATCTTAAAATGTCCCACAGTTAAGGGAGTTTTGGTTTCTGAAAATCAAGTACCATAGTTGCTAGGGGAGCTTAAGTGTATTTTGGATTAAATTTTAATATTCACACTGCAAAAAACATGCAGTCTTATGAAAATATTTTTTTTTGGCTTAGTATGAGTCACATTCACCTGACCAGTCTGGGAAAAAATCTTGTTTCAAGTTATGTAAAGATAAAATTAATTCTGAGTTGGTTGTAATAAGTGAAAAAATGCCAAGGGAATAAGAGAAAATTTACTTGTATAACTTGAATTTGTATCTGAATAACTTGAAAAAGACAATTGTTCTGGATCGGTCAAGTGAATGTGGCTCATATCAAGTATAACAAGACAACTTTTACTAAAAAATAAGAGAAAAACACTTGATAAAATTTCAGTTTTTTGCAGTGCAAATATTGGCCAAACATTTTCAGCCCACCACATAGACAAAGTCAGAGTCCTCATTGCAACAGCTGTTGGTTTGAGCTTCTACTTAATGTCTTTCCCGGCTCCTCAACCCCCCACATTTCCTGTCTCTCTTCAACTGTCCCAACTAATAAAGACAGCAAAGTAAGGTCAATGTGTTTTTAATTTCTCATTTCTTTTTTTTATATCCATTTTGTTTTTTATTCCTATATACTTCGGTACATCACCAACCATCCACCAACAAACCTCTGACCCTGGAAATGTGAGTATTTTAAATGCTGTGTGCTGTGGAGCAGATGTAAGAGATTTTCCTCAGTGTCCCCCCTGTCTCTGTGTTAGCTTCAGGATGCTAACTTTAGCTGCAGTTAGCCTGTTGTTTCAGCCTGTAATGTTAGGGTGAACGAGCTCCGCTGTTTTCTAAACATTGTGCACTCGGAGCTCGGTAGTCATGGTTGTGGCGCCGCTCTCAGTGACACAGAAGAGCGGGGCGGTATCAGCGGTGGCTCATTTACATATGAAGGTCACGCCCACTAAATCAGAGCGTTCTGAACAGAGGGGCTATGAGAGCCTGGAAACAATGCTGCTGTGCTTGATTTATTGGCTTTTTGGACCAAAACATGTTACTACCATTTCATGAAGACATCAATGATCCATATTAAACTGCAGGAAAGGAGCAGAATATGGGACCTCTAAGGCTGTACAAGGGCATCTACAACGACTGAATTTCCTCTGGAGATAAATAAAGTATTTCTGATTGTAATTCTTATAAAGATGAGAAAAACAGCTTGTTTCCTATAAGAGGTGTTTTCAACCTCCTTTTCAAACATTATAGAGACAAAAGAAAGAGAAGACAGAACAACAAATTATAAATCAACATGAACCTAAAGCTAAAATACAAAATTCAGGAGAACAAGGTCATTTCACTTCCAACGCTAACTTCTACCTGAGTTTTATCAGAGTTGATAAAACTGATATGAAAAAGTGATGGACCATTTGACACAATTAAAACTAAAACCATTGAATCCACAGCTCAGGGAAGTTTTCTGAGAGGTGATAAAAATAAAGTGCAGCATATTTTGCAGAGCTTTATATTTCATTATGTGAGGATAGAAAGTTGTTACAGCATTATAATGAAGAAACCAGAATTAAAAACTCTGCCTGACATGTGACAGATACTCACTTAAGACCACGTTGTACTCCATTGATCCAGCCAGCTGAGGACCAGAGTCGATCATCTTATCAATAGCTTTCTTCTCTGCTTGAGAACAGATCTGTAATTCAACCCGACATTACACCAGACAGTACATGTGAGTTTGTTAGTGCAGATGCAAAAAGCAGCAGCAGACTCTGAGAGGATCATATATGAGCATCTTGTAACAAGGTTTTCAGTTTTTCGTTCTTGTGAAAGGAGAGGACCTGAAGGGAACCTGGGAGGTTTTTTATTTTTAGTCAGGTGAGCTCTGAGCACTGGGAGCAGGGGCTCATGGGATGAACAGGCGTAGCTTTGTAGGTTACATGAGTGAATTTCAATGAATGCTTTGGTAAAAATCAAGCTGCGGCACATCACTCTTTCACTTATTTCATAGATGAAGGATTTGTGTGATGTAGCGTACATACAAAAGAATATCCACGCCTCAATAAGATCAGTGACTTTATTCTCTCCTATCAACATGAAAACATTAATCTGCCATCACTGAACATCTCATATCTGATCACAGCACAAAGCTGGAGACGTCTAATCAAAAAGAGCTGATAAAGAGTCAAAGAAGAGATTAAAAATCCTCATCTCACCCTGATGTCGTCCTCTGTGATGTAGCCTGTCTGAGCCACCCACCACGGCTCCACAGAGATCTCCACGGGTTTGGCTGGAAGCAGGTCCCGCGCTGACTTCCTGCGAAAGAATTTCTGACAAAGGACAAAAAAAACGACGCAGTTAGGTGAGATCTAGACTTACGGTTGCTTTAGGATTAAGATTTAAGATTTATTTCCTGCTGAGTGCATATGAACTTGTTGATTTCTTTGCATGAGGTTTTGTTTAATGAATTGTAAAGGCAACATCAGAATTGTGTCTTACTTTGGAGGATCTGCACTGGTTCATCAGGTCGATGTACTGGTTTCTCCCAATGCCGAGCAGCCGCAGACCTGAAAAAAAAAAGACAAGCCAGTAAAAATGAATCATTTCTCTGTAAATCTTGATGAACTTATAATTGCTGCCCGTTAACACTAGTGTGAATAAATCTGGCAGCAGTGCAGCTACAAAAATGTCTCAGGAATTTTTCAATTACAGCCTGCTAGGCTTTATATAAAAAATACAGAGGGGCAAAGTTGGGGAATTAGGTTTTTATAAAAGCTTGAAGCTTTGTTTTGGAGAAAAAGAGTTTCAACAGAAACTGATCTAGACTGTGCTGTGGGAGAGCATCCAAAATATATCTTTTCTGAGACGATCCCCTGACACACACAAACAAAACATGTACCACAGGTTGGTCTAAAATAGGAGTGAGTGAGTGTGTGCAGGCATTTCTATCTTTAACTGTTCGTTTTTGTGTCTGCATCATATAGACAGTTTTCTTGTCTCTATAGGGGAGAGGATTGTAAGTTTTGGCTCCAAATCCCATTGTGTCACCTCCTCCTGCCTGTGATGCTCAGGCGTGGAAGGGGAGGACCAAAATGTGCTGGGACAGCTGCCAACACAAACAGGGAGCAGTGAGGGATGCTCTCATTTCTGCCTCCTAACACAGCAGAATCTTACACACGCCTCCTGCTGTTTCACCACGGCAGAGACACAACGCACAAACATCCACCCACGTGAAAAAAACTCTCTCACACCATCTCTCCCTGTCTCTCCATCCACCCACTTCTGAATGACACACTCCCAAAACTCCTTCAGGGAGATCAGAGGAGAGAGGACCCTGTGAACAGTGCGGTGTCCTGCTGGCAGCCTTCTGTCTCCTCAGTGTGACGAGCGTGAACTGCCAGGACTCAGTCACTCACAGGCCAAAGTATGTTTCACATGACAACAGGAGGAATGCTGGAGCTGAATGCACACTCAACTCCCAGCTTTGACTTAGTCTTAATCGGGTTTGCCACAATTCCTAAGAAATCTGCTCCTAGCGCTGCAGTCAGTAAGACATCAGATATGCAACAATTTCTCACAGTAACTCTACACATTGTGTGACTTTCATTCAGAAATCTAAAACAAATCCAGTGCTGGGGCTTGGTTGTAGAAATACAGATACATGGGGCGCAGATGGCCTCATGGTCTAGGTCACGCCCCATGAAGTCTGCCCTCCAGTGGGTGGCCCAGCTTCAAGTCCAGCCTGACAAAAGTATCACAGTATGGTATAAATAACAGATGTTTACTTTATTTGCTCAAAGACTGACGGTTTGGGCAAATTTCATCTTTTGATTTTTAGTTTGTAAATTAAAGTTTGTAAATTAAATTAAAGTTGGGACGATAAATAATAAATCAATCAATTGTGAGTTAAATGAAATGAAATCAATAATTTTGCTGGCCTCATTATATCACCATGTATGTGCGTGTTTCTTTGCCTTGTTTTTTCTCGTCTCCAAACAGGCTGGATAAAGATAATAATAAAACATTTTGTTTCAAGGTGCCTTTAAAGACACCCAAAGATGTCATACAAAACATACCTAAAAAAAAACACTTCAACAAAAGTTAAAAAAAGGAAAATGTACATGTAAAAAATTAAGGCTGGGCAATAATTAAAACTTTTAATCATAATTAATCGCATCGTGAAAGTGCCATAACATCTGTCATGCAAACACTAAATCAGTACTTGTTATACAGTAATAGTTAAAATTACATGTTTCAAATCAAATTTACAAAATGGAAATACAAAATTAAAGCTCATTGCCACTGTCAGGGCCTTAAAGTGATCCTCCGGGATGGAACAAGTTGGGTCCTATCACAAGGTTTAGGGCAGAAATTACCCCTACAGCAGTGATTTTGTGCAGCAGAAGCCCAGGGCGCTCGCACCAAACAACCCCTCCCTGCTCCTCTGCCGGTTTCCTCTGCACTCAGACGGGGCCATATTTTACTTGACCAAAAACACAAATAAACGGACTCCCACCGAAAAAATCTGATATCAGTCTGCATTCACGCTTTATTTAGAGAATTTTCAGCGAGTTACTTTCACATAAAAACACCGCTAAATAAGGCTCTAGTTCTCATCATGTCGTAAAACGGCGCTACCTCGGCTGCAGAGCCACAGCTGGCTACGCCGGCGCTCGCAGCTTAGTGTATCAGTCCGCCCACGGTGTGCCAGATATAAACAAACGCAGGTAGTCTGCCAGGACGAAGACACACACTGCTGTAGGGGTAATTTCTGCCTTAAACCTTGTGATAGGACCCAACTTGCTCCATCCTGGAGTATCACTTTAAGCTAAATCTCTACATGAAACTTAGCATCGGCAGGGAAAAAAAAAAAAAAAAAAAGAGTATGAGCTGACTGAGTCTATCTGCTAAATGTCTTGCCCTCAGTAGATGAAAAGCTCAGGGTGACTTTCCAGTCAACAGTCCAAAACTCAAATTATGAGATTCGCCACACTCTAAAACTAATTACAGTTTGTATGCTCGCTGAAGAAAAATGAATTGAGTAGTTTGTCCAAAAGCTCACAAAGTCATTTCCTGTCAGATGACCGATCAAATGTGCCACCTCTAAATGTATTATTTTGTTGAAGGGCTCCACTGTGTGATATCAGAGATCCTCTGGATAATTTGAACCTTGAATGACCTCACAAACATCTCCCCCGTCCCTGAATTCCCTTACATATTGTGTATTTATTTCTATTCCAAATCTCCCTCCTCCTCCTCTTCTAACATGGCAGCCCGCTAAAAACAGGAACTGAAAAATATGAAAATGTGAGCAGGACTTGGAGCAGCACAGAATCCCAGTGAAGTCATTTCAGCAGAATTAAGGAAGGAAGGAGAAAAAAAAACACTCACAGTCGGCGGCAGTGAAGTTGGGCAGGGAGTCGTAACTCTTCTCGCTGTTCATAATATCCTGCGGGCGAAAAAACAGAAGAGGAGAGAAGAGACAAGGAGGCGAAGAATTAAACTCATTTTTCCTCTAATGCTTTCCCTCTGCCTCTGATTAACTACAGGATTAACAAATCTGGGGGGCCATGCTAATTTCTGCTCCCCGTTTTCATTAAGTGCAGATAATGAATTATCAGAATATGACATGGCCTTCAGGCAATTTAGCGGCCACTATCAAAGAAAAATGGGTGAAGCCTTTTTAAGTGTTAGCTGAAAGCTTGATGGTTCGGTTTTGTAGGTTTAGTGAGAGGAACAAACGCTGAGCACATGAGTCACATTGGATAAATTGGAAGCATGACGAATAAGGAACAATTAAATATGGCGCCTAGCATCTGTGCAAGTATACAAGGGTGTGAGTTAATAGATGAATAAGGGTGTATTACATGAAGAAATGCAAGAGCCGTCATTAAGAGATCACTTTTATTATAGATACATTTCAAAAGAAGACTTGTGATCCACCTAAAAGGCTCAGAAGTCAAAGAGAATCCAAGTAGCAGACTGAGTTTCAGTCATACAAACAGAGCCCAAACACGCTACAGAGCAAGCAGCACACACTCTCTATCTAGGTGTGTATGTCCTGGGATCAGTTATGAGTGTGTCCCTGAAAGGGTGCATGAGGCTTTGCTAGACTCTGACTGACATCTAGTGACTGTATGATGTCAAGTCTAGCAACACAGGAACGCCACATGCTCCTCTTGAACGGCACAAAGTGTTACAGACTAGTAAAAATCACCAGACCCGAGGTAAAATAAAGTGTTAAGAAAAAAAGATTCCTCGACCATGTGGTCAAGTATATTTTACTTATCTAAGTCACAAAGAGCACATTTCACCGGATGGCAGGCGGTTGCAAAAAAGCTCCGATCCACCTTTCAGAGCTTGTTAGATTCCCTGTTGTGTCTGAATCGAGCTTTTCTGCAGCTGTTTGCCAGGGTGCCAAAATTGCACATAGTTAAATTTAAATTACAAGAGACTACACGTTTCCAAGCCAATTACAGAACATTTGCTGCTGCGCAACATAAAGTCCTGCTCCGAGCCGTTGGGTTTACCCGGCTCGACGTCTTGAAAGCAGAGATGAAACTGTGAAATTATCACTTTACTGTCTGGGGTTTTAAAAGGAAGCAGCACAAGCTGAGGCTTGCACCTGCTGTTTGTACAAAGATAAATGTTGTGATGTGCCACGAGGTTGTGATTAAAGAAAGCAGAGGCTCAGCCCGACCACATCAAACGCTTTTCTTTACCTCCATGATCCCGATGTAATAGGAGAACGGCGTGACACGCAGCCCTTTGACCATGATGTCAGACAGGTGGTAGGGGTACAGCATCAGGTGGTCTCGGCTGTACTTCAGGAGCTCCTCGTAATACTTGCGCTCATCCTTCCTCACGTGGCGCACTGCTCATAAAACGAACAGAGAGAGGCGTCAGGTCACAGACGGGGGTGAGTGTGTACTTTCTGTCAAGCTGCAGCAGATCAATCCAGATTGAAAAAAGGAGCACTGGTCCTCCAGAAGGTCACAGCAGAGGTAATTATTGATCACAGTGTTATTAATACACAGCTGATATAATCTTGTCTTGCTTTTTGAAGACAAGCTTAAAGAAATTGTTTCTATGCAGACTAACAGGACGTGATGCAGTAAGGACCAAAACTTACTTTTCAGTTTTGACACAGAATTTAATCTATGATACCAATTCAGAGACGTAATCATCCGCTCTTCTCTGGAGGAGTTACAAAAAAAATGAGGGACATTTTTCCCTCTTTGTCTCTCAGCAGCACAGGGTGGGAAGTTACAGGAATGTTAGTGTGGAGTAAAAACAGTGCTCACCTAAGTTATTGCGGAATCGCAGTTGGTTGCGGATGCTGTAGAGCAGCACGTGCTTCTCATATTCACGCTGAGAGTTCCCCAAACTCTGCAGAATAAACAAACACAGCACAGAGATGAGAAGAAACCTGATACAAAAACAATAGGGCACTTTCACTGTGTCAGATCTATATAAAATTCACTTTCTTAAGCAAATTCATTGGGTGTTTTCCAAACAATTGTTGACAGCTAATACATTCATCCATAGCAGAGGAACTCAGATTATAATATAACTGCAATCTCTGACCTTGAACTCACAGAATTTAGGATTCAGTTAGGATTATTATTATTTTCCATCTGGAAAATAAGCTCCTTAAATAAAATGTAGCACTTCATTTATTTGCACTGCAGAGCTCTGTGTCTGTCACCAGGTTGTTACAGTAGCTCTAAAATAATCAAATGCAACTTGGTTATGTTTAAAAATGCATTGTACATTTAAAGTTCATGTGATCTAAAGAAATTATTTTTCTGTATTTCAATTCTGAATGTCTTCAGTTTGAAAAAATAAAACATTTCTTATCTATGGTAAAATCAAATGTTTTTTGTCTTGTTTTATGTGTGTTTCTTAAACAAATAAGACCGTCACAATAAGAGTAACATATAAATTCCAGTACAGGATAGACTGCGCTTTCTTTACAGTGGAAAAAAACAAACAAACTTGTGATTATTGGTATCGGTATCGGCCAAAAGGGGTTTCGATATATCAGCATATCGGATATCGGCAAAAATCCAATATCGTGCATCCCCACAGCTGATATCAGGAGGGTTATGGGTTTTCTGTGCACTCCCAAAGATTTCTTTCACACAAACAAAAATAAACTATTTACTGAAGAGTATCCAGAGCCCCTGCAGGTCTGTGGGCCCTCGGGCAGCTGCCCACTTTTCTGGAGAGGTAATCTAGGCTTTGCTGAGGATGCTCAGGGATGCAGGCAGCACAAATCTCCTCTATGAGCATCCACCCACATCCTCTCCACTGTGACATGTTTGCGTGAAGACAACGCGTTATTAATGGAGGAAGTGGGGTCCATGCAGCCTTATGAGGATAAAACACCCTCCATAGTTTTGGACGAAGAGTACCGATCGAAAAACGCACGACTGTTTGAGAGTCTGCATTTGCAGGTGACATCCACGCGCTAGCATCATGTGGCGCCACCTATCAAACAGTGAGTCATGTGACGCGGAGTGAGCCGCGGAGCCTCGATGCTGTAATGTAATGATGGACACTGATGGCTGAATGGAGAAACCCTGCAGAGGAGGTGAGCAAGCCTCGCGACCCTGACAGCTGCCTCCTGAGTGACACACACACACACACACACACACACACTCACACACACACACCGCGGTCACATTGACAGGTCCCCTCCACCTCCTCACAGCGGTGCCCCCCTCCTGCTCTGCCCCGTGGAAATGTAAAAAAAACACGGTACCTGCTTGACATTAGCTGGGAGCTTATTCCACGGATAATTCTGCCTGATGTGAAACTCCACGTCCGTGTTCATCGCTAGCTAGCTAGCAGGCTAAAAGCAGAATCCCTCGAGACGATCACAAACGGGCTCGCGGGCAAGTCCACGGTGACTTTACCCCACCGACACCCAGAAACTGAGCAAAGAGACCCCCAAATCCCGAGAGATGTCCTGTCCGCTGATATTTTTCTTCAACAATGAACGTCCACTTCCTTGTTGTATTTTCGAACAAGCCGTTCGTCACGCTCGTGGCCACAGTCGTCACTTCCTGTCGAGGCGTGACTGTGGTTGTGAATGCAGGGGCGTGCCTAGAAGGGGTGGTCATGGGCGGCATTCTAGGGTGGCACCTAGGTGTCACCCTAAAATCTTGTTTGAGTAGATATTTGTCTTGAAGGAGGCGGGACTTATGCCAAAACAACCTGTGCATTTTGTTTGCTGCAGGTCCTAAAACTGTGAAAAAATACTCCACTCGACTTTTCAAACTTTGCAAAGGAAAGAAATCAGTCCACTGATATCTATACGTTCTTTAAGGGCTTACAACTGTCATTTTGATGAACACATTTTTAAGCCAAAAAGATCCAGTATTACAAGAATCATGTTTTTCTTTCTGCTTTACTTTACTTTTAGAAGTTAAAAAGTCAACCACACTTAGAGCATCCCCCCTGTACTAGGATCTTTGTTTTCATAGCAGATTAGAGAAGTCCAAACAGCAAAAATACAACAAAATAGATTCTACATTGTCCCTTTACAAAGTCAAATACCTGGGGCACATTATCAGGAGTGATATGGGTGATGATGATGATGATGATGATATCCAGCGTCAGTTCTGTAAATTGTATGCACAAGCTAATACCCTAGCACGTAAAATTCAGATGTGTACAGAAAATATTAAAATTGAGCTTTTAAGAGCTTACTGTACTCCACTGTACACCGCTCATTTATGGTGCAACTACAGTAAAGCTTGAATGAAAAAGCTAGCCTATAATGATGCTTTCAGAATATTTCTTAAATTACCTCGGTGGTCGAGTGCAAGTCACATGTTTTTTTTATAACAATGTGCCCACATTTTAGGCTGTTCTTAGAAACTATATGCACAAATTCATAGGTCGCCTGGTTGATTCAGACAATGGAATAATAATGTCACTTACTCAGCTCACAATGAGCGACACAAGGTTCACATCCTGCTATTGGAAACATTGGTACAAATGTCTCTTTGTGTTTTAAATCGCTGTCAACATATGAACTGTATTTTCCTTTTTTTTTTTCTTTTTTTTTTTTTTTCTTTTTATTATTATTAACTATTTGTTGTATTTATATGGACCTAAGGGTCTGGAATAAAGTATAACTAACTAACTAACTAACTAACTAACTAACGAAATACAATCAATGACAGGAACTAAATGAAGCATTGTTCATTCATATAAGCACATATACTTCATCCTACCTCTAAATAAGTCAGTTTTTTAAAGGACTTCACTGTGTAAATCGAGCAGTAGATAGGAGACTAATAAAAAACAATCTAATTATCAAACTTGATCAATGTCATGAAAGGTTTTAGGAATAATACTGTTTCTTGTAAATATTTATTCAGCTTCTTAGAGATTATGGTGGAGTTTACACAAGGTATAGAATATATAAGGGCTTCATGGACCCCCATGGAAAAAAAGGCTGCAAAGCAGTGTTATGTAAACTCATCTCTTACCTGGCCTACCTCCTAGTCTCCTAATTTAAGAAGTGATACACCAAACTCTTGGATGTTTGTTTTCCGGGGGAAACTCTTAATTTAATTCAAAAAGGTCATCTGACATTCAATAATTCTTAGCCATTGGACTATTATTCATTTTGCTGAGTTTCCAGACTCTTTTTTGTACAGCAATATAAAAAGCCATGTGATTTCTTTCCATATCACCTTAAATCTTAACTCTAAATACATATCAGTGGATTGAGGACTTGAGATTTTAAACCAGTAAAATGAAGTGACTAAGACTGTTGAATTCTTCTCCCATCCTGCACCTCAACCTGCTACGGTTTCTAGCTCCTCCCTGCATGACTGTGTAGTTCACACCCCGAACCGTGAGCATGAAGCTGTCACTGGGTAACTGCTAACACAGTGTAGGGTTTCTCTGTGTGACAAAGTCCACCCAGGCTGTGTGTGCTCACATGTCATGATGCCTGACTTGCTGACAGCTTACTTTCTTGCAGCTATGTCATCCAATCTGTCCAGATGTAACTCCAGTTCTCTGCCATGTGCTGCTAAACAAACATGATGATAATTCATCTCAGTGCCTCAGGAGCTGTAAGGAGATCACACCGGAGAGGGGCGGGAGAAACAGCTTTCATTTGAAATAAAGAAATAACACATTTTTACCACCTAGAGTGAAGAAAATGAGGCTTAACCTGTGGCAAAAATACTAAGATAAAGGGAAAATATCATTTATTGTTCACTCTTTTATTTGAGTGACTTTAAAAGATAGTGTAAAAAAAAGGGTTCTGTCCTGACTTCTTTTTATCTTTGGATAGGTATGTGACTCTATTATCTGTTACTGCATGTTAGGTCACCCCTTGAAATGAACAGCAGTCTACATGTGTCGTCTTACATGAACTTTAAGAAGTTCTAGTTTAGTGACAGATTGTTGCATGAAGACTGATGGGTACCTGATGAGATGAAGGGTTCCTATATTTGACATAAAAGCACATTTCTGGGGAAGAAAAAGCAGCAATATAGGTCTGTCACCATCTGTTTCTGCTGTATTTCAAGTCTAACAAGCACAGAAACATTAAAAATATAATGTTTAGAATATGTTTTCATAGCTTCAGACCCTTTTAATACAACATGAGATCAGCACTTCAAGGCAAAAGCAGTTCACTCTGTTCACATCTTGTGAACACTCAAACACACTCACGTTTATGGATGGTTTTATTTCAGGGGTCACCAACCTTTTTGAGACCAAACTTCCTGTACAGAATTGCATGGATTACTTCTGAATATCAATAATAATAATAGTAGTAAAACAATGTGAAGAGACTGCCCACACGTCAGTGCTAATTATTCCAAAATTACAGTTAATGATTTACACAACAATGTTGGTAAGAAACATTTAAACATTTCTGGAAGGAGCTCTGTTGTGACCAGTGCTGTTTTTTGGAACATGCCTGACAGGCGCCTGAAGTGGTTCTTGCAGGTGCTCACCTCGTTAGTGACCCCGTTTTTACTGTAATTGAGGAGACCTGAAACAACCATTTATGTTTTGAATTCAATTTTATTGGCATCAGCATCACTGTTTGCTCTTCTCTCTCCTACAGATGATTTTTAGCAATTGCATCAAAAGCTCTTAAAAGCTTTTTGTAAGTCCTGATTCTACAAAAGTCCAGTAATTTATGTCACCTTGCCTCAATGTGCTTACACTGGCCCAGCATTAGTGTAATATTATAGTCCTAGTCCCTGTGTGTGTGATTCATTGTGTTACTGAGATATAGAAGGTTAACACACACAGCAGAAGCTCCATATCCACATGTTGTTTTTGGACACTGCTCTGTTCTGCTCTGTGAGCCCGTAACCCTTCCAGAACGTCAGTGATGGCACAGAGGTAGGACAACAAAGCCACAACAACAGTAGCTTAGACCCCAGTGAGGGCCCTGAACACCAGGCTGGACATCACTGCTCAACATTAGCTGAAGGTTTAAACCTGAAAACATCGCGGCAGAAAACTTTTGTTATAAAATGTCATAAAGTATCAAAGCATATATCAATAGTAATTAAAACCAAATCCTTAGACCATAACTGTTACACAGGTTATTAGGGTGCAAATGATAAGTCTGTCAGAAACTGAGGTATTAAAATGTCATAAAAATTATTCTAAAATGAATCTAATAGTAAATGTGTTTAGCAAAACTAAAAAACAAAACAACAACAAACAAAAAAACATAATTTTATAAAGGTTTTTTTTTTTATCAGGGTCAATATTTGCCACATTACTACAGGGAGGCAGTGAAATTAAAAAAGGTGGTCTAAAACAGCAAAAAGACCAAACAATAAATAAACAAAAAAAATACACAAAAAGCAAAAGAGGTAAATGTCATAATGTTGAAAATGTAATAAGTAAAATAATATCACAAAAAAAACATAAAATGGTTTTGTTATTAGAGGAGATATTATTTGGTCAAATGTGTGGAGTATCATCCTAATTTCCTCCAGGATTGAATGCAATGGATGTTTCAAAGCAGTAAAGCATATTTTGCATGTTGATAACAGACCATAAAATAGGAAAGTTGTGATGTCAGAGGTCATTTCCACATGTGCATTGTCATAAATATTAACACAAAACCACATCCTGAAACAGACTGAGTCCAGGTCTTACATCTGTTTCTCCTGATCATGATGGCCCATCAGCGCTGATCTATATTTACCTTCATCCTGGGTTACACACATGAGGGAGGAGGAGTATGACGAGGAGGGGAGGATTTAAAGATGGACAGGGGTTAGCAGCTCTGGGACACTTTGATTAAACAGCCGCCTGGGTGGGCTCGATGGCTGAGTCAGGACCCTGGGATGATCCTCCCTCCCCTAGCCACTGTAAACACACTCTCTGCTGGACACTGGCAGAGCTGTTAAGCCGGCAAACTGGGTACCAAACAGCTCGGTGTCACATGAGAGGCCTGGCTGGAGTCACAGTGGCCTGGGTTACTATTCTTAGAAACAGGAATGTACACAGTGGCCTCATGGCGAGCTCCACAGCGCCTAACTGGAGGTCCTCGTCGTTTTTTTTTTTTGTGTGTGTGTGTCGTGCTCCTTTTTCTCTCCCTGAAAACACCACCCAGTTTCACTCCGGGTGGTGTTTTGGTTCTCTTATGATTTGAGCTGACGTTTACCTTGAGCAGACGGGCCAGACGTGGGGGATCTAATTGATTTTCTGAGAGCAGGAGGTAAGGATTCACTCTGTCACAGATGTTGCTGATGAGCTTGCAACAGGTTAATCAGCCCAACTTTCTCTTGAACTTCAGAATACGAAAAAAATATAATATCCTTACATTACTTTTTATTGCATGGCAGCTGTTGTTCTGTGTTCAATATTAGCTTCAGTACCAGCTTCAAATGTTTTTTTTTCTCTGTAATGATTTTAATCATGAATACTGGGAGTGTGAGAGTGTATGTGAGTCAGACTCTGATTATATAATCCAGCTGGGACTCTTCCAAAGTTACTTTAATGGTGGTTACTGTTATATTTTACATAAGAATACATTTTTATTTTTTAAAAAAAGCATATGTCTTATGATAAATCTGTTAAAAAATCATAGGTTTACCAGAAAGTGCTGTTGTATTCCAACTTTAAGTATCTAAGGATATTTAGTAGTGTTTTAAATATCATCCTAACTCTGGTAAAAATACAAATTGCTCTGACTGAGACTGCAAATCTGTTAAAAACTCACCTCTTTAAGTTAGCTTTAATGTGTAATAGTGCTTTTTTTTTTTGTTAGATTCTATGTTCCTTGCTAAGTATTGATTTCAGTGTCTTTAAGTTTTGAAAGGTGCCATATGAATAAAATTTATTATTATTATTATTATTATTATTATTATTATTATTATTATTATTATTATTATTATTATTATTGTCAACATTTTAAATTCTTATTTGATACAACTTAACAATTTCTTGGTCAAGGAGTTTGAATTTGAGCTGAAACAGTTGCTAATAGTATGTCAGTTACAATCATTGGTGTTCCATTAGCAACAATGGCGTTCAGAGGTCCAGATATATCACAGGGGCCAGGCCCCATAAGTGGACGTGAATCAGTAGCTGTCGTGGGGATGATTAGAGGGCTTAGTGTTGCTAATAGCCCATTGAAATTCCTGCTCTTTAAATGGCAGCATCATCACGAACCCTCCAGCAGGAAGATACAGACACTGAGAGAGGATTTTATATGAGATTTGGGGACAAACACAACATATGGCAAACATCAACAGAGATACACAGTCCAGAGAGAGAAAGAGAGACAGGGAGATGTTCAAAGGGTGGTGGAGAGAAACCCAGATGGTCTGTTGACACAGCTCTGTTTATGTAAGAAACATTGGGCTGCTCGATAAGGGATATGTGGCCCAATGCTACATGGAAGCAACAAGATAATTTAGAAGAGGTATAAATAGAAATCAGTGAGTCAGTAATCCCCCCCATTACGGACAGCTGCTCTGCCTGAGTTAGATAATAAATGAAAGGGTTCACTATCAGATTCAGTTAGCCTGAGGGTAAAAGGAAAAGCTCAGGAAGATGCCACTGAAAGTGCACTACAAGCAACAAGATACCGTACAGTGCATGCAGAGTGGCTGTCAGTGGGACGAGGTAAAAAGAGATAAATGAGATCAGATGGGGCGAGATAAGATATTGGAAATGTAACATAAATATACATTTTGCCATACAGTATAATATATAAAAAGTATAGTGTAATAGTAAACAGTATGCAGTAGAAGTCTCTGAACTTTTATATTTTGTCAAACAGATGAGATATAATGCTAAAAACACAGATTTCTTTCCTTTTAATAGCAACATGCTAGCTGTTTCCCCATGACTCCAGTCATATGTGACCTGAGCTAACTGCCTGTGTCTGCTGGCTGTAACTCACAGACCTGAGGATGGTTCATTCTCCAATGAAGGAACATTTTCTGTCATGGGAAGTTTCAAAATGAGATACTGTAGAGTTATTTAACCTACCTCTGCTTTTGAAATGTGTTTTTTCACAGCTATAAAACATTAAATAAAGTCTCAGAACTCTGAGTTGTCAGTAGAGCTTTATAAACAACTTGCACAGTATAATTTCATCAGTCTTCATGTTTCATTTAAAAGAAACCATCAATATAAAAATTCTCTTTCCTTCGTTCCTCTTTCCACAGCATGGCTTGCAGACCACGAGACGTTTTCTCTTTCAAAGACTCAGAACTTCCCTCTCACCTTCTTACCCAGCTCAACGTCCTCCGTCAACAGCGCATCCTGACCGACGTCCTGCTCTGCACAGAGCACCGGGAGATCCCTTGTCACAAGAACGTCCTGGTGTCCAGCAGCCCATACTTCCGCGCCATGTTCTGCAGCAACTTTCTGGAGAGCAGTCAGGCCCGAGTGAATCTAAAGGGAGTCTCCTCTGAAGTCCTCACTGGAATCGTGGACTACGTCTACACAGGCTGCATCACCATCACCATGGAGATCGTGCTGCCTCTCATGCAGGCGGCATCCATGCTTCACTACGGGGGTCTTTTTGAGGCCTGTTCCCGGTTCCTTCAGGAGCAGCTGAGTCCAGAAAACTGTCTGAGCATGATACGACTCTCTGAGATCCTGCACTGTGAGAGTTTGAAGGAGAGGGCGAAGGAGATGGCTGTGAGGTGTTTCTCTGATGTTGCTGCCACGGAGGACTTCAGCGAGTTGACTCTTCCTGAGCTCATGTGTTACCTCGAGGATGACCGACTTTGCGCTGAGGAGGAGCAGGTGTTCGAGACCCTCCTTGCATGGATTCACCATGACCCGTTCTCCAGACGTGGTGCAATCCACGACCTTTTCAAGAAAGTCCGTCTTCGCTACATCCATCCTACTTACCTCTTCCAGTTCATCGCTAATGACCCGTTGGTGCAGTCCTCCAGCATTTGCACTGAGATCATCGATTCAGTGCGCCGCCTCATGCTTACAGTCAGCAATAAGTGTAGCCGGGAGCTCAAGCCTCTGTGGACCACACCACGGCGCTATACCTGCAGAGAAACACTGGTGGTTGTTGGAGGACGCAAAAACAATGAACAGACGTCCAGAGAAGCTCTGCTGTATGATGAGAGGACTCACCGCTGGCAGTGGTTGGCTAAGCTCCCTCTGCGTCTCTACAAAGCTGCATATGTGTGCATTCATAGCATCCTCTATGTGCTTGGTGGGCTCAGCCTCTGTATGTCTTCAGGTGACAGTTCAGTCAGCTCAACGGTCTACACACTCTCCCTCAAGACCAACCAATGGCGCACAGCCGAGCCCATGCTGGAGCCCCGATATGCACATCAGAGTGTGTCCTATCTGCACTTTATCTTTGTTTTAGGAGGGATAGGGGTAGACAAGAAAATCTCTCAGTCAGTAGAGAGATACAACAGTATGTTTAACCAATGGGAGGCTATGGAATCAATGCCGACAGCAGTGCTGCATCCAGCTGTGGCAGCCAGCGACCAGAGGATCTATGTTTTTGGAGGGGAGGACGCCATGCAGAATCCAGTCAGGCTGATTCAGGTTGCAAAAAACCCAAATGACACTGAAATCCATGTAATATGTTGTTTGCAGGTCACAACTTCACAGCCAGCAAAAGAACAAACTTTCATGCTGTAGATTGACGTCCTCTTGATGTTTGTGGTGTCTTCCCAGGTGTATCACATCTCTCGCAACACGTGGTCGAGTCTAGAGACAAGAACAGTGAAGAACGTTTGTGCTCCTGCTGCTGTTATTGATGACAAGATCTACATCATAGGAGGTGAAATCTAAATGTTACTTTACAGAACATTGGGTTTACACAATGTGTTTCCATGGGCCAACAAATGTTGTGCAAATACCAAACCAACAGTGTGTGAGTCTGTCTCTTATAGTGCAGCAGATGAGAGAAAAAAATGTTCACATGATGATGCAAGCATGAAAATTGGCACAGATACTCTCCAAGGGCCACTCCTTTGAAATAAAACGTTGGACACCTGAAAATTCAAGATAGCAGCCATTTTATCGCATGAAATTTGGTAAAAAAAAAAAAAAAAAAAAACTTTTTAAGGGATACTCTTTTGAAATAAAACATTAGATACCCGAAAATTTGCGATGGTGGCCATTATTCAAGATGGCCGTCATTATTTTGGAATGCTCATTATTCCAAAAGTTCAAATGGTGATGCAAACATGATATTTGGCACAAGGGACACTCTTTTGAATAATGATGCTAATTTATGTAATATATAATGATTTCAGTTTTGAAATTTCAAGTGACTGTAAATGGTTTCAGGTAAAGTGACCTCAGGAACTGTCCTTATACCAATTTTCTACTAGGGTGGTGGCTATCTTAAAAAACGACTGCCATCTTTAAGTTTCAATTGTCTGATGTCTTTATTCAAATGAGTGGCCAATAGAGAGTATCTGTGCCAACTTTTAAGCTTGCATCACCATTTGAACTACCACAAAATTGGTGGCTGTCTTAATTAATGGCCGCCATCCTTAATTTCTGCATGTCTAATGATATATTTTAAAAGAATGTCCCTTAGAGAGTATTTGTACCAAATTTCATGCTTGCATCACCATTTGAACAACTGAAATAATAAGCGTTTGGTAGAAATGACAGCCATCTTGAAAAATGGCCGCCATCTTGAAAAAGTGGCTGCCATCATAATGCTTGCATCACCATTTGAACGATTCTCCTGAAATTTGCAAGTATCTGCTGCACTATCAGTATATTTCTTCAAAGATGTCTAACTGAAAATCTAATCTCCAGGTTACACCAGGCGAATGATTGCCTACGACACCAAGGCCAACAAATTTGTGAAGTGTGAGAACCTGAAGGAGCGGCGGATGCATCACAGTGCTACAGTGATCAACAACAAGCTCTACGTCACAGGTGGACGCACTCTAAACAGCCAGGATGTTATCGAGGACTCAGACTGTTTCGAGTGTTATGACCCAAAGACAGACATTTGGACATCAAAAGGCTCTTTGCCTTACAAACTATTTGACCATGGATCTCTACCGTTAGTCTGCGTAACCAACAGACCCAACCCACCATGACTCACCACTCAGTCAGCCACTTTGCAAATTCTCTGCTACGTGTTCCTCACCTCCCTTTAGCCAAGACCGATTGGCCTCTAACTACTCAAATGGGAAACCATTTCAAACTGGCTGCATTCCTTCACGCAGCTCGCTCTCTGCCGCAGCTTAGCGGCATGTTAAGCCAGGTAGACTTTCACTGAATCAAAGGGGAGCTCAGATAAACAGCAGAGGTGTCATGTCTGAGGCAACTGGTGTTGAACTTAACTGTGAATCCAAGAAATGACAAGTGGCAGACGCTCTTACATAACAAACAGCTGTCCAGGCACACATATTGCGAAAGCTCTTTCCACAGATGGCTGCACTTGTTTGATGGTAACTAATCGTGATAATTTCCAAGATATGTATACGTAGAGCAGAAAATCTTGGCAGCTACAGTTGACTTCCCTGTCTGCTATCTAGGATAGGCTCATCTTGAAACTTGGTAAGGAGCTGACAGCTTTTAAATTTGCACTTTATAGAAAATACATTCCTCCTTCCTGGAGCTGCCTGCCTTTATCAGAGTGCATGCTGATGAAAACAATTGTTCAAAATGATGTTGATTGATTTTAGAATATCTTTTAAAGAAATGCTTTATATCACGATTGTAGCTGCTTTAATGATAATATTTATTGTTCCTCTTTTACTCTTAAATGACATAAACAAACATTTCTTTGAGTTGTGGACAAAACAAGATATTTCAAGAAGGCAGCATGGACTTTAGAAAAAAAAGTACATTATTCAGTATTTCTCACAGTTGGTAGACCAAACTTCTAATCAGTAGACAATGAAAGTAGTTATTTGTAACTCTCTAATATGAAGCTTTACAGAAGGATCAGATGTTCGGGATTCACAAAACACCCAGGTCATGAACATCTGAGCAGTTCACTAGGGGTTCACGCAGGTTTTCTCCAAGAAAATGGCTTTGCAGGCAGTTATGATGATCTAAGGACATGTGACAACACTGCCTTCAAGCGCAAGTGTGTGGTAGTAAGGGGATGCAATGACCTACTAAAGGAAACAGTGACTGAAATAGCAAGAAGGTTTTCAGGGTTTACAGCCTCTACAGCCTCCAGTATCTGCAGCATGAAGCTGTTTGGCCCTGACACTCTCCTGGCCAATATGGAGCATACATTCACAGCTATGATTTGTAATGAGTATTATAGTTTTGAACATTTATTTAACATTAATTTGTTTTATTAATGCTGATCAGAAAAATAATACAATCAATGCTCATCTGGATTTTTCTCTATTGTTTGACTTTACAGCTGCTTATTAACCTGGAAATGGTAAAATGATGATAGAATAGAATAGAATGGAATAGAATAGAATAGAATAGAATAGAATAGAACTTTATTGTCAATGTAACAAGTACAACGAAATTTAAGTCACAGCAGCAATCAAGTAAACAAAAGTAAGAAAGTGTATGGAAAGTGCAAAGAGGTCCATAAGAAAATAGATGATGACAGCTTGTCCATCATTCTCCAGTTCAGCCAGCCTCCACCTCCACAGGGTCCAGGACTGAGCTTCTTCAGCAGTCTGTTCAGTCTCTGTCTCCTGGATCCTGTCTGCTCACAGCAGATGGAGCTCATGGCGTTGGTGTCTGATGTTAGCTCAATTAGCCATGTCTGTGAATAGCATGATGCTCCTCTGCCCTCTGGTATTCCCTCTGTTGCTGGGCTAGCATGGCTAGCTCGTCCATCTTATTGGAGATAGATCTTACATTTCCAATAATGTCCATGTCGTCACTTCTTATAGCTCACACCTGAGAACCAGCATGTCCTCCTCACCTCCTTTTTCTCACCCCGTGGGAAGACATCAGGCCTGACACCAGTTAGCACTGACATGCTACAGGCTGCTAACAGCTGAGTTCACATGTAAACAATGCAGCCATGGTTACATGTAGGATCTCCAGACAAACACAGGAGAAAAAGTAGTAAAAATATCACTGAAGCCACAAAAAGTTTAGTGTCCATGACCAACAAATGAGCCACACAACGCATTGATCCACTCCAAATACAATGACTGCGTAAAAGAGACAAAAAAAAAAAACACAAATAAATGGACAAAGAAAAGAGAGCCGCTGCAAAAGGCAGCCATAGCCAACAGGGCGGCGCCTAGCCTTTGGGATTTCTCGGTTAGGTTAGGTTACCTTAAACTGCAGAGCAACAATATAACAGCATGTACACTTCTCTCTTTTCTCTCCTTTGCTGAAGGAAAATGACTATCATTATAACATGTTGGATTAGATAATCCAAGGTGTCCGACTCTATCAGATGTATCAGTGATATAGTCAAGCTGCATTGCTGATAGATGATAAAGTAAAGTATGTTTCCATTCAGTGCACAATTGACTTTCTCTAGTGTTGTGTTTTGTATTTAATGTTTTCTATTTACAAAAGGCTACCCTTTTATTCGGAACAATGCTTGTTTGGCTTATGAAATTGTATTTATGTATTTCTTCTCCTAGCTGTCTTGAGCCTGCACAAATGTGTCTCCATTTATCTGGGACTGGCTGAGTCATGTTTACCACATACTCCAGGGAACAGTGTTGACACATAGACATGTCCACTGGCCACCAGGTGACACATTTCCCTTATTTGTGCATCATTTGTACCACTATAGTGTCCATAATAGCTCTGCACCATCAGAAATATGATTCAAAATGATACATTCAGTGTGTAACGTATACACTAATATGAACAGATTGATGACTAACATGTCTTAGCCTCCACCTTTCAGGCTGCATTCTTGGCATACAGATCATTTGGCAGGAGGAGCTCTGTATGTAGGCTAAATATCTTGTTACTCAGTCCCCTGAGAGGTGAACAGTTTGCCTGGCATGGCAGACACTGGTAACTTAGGGAGCAGATATGGGATCAGATTTCACACTGGCATTTTAATCTTGTCATTGTTAGGAAAAACACTTAAACTTGCTGATGAGAAATAACTGTGGGGTAATTTCATTAGCTGTCCAGACAGTTATTAGGTTACGCCTCTTGTTAGAAAATGCTGAGAGCTTTCCTGTCAAATAACTCAGTCAAGGGTTTCCATTACTTCCTTTAATTATACTTATCATAGACTATAATCTCACAGTGGCCATTTACCCTGGTTAATCACAAACTAAAAGACTACAAACAAATCTGGAAGAAAATCGTCATAATTTAAGTTAAAATGCTCTGCTAGCTTATCAGCTACTTCACACATGGCTAACACTGGCAGTACTATCTTACATTACCATTAGCTTGAAAATGGCTGATAGCTAATATTACTGTTGGTAAATTTACAAGACACACACTCAAAAGAAAGCTTAAACTGTTTACCTCTGGTCTGGAATTATGAGGCAGCGCATAAAGCAAAGTGCTAAAATCTGCAGTTTGTCGAGTGAGGCTGGCTCCAGAAGTATCAGAGAACACAGGTACAAAAAATGTCTCCCCTCTTAATATTTAATTTCTCTAACTCTGCAGTTTAGACGATAAAAAGGTGACGAGCTTACCCAATCACAGCTCAGCTGATTCACAGGTGTGATAGTTGATAGTGTGGAGACTCAAAGCCCACCCTATTTCCAATATGGCCGACAATTCCCTTTAAGTTTCAGAAACAGACGAGTGACGTCACGCAGATGTGTCCGTTTATTTTAGAGAGTCATTCCATGCCTTTACTGCATATCCTGTACAGGGAACTACCCTTACACAGGCTAGTCTTCAGGTAGCAGATGAGTCATCAAGTATTGCATTGTACATGAGAGATGATATAATACTAAGCTATTAGGTGGGCGAAACAATTCATACTACGAATAGAACTTAAATGATGATAACAATGAACTTAATTTATGGAGTGCCTTAAAAAAAACAGGATACAAAGTGTCTTACGTGGGCAATAAAGATGGAACTTCTGGCTATTTCTCCCACTCCCAATAAAAAAATATATGTGCAGACATTGCATGTTAACTAATTCATCTTCATAATCCCCACCTATGTATATAAATCAGCATGGAGACTGTGACGCCAAAGCACATGACAAACCTAAACTCCTAATACTTTTTACCCATTGACAAGACACAGAGCAGACAGAGTAACTCAGCTGAGTCAGAAGTCATCTGCTCCGCTCATTTAGCCAGAGCAGCATTTCAGAACAACAGCCAGTTCAACTTATTATTGAGCTGCTGCCAAACACTTAGCCTCCTGAGACTGTTTATTGACTGTGTGTCTTTCCATAGAAACCAGTGTATGAGGGTCACCCTTCAGGGAGGCAGGGGCCTGGCAGGTTATTTTCAGTGTCTGTTACTGACCTATCGAAGGATAACACTTCATTCATAGGATGAACATGCTAATTTACTGCAAGTATATAAAGAAGAACAAAGAAAGCTTGAAGCATGAATTGTGCCTCTAATGTCATCTTACCAGTGTCATAGGTTGCTTTTGGACAAATCCTATTACTACAATAAAGCTAAAAATTATTCACAGTACTTACAATTTTTGAAGTACAGACTTAAGCCTTTCACTAAACTCTGCAAGATACAAATTTAGAATAATCATATAGTCCTATTCAAGTTTTAAAAAAGTAGCTATAGCATCTAAGTACTTTGATAGTATAGTATATAGGGCACTGTATGGTATAAAGGACACTGAATATAGAACAACTGAGTTACTAAATCAAACTGAAAATGAACAGTGTTGAAATCTATTTGTTTCATCATTTCTAACAGGAGAAAATCCATGTCAATTAGAACATAATGTTTGCATGGAACTGGTTAAACATTTCATGACTGTAGTACACACCTCCCACCACCTGATGTCATGATGCCCACTAAATTATATGAGATTGATTTTCCATCACTGAACTCTAGCACCCTCTGCTGTTTACACTCAGTAACACTGCACATTTAAAGCAGGTTTTGTGGAAGGAAAACAGACGAAACGTGAGAATCATGAAGATTTTATTAGAATTTCTTTGATAAAAACAAACAAAGCACATTACAGCATGCATACATTCCATACAGAGGTCTAAAATAAAACTGGTCACATGGATGTTTGTTTCTGGAACATGATATCGTTTTTTTTAACCTTATTTTGTTTATTTAGTTACAACTGTCACAAAATACGCTATATGAACATGTGTGTGTGCCTTTTCTTTTGTTTGAAGTGGATCATAAGCAGGTTCATAAAGCATATTCAGAGACAGTTATACACTTTAAATGCCTACATTCAATTTAACAGGGGGGTGCTTTGTTTTGACTACTATTTCTTTCTATTCAACAACCATTCACACAAACTGTCATTCACAAGGAACCCTGGGAAATGGCACAATGGACCCCCAAGAGATTACAAACAGAGATTTTAATAACTTTTGTTAATAATTAAGACAATAAACCCAACATAAACAATAAACTCTTCAAATAAAAGTGCGATTTTAGAGGAATATTTTAACACTGAGAAACTTATAAACTATACAGTCGAAATAAATCCTTAATTTCATGACAGGAACATAATTACACTAATAATGTTTCAGAGAAAAAAATTTAACAGGCAGAAATCTTTAAGCATAGTTAAATCATACTCCTACAGATTTAAGCTCTTTTTATATTAAATTTGGAACAGTTATGATATACAGCATGTACACATCGGTAACCCTACATTTCTGTGCTTCTACTGCCCAGTTTACAACATGAGAGGACCAGACATTAAACCTTCCATTACCTTAAAAATGTCTCCCGTTGAGTTTATGACACATATGTACAGTAGGTCCGCAACTACAAAAAGGCATTCAAAGAAAGAATTACATTTTGGCACCAGGCACAGAATTGAATATACATTAAAAACTAAATACCCAGCCACAAATAATCTCACTTCTTCTCACTCCGTCCCTACAGCATCATGAGAAAACAGTGTGAATGTGTTTAATTGGCTAGAAAAATGAATGATGTAACATTTGGCATTATTGTTGCTGGAAGAAGACAAGAGGGCCGGGGAGTGGCGGAGATCTACCCCAACAGACCTGACAGCAGGATCTACAGTGCATTTTCTGTCAAAAGACAATCTGTTGTTTATCCTGAGTGCTAAAGTAAACAGGAGCTGGGAAACTGGATTAGAGATGGGCTTTTGTATTATTTACACGTTTATCACTGCAGCTTTCTGCTTTTTTTCAACATCTGATCTCACTCTTTTGTCAAACATACATTCTGTTATGATTCACGCAGTGGCCATTTTCCAAAAAAAGGCTCAAACCTAAAGTCTAAAGTACTTGAGAGTTGTTATGCATTAATTACTTCATGATAAATAAGCAAAACCAGTGATTGTAAATTCAGAGGAAAATTTTGTTTTCATTATGAAGTAAATACATTTATGTTTGATAACCTGTTAGCTACCTAGTGCTATGGCTCACGCTAGCTTACAGCAGTTATTGAATGACACCTCAGCCTATATTAGGCAAGCTAGTTAGCATATTTGCTAGTTAAAAGCTCTAAGCTAGTATTATGTGAGCTGGAACTTCAAGCTTTCCTGATGTTTCATGTAAAATCACTCAACAGTAATATTACCTAAACAAAGTTCTTGGTAGTTAGATTTACATTAGCTAGCGGGAAAGGCTTTAGCTATCTAACATAATCTCAGCTTGGAACAATTAACTACTTAACATACATACCAACTAATGTTTTTAGTGTTTTAACTTCAGCTAGTATAAAATGCTGGCATTAGTTACTTTCTAGAAGTGACTGCGAAGTTACAATGTTTTATCCTGAAGTACGACCAGATTTCCTCACAGATTTTCATTGTTTTCGTTTTTCAGTAGCAAATCAGTTCTGAAGCAGACTTATAACCGGAAAACAGTAAAGCATAGTACATCAGCAATAAAGCTCAGTATTTTGCGAGGCCAGAGGAAAATGTCCACCTTGTGAATTTTCCATAACAACATCTGCAGCTCTAGTTGTCCAGGTAACCCAGCGCATCCTGTATCATCAACCTCGAACAGACATGGCTCTCCTTTGTAATCTGGCAGCTACTGTCCTGACCAGTCATGACCAAATATAGCATGCCGACTTTTCCTGAGACGGGGTAAGGTATGAAAACCTTCACTAACTTTGGGGTGGGGTAGACTGGCTTTATCACCGCAGTGAACCAATCCAAGGAGAATCTACTCAAAGAGGGCGGCTTGATTTTCTTATAGGACGACTTAGCTCTAGGTGTGAACAAAAGTGCACGAGGAGGTACATGTTTCTACACTTCGCTGATGGCCCGTTCAGACGGCCTGAAGTTGACAGAGTTAGACGAGGACATGTAGAAGGATTGGGTTTTTCGGTTTCGATTGAGACGGGCGCGCTTTGTGGCAACGCACAGGCTACGCTTGCTGGAGGAGATGATCTCTGTGATGAACTTTTTGCAGTCTATGCAGATCTCCATGGTGACCCAGTCCTCAGTTAGCTCCTTGGGCAGCTCAGGCTCATCCTGTGAGCGGCCATCTTTGCTGCTGTGCTTTGAAAACCTACGGACACAAAAATGATTAAAATGTAGTCAAGTAGAGCACAAAACTTTACATCTTTACTCCATCACCATAGAAATAATAATAATATATAAATAAGCAGCACCATACTTGTAAACACTTCTGCGCAGACTGTGTCTGCTTTGTCCAGACCCAAATGGGTTCTTTTCTGGATCAGCAGGGGCAGACGCTCCACTTGCCTCCTCTTTAGCTACAGCGCTTGGACCCAAAGAGTAGATGGGTAAGGTGGAGTAAGGCTTGGATGGCAGACGCATCTGAGAGTGAAAAAAAAAAAAAAAAAAAAAAAAAAAAAAAAAAAATGTTGTTTACGCAGTACGTGAAGTTCTCTTTCAGTGTTCATGGAGCTCACAACAGGTGTCAGGCAGTTAGATAAAATGTAGAGTGAGCTCTCCAAAGTGTGTTTGATACAAGCAGCATCTTACCTTTTTGGAGCACTGGGAGCACACAGGCCTGCGGGGATGAAACAAGAAATCTTAATGTGAACATGACAGAAAAGATGCTGGTGTGTTTTTTTCATTTATTATTAAATTCTTCTACCGGTCATCATCCTTGTTTTTACTTTTCTTTGAGAAGCAGAAGATCATTTTATACGTTATGCAACTTGACTGCAGATATTTTCTGCTCATAGCTGCTAGCATTGCTCGAAACTGCTGCTCTAAAGAGACATGGGAGTGGCAACAGAAATTTCCTCATTCTTATCCTTGGACTGAACAGACCTGGTCGCACTAGAGTGAAATCACTTGAGGAACCAACAACAGCTTCACACTACTTTAGAGTGTTTATTTGTTTTCCTCGAGTCCCATTTATTGAACATGATGTTTAAAACTGAGTTTGCTTACCTTTTGCAGAACTGGCAGGTGTAGGACCAGGTGAAGAGGGAGAACTTCTTGGTCCTACATGAGAAGCAAAGCTACAAAGGAAAGAATGATGCAATTTAGTTAAATGTTTAAAAAGTGATCTCACTGTAGGTAAAAACTCTACAGGTACCTTTCCTTTCTTGAGAGCTGTGTAGATTTCTTTGTACTGCTGAAACTTCTCCAGCTCTGCCTTGACCAGAACCTGTCTGATGTGCATCACCTCCTCCACTGTCAGAGCCAGACACTCCACTGGGTAACAGAACTCCTCCTGGAGAAGAGAAGAGCAAGACAGCTAACCTTAGACATGAAGGTTTAGGAAATGAGAAGAGAGTAACAGCATGAAGTGACATTCCAGGTGCTAATGAGACTCACACCATGTGAACGAGGACATCAAATCAAAAACATCCACAGCACACCACTTTACCAAATGATCCAGCATGCCATGAGATGACAAACATGAAAGCACCAGTCCTCTATGATGCTTCCACTGTATGATAATAAATAGAAACACAGAGCATGCTGGTTATGTAACACAGCCATCATGATGGTGGTCTGAAGCTTTTGGCTTATTCAATTATCTCATCAAGTTTATTCCTGACCACAGGTCCATGTTTCAAACTAACAGAAAACAGCTTCAAGAAGTTACTGTAGTTCTACATTTGGCAGTCAGCTGCTTTAATGTGGACAAGTCTCTGTTTTGTACCAACAGTTTATCAAAAACATCAGCCAATGGACATGTACTTATATCATGGCTGTTTTATTTACCAGTATTTTACAACAGTACTTCTTCAAAGCCAGTTAGCGAGACAAAAGCTTTGGCAGCCAGGAGATCCATCAGCCAGCTAGGAAGAGCATCTAGTTTGTCTCAACTTAATCATTTTTTCCTCAGGAAACGTCCTCATCAACCATTTACTCTGTTAGCTTGGATGAGAATGGAAGGCCTAAGCTGCAAATGTTTACAGAGCATTCCTCCACTCCATTTTCTTTTTTAACCTTTCTGGAGTGATCTTAGGTTCCACAAACGCCCATGAGACAGGATTCTGTCCCTAATACATTTTTGTTGAATAACATGTTATCCTGGATGGCTTGAGTATGCAAAGCATTGTGCCTGGGATGATTCAGTTTGATGACATGCAGTGACAGTGACGTACCGAGCCCTGAGCCCCGCTGGCAGCTCCCACCTGACCAGCACACAGAGGGAACAGGAAATTCAAACGGAGGTTGGTCCTTATGTTATAGATTACAATTATGCTATACATAATCAGTATTCTTACTGCAATCAATAAATAATCAAATATCTTAAATTACATTTTTCCATCAAAAGAAATTTTAAGAGGTTTGTACCATAGTTAAAACCCAATCTTGAACCAAAGCAGTTGAGTTTTTTAAGAATTTATCTGAATATCTTCTGTAACTTCTCAATGCTACCATTTTTTACATTCACGTGTGTCATGAACTTTAATTTTATAACAGCAGAACTTCATAACAGGAAATCCCATGACAGAGAAATCATCTGACAGCCTCCGTCTCACAAGGAGGAGAGTTCACTGAGGAGAAAAGGCAGACGCCTTTATCTCATGATTTCATTTTTTCTGCTCCATTACAGACACCGGCGATCAAAGCTGCTGTCCGCTGATGATGCAAACCTGCATTTTTACACATCCCTGGAGAAATCCCCCCACCTGTCTCCTCTGTATCAAAGCAGTACCACGCTTCTCTGCTGTTACTAAAAATGCTGCTATCAAGCTAGTTTTCAGAATAAGTTTGTGGTAATTTATAAATGTTACCTCAGCTCTGGGGTCCGACCTCATCTGATGCATTATATGAAACAGAAAATATCTTCAATTAAGACTTTGTATGAAACAGCTGACCGGAGTAAACATTTTAATGAGACATAATGTGAGTATGAGAATGTGAGGGAACTGTAACAAAGATCTCACTGTTTTACATCGACTAGGAAATACAACTCCTACTATCAGCTACACACGTCTGAACATGTGCTTTTTTCATACAAAAACAATAAGCAGAATATTCAAAGTCTAGAAAGTGTTTTATTCTGATTTAAGTGGTTGATCGTAGTGGTTCTGGTCTGGCCCAGAGGTCTGCTATCAAACTTGTGCGTGGTGAGAATGGACCTCCAAATCCCCTTCACACAGCAGCCTGTCCTGTGGTTTCAATTAGGTGCATCAACTTCACTGGAATCATACGACCGGCACAGAGTTACTCAGCGAATCAATGACCTCATGGAAAACAAATGTCCAGTCACAGGACCGGAAAATATTTAACGAAGAAAATATTCTTTACCAAGATTCAGTCAGAGTTGATTAAACTGTAATCAATCAAACTGCTGTTCACATTTTTGCATGTAGAAAATTCTGATTTACATTTTGAAGCGATGATATTAAAGAAGATTAATTATAGCTACACATTAAAAAAGTACTGGGTATGAAAATATAGGCCTAGTACACACGTAACCGGGTATTTTCAAAAATGAATTTCCCCCAAATTCCCTTTTAACAATACTTTCATCCATACACAACCAGAAAATCTGCCAATGAGTGCGGTTTGAAGCATGCCAAACCCATATTTGGCAGTATTTTCAGAAGTAAAACCTGTTCCAGCCAATAGGATTGAAGCCCCAGTCATTCAGCTGTGACATTTGAGAACCAAAAGTCATTTTCCCTGCTTATACACAAAAACATTAAAGTGGAGTTTTCCAAAATCTTTACTTTGGCCAGAGTTTTTAGAAAACAATGTTTTAGTGATGTAAAAATGTGGTTTTCATGTGGACGACAGGCCTATATAAAACATCTGCGGTTTCCCAGATACGCGGCTACATGTGGCCTTTAAGGAAAATGACTAGTGTTGGAAAAAAAAGTCCTTGAAAGCTGACAAAAAACCAGGAAGGTATTACGTTTGTTTTCATCAACCAAGCCTGAATAATCCAATAGCTATTTCCTGCATAGTTTACCTACCAAAGACTTGGAGCTCTGTCTGGAAGGAGGTGCAAAGGGGCGGACACTAGTAGGGGCCTCCTTCTCTATGGAGTGTCTCCTCTGAGGAGACTGACGCTTGTCTGGCTGTGGAGTGGCAGAGATGGGCAGGAACTTTGGAGGAGCTGGAGAAAACAGAAAAAAATGCATGGACATTTAAATACCAACATGATGTGAAATAAAAAATGAAAACAACTGAACATATATAATTTTAAAGAAACTTCATGGTGGTCAAAAATATTTCTCAGGTGAGCCCTTACCCTTCTTTCCTACAACAGAATCAGGTGACGTGTCATCTATTAAAGAGGTGGACATACTGGAGCTGCTCCGTGTGGGCTCATCCTGTGAATGGAAACACATCAAGTCACGTAATGCAACAGCTTGAAGTAAGTTTGAAAATTGCATGGCAGGAAAAGCCCATAATAGGCTAATTTAGGCAGCTGTAATTATCATGTTTGGAAAGGTTTGTTTGCATTTTTTTCATCTGGCACAACATGTAGATTACTGTTGCCTTTGGAAATAGCAAGAATAAATAAATCATTAGGGTTCAACCTAATTCCTGTGCAAACACTGAGGTCTTATTAGCAGATACAACATAAAGATTATTCAACCATATAAACCAAATTAGATTATGGGAATGACATATTACATCAGATTCAGAGCTGTCTAGCTCAGCCAGGGTTGGCGCTCTGAGCAGCCTCTTCCTCTGACTCAGCGGCTGAACTCCAGCTTGGTTTGGTCCCGTGGAGCCACTGGCCAAAGACTGGGTACTGACAGCCAACTTCCTGGGTGCATCAGGAGTATCTGTAGGTGGGGAGAAATTATTTTGGTTACAAACACTCATGTATTAGAAGTAAACCAAGCGTTCCCACGACCTTTCTCCTTATCTTTTTAAAACAGCTGGTCATCGCGTCTCCATTGTAAACTATGGGTGTCTTTGTATTATTACTGTATGATGCAGCAGAGTCCGTATACACAGACCACATGGTGTCCAAGATAAGCCTCAAACACATGCTTATGTAACAGATTGTCTCTCCTTGAAAGAGTTTTGTTACAAAAGGAAAAAAAAAAAGGCTGGCTTTAAACCCGCGGGGTGTCGCTTTTTGAGAGTTTTACCTGTACTGCGGAATAAGTCCTGAGGAGTGCTGATGCTTTTCCCTGCACCTGTGAAGGATTTAAAGGAATAAACCTTCAGAAAAAGCGCCAGAAAACGCAACATTTCCATCCTTTTACACCACATTGGTACCATGGACGGAGGGGGGAAATGAAAGCAACAGACATCTGTCCGACCAGGTGTGAACTGTGGGGATGCAGTGTGAAAGTGTTTTTTTATTCACACGTGTGAAATTGGAAAGCACAGCATGAAAGGGAGGTGAGGGGATGTGGCAGGGGATGCAGAGTGAGACAAATGAGTGCAGCCACAGTGCAAAAGGTTAGTCCCCGTACATCCGTCTGGATCGTCCTGGTCATTCTCTAAGAAAGTGTAACGCTGCGTTCAGGGTGACACGTCCCATTCAACTCTTCCACTGAGGTAAGGCTGCTGACACAAGGGTTATGTAACTTTTCATATTCCTCTGTGAGAGCGGATTAGGGTGACAAGCAGGGCTGACTGGCTGCAGGGACAGAGTGCTGATCTGTAATCTCACCCCACTGGCTATGACTCAATGGCCATCCCTCGCCACCTAAAGCATAGATACTCCCTATGAGTAGCTACTGTATCCACTCCATGCTTGGATCATTCATAAACACAGAGAACCTGCTATGAGTTTGTCATTTTTTTCTCCACCTCCAAGCAAAAACCCTACAGAACTGCACACCAAATGAGCTCGCACTGTGTCGACCCATCTTTTCCTCAGCTTCAGTGGGCGTGTGCAAACGACAGCCAGTCAGTGACAGGGGTGTGTCATACAAACTGGTACGACGCAAGAATGAAATAAAGGGGAAAAAAAGGGTGCGTCCGTGTGTTTTGTGCTTAAACAACAAGCTAGCCTTAAAATAGCCTGGAATGAAACACAAGGGAACAACAAAAGGAACACAACGATGACATGCAACTTTACCTGATGAGTCAAAACTGTAAGACATGCTAAGAGGTCGCATGACTGACAGAATCGCCCATGTTTTTTTGGGAGGGGAAAAAAAAAAAAGAGACGAAAAAAGGAGAAAAGAAATCCATGGGAGTTAAAATGGATTGCAAAGTAAAAGAATAACTATTTTTAAAAACATTCCTTTGGAGCAGATTCAGAGAACATCACAGCCTCTCATATGTATGATTATGTAACAATTGCCCCATGTTGGCCTCTGAAATCCCTTTTCAAAAGATACCTTGTGTACACAACACAAAGGCCTCGTATGGTATGGACTGAGAGAATATTTGCTAAGCCTAAAGAGTTTCAACCTCAAACTGAATAACAGCACATCTGAAGGATTATCTACCTTAAACATGCAGGGTGCTTTATAAAAATAAACACCACTGTTAATCCTTCAGTTAAAGATCCTGTGAAGGCCTTTGCTTCATGATTTCAGTGGTTTGTTTGAAAATTAATTATTTGATTCTGCATGCCGTTAACAACTTTGTCTGACAAGAAATAACTACATAAAATTTGGCAGTCTTCATGGTAAAGATCCAACTTACTTTTGTTGGCCACTAAAAGATATTAGCATTTATTTCAGTCTGTTAATAAACAGCAAAAAAAAGTTATAGGAGTTTGAAGTAAAAGTAAATATTAAATAAGAACTGCAGTAAAGTAAATATAGATACTAAAGTAAACAACAGCACAGAATGATTAACACTAAAGGTATTTACATGAATAAAAATGTAAATGAAGTAAAAACCTTAGACTGTATGGCTAATCTATCTGTAAGTGCAACAGTAACTTCAGCAGGTTTATAAAGCTGTTGAAGTTTTGCAGCTGCTGCGAAAGTGATCCTTGTTCAAACACTACGACACTCCTGATGAAGTGGACGGATCAATGCAGGAGGAGAGCTGCTCGACTTATCATGACGGATGTGGTTCAGAATGTTAAAGTCATGGTTAATGGTTTTTGTCCTCAGTGGACATGTTAGGCTCATGCAGTTTGTTAACAGCCATGCTTTGGATGATCAGAAACAAACAGGATTTATTTTCTTATGCAGAACAGATCAGTTAGAAGGCCATGTGTGCATTAACACATGTGTGGGTGTGTGTAACTGTGAGCTGCTGACCCAGGCGTGATCTTCGGATTAAATCTGGAGAGACAGGCCTCAGCTTCCTCTCAGCTTTGATGTCTTCCAGGAGTCGCTCATGGAGGCTCGGGGGACGTGGCCGTTGGGGTTTCAGCTTACGGGCAGCAACCTGTCATGACAACCAAAAACAAGTGAGCCCTCAACTGCCATCACCATGTGGACCCAGAGAGAGATCTTTCCCATCGAATCTACCCCAGTAAGAGAACCTGTTTTGTTCTGCATGAGGCTCCTGAACTATTGTATTCATAATCACATGCTAGTGTTGTTGACAAAGCGTGAAACACGCATCAAGCCACATGCATGTGACTTAATGTTTCCCATCATTCACACCCAGGAATTTGGCGTCTACTATGAATGCCAGTGTCCTAGTGTAACAACAGGAAACAATTGTAAATGTGGATGGTATTACAGCGACAAATCAGGTATTAGCTGCCCTTGCATAACACTGTTACAGCTAAATCTGTAATAACTTGAAAAAATGAAAGCTGAATGGTGAAACACTGTGGAAGCATTTCTGACAGTGTGTTACTCACAGGGTTGAGTGGTGGTCGCGACCGGATGAATTCAAGAATGATCTCATGCGCGCTCTTCTTCAATCTTGGAGGGATGTCTCCATTCACCTAAAACCACAGCACAATTTTCAATTTAATGAAAGCCTAGGTTTAAAAAAAAAAGGTGCACAAGAGGTAGGAATTAGTGGGAAGCAACATAAAACACGAGGTTTAAGGTCATCTTTCTATAAATGTTGAAGTTTCTCATTATATTCATTTAGCTTGTGCTGTAAAATTCTCACCATCACTTTTCGTAGCTTGTAGCGTTTGGAACGGATGTCATCCATCAGCATCTCGTACGGTGTGAGCTGGTATTCGATGGGTAGTGGGTTGTACTGGCGCTCCTTAACCTTCTTTAACTTCACACCATCCCGCAAGTCTCGCATCACCTGCACCCAGAACCGTGCCTGATGGAGTCAAAGAAAAAAAAAAGATGAAAGGATTTCTGCTGATGATCAGAAAAAAAGAATCACAAAATAAGTTGTGCTAGGGGCAGTAATGAGATATGTGTCCTACCCAGTCTGCGTTTTGCAACTCATCCAGGTCCTTTGAGGGGTCCTCCTGAGTCTCACCTTCCATCTTTCGAAGGTTCTGGAAAGAAAAAGGACAAAAATCAGGAAATATATCAAATTTCTATCAAGTTCTATTAAATTTTCTTCTCCACTGACATCAATGGCAGAAATTGAAAAGGGGTAATGGCAAAACGCCCATATTTAAATAGCAGTTGGATAAATAAACTGAGGGATGTTGTATACATGATAATGTCAATATTCGTTTAGTCGTATATTGACACTGTCGCAAAAGGAAGTCACGCTTGATCTAGATTACCAGATCAAACTGGCAAGGACACTCTACTTGTTGACATAGTTTTAAAAACTTAACAGTTTAACATGAAACAAATATAGATAAATAACTGAGTGAAGACCAAAAGGACGAGATGCTTGTTTTGTACCTCCACCACCTAAAAAACATCCACACCCTTCACTTCCTTCTGTTACTAACACTCCAAAATCCTCAATTTATGACCCTGCCTTTGAGCAGTAAATATCTGACATATTCAAGCTCTAGTTTAAAAAGCTGAATCAAACTAAGTAAATTTAAATGATGTGAAAATTTACTCATGGATCAAAAATACAGACTCTTTCTTTCATCATCTCAATAACACCTGTCTTTGTTAAATAAACCAATCACTCTTCTTATTCAGTTTTGCTACTCTGTTATTTCCTTCTTATTTCTTCTTATCTGCTATAAAATTAATTACCCATCTTTCCAACCCAGCACTTCTTCTCTTTTTTTAACTGTGACACCAATTAACACCTTTCTCGTCGTGTGATAGTTTCGGTTTATTTCCAGACTGGCAGAACAGTCAGCAGAGGATACTACGAGAAGAAGCTGACAGACACTGACAGAGAAGAGAGGAAAACATCAACAGCATGAGAAACTCCATGAAAGGCTCATTGACTACCTTCCTAATTTGGAAGCATGCGTATTATCCAGTGTTACAGCACTACAGGAAGTGCAAAGCTACACTGAAGCCTGGAGCCCCCACCCCTCCTGTAAGCTACTTAAATTGCTTTAATAAGGTTAAACTTGATTCTATAACTGTTTATTACGTAAGACTGTTTACATGAATTATGCGTCCTGTGGAAGTCCCAACCAGCACCCACAAATGACTGTACACTTACTGTACACTAAAGCCGGCTGACGGGTCATGTGTCCTTTAACCCTCAACAATCAGGGAGCACAAACATGGACTAGTACAAGAATCCTGTTTAATGTCTATGGGAATACTTGACTGAGATGGGCTGAGTATATTCCTACACTCTTCATACTAGAATATGACTTTTATACCCACTGTGTCGAATACTTGAATTAATTTGGTCTATCAAAGTACTCTTCATACTTGATGCGTGTTAGCTGCATGACAGCTGTGGAACGGCTTGACTTTTCATTTTGCACGCATGTTAACAGATCAGACTATACAGACCACTGCTGCACATGCAGCACGTCTCATGTCTGTCTCAAACTGCTGAAATCTGTAGGGCTCCCCTATTTTTGGCGCCTGAATACACAAAAAAATGATAAGTTGGGGGCTGTATGGGTTTATTATCAGATATATTTATGTTATGGGAATTAAAAATATAGTCCAATTGAGTTTTCTGAATACTTTTCAAAGCTTGAGCTCTATCTGTTTTCCTCTTTAGAGATCTTCCTCATTTTTACACAATTCTTCATTTTGACGTTGGGTTCAGGGCATTTTTTTTGGTAAATAAAGTGACTTTCACAGCTCATTATTGGAGTCTTTGCTGAACTTTTGTTTTAAAAACAGTAGCCAGCAGCCACAGCAAAGCAATGTTTATCATTTATTAAAATCAGGTACTGGAAAATAATTCCTCTTGTGTGTTCTCCTTGCTGTGCATCTACTTTTTAGCCCCTCTCTGTGCTTAAGTGGTGTCTGTAAATGAAAAATCTGTTTTAATGTTAACATTGTTTCCTGCTACGGCTAACCCCCAAAACTGTCATAAACCTGAAAGCATATCCAGGTCTCCCCGGTGTTAGTATGGCAAAACAGCTTTTTTGGTCCGTTTTCAACTCTTCAAAATACTTCTATTCAGCTGATGTGTTGACGCATGTTGTTAAAATGTATTAGGGTGATACTATTGTGTATCTCTAGTTCAAATAATTTGTAAAATATGGGTAACATGAAAAAAGACGTAGATAATAATTACAGAATAACTTGGCCTAAGGGAACCCCTCATTAATCATTCTCAATTACTCCAGCAGCAACAGTCGACTCAGAGAAATAAATCTATCAATAAGCTAGAATACAGGCTTGAAAACAGGGTGCCTGATCACGTCCACGTGTACAGTTAAGTCATGCGAGGAGCGAAAACAATGTCAAGTTCTCAAGTGCCCTGACGGGGAGGTCAGACAAGGACACACAGTCTCAATCCTTCCACACCATTAGGTTTTATTGCTATTGTGTTGTTTCTGGGCAGCACTTAGAGGACTCAATTGGTCAAATTAAGATCTATTGAACCAGCAGGCTCTGTAATGCTGGGAATGGGGAACACCAGAGTATTAACCACAACAGGGAGGCAAACCCCAGGAGCAGGAGATTTTGGTACTTTTCTGTATCTATAGAATGATCATCATTTCCTTCAGGTTAGACATGTCTGAAGTGCTAATGAGTCAAATGTTTAAAGTGTGACTCATGGGTAAAACCCTGACTTTTTGGAAGCAGGGTGAGCAGATGGTGTTGTTTGTGCTTCCTAGCGGCCCACCAGATTTATCATTAGCTCGCAGATGTCACAAGCTGAAGTTTACCTCTTTGGCACTCTTGATCTTCTCCAGAAAGGTGCGCAGCTCCTTCGTCTCTGCATATAGGGCACGACACACTGCTTGGTAATGGTTAGGGGCGTCTGATGGGCTGGGCAGGTGGGAAGAACATATCTGTATATGGAAAAAAAACACAAGGAATGAAATGTATAAATTGGTAGATATGGAATAATGCAGCATACCAAGATGAGACATTTTGCACAACATGTTTCTGAATATTTATATTAACAAATGATGACACATCCAACCAAAGGAGTGGGAAAAGACAGAAAAAAGCCCAGTCTTGTAGCTAAAGGAAGATGAGTCATCATGATATGTTAGCTCTCGTTCCCACATTTCTACCAATTCAATGCACTGATTTTTTTCTAAAGGCATACACTGGAAATACACACACTGCTAACATGTTGATGCTGGATAAGAATGCTATTCATTATGTTCCTCCCTTAGATTAGCATATGAGCACTAGCTTGCAGAGATGCTGTAACAAAAATACACATTGAGTACAGTTCAAGTCATTTGTTTGGTGTTATTTGGTCAAATATAAATTTTGGTGTCATTTTTATCAGGGATGGGCCATTACTGGTATCAGGTATCAGGTTGATACCAACCTCATTTCAAGGGATCAGTACTCGCAAAGGCTGCTGATACCAGCAGCTGATACTCAAGGCAAAATAATCTTTACACTGTCTCCAAACTACTCTTAGTTTATTTTGAAGAATTACTAAAACTCTGACAGTTGTTAGTTTTATTTTTCACTTTTGATAGTTTATAATAAGTTGTAAAGTCAGAGAGATGTGTTTGTTTTATTTTGGGACTGCTGTCTTTCACTTCCAATCCGTCACTGTAAATTGAGTTTTTTTTGTATCAAATGATTTAGTCCCCAGTTCTGATGAGTACTCAAGAGGAAGTACTCAAACTGGTATCAGCCTGTAAAAAGTGGTACAAAAACTCCTAATTCTTATGCTTGATAGAAAAGAAAAGTGGAAAACAAGTCATTATTGTCAATCTTCAAGGGATTACGATTGTCCCAATAACAGAGTTTTAATCCTAATTTCTACTTTTAATACTCTTTGGGACAAGGGCTGAACAGTTTTGGAAAATAATCTAATTGCAATTTTTTTGGACTAATATTGCGATTTAGCATGCGATTTTTTTGGGAAGTTTATCTTCTACATTATTCACCAAACACAAGCAATTAATCATTCTATATATTTATGACCAACACAACAAAGGATACTTCAACATATAAACATTTTTTTCAAATAAGCCAGGCCTACATGAGATGAATTAAAAAGAATAATATAACATTATTTAACTATTACAATTACAGCAGGGTATTGATTTATTGATTCAACTTTAAGCCTTGTAGACATTTAATAAAATTATCATTATTTTCTTAAATAAAATCAGAGAAAGGAACAAAGCACTGCAGAACAACAGGCCTGGTATGAACAATAATATAAAAAATATGAATCCTCTTTTTTATGAATCTCACACAAAATAAAGTACAGAAATGTGAATAAGACCAAATCTCTGACTCAACCACTGAAATATGTCAACATTTGGAATTCATTGTTTTATCAAATGAAAAAGAAACACTGTGCATAATATAAATAACATAAATATTAAATGTATAAAAATCTTACTGATCTTTCATCAGAAACAAAACACAAACTAAAGTGCAGAAATGTAAAAAAAAAAATTTTGGGCTCACTGACATACATAAATTTGTGGATTGCACTTTTTAAGGCATTTTTTGTTTTTTAATTGCAGCCTTTGCAATTTGAAAATTGCATTGTATTGCATTGCGATATTGGTTAAAATTTGATTATTTTTTTCAGCCCTATTTGGGACATATAGCAAAAAATCTGGAAAGTAAGCCCAAAAGTGGTGCAAGAGAAAACATCAGAGTGAGTAGGATTTCACCTCTCGGGGGCATGAATGCTTAAATTAAGACTTCATAACTCCACAGATTTTAGGATATAGCAGATTTGTTGTTGTTGTTGTGGAGCAATGGTGTGACTGAAAACAACACTGCATAACCCTAGACTTAGCAACAGCATGAACCAGACGATCCTGTCAGAGCAACAATGCCTGACTAGCATCACTAAACACCATTTAAGGCTCTGACCCATAAGGCATTTGACAGCCCATTACTCTGGCAGGCAGCTTTTATATTCAGTACAATCCTAGTCAAATTATCTCCAAGGACTCAAAGGACAAACCAGACTAATGACATTTTTTAGGTAGGTTTTGTTGTTGGGCTTGGCTCGCCACAGGCATGTTTGACGCAGCAGAATGTGACTTCTTCCTCATTCTTTGGGAGAGGTATTTCACAGGTAAGATGACACCTGGGCAGTGTGAGTCTTTATAATCAAAGCTAGAATCAAGCTGACTCAGTACTTCCCACTGTTTCGACTAATAACAGAGAACTGTATGTACAAGCTTCACAGATCAATCACCTTTTTTGAAAAAAAAAAAAACGAAGTTAAAATGAGATGATTAAGTTTATTTGGTTGGAAACCTTCTGTTTAATTGATTGCCTCATTGTGTGAAATCTTGTGCGAACTTAATGAATAATAATTAACATCAAAGTGTACTAACAGCAGTGGAGCCACTCCTCAGTTCGCTCTATTTAACTAAAGCATGCAACAACCCATTCACTGTCTCACTCATCCTGTTGTTTGGGTGCTTCACCGGCAAGTTCTGTCATCTTCTGTCAGCATAACATGTCGCTAAACCTTCTCCCACCCCACCTATGTCTGTACAATAGACCACCAGAGTCAGGGAAAGAGGTCAAGAGTTATCTAATCTAGCCGTGTCATAACAGCAGTTCACACCGAGAAGGGTCATTGTTGAAGGGATTAGGGACCAAGTTAGACACACAGCATTTTAACACAGCTGACATTTGTGCTCCACTCTGATTATATGTACAGAGCAGCTTGTGAAAGTTTTTTCAACCTTTTCCCTAAATACCAGCATGTTTACAAAGCTATAATTACAAGCCTCATATTCTGAAATACTTCAGGGATTTGGTGTGTGACAACCTCCACCAGGGGAGTATATTTTCAGCAGGAGTGATGATGGTGCGTTGACATTATTAAAAGATGTGTGAAAAGAAGCAAAAATGTAAGAGAATTTGTGTTCAGAAAATTCAAGGCTAAGGCTGAAATATTTCAAATAAAGCTGCACAATAAATCACAACTTCATCGTTAAAAATTATATGAAAATTTAAAAGAAATGTGTTGCAAAATGGATTTATTTTGCAATTTTGTACAGAATCTGAGTTGGTGCTAATTTGTACTTTTGCTTGCAAAATTTCTCAATCACATTTCTGCTTTTAAGTGAAATTAATGTAAAAAAAAAGAGAAAATTTGAAAACATATTTGACAATTGCATGCAAAGATTCTACTTTGACATTCCCGAGAACCTACCATGATGATGTCTCGATAGCAGCGAATGCTTGTGACCGAACAAGTGCTGGTAGTGCAAACAAGCTCCTCTTCCTCCTCTCCTTCCTCTTCACACTCATCCTCCTCCTCCGTGGCTTCATAGCCTTCGTCGGGGCAAGAGTCGCTCTCTGTTTCCTGGATGTTGGTCATCATGTCAATAAGGCGCTCCAGCGGCGGGCTGAGTTCGCGCTCTTCGTTTTCTTTGAGACCATAGTCAAGAGCTTTGTAGATCATGACACCGAGTGAGTCAATCACCTGTTGGACAGACAAACAGATGGGATGTTTAAGGTCACAGAAATTTGATTTTTGAAATTCACTAGTGTTCACATGACATGAATCCTTCACTTCAACCATAAGCAAATCCATCTGCTGAACTGAGGGGGAGCTCAGATCATTATGGCATTTTTTTTGTCAATCTGCCTATCAATGACTGATGTGATCTTACAGGTGTGTGTACCAACATCATGTTTTGTCAAGCTGACAGATCATTGTCTTTGTTTACTCTGTTGTTGCTGACCTAATAAATGGCTCCTCTTTAAGGAACAGACCCAGTTTCATAACACCTTAGGCCGAGCTGGATAAACAACTTTAAACTCACTATCACCTCAGCAGAACACATCACAGCTCTTGTAGTGAAATTAGGCCACAGTGTTACTTTACACAATGTGGTACTTACCACAATCTGAGGTTGACTTTGTTTTAATACATCTGTCCTTAATTGAAGTTCAGTGTGACCTATCTTTTTGTTCCTTTTAGCTTGTTACGCCTCATCTTGAGGTCATAAGAGAAACTAGCACAACCAAGTTGTTCTTTCTAATAATGCTTTTTAATGTTTTAAAAGCTAGTTTATTTTGGCTGGGTGTGAACGTGGTTTCAGGTCTACTTTTAGCACTTCCACATTGGCTTCATTTTTCCAAACTGGATGTTGCCCCTTGATATTGTAGCACAATTTTGGCTAAAAAAAACACATTTAATGCAAGTTCACTTGAATATCTATGCTATTTCTTGACCACATAGCAGCCCTTTGCTGACTGCAGGGGTTACTGAGGCCACACTCCCTTCATCCACTGTGCATGATGCCCCACGGCACAGACCATTAAAGGCACCACCTTAGGACGGCTGAAGAACAAGTCAGTTTTGATAAAACAATTTAGAATAATTCTAAACTTCCGAAGCTTAACTTCCCATGGAAAGTTTAAGGAAAGTTCCTGAAAGTTCACCAGATTTACCCCCTTTGCAAACCTAACTGGTCACAAGTCCTTTTCACAACTATAAGGGTTTAAGCTAGTAAAATAAAGAGCACAAGAAAAACGAAGACTTTTGCTATTTTTGTTTCTTTGCAAGGTTGATCAAAATTCTCTTTGTTAATTATTTTTTTAACTATTGTTTTCTTGTGAAGCACCAAGGACAGCATATCTGTATCAAGGGCGCTGTATAATTAAATAAGAATTAGGTTCAGTGTACTGTTAAGAGTAACTATTTGTTTTCTATAATACCCATCATGACAGTTGTGTCAGGCATCAGTGGCTGCACGGTTTGCACAGGATTTAATGTGAAGATTCCTCAGCTGACTGATGTTTATTTGTTTACACCACATTATGATGATTAGATAACTTGTAATGGTGGCTTTATTTTTTCTGAGTTTTCAATGTACCATGGATTCCAGTGTTTTTACATGGCACAATGGGAAAGAACAGTGAAAGAATTGACTTCCCATCATTGCCAAAGCTAATCAAATAAAATTCGCCCTGAAACCACTTCAAGCAAATCCTTTAAAACAAACAAATAAAATTAGGCTGTAAACCATTAAAGCACAGCTTGTCTGAAAACAACAACAAACACCTCAAGCTACTCTGGACTGGCCTCATTAATGTCTGGAGGAGTTAGCTAACTGTACTTTATGTTCTTAAGCAGATAGGAATGAAGAGGCATTGTTTGGAAAGGGAGGCGTCCCTGTAAAACAGCAGGTTGTTGTGGGTGAAACTGGTGTTGCTGGGCATGGCTGCCAAAGTTGGGTGAGGTGCCAGGGAGCAGCACCTGGCAGAGCAATTAACAGAACTGACGACTGTTTACAGAACGTGAATTCAGCTGCTGAGGAGAAAAATCATTAGACATGATCTGACGTGCTGTCTTCATGTTTGAATCAACTCAGATGATTTTTGCAGGGTGGAGTGGGAGCATATTTAGAGGTAACACTGTCCCCTCCATGAGAGACACAGCAGTTTTTATTGTGCCATTTAATTTTGAAATTTTAGGGATTTAAAACTAAAATTTAATTTTAATTTGACTCCTTATTCAAAGTCTGATAATTGTTTTCTTAATTTCCCATCACTCACTCATCAATCTTATTTTTTACTATCCTGGGAAATGGTCAGGTTTGCAGTGTTGCACTGTTATCATCTCAGTTTGCAGTTGATAATCCTACTAAGGCTAAAACAAATGCTCTATTCCTTGGTGTTTTGTTATGTAACCTTATAATCCATCTGCAGGACAACATGCGCAGCAAGGGAGGGGGATACTAGGGACGGCTGTAGTGATGAAAAGCACAAGGTTTCATTCATGGGACGGAGCTTTACAATAAACCACAGAAACTTACAGCTGCAAATCAAGCATGGAAATTTTGACCGCAATTATGTTTAGGATTAAACTAGATTTCCATCATTTGAAGAATATACTCGCAGGAAATTTATGGATTCATCTGGCACTTATCATTTCGAAACACTTTCCCTGTCAACACAGAACAGTGAGTTATAATCAGCTGTTTTATGTTTAACAGTTTGGAATAATTTAATACATCACTGATTAAAGCACTCTGTGAAATAATCTGGTTGAGTTATTCAAGGTTTATGTGCACTGGGGTGTAAATAACTGCAGCTTTGGTTTACTTGCCAACAATTCAGTTAAGTCCACACCTAAGAACAGAACAAGACTGAGCCACTTCACATTAACAGAACGACTTCATTCTGCTATTCCTTTCAGAAAGTGTCAAAAAGTTTCTCTGTGGTTTTATGTCAGATGGTAAAAGGAAGAAGGAGGAAAAATTAAGGTTGGTTTTCTGATAACACATTCCAATTTCAACTGCAGACTTACGATAAGAGGAATGAGGAAGATGAGACGCAGCATTTTGGGGAAAAGGAAGTTTTGTTTGATAAAAAAATTGGGGAAGACAGTCAGATAATCTGATAATCCACTGCTGGGATTCAGACACAGGGAGATATGTTTGGTAGCAAACCACTAATTGAAACCAGGCCTCACCTTGGGTGAGATGGAAGCCTGCCATGGAGGATGAAACGAGCATATGTTACTGTTGCTGAAGCCAACTTCAGGTAACACAATGTACATTTTCAATATGACTTTTAGGAACGGCGTGAAAAATGTAGCATAGCTGACACTCAACTATTACAGCCAGCGTTTGGCGTTATAGTTCTACAATAACTATGTGAAGAAATTACTTCATGTGCCCTGAGAGGCAAATTTTCTCATGCTTCAAAACAGATAAAATCTAAACTCTAGCCCCGAATTAAGAAACACTTCAGGCTTCTGTTTTAAAACAATGACTTGTTTTAAACTGAAAAACCTCAGTTTCCCATTAGCACTACAGTCAGAGACATCATCCTGAGAATCAGTGACGAATACCAAAGAGCTGAATGTTCCTCCTGTGAATAACCCGAGTCATCACGTCATAGGCAGAGCCAGTTTCACAACAAGCATTAATAGTCAAGTTCTGACTGATTAATTATGTAAGAGTGATTAACAACTGATACATCATAGAAAAAAACAGTTCCTATGTATGAAGGATTTCCTAATCGACATAGGCCAGGAGGCACATTAAGGATGGAAAAAGTTAGATACCCAGAAAGTTGTATGAGAAAACAAACTTAAGATTTAGATCATCAAATTGTAAATGCAAAATGTTAAAGAAAAAGTTGTTACCTGGTAAAAAAATAAAGTTTTAGCTCTAAGACAGTAAAGTCAGGTTGTGGCATAGACTGTATAAAACATGGATGTAGTCTCGCTGACGTCACCCTTCTGTTTCTGAAACGGAAAATGAAGCACATCGGCTATAGCGGCCATATTTGTAGTGGCAAGGGCTTCGCGTACAGCCCGTACAGCCATAGGGTGCCTGACAGTCACGTGACCCTCAGCTGTGCCTCTTATTGGGGGAGGTCGCGATCATAATATCCTCTGAACGGACATGTTAGAAAAAAATTCACCCCCCGTACAGTGGGTGCCGATAGTAAAATTAGCGACTCAGACAGGAGACGTTTTTTGAACCAGGCTGTAAATAGAGTAATTTCTGCTTTGAAAATCGCTTTTTTTGGCTTGGTGTGTATGTGACTCCTGACAGCCTGTCTTTTAACAGTCTTCTCAAAGACCTTAAAAATTATGTTGATGTGGTGCTGACGTGCTTAAGATTTGAGCTGTTTATGGAACTTATACTACTTCATAATATGCTCCACATTCTCAATTTTAGTCACCTTAAAAAAAAAAGCATTTAAAATCAATATGGCCTTAATTTAACCATCTCATACATTTTAGATTTCATTCTTATAACAATCTTACTTCAAAATTAGAACTTTATTTTTATTATGTTGTGATTTTCTTTGTAAATTTACGGCTTGATCTGGAAATTTCCAATCAGTTTTTCTACAATGTGGCTCTGATACTGTATTCATCTCAAAAACATGGCCCACCATTATTGAAAATGTTAAGAGATTGTCATTCCCAACAACTTATAACTGCACATGTCCAAACAAGTTAGTAATTAGACCTGTTTTTAACTTTTTATGTCAATATTCCCATCTGTTATCTGACGTGTCTTAAAGTAATTGTATTTCTTTAAATGTTATGACCATTCATTTTGCATGCAATGGTGGAAATGCTGCAGTATTTTCAGGAATATTATAAATTGAGTGTTAAAAAAAACAAAAACACAACCTACTCCAGAAGACATTGAGTCATTTTTCTACTTAGAAATGGTTCAAAAATGGTTCTGCTGTACACTTTGCTAATACTGAACTAGCCAAGTAAATCAGTACAGAGCCCTTCTTTGACTCTAAGCAATTTACATCAACGACTGTTGAAATAAGATAACATGACACGTTTAGAGCTAAATTCTTATGGAGGAATTAGATACGATAAATTATAAATTAAAACAAATAAAAATTGATTATGAACAGCAAGAAAAATGGAAAAAATCCATATATGTACTGGCACCCTAAGAGAAAGTGAGGAGCCTGAGTGAGTCAAACATTACGCAGACAGGGAAAGAATGAGCTGTTTGTGTTAAAGGGCACCAATAGCAGCCACAGAAACACACGAGATGGGAAACAGTCAGACTCGTGTGTGTGTGTTGTTGCATATTCAATATGGATCATTTTTATAGGATTATGAAAATAATGCTGGATTTCCCCTAATTAAATGTTGGACCATACTAAGCTGAAATCAAATATATAACTCATGAACTCTGACATCCTGATCAGCTGATTAAAGATTTCTACAGCTGAAAGGAGCTCTGGGTGTTATTGTCAGCATAAAGTTCTTGAGGAAAGCTAACGAACACTTGGTCTGGCCTTGTATTTCCTACAAAATGACAATCTGAGCGAGATAATATTGTTTATCAGAGAGCAGATGTGTTCTTGTAAAGACCACAGTTGCCTGTCCTGACACAAATTTTGGCTTAACATGATTACACTGTTGCTATTGCAGCCCACAAAGCAGACAGCCAAGCAGCCCTGAGCATCATCCGCAGCGGTAAGAGCAGAGCCATCACAACACAGACAGTTGCATAATCACCGGAGCTCAAAATCTGGAGGAGCGGATGCTCAGCCTCCTCCAATCTGCGGCCTCACTAACAGAGTTCACAGTGGGACGGAGCCTGATGATGCACATTTGTCTCTTCTGGTCAGATAATGTCGAGTTTGCATTCATCTGTGAGGTCAGCTGAAAACAGCTGAGGATAGAGGAATGTCCCTCTGGATTAAACTGCTATCGCTGATCAGTGACATCATGAGTCATTGTGTCATGCTGACAGGACGAGCAAAGCAAAGAACTACAGAATTTGAAAAACCAACATATTTAGATATAACTCAAAACTTGATAACTCTACAAAGGAGAGAGCAAACCCTTCACGACAAATGAGCAACACAACGCTTTCTGGCAAATGCTCAAAAACACCCTGACAATACACGTGATGACTTCATAAATCTGACATAGTGAGGTGAAAACTCAATACATCTCTCAGGCCTGGCACGACCAGAGGAAAAGAAAGGGATATAATTAGACTGCACTGACTCAAATAGCTCAAACTGCTCAATAAAGTGTATTCTGGTGGTTTTATGTTCGCTGTGAATATCCCTGTGTCAGCAGAAAGTAGGCCTGAGGGTTTGATATGAGCTGCTGTGGTGCTTTGAAGTGAAGCTGTTATGTCACAAAAGTCAATCGATTGATTGGGATAAAAGCAGGATGTGACAACGAGGTCAGTGGAACATGGACGCAGGGATCAAACAGAGGGCCATTCGATCACCACTGGGGATTCAACTTTACGTTGGATCAGCCAACAAGCATGGGGATGACTGAGAGTAAAAATGTAAACACTAATATCAACATCAAATCTATAACTTCTGTTAGAGAAAGCCTCTGCCTTTCAGGATGTCAGTTCTGATGTAACAGCTGACAGCCAAAGACGTGGTCTTTGTAGAGACAGAGCTCATAGCCTGCAGTGACTGGTATGAGGGTGAGTGGATGGGGGAGGACGCTTCACATGCAGACACATGCGGCCCCTGTTCAACCAGCTGCAGAGTGGAAGCCGCTACACGCCATTTACATGCAAAAGTATGCACAACTGTACTGAGTGTAAAACAAACAGGCTAAACCAACAAGCCTGCAAACATCTCAAGTTTTGCTTTCAAACACAGGAAAAGGTGAGTGTGACATACTTGAAGGATGATCACTCTTTATGTTTTTAGAGGATAAGATCTCACTCACCCACTACAGTTTGCTCGTTGATGAAACCCAATCTATTAGGATCCATTTCAAAGTCAACAGCTTTACTACATGTGTGACATTGGATAACTCAATGTTTTGGCTCAAACTTTGTATTAAGGGACCTGAGTAAACCTGGCAACCTGAAGACCTCTAATAGGATACTACCTGTAATCTAACCTTAATCTTTACCTCAGGATAAACTGGGTTAAGCCTGTCTTGAAGGCTACAACAGGAGGTGCACGTCTCGCATAAAGTCCTAAACATTTAGTATCGTGACGCCAACAATGGAGCTTGAACTCATGACCAGCTGTGATCACAATAAATAGCAAAGTGCTTCCTTGTTAGGTACTGTTGACGATTACCCTCACACAGACTGTCTGGTGTATAAAGGTCTTGGTCTGGTGTTAACAGGAAAGTAAAAATTCGCAGGAATAGGAAATATCAAAGAATAATAATCTAAACTGAATTGGCACCATAAAAATCATAAAGGAATCAAATCAGGAGAAAAATATATTGTCCCAGCCCTAATTTAGAGGGTTTGATGTTCCTTGTGCAGCATCTAGCAGGCTAACGTTTTTTATTTAGCGTTGAGGCTGATAGTAATTTATTTTCTAGATTTATTTATTCACAACAATCCTGAATCTACAACAAAAAAGCCAAAATGTTTCACGCAGCCTCCCAAAACACAACCCCATAAAAATAAGCTCCTTAAATAAAATGTAGCACTTCATTTATTTGCACTGCAGAACTCTGTGTCTGTCACCAGGTTGTTACAGTAGCTCTAAAATAATCAAATGCAACTTGGTTATGTTTAAAAATGCATTGTACATTTACAGTTCATGTGATCTAAAGAAATGATTTTTCTGTATTTCAATACTGAATGTCTTGAGTTTGAAAAAAATAATACATGTCTTATTTATGGTAAAATCAAATGTTTTTCGTCTTGTTTTATGTGTGTTTCTTAAACAAATAAGACCGTCACAATAAGAGTAATATATAAATTCCAGTACAGGATAGACTTAGCTTTCTTTACAGTGAAAAAAACAAACAAACTGTGATTATCGGTATCGGTATCGGCCAAAAGGGGTTTCGATATATCGGCATATCGGATATCGGCAAAAATCCAATATTGTGCATCCCTAAGGCTGACGTTTTTTATTTAGCGTTGAGGCTGATAGTAATTTATTTTCTAGCTTTATTTATTCATAACAATCCTGAATCTACAACGAAAAAGCCAAAATGTTTCACGCAGCCTCCCAAAACACAACACCATACCAAGCATTATTTTTGTTTGTTTTTCAGCAAAGGCAACAATAAAACTGACTGGAAAAACAAGAAAACAACTCTATTAGATATGTGTTTAAGCGTTCAATCAATGTCACTGAAAATATTCACACTTCTTGAAATATTTGTCCCACAGCTTTAGTGACGTGGTAGATTTAAGGGATTGTTACCCTAAGTTGTTGAAATAATCATTGTGTAAGATGTCGCGCATTTCCAAAACAACCAGCAGGGCCCTTACACCTTGTTTGTAGCAAAAGGGTGTGAGCCGCTCACAGATGGACCATGGGATTTCATCATACGATTTCATCCATGCTCTGTCAGCTGAGGTGGAGGAATTCTATTTCCCTCTAAGCCATGCATAAAAACACACAGACTGTGCATGCCTGTGGTCACATGGGCGATGAGGCAAACATGAAAGACCATCAGACTGCTCAGAGTTGACAGAGGAATCTCTGTGGGATTACTGTATGTACACATAATGCCGCTCCAGCAGAGACTTCTCCTCCCAGTATTATTCACTGAACCATGCTCGACCAAACATCCACTGACCACATGTCTTCTTCACGTGGCTTGATGAGAACGTCTGGGTGTATAATACTTCAGGAAGTAATGCATTTATGAATCAAAAGGCAGGAAGAACACAGATGTGCCCTGTTTTAAGTGCCCTTCTTTCAGCGTTAGAGTGCAGCATGCACAATGAGTAGAGAATAAAGTAAAGAGCACTGCTTGTGCAGCGCTCACTCCCACTCAGTCATGGTTAGAGCATCACAGGTCAGGGCTCAATCTCTGCAACAAACAACTGCAAGGATGCATGCTGATAAATTAGTAGGCATAACAAGTAATATCTTTAATGTGTGCAGCATTTTGTGGAGGTGCTAGATCCTTTTTTATGAGGGGGTAATCTTATCTTCTATTTTACTGTGACAGAAAACCAAACATCTACCAGTTTCGGAGAAAAAAATTAGCCAGAGGAACAAGAAAATTGCATCAATTGTCACCATCATGGAAAATTATTCTTCTGTAGGAAATGTTTTCCCAACACCGCAGATGTAACTAGTCAATCAAAATCACCTTTTCAGCAGCAGATACTAATACCAACAATTAGAAAGCATGTCAACCATTGGCTGATATATAATGCCAGTATAATGATGTTGATTTTTGTAGTTGACAAAAACAAACAATCAAACAGTTAGGTTCATTATTACATGTACAGTACAGTCTAATCTGGTTATCCTGACCAGTAACTTGTTTTAGATGGACAAATTTTAATGAGTTCATAGAGTAGAAAATACACTAGGCTATGCTACAGATTTTAGAACATAATGTATTTAGACCAGAAACAATATCAAACTACATTATTATTCTATAACTATTCATTATTATGGAATTTATATCAAACAGCAGCCACAAACTATTTTAGATCTGGTATGCTAACATTTAGGATGGTAAAACATTATCATTTCGCAAAGGACAACAATTTCAGGATTTTTAAGCAGAAATAAGAATAAGTGCAAGCATTGCTCAAAAGCAGCCACACTGATAAAGCTGCCTACAATATCTGCAAACATAACGGGCCACTCCCAAATCTACCCCTATCAGCTTGCTGTTTGTCGGAAGGGCCGAACGATTAAAAAAAAATCAGCCTATTTTCGGTGAAACAAATACTTCTACATATTGACAGCACATGCCTACTAGTGCAGTTCTGGCTTTTTTACAGTGCAACGGATAGGAAGCTGTGAACACTGATCAACAACTAGGGATTACCCGCCATATCTTTTTTTTTTTTACTTCCAATCCGATCCAATTTTTTCAAGATATGTTTGCAGATACCGATCCAGTACCAATGCACTTTTTCACTATTGTTGGGAGAAGTAGGTCCACACAGCGGACATGTCTGCAATGTGGTTTACAGCAGCCGTAAAGCGTGACAGTGCTGAAAACAAGTGAAAACTGGATCGCTCCTGATCACGTCACGAAACTCGATGCTATCCGATCCTCCAAAAATAGCCTTGTCTGGGCAATCAGTATATCGGATCTGGACAGCCCTATCAACAACTGAGGAGTCAAAAAGTCAGAGTTACCAAATAAGCCCTTCATAAAAAAATAGCATACTTTTTTTTCAAAGCAAAAGTTGAACCTCTGGACTCTGGACTATTTTATATAACTTGACATGAAATGAGGAATGAAAGTCTGATGTGAAACTCACCTCTAATGACGTAGGGGCTGATCTGTATTTATCTGTAATGACAGGAGAGAAAGATAGTGTAATTAGCACTCATAAATACTGTACGTATCTTTTCACTTTACATGTGATTATTCGAAACGAGCAATCATCGAGGCAGCACACCCTGTGCATTATTCATGTGTGTATTGTTCACTTAGGAAAGACATATTTAAAGTGCACAGACAGTCATCACACCTCACAGTGTTACAGGGCATCAAATATTAAATCTGAGACTGGAGAGGAGTGTAAAGGCAGGAGGAGACGAGAAGTACAATTGCTTGGCTGTACTGAAGAGGACTGTGAAACTAGCGAGTGAATAAATCATTATGTTTTCTCTGCAGTCGCTTCATGTTCCTTAGGGCAAATGGAGATGTCAAAACCTGCCACTGGATATGATACGACAGATCAGACAGAGAGAAGACATCTAACCATTGCATTACTTTTCCACAAGTAGAAATAATACACATGACCTTTCCATTAATCATTGCATCAGTTGCACCAGTGTGAAAACCTGTACTTTCCTTTCCTTCTATCAGACAAAAGATAGAGCAGGCATTCAAGCTTTCACAATCTTATCTCTTGATCCACGCTTTCAAACACACCTGTACTTCTACATTTTTATTCAAGAGCTTCAAAGTTCACGGAGCACTCCTCTTTCACTCATTTTTTGTTTCAAACTGTAAACGAACAGTATTTAATTCCTCTATAAAGCTTGGTTTTTAACTTTTCACAGCGTATCATTACATTGTGGTTGTAGGCTATCTTAAGGTGGCTGCCAAGAAGAATGCTGCCAGGGTTGAAAGTACAAACAGTGATAGACAGTAGATACTTTGGACCGATATTTCATCACTGTGCCCGCTAATGTAATAGATAAGGCAGTTCCAATCTATCAATAAAAGAAATGATGAGGTAATGTTCAATTTATCAGGAACACACTGATTGTTTATACTGAAGGGAGACATTCACATGAAATTCTTGTTTATGAGCTCAGCTCCGTGCAGGTCACTACCGCTACCACACGAGTAAAGAAAATAAAGTCATCCAGCAGCACTTGTCTCTGAGAAACACTGGCTCCTCTGTTTGTCCCCGCAGAGGAGAGACGGCTTGGCCAGGGCCCTTGTTTTTCTCCTTGGGTAAGTTAAGTCACAGAGCAGACATATTTGGAGCAGTGTGCAGAGTCACCCGGACAAACCTATTCACAGAAATGTCAACCCCTGTCTTTCACAAGTGTTATTCTGAACCCATTACTGGCCTTTACAAAAAAAACAAAAAAAACACTGATACAGAAAAGACATGCTCTTATTCAAACCCATTCAATGACATAATTAATTAGGATAAGCTAATGACAAGCCAGAAAAAGCTGGGCACTCTTCTTTAGAGAGAAGCTTGAAGTGCTTTTCTTATTATTTTATTATTCTTTTCTTAGGTGTATTTTCTACATTTTTATATATGCGTAGATTATGTATATTCTAAGACGACAAATACTTTACTAGAGAACCTGCTGAACATTTATTTGTATGTCTTAAAAACTCAACAAAAAGTTGTGGAATAAAATAGAAAAAAAAATCAAGTTTTAGATGTAGAACAAACACCAAAGCACATCAGAGGAAACAGTTTGAATTATGTTTTGTCTAGAGTTTGTGATTTTAAAAAAGGCATTTCAACCTTTTTTCTAAATAAGTACCTAGCTTCTTTCTACCTTTTTTGTCTTTTTTTTTAAAGATTTGCTCATATTCTCCCAACTCTGAGCAACAGGATTTTTACTAAACTTAAAACAAAAGCAAGGTTTTTGGTAAATTATTTTGTTGTTGTAATAAAGCTTCTCGACAATAAGCTTTACCCCATTTGAGAGCCTGTCTAACTTTTAAATGGTGCCTCATTTGTAAGGAACATGGATTTGTGGGACGAGTGGCAGAGCCGAGTATGTGGGTTGAAAAAATGCCAAATCTTCTCTGCCAATGCTAAACAGTTCATTCTACTGTTGCCACCCACTCTTGTTTTGAGCGTCTGGTACCCCGGGGTGCTGCCAATCAAATTAGGTGCTGGACTTGAGGAATCTCTGATTATGGGCGAAGTGTTTAGTTGGTGTCTGCCACATTGGACTAAACTGGACAGGACCTGTGCAGTAGAGCGACGTTTAACTGGTGTTTCTGTGCTAAGCTTTCCATAGAACTTCAAAAAGTACGCTGATATTTTTTCTACAGACTGAAAGGTGAAGTTTTGAATCTTAAATACAGGCTGTTCTATGTTGATTGTGCACACATTTGGCAGTTCTGAGGCATATAAATTAATCTTTGATTATTTATGATAATCATGTTTTCAAGCAGTTTTAGTGTGGAATGACTTCTGTGCAGCTGTGCAACACTTGCTGACAGCAAGGTTTTAATAGTTAACTAAAACGAAACTAAAAACGAAAACTAAAATTTAAAATACATTGCAGTTAACTAAAACTTATAAAAACTAGAAAAGAAAACAAAAACGATAAGTAAACTAAAACTGTATCTTGTGTTCACAAAACTAACTGAAACTAACTAAAATGATAGACAAAATTCCCTTAGTTATAGTTTTTGACAGTATTAATAGCCTTTGGGATTTAAATTAATCCGACACATTTTCCCAACCAATTTTACGACAGTTTTCGGCAGTTGTCAGTGCCGCACAGCACCATCATAGCAGCGTATAGTGACATGCTTGTTTACTGCACTGACTGGCTGTGCGCTGTGCTGCGACGAAACGTAGTGGAGCAATGAATCAGAGCATCTGTAACAGTTTAATTGTTACAGAGTCCAAGTTTTTATTTATTGAAGCTCATATTATATTGTTTTTTTATTTTATGGTTATATTACTTTTATGTAATTTATGTCAAAATTATTTTATATAATTTATGTTTATACTAAGTTTATATTATTTTCTTGTGTTTAAGGCAGCAGCAACAGTTCAGTATCAGCATTGACTGAGCAGTGAGCACTATGTTGGACTTGAAAATAAACAGTATGACAAAATATTTACTCTGACCTTTTTGAATCCTGCACCTGGTTAATAAGGTATGAAAAAACTAAAACTAAACTAAAACTAAGCCTTGTTGCAAAAATCAAAACTAAATAAAAACTAGAATGCCTACTATAAAACTAATTAAAACTAAACTGTAATGGAAAATAAAATGTCAAAACTAACTAAAACTAAACTATAATGACAAATACAAAACTATTATAACCTTGGCTGACAGTGATGAGAGTACTCCAACAATATGACAACTTCTACATCACCTTGACAGCACTGATTCCTGCATTATACAGCCACTTTAACAAACATTGGATTCAATATAAACACAGGTGCATATCTCTAGAGGACTAAATTAATTTATTAACAGCCTCAGTTAAAATACTGCATGCACCAAATTTCCCTGTGCTGCACCGGAGGCATGAATCATTGAAGTTCTTGGGGTAAACAAGTGTCTCATCCTAATGCAGCATCCCTCCTCTAAACAACATGCAGAGTGTGTAAATACTTAGTTTCTCAAGCTGCACTAGAACCGACCTGACAGCAGCAGGGAAGCAGCGTGCAGCTTGAATCAATTCAGCCGAAAATAACATCTTGCTGCTTATTAGCCTGATTCTCTTTTCTGAGGATCCCTAAAACATGCAGCTCCTTGTTGTTTGCTACATGTTTTTTGCTTGCAGAATACAGAAACAGGTTACGATAATAAGAAAAGTCTTAAAAGAAGCAGTAAAAGGAGCGTGCCACCAGCTTCGTGTTGGGGATGTGGGTGCTGGCCAAATGATGCATCTTGCCACTGACTCATGTGCAGGCTACATGCATGAATCGAGAAAGCACTGATTTTCTGCTGCTTGGGTCGAAGTTCTTGGAGTAGCTGCGGAGCTGCCGAGCTTAATAATAAGCCTCACGTCTCTCTCATCGCCACGCCTAATGAGAAGAATCAGGACAGGCCAAGCTGTCCCCAAAATACCTCCGCCAGTAGCCAAAGGAGCTGCAAAGGACTCTTCCCATAATCTCCACACTCATCTGCACACAGACTCCTAAAGTCTGAGCTTCCAATCATCATGTTTGTTCTATTTTTGACAGTGCCAAGGCTGATAGCAGCACCACTGGCTGAATGTGTTTATTCTGAGAGTGTAATTTCCCACACACAGCAAACACAGCTGCTTGGTTAAATATGCTGTGATGAAGGAGAGGAGGATTAAATAGAGGGAGAGGAATCGATCAGGGGGGAAGGGGTAAAACTGGGGGGAGGGAATCAAAAAAATGTTGGATAATAAGTTCCCAAGAGAGAGAAGGCCTAACCTTATTGCCTGGGGCTGTTCTGACAGCCGCACCTCCTCCTCCCACACCCCGCCTCACCTCTCACATATTAATGGAATGCAGTTTAAAGGCTTTGAGACACCGTACACACTGAAAACACCCAGACAGGTGTACTTAATGAGGACTTGCTGGGAGCTCTTTTGAATAAAAAAAATACTTTTGTTGAATGAATCTGAGGTTTGGATGACCACTTCTCACGACTTGACATTTTTATAGTGTTGACATTATTTTTAAAGTAGAAGCCACGTGAACCTTAAGTTTGAGACAAATGGTTTTTTTTCTCAAGTAGCTGGTTGCTTTGAACTTGTTTGAAAGTGTGAAATGACTCTTTTTCATCTCAAAAGACAGCATTTATTATGTTGGCCTTTGTTTACATTTTTTAATTCAGGGAGGCTTGAAAAAAAGGTAAATATAAGAAAACCACATTAAATTGTGTATCTTATGCATCACCCTTCAGTGGAACTGGTTTATCCTGCCCATGTGGAGGCAAGTCTGCACTATTCTTAATGACACGTGTTTCCATCCCCCAGGTGCCCGCATATTAATATGTGCCTTCACTTCAATGCAACAAAACGCACATTTTGGGCTGAGTCATCTGAGTTGTTATGCACGGTAGCTCTGGTACTGGCTCTAATGCCTTGCCCTGGAGTGGACCCAAGGTGCTCTGCAGTTTGAATGCATCACATGGTTCATTGTTTACTGTGGCGAGTTGACCGCCGCACGAGCATGAATGATTTCAGGTGCAAACCCCCTTAGCAGCCATTCTGCAGCAGCCCTTTTATAACACACGCGTTTATAAGGGGAGATTTAAGCCATGTTTGTGGCGTAAATATGGGATCCTGAGTGAGAACAAAGCCGTTTGTCAATACTAGACAATACAGACTGCTTAGTTTGTAATTCCCAGCGGCTAATCAGTGTTCAATGTTGTTTTTTTTATCAGAAAGCATCGTCCGCTCGTAAACAAATTCACCACATGGCTGGAAGCAGACAGTAATAACAATATGGCCTCTTTGTAGGGATGCTCCATTGGTTTGGCCTGTAAATGATGTGGAGGGGAATCATTCATGGCTGCCACTCGTTTAGCTGCGCAGTTACTCAATCAATACCCATGTCAGCGTAAAATCCCGACACATTCCTGGTCTCATGCCTTTTACCTGTGCTGTCTTCAAAGTGTAGTCTCACAGTCCCGTCTCTCCAGATCCTCACATCCCCGGGTCCCTCAATCCTCCTCGGATAAACGGCAGCCGAGGCACCGGCAGAAGACTTGGAGCCTTTTCTCCGCTGTGCCTGCGCTAGAGTTCGACAACATTGGTAGCACACGGCCCAAGCCTGCTCCTCGTTAATCGGCTGGCTGTACAGAGTCAAGATTTCTTCCAGTGAGACGTCAACGGCTCCCTCGCAGCTCTCTATGCCGTCCCCAGCGTTCATATCAGCGACGAAATCCCGCAGAATGGTCGGCGAAGTAAGCATCCCGTCGTCGGTGCCCGGTCGCTTTGCCATCTTCAATCCATTGTACTCACATTACAGAGAAGAAAAAAAGATGAAATATTCTCAGTGAAAATATTTAAGTCGCTCAGTTTCACAGTGTCAGGCGTCAACCTCTCAATCAGCTGTTTAATCTCCGGTGTGAAGTGAACGAAGAGCAGCAACGGTTTGAGGAGCAACAACGGTTCCCTGTCAGGATTCCGCGTGGTCTCAGTGCCCGCAAGTTCACTGCGCATGACAACTGGTTTTACATTTTGAGCTGCACGCGGGAACTAATAAAAAAAAAAAACGAGCATTAGAGAATATTACGGTCATTTCTGGATAAAAACGATCTTCATTTAGCAATTTCAATGTGTCAAGAAGCAAGCTTATTAAAAAGTTACTTACTCCATTAAGTTTACTCAGTTTTCTTAGTGATAACCAATAACCTCGTGTTTTCTTGAGAGCTCAACTTAGATATCTGTTTAAGATAACTGCTTATATATATATATATATATATATATATATATATATATATATATATATATATATATATATATATATATATATATATATATATATATATATATAAACAACCATGCAAAATACAAAAAAAATGTATTTAGAACAATTAAAAAGTTATTTGAGCACAGTTGGATAATTTAGTAAAGCTTTAAGATTTTTTAAATCCTATAGTATGAGCCAGGCTTAAGATAAATATTCGAGGGGAGGTACATTAATATGAAATTAAACAATTAATCCAGTAGTTTTAATGGCATAAAAAAAAGCACAACAAAAAAATAGTCAAAAACCATTTTCATTAACTCTTGGCTTTGGGCTTGGCATTTGACAAAAAGAAAAATGTATTAATCAACAAATTTTCACACTACGCACAAATCCTACAAATAACTACAAACAATTGTGAGTTAATAAATGTCTATTGATTAAAGGTTTTTTAATTCAGTTGTTGCTAATATCCAAAGAGGAATAACGTCTCACAACGCTCTTCTTTAATTTAAGAAATCAAGAAGCTGGAAATAAATTTAATTGACAGAAACGAATAAATAACTCTTGTTAAAATCCATCATAAAAGTTGGCTGGCACAAACAGACTTTCATCCTACCCAGCTCTAACACTGGACAAGCAACTGTTTTCACAAGCAGTAAACGTGAGGTCAGACTCTGCATTCACAAACGACACACTTCTGAGAGATTGCCTTTTAATTAGACTCCAGCAAAACTAACTTAAGTATCCATTAAGTGGCTTTCTGTAAGTGGTTGCTGCTGTTGCCATTAGCAATCCTCCTGAGGTCTTCAGTTTGTAAGATCCCAGCTGGTAAACAATGCCCTCTGCTGGCCATAAACCTCCCTGTCTTGGTCAACTTTGTGATCCCACACTCCTGTTTTATGCTCTGAAGAAGGCAAAATGATTTACATCACAGAGCTTGTTTTTGCTAAAGACTGGACAGAGACAAGGCTAAATCTATTTGAGATTAATACATGCAGATAAGAGTAAACAACACAAATAACATATAATGTAACAAATAAGAAGATGTAGGAGACCTACAGACAACATATTTCTTAACTTAGTAAAAAAACAAAACAACCTCAAATTAAAAACAGAAGCAGTTAAAATCAACATTAATTGTAGGCACATGCGGGTGTGTGTTTTTTTTTCATCTTGCGAAGGCTGGAAGCCGCTATCTCCAGCCCTCAAGCATCAACACGTCCAAATCTCAGCTTCTATACAGCGCTTCAGGGTCTTTGACCAGGGTTCAACAGCATAATCATTGGCTCCCACACATCAAGTTTTCATTCACAACAAAAGGAATATATTTTTACAAAGAACTGAAGCAAACTTTTCAGGAAGGCCCCACACAGACGACATTTGATGCGCAGCTTGTGATTATCATGTGCATATGAAACGGCATGTTCTAGTTTTTCATAAAATTAGCTCAACACAGTGACACATTCCCTGACTGACACCGTAACAATGGCGGAGAAAAGCATGGTGGAGAGCATGAACACTGTTTATGGCTCTTCTCTCTTGCTTCACACATGCATTTGCAATGGCACAACAAAGATGCAGCATCCAAGGGCCTTTGGATGGAGACATGGGCAGGTGCTTATGTTGTAAATCGCTGAGATTGAGAGTCACTCGCAAACTTCGTCCACATACTTTCTGCAAAGCACCGTCTCTGTTTTCTGATGACTCTGCTCACAGCTCCATCCATCCTCTTCTTCTTCACAGCATCCAGGTGTGTCTTCATCTTTCATCACACACATTTTCTGGTTCAGCATCTCCACTGCTGTTGATACTGGCGGGCTGCCCATCCTTTGACAATGCACCAGCTTCCTTTGATGCCCTCCTCTTGGAGTCTCGAGTGGTCTGCTGGGGAGAAATGTAAGGTTTTAACTGTCAAGTGCTTTTTAGAGACAGATAATGAGTCAGCTAAACCACTAGAGTCCATCCAAAAATTTAAAGTGAAGTTATAAAACAAAACAGAGTTGAGGTTGAGAATTTTGAGGCAAAATAGCTTTGAACACCAAAGTCTAAGAAATATATCAAGACATTTGGATTGAATATGATATGAGTAACAAGTACTTTTTATACCATGGATTTAGGTCAGTTTTTAAAAACACAAAGTTTTCAGATGGAATATTTCGCCAAAGTGAAACCCTCCATTTAAGTTTTCAGAGCAAAATCTTATTAATTCAGTTTTATTTCATTAGAAGTAATGAAACAGAGAGACATTTAAACTCCTTTTAATACTTGGCTAAGCCCACACAGGGCAAAAAAGTAATGATTGTTTCCACTTTCTCTCAAGTACAGTCTATAATATAATCCATGATTAATCAGAAAATTGAAAAAAAATGTGTTCAGTTCAAGTTAAGCAACCTCAATGAGATACCTTTTGTTACTTTGTTTTTAAACAGCCAAAAATGTATACAGCCTACTTTTGAATATAACAAAGAGAGGCAAAATATATCACCTTCATGCACATGCTCAATGAAGTATCTCATCCGTGCATGTATGCTCATGACAGAGTTTTTTGCACCATCATGATTCCTTGCACTTGAATGAAGCACAACCCTGCATACGTGATTTAATATAAAATGCTTTTTCTAGAGCTACTGGGGGCAGCATATCATATCTGATGATTTATTAAGAATTAAGTATTTCAAAACCCAATCTTACACAAGGCTATTTACCTTCCAAAAAGCTGACTTCCCTTTTTATAGAGGGTGAAATGTGAATTATCTGGCCTAAATGAATGATGTTCTAAAATGTTGATTTGTTACCTGCCGCTCCAGTAACAAAGGTTTCCAAAAAGAGTTGACATTAGCTGCATGAGCCCCCCTCTAAATATGATTAGCCACCGTAGGTGTGTACTACCCCCAAAAATCCTGAGCTATGATCAGCTGCTTGCCTTGCAAGAGGCAGGACCTAGATTCAGATGAACTTTTTTGACTGCACTGCTACAAGCCACTAGTAGCTTTCTTTGAATTTATTAAGCTGTGACTTTCAGTCATAACATCTGAAGCTCATCCATGAGTGCTAAACGACTGCTGTTCTTCAAGATTCTGCAAAAATATTGTAAAGCACAAACACACCAATCCAAAGAAAGCAGATTCTTCACATCAAAAACAAACATGTTCAAAGCCTGGTTCAAAAACAGTCTGGCTCTGAAGAGCTTATTGGCACACAGGTGAGCTCACAGTAGCTGTCCCCTGGAAGACGCCGAAGACCCTCCACTGTGCTCAGCATTTCCAATATGGCCCCTGTCAAAATAGGCCTCAAAACTCTTTATCAGGAACAAATGGGAGACATGATGCTACGCCTTTCTATCAGCCAGTTCATGGTATTCATATATGAAGCAGATTTTGTTTTGCTCCTCAAAGACCTGAAAGGTAGGAAGACATGTGTTGCCAATCTGTCAGGTTACTTTTGAGGTTAAAAAAAAAGACAAAAACATCTATTGGATAATTTAATGTTGGTAGTTAAAGCAGATATGATTAGTGTAGACAGAAAGAAAAATAGCTGATATTCATTCGCGTATGCACACATGCTTCACACCACCCCAGCATAGGTCAGTGCCCCAGTTGGACTGCCCCAGTCATAAAAGCCCTGTTCTTAGTAGTGTTGTCCTGTATCTGCAACTTTTATGTTGCTTTCTGGCTAGATGCTCATTAGAATGCCAGCTTCAGTGTTGCTGGGCCGATTAGGGTGAAATACAATCAGAAATGCTCAGTCAGCCTAAAATATAACGTAGGCTGCTGCAGAATGGGATGCTCTTCCAGTAAATTCTGCAGAGCAGCCTTGCGGTAAGCACTGTAACCCGATAGGTGTTGTAAGAAAGCAGGTAAGGTATGTACTATTACTTATACAAGTGCAAAAACAGAGGCTGCTGGTGTTCATCTTCAGCAGTGAGCTGTGCCCACACATGCTCCCTGAGCTACCTACATCTGTCAGGGATCTCCTGGGTCTCCTCTGGTGGTTGGAGCCAGTGGATGAGAGGGCCTGCTTCCCACACTGAGTGGCTGTGTTCACCATCCTTTTCTCCCTCAGACTGGCCTCCAGGGCTTTACCTGTGGTCGAAAGATACAAGCCTGGTTCAAACAAAAGCATAGTCTTATGCTAGCTTCCTTGAATAACAAGATAGCGTTAGCTGGAAGGTGCAAGTCTGGCGTGTCAGGGTGTTGACAGCTGTGTTTTCATTTTTAAGGAGCTTATGTTTGGAAGCAATAGGCCTAAGGTATATGCAATGAAGAGTCTTGCATTGTAAGTGAAGTCTGGCTTACTGTTGGCCACTGGCAGAGAGGTCTCTACGTCCGTATTTGTAAGCCACGTCGATTCCGTTTCTCTGGTCCAGCTCTCATGATACTTCGGCTCGATGATCGCGTCCGCCCGACTCCCTCCACAACCCATTGGGGAAAAAAGTCATCAACGGCCGGGGACACAGGCTGAACACGGCTCGGTGTGTCTCAGAGCATTTTCTCAGGTTCCCTACTGCACCTGCATTCGCGTATCCCTCTCCATCGTGTATAGGCGGAGGATGCTGCTGCTGCTGCTGCTGCTCTGCACAGACAGCAGCTAGGCACACACCGGGGCTATCTGCGTCATCCAGAGGCGAGCTGGGGACTTAAACCTGCATCAAGTCTGACCGCTGATTGGCTGGAAGAATCAAGCTACTGTCATTATAATCATTATCATCATCATCGTGATGCATGTATGCACTTACAACAATCACAACCATGATAACACCTGATTACCAAGACCACTAATAAGCTTATTCAGAAAAAGTACACAACACTATGGTGCGATAGTAGTTTGCAACATATTTTGATATTGTATGCTGTGATGAGGACACAAAAGCTACAATTGTACTATTGTGGCATTTTTTCATTATTACTACTGTTTAATCCAAATAAATGTAATTAAATCTAAATAAATTATTTTATAGAGTCTATGGTTTAACTATATGTAATATGCGTCACCAGTTATGGAAGCCCCAATTAGACAAATACCCATACCTTTAACTACCCTGTTTCCCAGTGGTAAGTTAATTTCGGTTATCTCACTTGGAATTTTAAGATAAAAGAGTTGGTTTCTTTGTGGTATCTGTGTAATTTTTTCATAATCTGGAAAACAAAACAAGGCCTGTCTCTGCATCAGGCCACTACAGACTTATTTTCGCTTGAAGCTTCTGCACCACCATGCTCCTGTTTTGGATGAACATGACAAAGTTGTATGTGTTTAAACATTTATTAACACTAATACTGTATAGAACAGTTTAGAAAAATAAAGTCATATATGATAATTTATGTAGATTTTTGTTAAAGTGAAAGCTTATTTTAAATTATCTTAAAAGGTTATGAGCTGAAAAAAAGACCTAAGTTTACTGAGATTTGAGGAAAGGGCTTTGTAATGTGTGGGCTATTTATCCATCTATTTAATAATGCCTACAAATTTTAGAAAATCCAACAATATAGGCTGATTTTGTATTAATCAATTGTAACACATCACATTTTTGCTATTATAATGTGTTCATAGACAAAAAAAAAAAAAACTAAAGGACAGGAGTCAATAAAGCATGAGTATTAAACAGTTTCTTTCACAATTAGTGCATAAGGAATGACTTAAGGGTGAATTCATGAGATCATAATGTATGCAATAAATACTATTAAATAACACCCATTGTTAATTTTTGACTATATCTCTCTTTCACAGGTCGTGCATTAGCAGTCTGTTGGAGCAGTCTTCCTGATTAACTGAAAACCTCAAATACTAGGGATGTCCCAATCCAATCACATGATCGGAATTCAGGGCCAATCATATGGTTACAATCTTGATCAGAATCAGACATTACATCCCAAACAGGGATTGGGTATTTCAAAAGAAAAGGGGAAAAATAGCAACTTAGTATTAACTACCCTTGTGTGGTGGTTCAGAGTCAGACCGTCTCATCTCAATATAGAAACCATACAGGGCATGACATCTCTTTGCTGCAGCGGCACTATTGGTTGAATGCCGTAAAGCAGAGCAGAGCATGGCAGGAGCTCAAAGCTGGGACCACGATGTATCACATTAGAAGTATCCGACCAGGACTCAGTATTGACAGATACTCTAAATCAAATGACTTGGACTTACAGGCAAAAAAAAAACCCGATCATGACATCCCTATTATAGGGAAAAACACAGTTAGAGGACGAAGAACAAAATGAAACTCCACAATTCAGATATTTATAAACGACATAAAATCTGCTGAACCATCTTACAAACCACATAAAATCCGTGAAGCAAATCAAATCTGCAACCAAAAAGGAAAATTTCAGTATAGTTCACATAGAGTATTTATTTTTCACATTTATTATACACGTGTGGTTAGATTTTCATTTATACTGATGGTACAGTATTTGCACATAGACCTATCATTATTTTCCTCAAACTGCATCATGTACAGAAATTATAGGAGCACACCATAAGCAAACATATTGCTTCTTTATACTGTAAAATGACTTTTCTCAGTGTCACAGGATTATAGCGAGAGTGGGATCAACATCTACTTGTAAACAGACATTCCTTACACAGAGCTAAAAACACAGCACTTTCAAGAACCGAACAAACAAAAAAAACACATTCACTGATTTTAGAGGCTTTAAATAAATACTATATTGAACATACATTTATTTTTTCCCCATTTCCCCATGTGTGACAGGTTTGTTGCTTTGATTGAAGTGTGATGACAGTAGAAAACAACACTTAAGCATGTCTCCAGGGAATGTCGGCCATTCTGGTGGACGTAAACGGGGAATAAATTCACTTTTACAGCATGAAACAAGAAGATGCAGCGATGAAAAGGGGCCAATGTTTATCAAGTCTGTTAGAGCATAACCTCTGATCTTTAAGCAACCCAAACTTTTTTTAAGAACCACTGAAGGACTGTCTAGTCCCAAATAACTTGATAAACATAGACCCAGGAATGTACCAGGAAAAAGGCTGGAAAACACAAAAGGTGGTAAATCAAGGTGGAAGAGGAAATAAATTAAAGCTTGGGGATGTGAAACTGTCACATCAGAGCACGATTCCACAAAGATAATCATGATGATGGCGATGTGTCTAGACTTTAAAGTCCAGCAGGTTGCAGTCGATCTTGTAGTAAACATAGGGGTAGTATTCCTGCTGGCTCAGGTTTAGTCCAGGGATGTCCATAGAGGCCTGCAGGCACACACAAGGAGAAAAAAGCTGAAGACTTATATTTTATTTCCTTTTTTCTACTTCTTTATTTTAACAAATACAGCTTAAAAATAGGAAATTTATTTTGATAAATCACAAATTAGCTCTGATTAATAGCACTCCGATGTCACGTGCCCAGTTATACAACTTTCCACAACAGCTTTAAAGACATAAGTGCTCTTTAATTTTTATTTTATGTTATTTCCTGTCTTCATTGAATAGGACAGCTGAACAGAGAGAAGAGGTAGCAAGAGAGGGTGATTAAATGCAGCAAAAGGTCATGGCTAGGAGTCGTGACGCTGTCATAATGAGGGCCATAGCCTGAGGCACACTTTACCCGCTAGTCCAAACCTGCGCCTCTGAATAGCTGTTCATTTTACAATTTCATCCAGCTAAGAATGGCACCATCAGCAATCAAGGGAAAGCAAATCACTCCTAATTTGGGAAGGAGTGTCCTTCATATGAACTCATTCTTTCTCTGTACTCCAGATATTTTCTCACAATAATCATATTTCATGACGACACTGATCAAATGTAGTTCCTTAACTTAAATGTGGGATATGCATCATAAGATATGGCAGGCTGACTTCTTACAGTGTATAAATCATGATGTCTGGTTTTGATTTTACAACATACCATGGTTAGTCTTAAATGTTCATGGCTTGTACTTAGTCATGATCAGTTACAGCAGACAGGTTGGAGGATTTAGTGCACCAAAGACGGCATGGATTAAAAAGGTTACCATGCTGTGCCCTGTTTGTGTAGCAAAGATTTAACAAAACCCATCTGATTTCTGCGCTTCTTTGAAATTATAAAAGTTTCTGGTATGGGAATTCAGTAACATAAAAAATTGAGTTATAATTAACATGAACGTAATGCACTCTAAGTTAGTCACACATCTAAACTAAACAGTGAGCAGTCAAGAAACATGTTTTAAAGGCTATCATCCTGAGAAGGCTATAATAACAGACCTCAGTCTGCCAAATGGACTTGGTAATTATGAAGTGTTATAAATTGGCCTTACTCTGCATGTGAAATGGTGTCGGTTAAAGGTACTCACATCAATGATAGCAGCACTGCTGTCCAGGTGTTTGTACAGGTCATACAGCACCTCCCTTAGCTTCTTCATGTTCTTCTTGTTGGGCTGCAGCAGCATGGCCTGGAAGTTAACTGGCAGCCCATATCTGTGAAACAAAACAATGATTCAGCTTCATCCACATATGACTTTTAAAGCATTAAACAGACTGACTGATTTATGATGGAAATGGCTGATTCATTTACTTGTTGTAATTAAAATATGAAAAGCTGGAGCGCAGATGGCCGAGTGGCTTTACTGTATGTCAACCCCCAATTCTTGCCCTGTTTCCTGCTCTATCCACTGTTTTCTCGACTATCCAATTAAAGGCACAAGAGCCCCAGAGATACTATACTTATATATATATATATATATATATATATATATATATATATATATATATATATATATATATATATATATATATATATATATACTTTAACTGTTTACTGGCTTACCTCAGTACTGATTCCACAAACACACGTAGAGCCTTTATGTGAATCCAGGCAATGAAGGCTTCACTGAAGTTCACTTTAAGCCATCGTACCAGTGGCCCCTGATTGGATAGAAAGAGTTTCAATTCGACTTGTCACCATGAATTCCTAATTTTGTAATTTTTCCATATTTTTCTTATGGATGTTAATTACGGTTTAGCAATCCTGCTAATTTAACACTTAATCAACCATCTTCCTCACTCAGCCTCGATTATTGTTTAAAGACAACAAAAGTGCTGACGTACAAACTGTTTCTTCTTGTCAGTGGACAAGCGTGTCATCTCCTCTTTGTCTGCTTTCATCTCCTCCTCATTGTACTGAAAATCACGAACTGTAAACCTAAGGGTCAGGACACACAGCAGAGAAGAGAGCAAGCAATCAGCTGGCAGAGAGCACACAGATGTGCAGGAGCACACACCCACTCATGCTCAAGTGCTCCCTAAAAATAGGCTACATACAAAAAAACATGTACATAAAACACACACAATGAGATCCTACAATGAGTGGTGCTAATTGGAGAGACTGTTGAGTGCTGACAAACTGCGTCCATTGTTGAATTGTTTTCTCTTTTTGGAACATAAAAGTTCCTGTGTCTACAAATAAGCATCTACTTCAATGCTTGGGTGGTTGAGGTTTGGAAATAATACATAAATGAAAACACAAAGAACATGTGCAGTTATAAACAATCCATCAAAAGGTTAATTCAGCCCAAGTGGGACTCATACAAACATGTCTGTAAATAAATGCTCACTCTTATTGGGTTTGATACTTCAGCACTAACAGATCATAACACATCATTGTGCTAAATCTGTAACAGAACAATTTACTTGTTTTCTCGGGCCTTGTGCTTGAAGTCATCAATAGCCTTCCTGAAGAGGGTCACACTGAACAAACCGCTGTCATTGTCCTCAAAAAGCAGCCTGGTGGAGAGACACATCATAACATAAATTATACACATTTAATGTTGACCTATTTCTAATATTTTTTCTTCCATGTAAATCCATGTTTGAAAAAAAAAGGATATCTTCACCTCCAGGCACACCAAGTACATGTGTTCGGTTACAGTAAGCCTTACCAATACCAGCAATAATATGTGAGGGATAAGTGATCTGGGGAAGACTAAACTAACCATCCCCACAGCCATTACTGGTTCAGCCTATGATTACTTAGCACATACTTGTTGAACTAATTTTCACCTGCATGAAAATATCTAGTTCAACAACAACCAAAGAAATGGATTTGTGGGTATGGTTGACAGCTTCAAAATGTTTGGTCATTCTCTGAAGCACTCATAAACACATTCTGTGTCCAATCTAACACTGTTAAATTTCCATGTAATGACCCCCAGAACCTGAAAGTTCACTGGCAGTTTTCCCTGTTACAAGTGTAACAAAGTTGCAATTTCTAAAGATAATAGATGAAAATGGCTTGTTATATAATTCATATAATTAATAATTCAGTACCAGTATAATCAACAAGGCCCTTCAAAACTTGGTGATTTTAGACAAAAAAAAAAAAAGCACAATTAGGTTTCATAAAATCAATTTCCAAATCTTGTCTTCCCAAAATCAAATCTTGATATAGCCGTGAACCAGTCAGCTCACAAACTTGCATTTGGCCACTAAAGAAAAATGTGACTGCAGTGAGAAATAAGTTTTCATAAACACAAAGTAACTGTCTTTGCTGCGACACAATTCTTAAGCTGTTTTATCAACAGTATCTGCAACAAAAAGATAAAGACTGCATCACCATAGCAGTCAATCTGGGCTGGGCTCTATAAAACAAACCCTTAAACAAATCCCAGTTTAGTAAAAGCTCCACCACTGTAGCTCCTCTACCGTAACACGTTCCCTGTTTACAGGTCGACTGTGGATTTTGCTCCACATTTGTTCTTTAAATACTGCTTGCTTGGTCACCTCATAGCACTGGGGCACATCCATCCAAATCCATTAAGGTAACACCTCAATTTATCAATACTCATTGTCAAAGGTCAATCACACCTCCTGTGTTGGTCTTATGTTGTTGAACTAAAGTCAGAGAAGAGGTTCCCAGAATGCTGTCTGTTTTGAGGGATTAAATTGCAAGCCTTCTTCCGGGGCCTGATCATTCATGGATTCAGCTAAAAAAGTTAACACATTGTCTGTGTTCTTACTTGGTGGAGCGTGGCACAACCATTTCTGCCAGGGTTTCGTACGTCTTCTGCCAGTCAGCATAGCCTGTCCTGGGGGGGAAAGAAATACAAGAGTTTAGCTTATATAGATCAGAGGCAGTGTTACCCCACCGTTGCCAACAATGTCACTGGCCCCAAAGACTGTAAACTTAGGGAAAACACTGAAAGGCTACTGTTGGTATGTTTGTTGATAAACTAAATACATTGCAATTTTCAGTCTTCTTTTTAACATCAATTTTATATATCTGAGACTAAAACAGATTATTACATTATGCTGAGTTATCCAAAGGCCCAAAGGGTAAATTTGTACATTCAGAGACACCAAAATGAACAGTGACTCAGCAGTTATCGTTTAACCAGCTCCTTAAAGTGTTTCAGTAATACAATGTGTGGAAACCAAACCCCCTCTAAAAATCTCATTTTTGATTCTAGAGAACAATCTTAAATATGGTACTATTTCCACCAAAAAATTTATTGAAGACTACACTGGGCAATTTAGACTGGTTTCTGAGTAGATGTAGCTCTTGGGATTCACAGTAGGAACTGTGAAACTTGTGCATTTCGCTATGTATTATAATCTGATGACTAACAGGCTGTATTTTGTAGCTTTTTGTCAGGGGGAAAACCTCCATCATACACTCCAAAGATAACCTGATGTAAGATTTTTAAAATGAGGGAACACCACAGGCATAGACATTGATGTGTGTGTGGACTTACTTTGGGACAACCACCAGCATGGTAATCAGGTACTCTGAGTCCAGCACAAAGTCCTCTTTCTTCACTATGTCGGCCAGACTCCTGGTCAGCAGGCTCCCCCTGAAGGACAGCACACATAGTTTATATTTTTGCAAATTATTACTCCAAATAAATGTGTATTTTTGATGTACCATGAAAATTTAACCAAACAATTAGAAACATGTCATAGTTTTGTGCAGAAGATGATAACATGCTGAAATAAAAGCTCAACACAATCATGTGTCACCAGACTAAAACAGCGTTCCTGTATTTGACTTTACACAGTGCTCATGCTATCACATTACATATGTAACACTACACACACATGCGCACACACACACACACACACACACACACACACACACACACACACACACACACACACACACACACACACATATAAGTATATCGATACTGATATGATTATGATTATTATGGTGTTACTCACGCATTCTTCCTCTCAAGGTTCTGCAGGTTTCCCTTCAGGTTGTTGTAAGCTGAAGCTCTAGCTTTCAGGTCATTGTCTATCTGAGTTGCTTGCTGTGAACGAATCAAAGGAGGATGAATTCTGCAGATATCATATTTCTGTACCTAACATTTTACATTAAATAACCTCTACTGAATCATCGAGGTGGATGACATTGTGTCTGCATGAACAATAACTTTAAAAAAGTTGACAATAAAGATAAAAAAAATGATGACTATTAAGGATAACACAACAATAGATAATCAGGATATTAACCAAACACTACACTGACATACCTTGGAGATGATCTCAGAGATATTTTTCAGTGACTGTTTGATTGGATATTTCGCCATGTCCCACTGAAATCTTGTGATATAGGTAACCAGGTCCACTGTAGAGGGTCAGAGAATTGATTAAAGACATCAATATTTATCAGCCCATGTCCACTGTCTTGTGCCATCTGGTGATTAAATATCTGAGGACACAGTCACATACCAGCTGAGGTCTCATAAGATACATAATCACATGTGACACTGTGTTGGCTGATTACCTCCATTAGCAAGTAGGTTCTCTTGGACTTTGTCTCGGCTGTCCTCCAGGACATCAGCCATGTACTGAGCCACCTTCTTCACCACACTTAAACACAACACAGAAAATGAAAACAAGAGATTCAAGTTATATTGTACAAACAAAGAAAAATATAACAGCAGATCTTTAAAGTTTTTAAGTTTACCTCTCCACAAAAGTGTCAAGCTTAGCCAGTTCATCCGAGAGACCAACTAAGACATCTAGAGTCCCGACCTGTTGCAGATGACAAAGAACATGAATATCAACTAGTGTATCAGATGTGAGTTGATTGCCAGTAGTGACAAACGCTGATGACTGTTGTGCGAGACCTTGAGATCAGGGATGTTGAACTTGTTGTTCACAGAGAGGTTGTTGGTGCGTGTGGTTGCCACCATCAGCTTGTCCCAAGTCTGCTGGCATGTCTTCTCCCCTGGAGCCGAGATCAACCAGAATTCCGTCATGGCTGCTTGGTAGATGTTTGTTCCCCTGCCCTTTAATCTGAATAGGTCACTGTAGGAGAGTGACCAGAGGGAAAAATGATTGTACAGTGTATCAACATTCGATAAATGTATTTTCAGACAATACTGTTACATTGTTTTTACCATGATGCCTTTTTTAAATGTCGAGGGATGTTAAGTGTTAGAGGAAGAATTTATGGTCAGTCTGACTTAAGCGCAATGTAGACATTTACATCATGATACACTCTGATTTGTAAAGCTTGCGAAATTTTTCTCCAGTCATTTTTAAAAAACTGCTGGAATAAAATAGAATAGGATGCATTTTAGATAAGATGCGGTTTGACAAAATACTATATCCCGGTTCTCACTTCTTTATGATGTTGACCTAAATCTGGACACAATGTTATGTAATTATTAATAAAAAGCAGCTCTTTTAAGACTTTCAGCCAGTAGATCTTTTTTTTTCAAAATCACCTCCAATTTATCTGGTATGTAAAAAAATACATTTGTTTTTACTGGTTGCTTTGGCTGATTTTTGAGCATATCTCGTCAATTGCATTATATTAAAATCATCAGTACTCTATGATAGTGTGATGCTGGATAAAAGGTTGTAATTAAGACTTCTTGACAATTTTAATGCGACTTTTACTGTATCAAAGGGTTTTTTCCACTACTGGATGAAAGACACCTCCTTAGGGTGTGATTGACAGCAGATGATTCAGAGTCATGTTGTAAAGCTTCTTGTTCCTCTTTAGACTTTTATTTTGCCCCAGAAAACATCAACTTCCTCCCATCTTTCCGATGTGAAATATGGAAACTTGTCATACGCATCCACTGGATGATTGTATCAGTTAGCACAGTAGACACGGACAGGTCTCCATGTCTGCTGATTGACTGTCATATGATCAGTTTCTTGGGCTGTAAAGGGCATGCTAAATACTTGTACGTTCTGTCCATTAAACACCAAGGACATCACGTGACTAAATCAGTTCTATTGGTTAAGATTTATTTAAGTAACTATTCCATGGTTAAAAAACAGCATTTGACATTTAAATGAAGCTGATATGTTGGTGGTTAAATATATACAGTGTTAACGTTAGCTTGCTGCTGACACTAGCTTGTTTGCAACGCAGCTTTCCGCCGTCACGACGTCATTCATCAGAGTATATATGAACTTACCGATATATTAAAGGGCCTCAGTGCTCAGTCCACGTTGCGTATTTCAGTTAATTGGTCTCAGTTTCCCGTACATAGCGCAGATAATAGAAGGTTTTCGACTCAACGGTCCTTCAACAGTACATCTCACTCACAGTCAGCTGATCAGGGCAGAAGGCCTGCGCCTGCGCAGAGGCTACTGCGCATTAAGCTGCCTTTACGTGACGGAGGGAGCCTCGTAGACTTCAGCCTTGTAGAAAATATTGTCCTGTGTGTTAAGAAGCGTGGTCCGAAACTCATAGAGAGTTTTTTTATTATTACAAAAACAGTTCCCGCACAAAACACCTGAACACCACATGTGCGGTAGAGCACATACCCAGCATGAATGTAAAGTAAGCCAGCAGCCAGAAAAAGATAAAATAAGATAATAAGTGCAATTGAGGATGATTAATGTAACGGTGTGAGTTTATTCAAAGTTGCATGACGTAGTGTATCATATGTTGAAATGTATCATTTGCAACTAGGAGTTCAAACTAGCTTATTAGGGTGAATACAGGCTAAAAATAGTAATTAAACGTCGATGAGAGCTGAGCGAATAGAGATTGGCAAATGGCTGAATATGTTAGCCCAAGTGGACTCACATTATTCGTTTGAATTTGTCTTTTAATAAGCAGTTGTTTTGAGGAGGTCTCAGGTTACAAAATGATCACTGTTGCTTTTTGTATCCTATTGTTTGGGTGGATTTTACCACATGCTACTTAAATAATTTCTAATGATAATAATTTCTAATGATTATAAATAATAATATTTCTAATATTCATGTAATATACTTACTCATAACAGCTGCATCTTACCAGGTAAACTTGTGTTTTCAACAGTTTTGCTGTACTCGAACGCATCATAATTGTTTGTGTGCACAGTTAAAGAGGTGCGTCTCAATGTTGACCTCCGCTGGAAAGATTAAGCAACTACAGAGACGGCTTATTCATTTGTGTTGTGTGACACAACAGTGGTTTAATTCATCAACAATCCGGTGAATTTTTTCCAGGTTCACCGACCAATAATTAAAGAAAAACAGTCTAGACCATCAGTAATTATGTATTTATCTGAAATCTAACCTCAAAGTAAAAGCATGAAAATTGGCAACTTGGGTTCTGTACTCACCTACCTATTATTAAAGCCGAACTTCACTATAGTGAGCATAACACTTTTGAATGCAATGGGACTCTACCTAACTTTTTGCTATTTTGTTTGAATAAAATATCAATTGTTTATATTGTTCAAAGGTCAAGGTAAAAAAAAAAAAACTGGGGAAATAAGACAGTTACAACAAAACAGACAGGTGGTCTGCTGCTTCTTTAGTCTAATAAGGGTGTGATGGGTTTAAAGGACTGTTTTGAAATAACTTAAAACAGTGCAACACTTTAAACAAAGTGGAATAACAGATAATTGATCCTCAAGATGAACTCCTTGGCCAATTCTTTTTCTTTTGTCAGTTATACACAAAAGTACAAGTACATCTGCCCTGCGCTTAGTCTTACATGATGGGTCACTTATACTACATTAACTTTTGTGGCTTTTTACATCTAAAGATGGAAGAAATGCTGGGTGAATAATTGTTTATCTATGCTTTATCATCTTTTCATCATAACAGCATCTTTTGCCTCAGGCTGCAAATAGAGTTTCCGTCTCAAGGACAGTGAAATGGTTTTTACTGAACTCAACGGAAGAGAAAAACAAAAAAAAAACAACATGAAAAAACAAACCCCTGTCTGTATGGCCCCTGACGTGAACCTTAAGTACATGGTACCTTGGCAAGGTTTTCAACTAAACAGCACTATAAATTGTGTTGTCTTCTATTTGAATTAAATGTTCTTCTGTCTTACCAGCAAACATACTGGTATTGTTAATAAATCTGTTTTGCTTCATCTGTAACCAAAGGAAACCAAATTTGGCTTTGAAATCTGTACAATGATAACAGAGGCACTGAAACACCAGTGATGTTAATGATTAACAGAATACTTTCTTGCTTGCTGCTTGCACACCTTGTTTTGGTTGTTATCTGTTACACCATTTAACACTTAGCTTGAATTATAGTACACCCAGTCTTGTCACAGACAGACATCCACTTGATAGGACTTACATTTATAACACAGCTCAACCAGCACATATCCTATTTCTCAGAAATGAGGAGTGTCTGGCTCAATTTGATCCGCTGGTCCTGTGGTGTGTACCTCAGGGTGATTCTCATGACAGAACAGCATGAAACTTTACATTTCATTCAGTCACTCTGTCTCTTCTCATAGTTACAGAAACCAGCATGCAGAGAAATTCAGGTTATCAGTGTCAGAGTGTTTCTGCACATGACTCTTATTGTTGTTTATAATCCAATGTTTACTAGGCCACAGTGTTTGTGAACACGGTGTCACTGTCATAAAACAAAGCTATGGGACAGCCAGGCAGCTACTGAAACACAGATAAAGGCCATGCCACATATTGCACCAGAGCTCCGGTTTACGAAGACCAGTCATACGACTAAGGTGGCTGCAGGCTGAGTTTCGTACTCATCGGGCCAGACATCCAGGCAGAGTCGTACTGCACTCCTGATCACCATGCGTAATGAGATGAAATTTGCCAAATAAAATTCCTCCCAGGAAACTGAATTGCATGAAACATTCAATTATCACAGCTAAGTGAGTGTGACAAAGGCTTAACGACTAATCAACAAAGTATTCAATAAGCTCTTGAACCTCAGTAATCCCCAGATTCCATGCGACATGAGCAGGAACACACAGAAAGTTTGTCTGAAATGTCGAAGTTTGTCATAACATTGTTTCAAATTGATTTCATCTTCTTCCACAGCTCAGAGTTGACTTTTTCAAGGTTATGAAAGTTGTAATAACATGTGAGTGGTAGTTTTTTGTTGTTTGAGGGATTTCGACCCAGTGACCTCAAAATGTTCAAGCCACAAGGCTGTACTTTTCCAATTCAAAAGTTCTGTAATATGTTTTAAAAAAAGTTTTTAATCCTTTTCACAAAAATTATCATGCAGCCCGGGGTGCTGATACCATGGAGGAAACAGATGTGGTCAGTGTTTGACTTTAAACCAGGCCAAGAAATCCCTGCCTCCCTGATTTGCCATTAAGCTACTTGGAAGCAGGGAAAACAGGAGCTATTTAAATCAGGACTGTCCTGTCTGAACAAATAACAGAAAATCTCCCCTACAGAAAGAAAACAATGTTATAGAAATAATTGCCAGCAGATTTTTTTGTGTGCAAACTCTGTGGTGTCAATGACACGTGTTTTTTTTCTGCATGCTTCAAAGGTAAGCATAGGTCATTTAAAGTATTTTTGCCTTTTTAAACAAGTTTTCCCACAGCTCAGATTTTTCTTTCCAGAACAGAGTTAGGTTTACTACAAAGAGATTTGATGGTAAGCGTCAAGAAATGATCTACTGATAAACACCCCTTGATTATGATTTTAGGAATAACAGACCTGAGAGCTGTGGAATATAAAGTTAACCAGTGATAAGCTTTGACAAGTTTTATTGAAGTATTTTTCAGATATTCAATATTTATCTTGACGTCAAAACGTACTATCTTTATTACTGTTGTTTTTATAGATAAAAATTATTGTTGTTTTCTTTCTAGATTCGTATGGGATGACTACTCAAAGTTAAATATATGTTAATATGTTTTTGGGAAAAAGTCCACATCATAGGTCACAGTAGCCCGTGTTGTACGATACCAAATCTATCTAAACTGTGTCATGTAAACAAGAACAGTCGAGGTCTTGAACTGGTTGACTGAAACGAGAGGCCATCTACGGAAAGTTTATGGTTATGTAACGTCACAGAACTACAGCGGCCTGTCTGATTTTCGGAAACGCATATTTGGTATGTTCTCAAACTATCTGAAAGCTCATTGGTCGAACTGAACCTCGAGTCCCGCCCACAGACCGTTGATTACCTTTTCCACTTCCCCTACTCGGCTCCAGTAGTTCTCCACCCATCGGCACATAGAGAAGACGCAGTTTATCAGACGCTTGTCCTTCATCTAAACATATGGCAAAAACAGCCGTCTTTCTTTCTTTTATCGTTGTGCCCACTACTCTTTAAAAATTCCGCCGAAAAAGAGAAGACGATTTTCCAAAACATTCTGGCCGTTATCTCACGTAAGTAAAGCTTCAGTTGGGTTCCTTGGATTCAGCAGGCGGACGTAACATGGCGGGCTGGTCGTTCTGCCTTCTTGCCGCACATGACAGACCGATTCATTGAATTCTCCGATTTTGACATATACGATGTTAGATGTGTAAATTCCAGTGAATTACGAATCTATGTTACCGCTTGGTTATGATACTTGTCCTTTTACTGTGTCAGAGCTCGTGCTTTGGTTAGGTTTTTCAACAAAATGCATTGCTAACGTAAGCTTCTTCACCGACGTGCTGTCGGCAGCCAGCTCAACAGTAGCAGCTCTCGCGCTGCCTGGGCTATCTGATCAGTGTGTTTCCTCGCGATGGCGTTTGTTGTGTTGACTGCAGCTCGCAGCAGTTACCTTCACTTTAACATGACTAAATGTGGCCGTTTTGGACGTGTGTGGTTGGGTTGTCGTTAGTTGTTTTCGTTACGCAATGCAATAATTATATCCGTTTTCCTAAATGAGTCATTCTTACGTCGCTTTTAATGTCACTTCTCTAAAATAACTTCAATCTCATGATGTGATCTCCTTATTAAAAATAGTCTAATGAGATGAAACAGTGTTTTATAAATAATGCAGTATGTGTACTGTGTTAAAAACGAGGCCACGTAAACTTCCGCGAGAGTTGCTCAACATCGATCGTTTCTGTCATTTCTTTCATATCAGAGACAAAAAGTCAACAACACTGGACTATGTAAAGAAGAAGAACTTTGTAATAACACAATAATTGAAATGACAGATCATGTGATTATGTTTGTGACACTGACACACATGCTGCTCTAATGTTGTTTTTATGTATGAATATTATGTATATGTTTTCTGCTGCAGGGCTCCCCTGTCTCTGCACAGGTGTATGAGCGATACCAAGAGGGCCTAGGGGCAGCTCTTTACCGGGAGCACTTTGACTTCAACGCTGAGCCACCTTGGGATCCTAGCTGATAGCGGGACAGGTCCATCTCCTGACTTGTCCATGTGAGTGGTTCACATTGTCTGGTACACGCAGAGAAGCTTGCTGGCTTTCACAAACACCTGTGACAAAGTCCAAGACCGCTGTGTTCTAATTGGTGTACTCACCAAAAATGTGGTTACACCTATATTTATGTTGTTATTGTTGTGAAAAAGGCTATGGTCTTCACATTTTTAATCAAAAATTAAGTGACAAATCTGTCCTCACTTTTAATGAGAAATGGAAAAAATAATAGAAATTTGAATGGCTGTTTCCAAAGAGAAAATCAGTCTTTGTAGAGAAAATCTTTGTAGAGGCTCATCTGCCCTTTCCTGTGAAATCAGTTAGCTGTGCTAAATTGTAGCAATTAAGTAGCTTACCATGGTGGTTTTCAATATTAACTGTGTTTTTATTTTCTTCCTTGTTTTTCCAGTTTGTTGCATACCGGCAGGACCCATTGGCTCAGTCGTGACCCTTGATTTGCTTATCTGATCTTTATGATTGTCGGCCTAGCGGAATACGGTTGAGATGAAAGGACTCACTGACAAACCCAGCTACATCATTGAACTCCTGGAGGGAGGAGTGACTCTTGAAGATGTCATTGATGGACACATCTGTGAACAGACTCTGGTCAGTTCAGCATTCAGACCTTTGGCATGCTTGTTTTGCCACTTAAAATATTGCTTTACTTGCTTGTCACTGTAATAAGCATTTAAATTGATGTGACAAAGGAGGCTTTCATTTGGGGAAATTCATGCTTTTGATTTGTTTGTGCAGTATGGTTTCACCAGTTTCACCAGTTGATTTGTGCATTAAGTGCAGCCTCCTGTGTCCCCAGGTGGAGAAGAGTGCGTTTGTGGTGGGGGACCTTGGTGCCCTGATGCAGCAGCATGTGTGCTGGCAGAGTGTGGTGCCACAGCTGCAGCCCTACTACCCAGTCAAGTGCAACAGCAGCCCAGCTGTCATTGAGGTCCTCGCCTCCTTAGGCCTGGGTTTCATTTGCACCAACAAGGTAAGAAAGTATATATTCCCTTGATACTTTTGGGGTCGTTGTGTTGAAAGCACTCACTTCATCTCTGATCAGCTCTTGACTTTTTTCTTTTCAACTTTTATAATACAGTTGTTACTATGTGGATTATTTTTTTATGTGTTCATGAATATACTTTGTTGTTTTTCTTATTCTTTTCCTAATACTGTGTCCTCTCTGCCACAGACTGAAGTTAGCTTGGTGCTGGAGCAGGGTGTCCCACCTGAAAACATCATTCTGTCGGGTGTTTGCAAGCAGCTGGCACACATCAAGCATGCTGCCAAGAATAACATCCAGCATCTTGTTTGTGAGAATGAGGCAGAGTTGTCCAAGATTTCCCGTCTGCACCCAAACGCAAAGTAAGTAGAGTGATTCAGTGAAGGAGATGTTCTTCAGCTGTTACTTTATTTTACATATTACATAAAGGTCTTTAAAAGTGAAATCTGTGTCTGGGCTGTTTCATGGGGGCAGAATTGCTCATTTTTGTTGTTGTTGTTTCCTATCTTTTTTTTTCTATACCTGACTGATGGTGGATCTGTTTATAGGTTGCTGCTGCAGTTAAGCACCAAGGCCCATGCAGCAGAGACCAGCATGGCCTTCGGATTCTCTCTGAAGAGCTGCCGGCATCTTCTGGAAGCAGCCAAGGAGCTGGGAGTTCAAGTGGTCGGGGTGACTTTTCAAATCCCCAGCTCCTGCCAGGACCTGCAGGAAGCCTACACCCACGCACTGTCAGACGCCCGCTGTGTGTTTGACATGGGGGTGAGTGTTGTTTGGAAGATATTTGTAATTACAAGATAATGAATAAGCTGACATTCAGCACAAAACACTTGAAATATTTATTTAACATCACACTTTTTACTCTTTTTCTTTAGGCTGATTTGGGCTTTAACATGAACATCCTGGACATTGGTGGTGGATTCACCGGCTCAGAGTTTCAGCTCAAACAGGTAAAAAGCTGCTGCATTATTTCAGATTCTTTATGCAGAGTCCAGAGACTGTTTACATCACCAGGTGTCCCATCTCTCAGTAACTCAAGTATTGCATGATTATCTCTCTATGCCATTGCAAAACAAAAGAACTTTTAATATTTCTGAATGACCTGTTTTGAAGTTGTGCTCTTTTTAACTATACCTGGAAAAAAAACTCTGAAGTGCTTCATTTCTGTATTTGTTGTCTGCAGGTTGAGTCAGCAGTCAGGCCGCTGCTGGATGCTTACTTCAGCCCACTCTCCGGTGTTCAAGTGTTGGCCCAGCCAGGCAGCTTCTACGTGGCCTCAGCATTCAGTCTTGCTGTCAACATTATCAGCAAAAAGGTGGTTACCCCTCAGTGGGACGGGCTCCCTCAAAGTGAGTTGTCACTTCTCTTTGTCCTTTAAAATCCACTTAATCTGATAAACGTAGCTTTTGTGTCATCATCCAAACCGTGATTCAGTGCAGATGATAAAATCCAGTCCTATAAAAGACAAAAGGTTTATGTTCACACTTTTCACAAACAAGTCTTACATAATCACAACAGATCTGTCACAGATCAAATCGCAGCTGTAAATAATACAGTTTGTTCTTTTTTCTTGACATGCTCGCCCACTCTATTTACACAGGCCAGAACAATGAAGATACAGAGTTCCTGTACTACATGAATGAGGGTGTTTATGGTCCATTCAGCCGCAAGCTGCTGGGAAACGCCATTGCTGCCCCGTCAGTACACAAGGTTAGTAGGTCTCCACCCAAGAGAGTCAACCCCATTCAGGACTGAAAGAAACATCTGATAGCAGCTGAGGTTAAATGTGAAAAAGAGGTCATGCATTATGAGTTTTTGAGGAAGCAGGGTCAAAAGTACTTAAGAAAGAGAGCCACTGCCCAATACAAAGACCCCAGACTACTTTGGACATTTGCCACATGTTTAATGCTGGCCCACAAATTAATGATTGGTCCTCTGCAATCCCCGCCATACTGAAGCCATAAGTGACACCTAATGATAAATGTCTGCTTTTATTTCCTGTTCACCCTGTGATACTAAGTTAGAGGTAGATAGGATTTACAAATGAACTGTGTTGTACTGTAATCCTTCAGATACCTTTCTCCTACTTTGACTATTAACTGATATTTCTGATCTGCTTGTGTCTTCTCTTTAGCATGTGCTCAGTGCTGAGGAGGCTGTGTTTCCCAGCAGTCTGTGGGGCCCGTCCCTAGACCAGCTGGACTGTGTTGTGGAGCGCTGCCTGTTACCTGAGCTCGGCGTCGGGGACTGGCTTCTCTTCTCCAACATGGGGGCCTGCGGCCTGGAGGAGTTAAACTCCTCCCAGCTGCCAATCTACTACACTGTCTCCACCTGTGACTGGTGAGTTAACGTGTCAGAGGTTTATCACGTGTGCATGAAGATTTAAGACTCCAAAAAAAGGGTCTGATCCTGAGACTTTGTTGTGTCCACAGGTACGAAATGCAGGAGGCCGGCGTGGCTCTGGACAGTGCCATGAAGAATTTCTCCATGGTCCAGTACAGTGCGTAACTACCTTCTGCCCCTGTACCATATTGCATTGCAAAGATCCTCTCTAGCCTCTGCTTCCCCACGTGAGAGGAGGGGTTAGTGAGGTATTTGGGACAGGGGCTAAGTGTGGTCAACATTCCAGCCACCTTGGAAAATGCAGTGTGTCCGTTTATTTCTTCCAGGAATTTGACATTTTTACCTCTCAAAATTCAGAAAAGGTTGTTCAATGCCTCAACTGTCTAAAATCTAATCTGGAAGATAATCTTCCTGTTTTGCTCCTCCCTCCTCTCGTGGACTCTGAATACCTGTCAGCTCAAAGAACTCTAGCCCAAGCTCAAATGACATTATGCAACAAAATGGACGACTCTTTGGAGATGGGACCCCTCAACGTGTTTGGGGTGGTTTTTATTTCCTAAATCAAATTCAGTTTACAAAATGTACAATTGATTTAAATCATACTCTCTATCGATTACCTGTTGACAGTTGTGTAAATCCTGTGTCTGATCAACTCCAATACATTTGTCTGTAGATGATTTTTGAAGTGTTTTAAAAAATCCATGCCTCATGTGGATTCTGTACTGCAGACCATTCACTTTGCATAGTTTAAATGAAATTAAGACAATGATGTAACCTCTTTCTTTATTGCAGCTCACCTCAATGCATTTTTATTTATTGGATTCTGATACTGGGGCATATTTAAAGCTCCATCTTTAAGTGTGTTTTGCCCAGATTTTATGCTGTGGCCCCTCTAACAGTGTTTCCTGAAAAGATATTGATGTGTTTTTTAACGCTACATGGGTTAAGTGTGCTGTGATTTCCATTTGTGACCTCAGTGGTTTCCCTTTACTCGAAAGGCATGATTCACCCCGATGCACTCCTTGCCTCTAATAGAGAGCGGTCAATCTGGTTAAAAATGCACCAAATCCTTTTTGTAGGTTAAACAAATACTGTCCTGTTAACTAGCAAAGTCCCCTGTTTTTCCAGATTCTTGTTGAGAGATCTGGAAGAACTCTAACTTCACGTATGGTTCAGTACGTGGCTTGTGTGGATTTTCATGTTTGTATCTCTCAAACGGAAGACCTGTTAGTCGTACACAGACCTCTCTGAGGCAGTGCAAACATAAAGCCAGACCTTTTCCTCATGCCTCTCTGAAGTAATGAGGAAGATAATGCACAGTCTCATGTACAGATAAATGTATCATGTTTAATAATATTAAAGGTGACCTGACTTAACTGCAGTTTTTGAAGAATCCTGCCCTCATGTGTTACAATTGAATAATGTATTGATTACTTGCTTGTCTAAGGCACTAATGGACCATAGCCTGTTTTTGACTGTAAATTGTGCTTGTTAAAGTAATGAAAGTGATTAATTTAATACATTTCTGACTGAAATCACATCCATTGTCTATGTGTCATCATTTGGTGTGGTTTGGACATATTGTGGTTGTTAACTGGTACAGTTCTCAACCTGAAAGTAAGACTTTGGATTGATCTGAGTGGGGTGATGGCTCACCATTTGTATAAAAGATCCAAAACAAATTTAAAGGAGCAGTATGTTGAAATTAGTCTTAGTGGCATTGAGCAATCAGATTTCAGAACACACCCACCTCATGCTTAAAACAACACATCTGTAAGTTACCAAAGCCTTTGCAAATCTAACCCAATCATGAAGATGGCATCTTTTGTTTTTAATCATCATTTTGATGGGCGTTGATGCTGTGTGACATGTCTTATAGCTGGTGAAACAACAGCCAGAAAGCTACATGACAGTGGATACCTTTAGATAGCTCATGTTCTGTTTTACAGTGCTAGCCTTCAACAACAAATGACAAATTCAATCTCTGTCAAATATTAGAGAAAACTCTCAAATATAGGAACAGTTATGTTTTTTAGACTGTACGATGAACTATCAATACAGTGTAGATCGAAAACATAAATAGGTATACTACAGGATAACAGATACCAGAAACCTTGTTTGGCCAGGATAGAGCACTAAAATAGTTGCTGTAAAGATAAATGAATAAACCAGACATCTAGCTTATTGATCTTAACACCTAAAACATTTTTGCATCATACAGTTCCGTAACACATAGTTTCATATCTGTACAGAGCTCAACATCTTCAGAAGTCATCCCCTTTTTGATGTTCTTCAATTCATTCTTGTTTTTTGTACTATTGCCCCACTTCCTGTTACTCAAACACAACAGCACTCTCACTAGACTGTCAGTGCTCATCTGTTGGTTTGCTGACCTAGCTACCACTGAAGTATGACTCGCCTGATCTGGAGTTAAGAAGTTATAATAGTGCATTAAGCAACCAGTACTGTTCTCACACTAAACCCCACAATCTAAAGGAAAGATGAAAACCAAAAAACTGATGTTTTTTTCCTGCAAAAAATATGCTATGACATGAGAAAAGAGCTTTTTAATTAAAGGGAAAGATCTGTAGGAGGAGCTGATCTAGTTTATTTTGATGTAATAACAAAAGTGTTTGCAAAATTTGTAAAGAAGTACATCAAGCCTCATATCTGCCCTTCATAAGAGGTTATTTGTATATGTATGTACGCTTCCATCAGACTGAAAATAAAACCAATACAAACATTGAACAGTAAATATCCCCATGGTCAAAAAGCATGCCACTAAGTGCTCTGTGAATTTGGAGGTGATAAAGTTGATTAAAGCAGAGATATTTATCTGTCACTCCTCACTTTTCACATCCAGCTTTGTAACAAATAGGCTATAGACGTGGTGCTGCATGATAGAGGCAGGTCAGGATTCTTATTGGTGGCTGACCAACTTGTTTACAGATCATAGTCTGGAATCAGTTTGAATAGGGAGTTTAGGACAGATGCGTGATGAAAAGCAGTTGTCCCTGAGTCATCACTCTGATATAATATGAATAAAATAGATACGGTAGCTATTAAAACTGTCCACTTGTCAGTCAGGCAGTTTTAGTTTCAAAACTTGCACTCTTTCACCACGATTGGCCTTGTTACGCCTCCCTTTTGTTAGGTATGAGATGAAAGAGAGAAAAAAAAACCTTGTCCTCTCCTTTGGGTCAACAGATTGTAATGTCTTATTTAGTTGTCCTGGCAGTAGTATGTCAAGGACGTAAGTACATTTCCTTCTGCTAGTTCTGCAGAAGTGCAGTTGACTACAGCAAAACTAGCAATCACATGTTAACACATAGCTATCACACAAAAATAAAATCAACAGCCCTTGCATTGACCTTGAAAAGGACACAACAGTGCAATAAGACATACACACATCAAGCAAACTGAATCCATTTTTTTTATCATTTGTCTATCATACTGCTTGGCCACACAGAACTTTAAAAAATGTCTCCATTAGGCAAGTTATAATGAAGGAGAGATAGTGTAATCACGCAGAGAAAGGCTAAGTCCTCTGCAAACTGGTTTAAAAGAGAAACTGTAATAACATGTTGAGGCAATAATTAACTGTTAAATAGCGAACAATTCAGTTCAGTTGCTCAGCTCATTAAGCAACATGAAAAGTTTTTGGTTACTACTAAGTGTCGTAACTTTGTAGTTAAGGCCATCGTTTGACGGATGATGGATCTGACCTTGAATCAAAATAGTTATATAAAAGGCCTAGTCAAAAGAAGTGGCTTAATTTTAACTAAAGAAGAAAAAAAGAAAAAACTTGTTAATAGAAAGGGAAAGTAAAATTGTTAATCTGTAAATAGATTTGAACCAACCTGTAGTAATGTAGTTATTGCTTTGTATCAAAATCTCAAAAAAGTTAGCTATCGTCAAAAACTTTGAGTAAGTAGCTAGCCTTTAACGCTTTATCGTAAACATTTAACATGCTAAAAATAACCAAAATTCTAAAATTTTAGGTTATGCTAGCTAAAAACATCTAAACCTACAAATTACCTTTATTTTTCATCAAAATGGTGGTTTATTCTGATTGGATGACAAAAGTAGCATGATATGACGTCACAGCCCAAGAACCACCCATTTAGCTCATTTTCTCGACAGCCCATTGGGTGGCCTTAGTCATGTACCATGTGACTGCCAGCCTGGGTCGCTGTTGCCACGCCCCCATGACTAGCTATATGGTGTAGAATACAGAAGTCCAATCAACAAGTCAATAGTTTCACAAAATTCAAAAACAAAGTTATCAGATGTGTCACCTGGACCTCTGGGACGACATAAAACACAGTTAGTAGAAGAAGAGAGGGTGATTTAGGTTTTGGACAAAGAACTTTCCTATTGGTCAATTGTGTTCTGTATGCAAATGAGGACTGCTACGTCAGATCCTGAACTTGAGCGCCATTTTTTCCTCAACAGGGGAAGAAAGGGACAAAAGCTGGACCAAAATCAACTTATATTTACAAACCTCATCTCTAACGATAAGCTTCATCCTTTATACAACGGTGCATCCAGAGAGAGGAGGCTGCACGGATGAGTGTCTGTGTGCAGCCCGGGCAGCGGACGCAGCTTATCAACGCACACAGTTGAGGGCCGGCGGAAGTGAAAAACGTTAGCCCCGTCGGAGGTGGCACAGCGACAACTAACGTTAACCTACGCTGAAAATACGACGAGGTAAATAACACGGAGGAGGCTGTGGGCATCCTTGAGTGTGAAGACGCAGCGTGGCCGGCTTAGTGACCCGGCTCGTGCCTGTCAGCGTGCAGCCAGGAGCTGTTTAAAGACTCCAGTGTGGGCAGCACACACACAGAGCAGTATTAGCATGAACGGCAGCTGTAGAAACTGGGTTTTTACTTTGTTAATGGTTCGACTGAAAATGTTCATTTTAGAATCGCTGAAAAAGTTTTACATCTCAGGAAATGACTCATATTCACGTACACAGATTTGCAGGGCGACTTGCTGATGAGAAATCATTTGTTGCACAGCAAATATAACCTTACGATTGTTGTCATGCAGACATGTATGTGCATCCATGCTGTTATTTCTCTGACAAGTTAACTGTGTGCTATTTGTTTCTTTGGTACATCATCCTTAATGTCCAGTTTTCTTGCAGGATTTGTATTTAGCTGTTACAATCAGCAAATTGAGGATGTTCAATTAATTACTCAACAAAAGCAGATGGCCGGGCTTGCTTCAATGCAAATTGATTTTTTGTATTTAAAATCCATATATTTCTGCTGAATTTTTTTACTCATCTATCCTCAAAATTTAGACACAGTTTATTATTTTCTATTCATAGTCATGTTATCCCCCTTTTACAAAATGGAATTAATTTGCATGGGACTGTCAAAACATTGCTATGATCTGCATTTAATACTCAAGAGTATGAGGTATACATTTTAACAGAGCATGAATGATGTAAATGACTGATTCTGAAAATCCGTTACCTATTTATTTATAAACGTTTATAAGATACAGGAATTATGTCATCTAAGTTTGAGAGTGACCAGAGGTGTCTGTTTTCATGCATAGGACCTACTGTCTAAGCCTGTGGGGGCAGTGCTATGATCCCCCAGTGCTATGGGGGTTGCTGCAGCTGGTCAGGTCTAGGTTCAGCAACAGTATGAGGTCAACAGGATAGTAATGAGGTCAGCTGACTACCTGAAGATACTGAATGGCCAGGTTGTTCCATCAATGGATTTTTTTCTTCTGTAATGGCCATTTTCCAAGATGGCAATGCCAGGATTCAACAGGCTCAAATCATGAAAGAGTGGTTCAGGGAGTATGAGACATCAATTTCATGCACAGATTGGCCTCCACAGAGTCCAGACCTTAACCCCATTGAGAATCTTTGGGATGTGCTGGAGAAGGCTGTGTGCAACAGTCAGACTCTACTATCATCAATGACAGATCTTGGTGAAATATAATGCAACACTGGATGGAAAAAAATCTTGTGACATTGCAGAAGCTTATCCAAACAGTGTCACAGTGAAAGTGTGCTATAACCAAAGCTAAAGGCGGTCCAACAAAGTATTAGAGTGTATGACTAGAGCCCGACCGATTAATCTGCCGGGCCGATTAATCGGGCTGATTATGCCTGTCACCGATTAATCAACATCGGCCAAAATGTATCTGATTATAAAAATTTTTGCTCCACGGAGATTCTGTCGCTCCTGCTCCTGTGTGTTGGGCAGCACGCTGCACGCTGCCCGAGTGCCCCGCCCCTCCATCCACCATTATATTATGTAAGACTATCGATGTGTAAATGTCGCGAAAGTTGCTTTTTTGTGAGATAAACAGAGGGAAATGCTACTGTTAATTCACACGTCCACCATTATCTAATGTAAGACTATAGAATTACATTTTTATGTTGTGTAAGTTGCTCTTTGTGTGTTTACAGTTTGATTTTTTTTTACTTTTTGTGTTTAAAGTAGTGCTGCACGATTTGGGGAAAAAGTGCGATTTGCGATTAGGTAGACAATATTGCGATTGCGATTGTGCTTGCGATTTAATAAAAAAAGTTGTGTCATGATGAGTCTACAGACTTGCTTGGTTATCATGGAGAAAAATCTGAATTGCATGTGCTGACATTGCAATTGCGATTGCGATAATCGTGCAGCCCTAGTTTAAAGTTTGACTTTTTTATTTAAGGTGTTTACAGTTTGACTTCTTTATTTATTATTGTGTTTACAGCTTGTTCTTATTTATCATTGGTTAACACTACAGTTCTTATGTTGACAGTTTTAAAATTTAAGTTCCTTGTTTTAATTTAATAGTGTTCTGTCTCTGTCTTGAATCATATGGGTACTATAATAATTTGTGATTTTATACAGTATATATCCTGTGTATATCAATGAATTTCTTATATATATATCAGCCCATATATCGGATATTGGCTTTTTTTGCCCCCTGTATCGGTATCGGCATCGGCCCCAAAAATCCCATATCAGTCAGGCTCTATGTGTGACCTTATTTTGGTGGCGACTTTGTTTTTGGCCAGGCAGTGTAATTGATGACAATATAGTTCAAGTGAAAGCGCTTGTGCCATGACTAAATCAATACATTTTTTTACATCTATTCTGAAGAGATTTTGCAGATCTTTTTTGTGCTAACCAATGCTAATGCCTCCATTAAATCCTAACATGCTTCTCTTTTAAGGAACAATGTATCAGCTTCCGGTTGGAAATATTGAGAAGATCCGAAAGGCTCGCAAGGCAGTGAAGAACATCCTGACTGAGATTGGCCTAGAAGACTGCAAAACTCTGCTACAGGTTTGTTTTCATGGGAAACTTTTGAGTATACTTCCTCAACATTGCAATGTAATAGAGTATGAATTAGTAAAAAAAAAAACCTAACCTAATGTACTGACTATCAAATGCACCTCAGTCTGAAACAAAATTTAAAAAATGATTTACAAAAAAACTGAAACATGACAATAGTAACAGTATGAAGCATGGTGCAGGGCCCTGGATTTTAATCTTAGTAAATGTGAAAATAGCACAGATTTACATTTCTGACACTAGCCAACTGCAGCCAGACAACTGAAGTAGATCCTGTTGACTGTTTGATCATTTGTTTTGATATTTCAGGACCATATTAACCCTGTAAAACACAACTCTAAAAATACCCGGAAAATTATTTTAAAAAACTATGATGTTAATTAACTATTATAACAAAATTCACCAAAAATATTGCTTCATAATTTAGTTTGATACATTTTTCTTTCATGTTTGACACACTAGGTGGTTTTGGCAACTTCTCAGTAAAGTTTTCAGTAAATATAAATTCTTTCAATGCAGAAAATACTTATTTGAAGAAATGAGTAACTATTGAAATCATTCTTATGGCAACTGTTTCTAAATTAGCACAGGTTTTCCTGAAAAAAAAAAATGTGTAGGTGATTTGATAAGAGCAGCCATTTTGAAAACGGACAAAATACAACCTCAGCTGCCTGTAGTGGTATGACACTCCTCAAGGGGGTAGAATACATTTTTTTTTAGAAATGTAATAGCAGGATTTTAAGGAAACTATCATGTTGTTGAGATAGAGGTCAATGAAACGTATGCATCAAATATGACACGTTTGGCAATGTAGTTGTAGTTAATGAGATGATTTCCTGCTCAGTGGAGCACCAGTGTCACTTTTTTGTATGTTTAATAGTCTAATAAATAAATAGAGTAAGAAACAGGGCAAAAGTAGGGTATGACATGTAGGAAACTGGCCACAGGCTGGATTCAAACCCGGGCCACTCACTTGAGGGTGAACCTCATGGGGCTAGACCTAAACCACTAGTCCATCTATGCCCCAAGAGTAGTATCTTTTAACAAAAAGAAAAGAAACCAAGGATATATGCTTTCGTTTTGATATCATTAGTGGGATGTAGTAGTATCTTATGTCTACTGTTTATCTGGGATGTTGAGTGAATACTTTATGGGTTCCTCTGATTTTTCTAAAAAAAAAAAATCTGCACTAGAATTTGATTCATACCTTTATCACAGCATCATTAGAGGCAAGAGATGCAAGAAAACACATCAACTGCTGGCGCTGTGAAGTTTTTGAGTAGTTAAGGTTAATATGTTTTTTACCAAAAATATTTTGTTGAATCATTTCTTGAATCTTCGAGCAGATACTTTGAAGGGCAATTCTGCAGTGGCTTTGTCAGAAAATGAGCCTGTGGTTCTGTTTTATAATTTACATTTTTACATGTTGGGACGATTCTTTGAATCAGCAAATATATGTAAATAATTGCATAACTGCTCTACTTTTCATTTGTTCTTTACTCTGTCCATCTTTCCACCGTCATTATGAACAAAAGCCTGAAAAGCTGTAATTCAACAAGAAAATATTATTTTAAATGGATAACCTTAACACTGCTTTAAATTGAATTAATAGAAAAAATACACTGAGCAGAACAGGTGTGTCATTTGACTCAACTTGACTCCGCTCACGGCTCCAGCTGCTAACATTTTAGGAGTTAAAAGTGTATTTATGTCATCTCTGCTATTACAACAGGGTTTATGTGAGCACAGAGGGGATTTGTCTCTAACCAGCAGTTAGAAAAAGGAGAGAACTGTTTCAGTGCAATTAATGTTGATCTCGGTGAACAGGGAAGTGGTTTGTCTCATAACACCATCCATGGATGTCAACATGGTTTATTAGATGGTAATTTTATTTTTTATCTATTTTAATGCTAACTGTATAAGCGTCATCTCAGTACAGCAACATGATTTTTTTATTGTTCTTGTTGGAATGATTAAGCTGATAAATTGTCCAGGGACTAACCTGTGGGAGTGGTCCAAACAGATCAAGGTCTGATTGAAATGGTTGCACTTGTAACAGGGATATCCCTCTGAATATAACCAAACGGTTTACAGTTAGTTAATTCAACACCTTTTGGCTCATGCTAAGTCTTCTTCCCTTCTCTATCAATGCTGGACTTTGAATAGACTTATCTATATTTGTGTGTTGTTTGCCTTGCAGGATCTAAATGAAAACTCTGAGAAAACCACAGATGAAGAGGATCCCTTTCAAGAAACCGAATGGTTTGATTTCACCGATGGATACAATGGCAGACAATTTAAAAAGGTGAATATGTTGTCACTTCCATCAGCACTCCTCTTGTAACTAACCTTTTCATATACAAAGTCTTGTTAAAGAGGAGAGTTGTGATTCCAGGTAGTTCTGGATAAATGAGTTGATATGAATGTTAAATACTGTATGTTCAGTGTGCTGATTGGAACTTGGTTTATTGGTATAAACTGACTTTCTCTCTCTTTTTCTCTTTCCATTTAGTGGCCGTATCGGTCACAAACTTTGTGCTGTACCCTGTGCAAGTACTCTACTAAAAGCATCTACAACTTCAGGAGCCACGTCTCCCGCTGCCATAAGTACGTGCAGTCCTACTGCGCGCTCGCCCCCTGTTCTCAGTGCCTCTTCATCGGCCATCCAAAAGTGGTCAAGAAGCACATGATGTTTTTCCACGCCAAACTCACCAACCATTTACAAACAACAAGTGAAGTCGCTACGCACAACAGTCGTGGGAACGAGCGGTACCAGTGCAGGAGATGTGGATTCCAAGCCTCTTCAATCTTTGTGATGAAGAAGCATATTATTCTCAAGCACCTGGAGAGGATGGCAGAACAGTACATCGGTTACAGATTGCACCTTCAAGGCACCACCTCCATAAAAGTGCACTGCTGCAAGGTGTGTAGGGTGAACACTGGAACCCTAGACCAAATGTTGCATCACATGCTGGTGGAGCCAACACACTATTCAGTCAGCACACAAGTACAGAGCTTAATTTATGAGAACAAAAACTATACCATCAAATCAACTCCCAATGGAAACGGGTTGTTTGTGACATTCCCAAGCATTGCTCCCAAACCACAAACAACTCAGATGTTTAACAGCAAGTCCTTGGTGTTGCCAAGTAATGGTCAACCTGCTGGTACCGTGGTGACGTTACAGCAACTACCAGGAGCTACAAACAGTACTACTCTGATATGCGCCCCTGGAACCAACCAGGCTTTCTTGCCCCCGCAGGCATCAGCGCTGGTGCAGCTAGCTAGTGCTGAGGCTAAAGGTCTGCTTCAGCCTGGGGCTACCATCGCCCTCAGAAGTGCTTTGCCCCAAGGACCATCCATGGTTCAGCTTCCAGCAGTGTCCAATGTGTCTCTCAAACCTACTCCAATGGCTTTAGCATCCCCTCCTCAGCAGCAACAGACTCCCCAAGCACAGCAAATCCTTCTGCCACCAGGACTGCAGGCCAACGTGGCCGCTGGCCCTGGTGCTGGAACTAAACCTTCTGTGGTTACACAAAATGCACCACAGAACCAAGTCACCCTACAAGGCACCATGCTGACTTCACAGTCTCTGCTGAGTCACCTGATCCCAACTGGTAACAGGGTAAACGGCATGCCCACATACACTTTTGCTCCGCTGCAAGTAGCAGCGCCAGGCTCTCAGAGCCCTAACACCCCTCTCAAACAAATTGACCAAACAAGTAACACCTCCCCACAAACTAAGAAATGGATCACCTGTCCACTCTGCAATGAACTTTTCCCTTCCAATGTCTTTGATATCCACACAGAAGTCGCGCACCAGACAAAATCCTCATCAACCAAGTCAGAAAGCGTGGCAGCTCGAGCAGCCTTCTTGAAGAAAATGCCGGACAAAACCATTAAATGCCTAACGTGCAAAATTCTGCTATCAGAAAAAAGCGTCTTCCAGCACCTGCTCCATGGCCTGAACTGTTTGTACTGCTCAGCGTTGTTCTTTTCAATCAGACAGCTCGCAGAGCACGTTAAACTACACAATCCCACGAGCAAGGCATACTGTGATTTCCTGAGACAGAAGTACAGGGTCTACTCAAAAGGTTCTGGTGGAATCCTGTTCCCTTACTTTGATGTCCACACCACAGCTCCTAAAGAGGTCTTGGGAGACATTGAGGTAAACCTCGCCTTGGTCACAAACACCCTCGACTTGATCTTCTTTAAGTTGCAGCCCATGAGTCAGCCAGACATTTGCTCTGCACCTGTGAAGATCAACAGCACATACTGCCCCTTCTGCGATGAAAAGTTTCAGAGTGAGTCCCAACATCTGCAGCACCTTAAAGAAAAACATTTTGTAGCACCAACCATCCACGCCATCCTAAAGACAGAGGCTTTCAAGTGCATATACTGCAATGGCGTGTACACAGGAAAGGTTACCCAGCAGGCTGTGATGCTCCACATTCAGCGGTGCCGCTGTTCCCCAAAACCAGCTCAACCACCACCGCCCCTCAAACCTATAGTAGCACCCCAGGCACCACCAAAACCAGTTCCCCAGCTCAGCCAGCCATCTGGACTCTACTTCCTCCAAGTTCCACAAGGGCTAACTGTAAAACAAGCTCTGGCTCCAGCTCGCGTGATATCAGCTGCCCCGCCCCCAGCCAGGCCGCCAGAGTCTGAAGCAGAGAAGCAGTCCAAGCAGCGTCTGGAGGCAGCGTTGAGGGAGGTCATTGTGGCGAACAAACGAGAGCGAGAGGAAAGGGCAGCCATGCGAAAGAAGCGAGAGCAGGAGAGGTTGTTGCCCCCACCAGAGCCTGTGATTCAGAGCGACCCCACGGTGAAGCTGGCGCTGGAACCCACCTCTGTGGAGCGCCGCTGCAGCGAGGAGCGCAGAGACTTCATATCCAAATACTTCAACGTGAACCCTTACGCGACCAAACCCGAGACAGAAGAGTTGTGCAGGAGGCTGTCGCTCACCAAAGCAGAGCTGGCGGCGCTCTTCAGCAAGAAGCGCAGCAAATGTATGAAGAGTCTGAAGAGGAACACAGCCGCCATTTTTCTGGGATTCAACATGACAGAACTGAGCAAAGTCAAGCACAATCTCTTCATCCCAGAGCCACAAACAGCAGACACAGCAGAGTCCGACGAGGCTCCGGAGCAGCCTGACGATTCAGCAGAGTCGATGGAAAAAAGTGAAGATGGACCAGAGCCGATGGAGGAAAGTGGAAAAGATAAAGTTACAGGTGGAGAGCAGGTGGAGCCGATGGAATGTGTTTAATAAATAGAACTAACCTTATGAGAATAATGCATATACAGGTGTCTTTAATTCAAACAGAATAAAACCCTGATACTTCAATGACGGCCTCTTGTGTTGGTAGTTACTAGAGAAGTTCATCATGCAGTGCGCACAGTGTATCCAAACATACAAGTTACCTGTAAGTGAGGGCAGTTAGTTCATGTAGCCTTCATGAATAGTGCTTTGTTTATCAATATGCTGTCAGTGGTTCATATCCTGGTTTCTCCATTCACGCAAAGCCACGTTTCAATGCTCTTACAATACAGACACAATACAGACGTGTTGTCTTTACGTGGGTGTCAGACTGTTAAACAGAAACAGTATTTAGCCATCATTATCCCTCATTCCTGAATAGCTACTGACTTCAATCTAAGCACTGGTTTGCTCCAATTAGCTTCTTTTTTGCACCCTTTATTTAAGCCCATATGTACAAAATTATGTGTTCCTATCTATTGTTTGTCGGCTAATACTCAGACTAAAGTGCACCCTTGGACCTTACCATGAATTGTATGTTTTCTTCCATGTGTATTTTTTCTACCTTTGGACAAGTTTCTGTTGTTATAACTTTGATATTTTGCTTTTCAGTTTTTCTTTTTATCCTTTCACATTTATTTAAAGACTTTAAGGGGAGAGCGTTTCATGATCCTAAAGATAAATTTGGGAGATGGTAGATAAGTTTGCAGTTTCAGGTTTCTGGAGTCAAAAAAACGCAAGAGTTTTTAAACCATGATGCCTGCATGAGCATTTATTTAATTAAATTAACAGAGTTGTGCCATTGTGAGATCTACATATTCACGTCAAGTTGTGGAAAATGATCCTAACATTCAAATAAACTAGTGTTTGGGTGTTGAACGCAGATTTCTTTGGTTCTCTTGACAGCTGTTTCTTTTTGTACTGTTGGTGTGTTTTCTATGATTCCAAGAAGATGAACAACTTTAAGAAGGGTACGCGTTCTCATTCTGTCCAAGGCCACTGTGTTGTAAAAAAAATAATAAAGTGGTTTCCTTTTATGACTCATTCATTTTTAGTTTTCATTTCCTAATAAAAAAAGTATATTTCAAACCATGCTGTGTGAAAGCAACATGATGTGTGTGTTCTTCTGTGAAACTCTGAGCTGGAAATCAAAACTTCAGGTGGCTGGGTAGGCAAAAAAAGTCATTTTGACTATATTTTTAGACTTTACTGCACTCAATAAGTTATTTTCTGAACAAAAGGTATTTTTTGTACTCTGTCAAATTTGGAAATATAGCTGAATACTCAAGGAACCTAAACTACTAACCACACCAGTTTCAAGGTGATTCAAAACAAGGTTTACTCTAAAGAAGAAATCTCGAGAAAGAAAAATGCCACATCCTTCAAATTTTACTTAAAGAATAATAACACAGAGAACTGTGCAACCTGCCACTCTGGGTTTGTTGCTGCAAATATTTCAATTTTAATCATTGTATGAAACAATTAGTCCAAAATGTGTGTCATAGTTTCAAACAAACTCTCGTAACTCTTCAATTTTTGATCTAAATCTGACCAAACTGGCCGGTGGCACAGGTCTGTTAATGTCAAAAACACCCTTAAAGTTTCAGACTGTTCTCTGTTACAGTGAAATCACAACTCTTAGTGCATTAAAACTGTCAAAACGCAGAATTAGAGAAAAATTATGGACACAAAAAGTTCAGTTCTTCTTTGGTCACTTCAAAAGGCTCCTGGCTTATGGGAGGTACCTGCTCTTTCTTTCATATTTTTTATACAGTTTCCCTCTTGAGCCACCTTAATGCAACCCCTAAATCAGCAGGAAGAGAAAGTAACACTCACAACTAAAGCTAACAATCTTAAAGTCCAGAGCAGTTTCTTGAAATTCCTCCATTTATTTTATTTCAGATGTGCATTTGTCAACAAACCTTTCAAAAGAAGTGCTTGATGTTTCTTCATTAACAAAACAAATGCTGGGCCCAACCAAACATGTCTCAAATAGATGCATTTATTTCTTCAGGGAAACATAGTGATGCTAATTCAAGTTTGAAGCACAGTTCATTAGTCTTGATCTTTAAAAGTTTTTAACAGATCCTTTTTTTTACTCAAGGTCCAGCAGAAACAGTCGCCTTTTGTACTTTTGTTTTCATGGTTAATGATCACTGGTTTATTACATAATAACTGCAATAATTAACAGTGAATTACCGTCAGAGGCTAAGAAAGTTGACCATGAGCAGAAAAACTAACAAAAACCTTGGAATGAGCAGCCACACGGTCCACTCTGGAGTGCTTTTGTTGGATTCTGCTCCTCTTGTTCTCAGAGCAGCATCTGAAGAGTTTGTCGTTGTTATCGATGTGTTTTTTTGTAACCCAGTGCTCCCAAAGTCAAGACTTTTTACTTCATAACAGGTTTGATTTGATCGAGAATAGAAGGACCACTGTAGTTGTTGGTTTCTATGGCGTCCAGCCTCTTCAAGTACTCCACTGGAAGTCCGTTTTGCTCCGCACCCAGACACACCACCTACAGGGCAAAAGATTGATGGATGTAAATAAGTGTTGATTTAGCCTTAAAATAGTTCCTATGTGTTGTTTGTGGTGGTGGTGTGTGTATATGTACACACCTCTTTGTACTGAGGAGAGGGGGGACAGGGGTGGAAATTATTCATCTGATAAGTCCTACATAACATCGCCCCTTCATCTGTCTCCACTGAAACTTCCAGAGGAGAGTACTGCCCCTGGCCCACCCCTTCTTGTCTGTGGTGGAGAAAATGAAAAACAGTTGGTTAAAATGACAAACATTAACAGCTGATTGGATTGGCCATTTATGCAGCTCACTCACTTGTCTAAACTTGTAAGGTTTTCATTGCTCAAAGTCCAGATCACCCCCCAGACGTCGCTGCCTGGATGAGACTGGATTGTGGCCACTCCACCGTGCCAACTGTTGTCCACATGTTGCTCCCACAGGCCAAAGTTCAGCTCATAGTCCTGTCCAAAACACACATAAACAGGTGGTGCTGAAAGGGAGTGAGGACAAAAGGCTGTGTACAGTGATGAGGCTTTGGACAAAATCTCTTTTATTTCACTGTGACGTAAAGAAGGGTGCTATGTTTGTGTTTTCAATAGTTTCCACTGTGAGCCTTGTTTGCTATTGGTCACCACAGCATGGCCAAACAGGGTTGTGCTCAGGCCCTGTTGTTACAGCTGAATGTGAAGGGGTGGTGCTAAAGCGACACCGGCCTCATATTGGAGACCTGGAAGTAAAGAGGGAGGGGGAAGCAAATATTATACATTAATGATTACAGTGAGCTTTAAAGCAGGCCGGGTATTAAAGAAACGAATCAGTGTGGTCCATTTCCACTCTGTAACAACAGGGCACATTCACGGGCGTCAAGCTGCGTTCAAGATAGGCATGTTTTGCAAGTGCATCGTGCTCATACACAGAATAAAGTATGTGCTTTGAGCTTGATTTGTGAGATTCATATCTCAAAAAATGAAAGAGTATTGAGTGGTTATCTACGTTTTTTACTATATATCCTGTACAGACACTGGTTCTGCCGCTAAACGAGGTTTCAAGATTGATAAAGTATAACCGTATAACACCACCACTATGCTCGATAAATCTCACACAACACAATCAATGTTGCTGATGAAATTTGAAAGAAAGAGAAAATATTCATATATATATTTCTACAGTAGCAGCTACATGCAGTAGCAGCACTGCAAACGAGTAATTTACCTTCAACCGACCGGTAGTGAGGAATGTCGCTGAGGGGTTTGCCAGTTGCAGTCTCTCTTTTAGCAAGTTGCTCCCAAATGCGAAATACATAAAGCGATCTCTGACAGCTTCAGACATCCTTAAGTATATCCTGGAGACATAAGAGCAGAGCTACAACCTGCCTGTTAGCAGAGGTTTGTTTTCTAATTGAGCAGCCAAAGCTCTGCCTGTGGATGTTCTCGGTGCAGGAATTAACCGGCTGAAATTTAAAGCTACAGTGAGTCTCATGTGAACAGAGTTGGAGGCTGGAGCGGTTGGGGTACGGTGGCCGTGACAGTTCAAAAAATTAATCGATCTGTCATTAAAATACGGAGGTTTGGAATCTGCCATATGCTCGCCAAAATGTGATTATATTTAAGGTACGATTATTATAATTCGTTATTACACAATAATGGCCATGCCATAATGGGATGAATTTGTTCATTAAATACTTCCTGTTTCATGATTTTAGTTCACGTTTAAATACTTTTAACGGTTGTTGCGGCATTTATGGAGATCAGTAGTATTTGAAAAAATGATGATAAAGTTAGATTTTAAGAAATCTTTGGTTTTTAAAAATCAAAAACAGCCTTCAATAATTTTTCCATATGTAAAACTTAAAAGTCATCGCTTAAATTGTAGGTATGTATAAAATTTAAGTGTTTAATAAATATCGTCAACTTGGGTGCTACAAAATAATTAAACTGACTGAATATTCATGTTTCTATTATTTTTTGCTCAATTTTAAAGACAAAAAAAATTACACTGTATATGTTACCTGGTTGGTAAGACTACTATCTATATAAAAGCAAACGAAAGCATTTGTAATAAGCTACTCCTGGATGTAGTTTCGACTATTCAATAATAAAGTACAATCTAATGTGTGAAGTGAGTGATGCTAAAAGGAATATGTGATACCATGGTTCCACTAACCCAGCACAGAATAAGATACAGAACTTAAAAATAAAATACGACAACAAAAAAAGCTTATTTTGGTCTGAAAATGTATAATGGTTAAAAAAAATCAAACTGTTCTACTTCATGATTTTTTTTACTATGAATAAAATGTAATAATACCAGTTCATGATGACTTTTTTTAATTACCTCTTTAGTTTTTTTTAATGCAAATACCTTATCCAGCCACAGAATGAACACACTTTTTAAAGTTGTGATAAACTTGTTGCCAAAAGACAAAATGATGCAGAGTCAAGTTTATCCTGAACAAGGATTTTAATGTACAAAAGAAAGAAAAAACAGAACTGAGGAAAAACACATGAAATTCACAAAACGCTCCCTCTGAGCTAAGAAAAAAAAAAATTCTGTACAATCAGCGACGTGGTTGCCGGTAAATGTGAAACCAGGTGATCATCTCCTTGGACCACCTCGGCCTCGTCCTCTTCCTCTGCCGCGCCCTCGTCCTCTTCCTCGTCCGCGTCCAGCCACTGAAATGATGAGGAAGAGAGTGAGAAAAACTTTGACAAACCAATCGGCCTCTTTGATTTTTAAATCACTTCTGAACATCTAGAATACAGCACATGTAAGACACTGCCAAAACAGTTCAGAGAGTAAAGAACGTGACACTTAAACCAGACCTTTATTTCACTTAATGCATCGAGAACAAAAGGCACTAATGCCATCTAACGCAGTTACAATGATGATAATCAGCTGTCCTTTTAATACCCAGATGAACACTCACTGGCCAAATTAATTAATATACTTAATGTTTCCACAAAACTTTCTTAAATCATGTGCTGTTATCTGTTACTTTGATTCTGTTTGCATTTCACTCACCTGCTTCCCTCTTCTTGGACTTGATCTTTGGCTCGATGTCAACCAGTAAGGTGTCCAATGGGAGACTGTCAGGAAGAATGAAGTAGCGAATATTGTTGCCGCGGATGCTCAGCGATTCCAGCTGAGTGGGCTCCCTGTTTTTCAGGGTCATCTTCACCGCTTTCAGGTGGGTGTTCATGCTCACGTCAACACCTGAACAGGAGACGAAGGGATATGACCAATAAAAACCTGAACATTCTGAATATCAGTATATGATTCCCACTTCAGAAAGCTTAAAGAAAAAAAGGACACAGGATCAGAGTTTTGTAGTCAGATAATCTGCACACTGATGTGTTGTTTTTAGCTCCTGGGATAATCAAAATTTCAGACTCTGTAAGTCTGAATGTTAAACTTAATTGTGAAGTTGAAGTACACTTTTGACAGTAACTGACCAGTGCCTGAACATTTTGTGATAGCTGATGTTCACTGGTTTAACATCTTGTTTGACTGAAAAGCTAGATCAGTCATAGGTTGGTAACAACAGTTTTAAGATGAAACCAAAAATACTGTTGCGTTTCGGCCTCTCGTTTTAGTTTTAGAACACCTAAAACGTAAACTTTTGAAAATAGCCTCCAGAGTGGAATTTAACTGAAACGCAGCTGCCACGGTTGCCGTGTAAACAGCGAGCCGGAATTTCCAGTGAAAACACTGACATCACGCTCCGTCTTACACATAGAACACATACCAAAGCACCGTCTTTCAACCAAATGTGCATTTGTCCCATCACTTCTGCAATTAGCATTTGCTGATAAGCCAGATGATCAGCCCAACTCCACATCGGTGGAGATCTCTACCTAAAGCTGCTTCTGGACTAGGCAGACATAGTGCTAGCTACAGGACTGGCATGCTTACAACATTGTTTTCAGTCCTTCAGTGTTTCTGTTGAAAAAAAAAACAATTATTTTTTTCTGTGTTTTTTTGTTTGTTTGTTTTGGGGTGAAACGTTGTGTAAACAGGGCCCAGGGGGATATTTTGGTATTCTGGTACAACAACCCCTTTCTCTGAAAGCATATTCACATTAAAATACAAAACGAAACACAAGGGGAGGGCAGGACAAATTCTGGTTTAGGGGCAATCGTACATGGGATAAAACTAGGGATGGCCAGATGCCAATCCCAGGTATCGGTATCGGGCCTTTTTCCAAGGTATTGGTACTCGAGAAGGCTGCAGATACTCTAGGCAAAAAAATCTTATGTCGAGCAAGTCCTCCTCGCCACTAGATGCTGCGGTTTAACACCACTGCAAATGTGCGCCAGGTCCTTTTCAGACAATATGAATGAACCAGGAAGGGTTAATAGCTAAACTTTTTATTTTGCACTTCAGTTTACTTTAAAAAATACTTAAACTCTGACAGTTTTTAGTTTTATTGTGCACTTTTAATATTATTTTTATTAATGTTGATCAAAAAAGTTCTAAACACAAAGACAGTTGTTTGTGTTTTATTTGGACTTAATGGCATAGTGACTATGCTGTCTGATCAAAGTTATCTGTCATTGTTACTTAATATTTTATGTATCAAAAGTGTTAGTAGTATTGGTACTCGGTATCGGTGAGTACTAAAGAAGGAGTACTTTTACTGGTATTGGTCTGCATAAAAAGTTCCCTAGATAAAACTCAGATGTACTCCAGACAGTGACTAAGGTATGTTTGTACGACATCTTTAAAAACAAGATGCTTGTACATAAATGCAAAACTTCACATAAATAAATAATGACAAAGAAGAGCAGACAAAGGTATCATCATTAATCATTAAAACTTCGGACTATAATCTACACACCAGCAGGTGGAAATGTCAATGACAGGATAAAACTTAAAACATAACCAACATAAACTTTTCTCTTCAAACAAATTCTTTAAAATAACGACTCATGTTGGACACACATTTCGCATCATTATATAATGTTTGCAGCAGGACAGGTGTATGGTGCAGCTTCAGCTGAACTACTCTAAGATGATAACAGACCACTTGATCCATCTGAAGGAACATGGGTGTATGTGTTTATGGTTTAAAGATTCACTCAAAGATCACATACAGCACTGTGTGTGGAGATGACTCACACATTTGTTGATGCTTACCTGTGATGGTGCCGTGCACCTGGGTGCCATTCTTCAGTTCAATGGTAACCGTCTCATGGCTGAGCTTCATCAAGAACCTGCGAGTATCATGAAAACAGATTATAGTGTGTGTGAGAGCACGATCTTTGAACTCAGTTTGATGTTTCAGGCACATCTTTGATATCATGTTAAGACTACCCAGAGGGTAAGCTACTGGTTACTATGAGCAATATCAAAAGCAGAAACGAGGGAGGTTTATAAACTGCAAACCTTTAAACATGTTAAAGGAAATGATTACAGGCGGAGAATACTTCTCATAACGGTAAGTTTTTCGCGTACTGTTATGAATGAAATGCTAAGTGAACTGTGCAGAGCCCGACCAAAGGCCTATGTAAATGCTAGCGTTAATGTCGATCGGTTACATCTAGTTTTTGCACATATATAAGCGCCAAAACAGGAGTAAATTCAAAGATATAATCTTGGATATGGATGCAAAGCTTCCGATGTATAAAAGTATGTTCTGCCGTGCAATTTCAGTTTTGTGCCCGTTATTGTAACATCGGAGCGCTTCCATTCATTTCATTCACAGCTTCCCGCCCGTTCACATCTACATCCATCCATCATATTAAATGAGTTTGTATCACTTTTAATAATACAACTCGATAAATAAATATATTTTTCGTAATGTTACCTGACTAGTTTCATGATGGTGGTGGATAGTAGAGTTAAATCCTCCACTGAAGAAAAAATTACAGCGCTCGAGTGAAAAATCCACAGGCCGCTGTTGTATGATGTACGTTTACGTCGCACGAAATTGACGTCATTTTAGGTGCGCCGGTGAGGGAACGATGCAACAGCGCTGACCCCCGGTGGAGGAATGAACTGGAGTCAAACGTGATTGACCAGCATTTCATTTCTTCCAGTTTTTCCGTAGTGCACTAGTAAGAGAAGAGGACGTTTGGCAGGCAAATCAACAAAAAGCTGTTTGTTGGTATTAAGAATAATTTTAATGATATTTTGGCCGTACTGTTTCAACGCAAGCAAGGAACGCAGATATGTAATAAATGATGAATAGATAAATAAATAAACAAAATAACCTTTTCTGTATGCCAAACTAATTTAGAATTTCAGGTCGTAAAAATATAAAACTATAAACTACAAAATATAAAATAAAACGACAGTGTGGGATTAAAATTAAAATCCCTCTCTGATTTGTTTGATGTTGTAGTTTCTACTATCTGCCAGTAGATGACGTTAGAGAGCTGTCCTATTGAGTATTTTGCGCCACCAAGCTGTTGTCAAGCATAGTGAACTTAGACAAGGTAACAGTACAGTAAGGCTTTTTTTTTCATTTTAATGTAATTAATTTTATTTTAATGTATTTATAATTTTCTTCCTTGTTGTATTCTGTCAATTTTTGTTTTATTTCTTTTATCTCATTGTTCTACATTCGTTTAACCTTTCTTATCTATGGCTGATGTGACAGTGTGTCCTCTTCTTCCAAAACCTCCCCTTTGTTTTAATGGTTATGTGAATATTTCACTCACATCATGACTACTTATCTCTTTCTGCTAAATGTTTATCCTGTTTTTCCAATAATTCTCAGCAAAGCTTTTATCTGTCAAAGCAACTTGTATAATTTTATTCTCAAAGTGTCACATGAATGAAGTTAAGTTCTGAATGACCCCAAAGATCTATTCTCAACACCATCAATCAGTGTTTATAGTGTTGTGTTTCAAATCTGAAGTTTACTTTTTATGTCTTTTTTAATTTAATTTGATTTTGTTTACTTCATCTTCCCCAAAAATCCCCCTTAAACATACAAAGAAAAACACTCAGCGACACACTTTCAGCTCTTTTTATTGAGAGTAAACTTTGCACTGAGACTTTCATTTACAGTTTTGGCCGCACATCAAACCTCCTTTATGGACCCACTGGGAATGTATCAAGTATAATCTATGAGAGTGCAATTTCATTTCTTTCTGAAGTGGTTGGCTGAGGGATCGTCAAAGTAAAAAACATTTAATACGGAGCATGAAGTTGCATACCATAAATTAAAAGTTAAATCTGGAAAACAAAAAAAGAAGAATAAATTAATAATATTAAAAGCCTCACTCATTAGTCCTCTCTATCTGACACCCCGTTCAAAAAGTCCAACACAATAAAAGCATGCTTGTGCAAATGAAAGGCCCACAGAGACTGGGTGCTTTCAGTGTGTATTCAACAATGCTGCTACAACTTAAAGTCTGCAGTCCTGTTGACACCGTTTCTCAGGGACCAAAGTCTGAAATATGTGGGGCATCACATGTCAGAAAGCGATGGTTATGAAATGTCTTAATCAGCACCTACAGACTGTCCAGCACCTTCACAGTTCAATAATCAATCCAGAGAGGAGTACTAATAGTAAAGATCACTTTAACCAACCGTCAAACTTAATCAACAATTGTCAACAATCAGAAATGTATTTTGATTGCATATAAAATCCTGCATGACTGGATACTTTTATGAAGCAGAGGGAAAAATTTCAACAAACCCAGTTCAATTTTCTCACATGATTTTTAACTTTTTATGTTTGGTCTACCATTACAGAATGATCAAAACACTCCAGTAGTTATCATCTCAATCTCCAAAGCACCAAATCATACTTCTAACACAGCAGGCAGTGTTTAACTCTCTTGTAAACATTACAGCTGGGAAACAAAGTTTGGCTCAACAACAACAGTAAAGGGAAAAAAGGCAAAGACCTCTGAATGTTTACATGAAGCAGTCCATAATTAAACTTCAAATTCAAAATATAATAAATCAAGTTTTTAATGCGGTTTCAAACAGTTTTTGATCCAGTAAAAAAAAACAATCTAGATTTCAGGCAAAGGAAGATAAGTGTGGGGGTTTAAGGAAAAACAAAACTAATATGCATCAGAAACCTGTGTGTGTTAGCGTGTGTGTGCGTGGCTGTGTTTCCTCTATCAGCTCTGATAAACAACTCTTCTTTCATGTGCTTCAATAGTAATGACACTAATAAATAGGAACAGATCAACACAAACAAAAAGGCACACAGACCTAATGACCCTGGTCTTAACTTGAAGAAAACATCTGTTTTTATGAAGGAATAAAAAAAGGATAAATTACAGTAAAAACTTGCAGCTCCTGTTCATCTTCAGCTCTCTGCTCTAACCATCAGTAGTGGATAAACGCTACGATTCAAACTACACGAGTGTTTTTTTTAGTGTTGTCTGATTGCTTTGGCTGAGAGGCAAAATTCAAAATCACTGAGGAGACACAAGTCTCGTTAAATCAGTGAACGAATGCAACAAGTGTTTGCAAATCCTTATTTGAATATTAACCTGGTGAGTAGGTTTCTTCCTCCTCTCTCCAACACTACTGTGGGAATGAAAAGGACGCTGAGTGTCTGTTACAGTGATTTACGTTATAGTGTAATGTTAAATCGATAAATACAGTAGAGTTTTTCTGATTAAATTATCCAGTGACCTAAATGCTGAAGTTAGTTTCCGTGTGCACTTGAACATTTTTTTCTGTCCAGGGTCTGTGCAGTAAGGGGATCAGAATCACCAGGTTATGATTTATTTTCTTCCATCACACAAAAATATGATGAATTATAAATAAAGATCATTTCATAATTAGTTGATTCTTATTGGCTGGCCCTGTTCATTATCAAAACTACATGAGTCAAGCTTATTTAACAAGTTCAATAAATGCTTTTCAAAAGTCACTCTTGTTCAAACTTCTTTATAAAATTCCAATGATGGAGTATTCGTTCTTTTGAAGGCTTTAGATAAACAGCGTACACTACAGTACGCCTCAATTACCACCTCAATTTTATGACCCTCAGTCTGAATGAGTACAGATTTTGTCATGATTTCTTGGAGTCATTTTAAAGCTAAAACAACTGTTTTAAATGCTCAAGAAGATAAGACTATGTTGGGAGTTTTACATGTTGGAACTGAATTTGGATGAAAACTTGAACCTCATAAAGGTGGAAAGTTATTTTAAAATGGTTGCAGGGTGAGTGGTAAGACAAGCACTTATGATGTTGAAGCATTTTCGAGTGACACACACGGGTTCCAGTTCTCACTAACTCCAGGTGCTGCTCTGTAAACCAGGTTGACCTCTGACCCCTCTGTGCAAAACAACTTCTCCTCTTTGTGGTGAAACAGAGTAATCACTGTTGTATATAAAATGTTCTGATGTTTACAGGTGAGCAGACGTTCCTTTCAGCCTAGGACGAATCAGTAGTGTGTTAGCTCTCAATCACAGCAGGCACAGTGTGCATGAAGGTCCAAAAAATCTGAATCAGGCCCTCTGATTGTACAGTACGCTAAACCAGCTCCGAGATTACAGTTATCATTGGATTTGGCTCCGGGAGCTGTGAACAGGCTCGCGGCTGGGTCACTTTGTTGTGGCTAAAAGGAGGCAAGTTCGGCTTTCAGCGTGATCAGCACCAAAACTTCACCCTGGACAAACTGAGGAAACAGACGCAGGAGGAGGAGGAGGAGGAGGAGGAGGAGGAGGAGGAGGAGGAGGGGGAAGGGGAATAAATAAAAAAATAAAAAAAACGTGCAGCATTTATGAGTTATGGTATCAGTAGCTTTCCATGATGTACTCTGTTTTGAACACTCATTTGTTTCAAAGAATAATCCGTCTGCCGCTGTCGGAGCAGACAAAAGCACTTAAAAAAACTGCGTATGACATCATCTTGACTGGACAAAGTCCGCAGGTCTTAATGTCCTCTCTACGTACAGTATAATACACACAGTAAACACCCGACTCTCCAGAACACACACCTTCCACTGAGGCATCAACTCTACATTTCCCATCAGTGCTGCCATCTCATCTCTAGTTTTTCCATCTCTCCTTCCTCCTCTCTTTCTCTCTCCTCTCTTTTTTGTACTTTGCTCGGCCTTCGTCACACCAGGTGCACTTGCTCCTCCCACTCCTCAGGTGATTGGTCCCCCTCGAGCTGAAGTATGTGATCCAAGTCTCTCTCTATGGCTGGGGCAGTGTGTGTGGGACTGTTTCCGCAATGGGAGTGCAGGCACGGGTGTGTGTGCGCTTCGTCCAGCGACAGGTCAGCCACACACCCTGCGTCCACACCCTCCTCGCCAGCCTCTCTGGTTTCCAGCTCCAGGGTGCTTGGCCTCAATGTTTTGGGTCCTTCTGAGCCCACTGCACCTTGATGGGGACTCGCCAATCCTCTCTCCGCCTCGGGCTCGCCCTCCAGGGGCTGCCAGACAGGAGCAGGGGTTGGGTCTCTGGAGGTCTGGCTCTCTGTTTCAGTCTCAGTGTGTGTGTCTGGAGAGGAGTCGGACTCTGTGGTGGGTGGGGAGGGGATGAGGGCGAGGCTCTGCGGGTTGTTCTGGGGGTTGATGTTGTTGTTGAACCAGGCCATGATGTTGTCCAGCAGCTGGGCACTGGCGGTGGGGTCCAGGGCTTCCAGGCTCTGAGGGTCACTGGGGGTGAAAGGGCCCCCAGGTGGAATGACCGGGGAAAGCAGAAGCTCCGGCTCGAGCTCTGGAGATGGGAGGCACAACTGGGCGGGGGGCTGGGGGTCTGGTTTGGTCGGGCGTTCAAGAGCGCAGGCGGCGGTACGCTCCTGAGTGTAAGGGCTACTGTGTTCTGGGCGGGGGGTGTGAGAGCTGTCTGGTCTTGGCGGGCCGTTGTACGTGGCTGCGTGTTCCCGATTGTAGGAACTTTGATGGGCGGGGTTTTGGGCGCGCTCAAGTGCGCAGGAGGCGGTGTGCTCAGCCTCAGCTAAGTGAGCACTGGAGTGGCTATAGCTCTGTGGGTCTGTGATGGTGATATGTTCGAGCACGTATGGAGCGGTCAGGACGCTCTGATCCGGTCTATGGCTGCAGTCGCTGAACGCTGGGTCGATGCTGAACGGCGCTGTGAGTGAACTATGGTTGTATGTGTGGTGCGAGCACAGCTGCTCCTGCGTGTGTGTGTCCAGGTCGTAAGGAGTGGTTATGTTCCCCAGTTTCATAAGGCTGTCTCCCAGCTCCAGCAGCTCCGCACTGAGAGAGGGAGGCGGGGGAGGGAGGGGGAGGGAGTTAGATGCAGGAGGCTGAGAGGTGGAGTCTGTCCTGTTAGGGGGGCGGGGAGGATCCAGGAGAGAGGTGGGGAAGGAGGGGCCTCTGGCACCAGGAGGACCGTCGGTGTTGAGAGAGTGCAAAGTGACACTGGTCAAGTCTCCTGCAGGACCTGCCCTCCTCTCCTGACCTCTGTCCAGTCCACAGACGAGCTCCACACGTCCCTCCATGCCCCTCTCCAGGCCGCCCTCCATGCTCAGCTCTCTGCGCGACTCCTGCAGGGACAGCTGGATGGCGAGGAGGATGTTCGGGTCGTCTTCATCCAGCGAGCCCAGCGCTCTCCTGCGACCTTCGCCTCTCTCTGGAACTTCTGGAAAACAAAACGGACCAGTGATGAAGAACAGCTTCGCATGGCTTGATGCGTATTGATTCCAGTGATCAATGTGTCCGTGTGCCTCCACCAAACAAGATTCATGGAGCTATAACTTTAAATCCCATTTACTGCTGTCAGGTGTAATGACAGGTCAGAGTTATAAGTGTAGGCAAAGAATGGAGCAGAGTGGGATCAAGTGTACAAATATTATGCTTTAAATAACCGTGTGTTAAGCTGTGGTACAGTGTCTGAATGAAATGGAGCTGGATTTCAAAATGCCCTGCACCGTATAAATTCTGTCCATTCCTTTTTGCCTTTTAGGTATCGAGTTTGTATTAAAAGACCCGCAAAAGGTGGTGGCAGGATATGTCCCTATACATTTTATTTTGCAGACCTGTGTTGTCACTCCTCCTGCTGGTCTCTGGCGTGTTGCTGCTGCTTCTGAGGTTGTGCAGACTCAGCATGTCTCCTCTGCGCCGTGGTCTGTGTCTGCGGCGGTACTGAATGTCAGCATAATCCTGCAAAGAGAGATTCAAGCAGTGTCGTTACAAAGCCAACCCCCAAAAGCTGCGTTGTAAGCCTCTTTTCTTTTTCTTTTTTTATTTGCACTGAGCACATTCAAAATCTCAGGCTAAGAAATGTGAACTCTGCACATGCGGATGCCGAGGATGCAGGGGAAGTATGACGCGCTCATTACCTGTGACTGTCTCTCCCTTTGATCTGCTGCTCCCAGCACTGAGTGACGACTCCCCATCTTAACACACACACACACACACACACACACAAGCAAACTAAGTCAGCTGCAGCCGGAGTCGTGCATTAGATAACTAAGCGCAGGTTTTAGAAATAGCAATAGGTAAGCATGAGCCACAACGTTAGCGGAACCAAAAAGTTAGCCATTAAATGTAAAAGAAAGAGTTTGTGCTTACTTCAGGTGAGGCAAAACCAAGGTACTCCCAATCCCATGATCCTCCGGGGTAACTGACAAATGCAAACACAAGAATGTGTCACAGTGAAATTCTAGCTCTTACTTTTCAGTAGTTTCCAGATTTTTTTTATTTTTACCAGATTTTTACACCATTTCACTGATTTACTCAACAAACGAGTAATGAAACTGTGCAATGAATGAGTCTGAGTGTTTCTCATACTTTCTGCGTGGAGGCTCTGGGGAATCATTGGGAGCGACGCCACGGGCCACAGATGCTAGGAATTCTTGCCTCTTCTGCTGCACCAGACGGGCGGCACTGATTATCTTATGGCAGGGAGTCCTCAGGTACGGCCGGTTAACCTTCTGGGCCAGATCCTCCACGACCATCTCCAGATCCGTCTGGGAGGAAAAAACAAAGAGACAGAACAAAGACCGGTCTTAAAGACTTTCCTCATGTAGAGAAGGGGTCTGCAAGCTTTACTTTCAAATGAGCAATTTTGCATCAGCTCACCTGGATTTAAATGATTCTGGAGCTACAAAATCTGCTTTATCCTCAAAATAAAGACAATATAACTTTTTCTCGTCTGGGCCAAACAACCTTTCCCTTCTCTGATAGGGGCCAGGGCCAGTTTGTAAAATCATTTGACAATCGCAGAGGTGTCCAAAAGTAAATATTTATTGTTTCCCAGAAAGCCACACAAAACCAAATATTATCAGCCTTTTCTGGGATCTTGACAGGAAAAAAATCAGAAAATAAATAATAACACTGTTAATGAAATATATAACACTATTTATGAAATAAATAATATGTAAACAACCCTTTTCAGGTTTTTCATAGAAAAAAGACCATAAAAATATTAACTTTCTTGCAGACACCACTGTTTGCAGCTCTCTCTCATTAACTTCACTGTGAAAACCAGAAAGAAAGCAGGCTAAGAAACCAAACCAAGTGATACAACACCTACCAGCACACACTGCAAAAACTGAAATCTTATAAAGTGTTTTTATCTTGTTTTCAGTAGAAAATTCCTTTTAAGACTCAATATGAGCCACATCCACCTCATCAGTTCAGAAAAATGTCTTGTTTAAAGTTATTTAAGGACAAAAATGAGGTCTGAATTTCTTGTAACCAGTAAAAAAATCTGCCAATGGAACAAGAGAAAAGTTACTTGTATTAAGACATTATTCTAGTCTCAAGGAAATTTTCATGCAATTTTTTCTTGTTCCATTGGCAGATTTTTTTACTGGTTACAAGCGATTCAAACCTCATTTTTGTACTCTGATAACTTGAAACAAGACATTTTTCTGGATTGATAAGTTGAAAGTGGCTCATATCGAGTATCATAAGACAATTTTTACTTAAAAAAAGACAAAAACACTTGATAAGATTTCAGCTTTTTGCAGTGCAATGCATTTTACTACCAATATGATTGTATAAGAGGATTTTTTTTAAGGGAGGGGTTTCAGATAGGGCACAGACTGCAGAAGGGTGGAATAGAAAGTTATGTTCTATGCATGTGTAAGTCTAGATCATGTGACCAGACTAAAAAAAAAATCATAATGCGCCTCTGGTATTGTTCAGGGGGCCAGGCAAAATGTGGAGGCGGGCCGTATCTGGCCCCCAGGCCATAGTTTGGGGACCACTGCAACAAAGTGTATGAAATTCAATACATAGTTAAAATCTAGTGAATAATTATCCAAACAAGAAGTTTCTTGATTTTTCACATTTCTATATGTCATAATTTATTACTTAAAAAACTCAAAAAAATTTCAAAAAGATTTGAAAATTAAAAAAAAAAGTGAAATTTTAGAAGAAAAATTGAAAATTTTCCCAAATTGTTAAAATCTACTAAAATATTAAAAGTTAAAAAAACTCAAGAATTGAAAAAAAATAGTGTATAAACAATTCCTTAAAAATTTTGAAATTTTGCTAGAATTCTTCATTTCAATTATATTTTTTTAAAGCTACAAGGAGCCATTCTAAAGGGGTCAAAGAGCCGCGGCTTGAGGACCCCTTATTTAGAGATGAGAGATTTGTCTTTAATTATCAATACCCTTGGTAAAAACAAAAAAAAATCTGTATCTCAATTTTTTTAAGCTACACAGCAGCCCCCACCCCGCGACCCCCACAGACACACACACAAAAAATACTTTGGACTTCAGGTTGAATATTAACTTGTAAAATTTAGCGCTTAAAGGGGATAATACGACATGCAACAGGGAGCTGAGAGACAAACCTGCTGCATTGGGCTGCTGAATTTCAATGACTTCAATGTCCCTCAGAGAATCATCAATACAAGGCTAAAATTTCCAGTTTAAATCTTCAGATTTCAAAACCTCATGCAGCTCAACTGCACAGCTTTGTTCCCTTTATCCATTTTAACCCTGAGTGGAAACAGGACACTCACTGAAGGACTTCTAAAGTTGTCAGTCTTGTCCTCGTGTTGCTATTCCACATGTTGCAGATAAGTGTGTGATTACCTGCATGAGCTCAAATATCTCTTTCTGAGTGCTGCCCTGCTGCAGGAAGAAGCCATAAGGATAAGAGCACTTCAGCACACGACGCGTCTTCAGGAGCTCACACACACCGTCCTCAATGAAACGTGTGTCCGGGGGTGTGCCTTCACCTGGGGCAGAAAAAGAACATATATTAGAAAAGAACATACTGGGCCCTTCTGATGCTGATTTCTCCACAAAACAAGAACAGAACAACCAGACTCACGGCAAATGAAGGCTCTGCTCAGCTGCTCCATTTTCTCTTTTGCGGTTTTCAACAGTTTTTGCTCCAACTAAGGTACAGAGAGAAAAACACACATCCAATATTTTACAATCACCAGAAATTCACCTTCAAATTGTCATAAATGTCCGTCTGTGGGCATGTGAGGAGGGCATTACCTTGTAGCTGTGTTCATGGTTCTTGAAGCGGGTGTAATAGTGCATAAATCGGTCCAGCTCCTGAAAACTTTTGTGCTTCTTTTCTGCCTGTAATGAAAGGATAAAACTCCATTTGATCAAATAGCCTTGGGGTGTGTGTGAAAGAGTGTGTGTGAGTACACTGAAATCTCTGAGGTAACACGGGTCCTCATGCATCATCAGACAGCTGACTGAGCTGTTCTCACAGGTGGAAGCTTGAGCAGTGACATACATCGCCTAGTGTTTGTATACTCTGTGTGTGTGTGTGTATGTATTATTTTCGTACCTCGACAGTCATCTCCTTGGACTGCTCCTCGAGCTGTTGGATGACCTCGTAGCGAGTGCAGCGGTAATAGCCACCTGTTGACGAGCTGTGCTTCTTCCACTCCTCCAGACAGATCCAACAGAAGTCATACTTACACTACAGAGAAAGAGAGGGAGTTAATTTTGAAATCCTCGCCCCAATAGAGCACATAATGAAATAAAAATGAAGACTTATTGGTAGTCAGTGATCAGACAAACAGCTGACTGAGAGATTCATGTGTAAACCTTGGCACACTGCATATGGTTGCAGCCCTCATTCTTCTGAATGGGCGACTTGCAGTTGGCACATGGTTTGGAGTTGGTCAGCAGCCACAGGCAGTTAGCAGCATCCTCATAGGCTTCACCCACACCTGCCACTGTGGAAAACACACACAAACACACACAAACACATGAGCAACATCTCAATGGCCTGAACACCTGCCCTGCACGTTCACCCTCCGGCACGCGCGTTTGGCAAATATCAATGGCCTGAACACCTGCCACCACGTTATAAAATACATGAGGACACATCCTGGTAGGCCGTCTTGACAGCTGCTGTTAACAGGCTTGTTGTGGTGCCAGATCACTGAGCCGCGGCTAAAACGGTCCCCAGGGACACTGAAAAACTCCTGTTAACATTTAGGTCACAGCAAGAGACTCACACTCCTCAGGCTTCATCTCTGTCACTTTCTGGAGCCAGTTCCTCCACATCTGACAGTCACATGGCTCGTGGGCATCGCCAAGGCACTCCCTGTAAACAAAGAGGGTGACAAACAGGGATTTGAGTATTTTATAAATCAGACAAAAACAAGCAGCTGAAAAACTCGGCGTGAAGATGAGGATAAGAAAAAAAATTCACAGCTACTAATCACATAAACACATCTGCTGGAAGATGGGACAGTGAGTCATGAAGCGTACCAGCAGAAGAGGTGACCCTTGCCACAATCGACAGCTGGGGAGGGCAGCAAAGGGAAACTCTGAGGGTCACTGTCCCCGGGGCCCGGTCGGGTGAGCCGCACAGCTCGCTCACAGCGTGCTGCAGGGCACCAGCGGATGGCGGGATTGTTCTCGACAAACGCCTGCAAGACAAGGAGAGGAAACAAATAAATATCCAGAACGACAAAGGAGGAGTGACAAGAGGAAATAAGGAGGGGAAGAACCACAACAACAAAACCAGAGGGTCAAGAGCAGAGGAGCGTGGGAAAATAAGTCAGGATCAAATCCTTGCAAAGGAAATTCATCTAAATATGCAGCTGAAGCATGTTTCTATCATAAACACAAGGACCTGTTCGACCTGAGTTGTGTTTACCTTGATGTCAAACTGCAGATAGCGCTGGTCCATCTCTCTGGAGACCACGCTCTCGATCACGTGCACAGGGACCAGCTGATAGCACTCGTACGCTGGGCAGAAGATGTTGTGCGCGTCTCCCTCCTGAATCTTCACATTAAGGAACCTGAGACACACGAAGATGTAAACAATCTGACTCTCTGAAACAAACATGATATTTATATACACAGTAACACAGGTGGTTATTACCCTTCCCAGCATGCTCTGCAGAACTCGTGTCCACAGGACATGTCCACTGGATCCTCAAAGACTGAGATGGAGCAGAGACAGATTCCACACTGCAGGGAGACAGAAGATGAATGATGACAGGGAGGGGAGGTTATCTGGGGCCTACTGATTTTATTGAAGGATACTTTATCAACTACACGAAGGCAACAAAAGCTTCAGTGGGTGTCTCACCGTGGAGAGGCCCTCTTCTCCAGGTGTGAGGCAGCTGTCGGTTGGGGAGGTGAGTGTGAGTGTGAGGGGTGAGCGCGGGGTCCTGGGCGTACGCGGTGAGGGCAAGGTGTCCCAGGCATTGTATCCACTGGGAGGCGGAGTAGGCATGGTGACACCTGAGCGCTGGCAGCAGCCCTCAGCGTCAGACATCCAGGCTTCCAGAAGCTTCTCTCTGTCCCAGTCTGACAGTAAGAAACAGGTTTACAGGCTGAGAATATGTGCATCTCTTTCACAACAGCAGAGCTTTATAGTTCTGCAACATCTTTTAGTCTTTTTAACAGACTAACACACCATGAGCTCGGAGCAAAGCCTCAGCGGTGAAAAGGGGAGCCTGCAGCATGTCTGCCGTCTCAACGATCAGCATATCCTTTAGCCTGCGCAGGTCCTGAAGCTTCAGTCCTTCATAAGGCTGAAAAACATGGAGCAGGAGAAATATTTGCAAGCTGCGGTGAGAAAAAAGAAGTCACTTTACCAAAATCCCCCAAATTCTAAGAATGAGAAATAAAGATGTAAAAAGGGAACTGAAAAGGAAAGTGTGAGAAAACTCAAAAGAATGGGGATTTAGAGCAGCGAGGGTGGGAAAGAGATTAAGTATTAACATAGATTTGGCTGCAGGATGGAAGATCAAACTGCTATCAGCTGGCAGCAGCCGCTGCTTGATGACTGTTGGTGCCCTCTGTTTAACCAGGACCCTGAGAAACATGAGGTAAGGCATGTGGAAACCTCTAATACTATTCTTTAAATCCTGTGTAAGATGTGACCTTTGAAGCAAAAATCTCAGCGAGAGATATTTTGACAACATTTAAAGGTACTGGTAAAAAATCTGTTACATGCACAGTGGGAGAGAGAAACGCAGCAAAAATAGCACCATAAATACACAAGTCCAGCCAGCAGGGAACCCTCAGATCGCGTGCCTGTTGTCTCACCTCTTTGTACTGCAGCAGGTTTGTTTCAGCGTGTGCATCTGTGTTTGACTCCTGAGCTGAAGAGGAGGAGAAAACCATCTGTGACTCCAGGCTGAGGGCCAGCTCGGTGTGGTGGTGCCTCTCGGCATGGTCGCACGGCGTCAACTTGTCCTCGTCCTCAACAAAAAGGTCCGCCTCGCTCTGGATCAGCAGCTACAGGAGAGGGCACAAGAGGAGACAAAAAAAAGTGAAGACAGAAACAGTAAATGAAGAGGGACAGGGGGATGTGACTTGCAACGAAAGACAACAAGGAATAAAAGAGGCCAGGGCAGGTGTAGAGAAAAACAGAATATTGTAAAAAGGGAAGAGTGTAGAGAATCCAGACATAAAATGAAAAGTGTTTCTACTTTTTATCTTCAAGTGTAACATCTTGGTTGTGTTGCCCAGGCTGCAAATATCACAGTAGAACTCAATTTTCCTTCAATTCAGGAACAATCTAAGCTTTTTTTTCTAACTTTCTCACTCAAAAGCTGTAAAATCAGGAGTGGAAGTGCTTCTTGAATCTGACAGTAATGAAAGAAAAAGCTCCTTATGCAGGGCCTGGCACATTACTGTCTACTCACTTTCCTGTAAGATCCAGTCACAGAAAGCAGAGACAGATCTGCTGGAGATTAAAGCTCATATCAGCGTGAGTCTTGTGGTTCGCACACACTTCCTCTCACCTCCACACAGCTCTTCATGCCTGCGGCCGCAGCGTAGTGAAGACAGGTGCTGTGGTGATTGTCGGTGGCATTGACATTCGCCTTCTCGTACTGGCCTCCCTCCAGCCTGGCTCCTGTCCAGCTCAGGATCATCTGACAGCAGGGGAATCCCACAAACATGTGCACAACATTATCCAAACGAAAGCAATGACTTTGTAGGATGCCTGTTTTGACGCCAGCGTGTGAATTTGTTCACTGAGCGACACTTTGAGTATGTTTGTACCTGCAGGCAGTCTGCGCGACGCTGCTCATCCCTCTGCGGTCGGGCCAGTCGGGGTGACAGCGCTCCTTCTGACAGCAGCAGGATCTGCGGGCCTTGGCACAGCACATGGAGGCAGGTCTCGTTGTGCACGTTGCGCTTGTTGGGGTTCCCCTCTTTACTGAACAGAAAGGACCTGCAGATAAAAAGAAAAGCATTATCACCTGACTTTCTCATGTATAACCAGACTGTGTTGAATACTTGATTCTGATTGGTCAGTAATAAAAAACTGCTGAAATAATACTGCTCAATCGTCACTTCTGGGCCTCTATATGCGTGTCAGTGTCTGCCTTGAACCCCCTCCTCTACTTGTACATGGATGTTTGGTTGTTTTGAGATGTTTCTGGGCAGAGGGTAAGCATGGTTACATTGGCCAATCACAGTGTGCCCAGTGTACAAGTGACATGGCTTGTTGATCAGGGAGTAGAAGAAGCAAACCCGAGTGGCTACCATAGTAGATGTAGCAAGGAGCGAGAACAACAACCAAAGTGAAACAAAACGCCAAACAAATAAAGCTTTTTACTAAACAAGGGTGAAGCTTGGATCAACTTTCACTGACTTTTGGGCACTTGGAGAGCAGCTTGGGATAAGGAGCTGCACTTGTTGGTTTTCTGCTAACCAGGTATGTGCCAGATAACCCAGTGATTAGCTTGTGCTGACATGCCAAGTCAGGTGCACGGCTCTCAAGTGCCTCCTACAGAAACGCGATGCAACAGGTGGTTTCTAGGCAAGTGAATAGCCACGTATACATGGACCCAAATATTCCGCTTGCATTCGGTTTATTCGCTCAAACGGAAAGAATTTAACCTTTGTATACACCTCATTCCGAAAGAAAAGTGCCAGTCCAAATGGACATTTAATCAGTTTCTCAGGGGTGGAATATTCCTCTCCCCAAACCGATTGAGGTATCATGTATCCACTCAAATGGAAAGTTGTCAGGGTACGTTCTTTCAGCACATGCTCAGATATGACATGAGACCCAACTAGAGACGTTCCTCAACTTGAAAAATGGCGGCAAGCTGTCAGCACTGGACTGCTGCAGAAAGTTTGTTTTTGATCCAAACTTTGAAAGAAATGAACATAATTTCAAGACAGGACGGACGACAAACTCGCAATACGGAGTATTGCAACACCGTGATAAACAAACTGTCGTCCTCCAGCTTTGATAAATCTCGTGATGTTTACATTTTGCTGCGCATGCCCCGTTGACTATTCTGTTTGATTACAGCGGCGCATGTAGACCTATTCCTTTCCATGTATACTATTGTTTTTCAGAAAAGTCATTCTGAAAGATTCCATTCGGAAAGACGAAAAACTCCTCATGTAACCGTGGCTCTTGTGTTCAAGTAGCTATGGTCAGAGGCTGTGGGTGTGCGCTGCTGCTGGCACTGAGCCAAGGAGGAGGAGCCCAGTTTGAATTTGTGTTTACTAACAAGTAACGAAAATTCCTTTAAAATCCTTTAAAAACAGAAGCAACACCAAGGACAGCGTGAAAGGACACCATATCAAATCGATCTGGAGAGAGGTCCAGATTTTACTCTTGCCTGTTGGCTCTGTGGCAAAATGTCAGTTTCTGTTAACATTTTTTGGGAAAGATGATAGTTTATTATGTGTCTGTCAGCTAAAAAATAATGACAAATGTGGGAGCAACCTGAGGAGCTGCTGGAAGCTACAGCAGAGCGAGATCTTGTCCTGCCCTCCATGACAGGACAGAAGCAGCAGAGCAGTATAATGCTATTATAGCTACAACACTTAAGGTAGTGACATCTACATCTTTTATGTTGAATAGTGTTTCAACTGCAAAGCCCCAAGAAGAAAGATGAGGAGAGAAATACCAACATTAATACCCTGCAGAAGGCTTGCTTTCTTTGTCTTAAATTGGCTTTTGATGAAAATTTTTACTTGAATGTGACTTTTAACAAGTTAGCAGACTTTCAACCTTAGTTAAAATGGTAATCCTTAAAGGAACTAAAATTTGTAGCAAAATGTCCCACTCCTTTTCAGCCCTAACTCCCTAAAAACAGGGATTAAATTGTTATATAAATTAGAAATTTTGTGACTTAAATCACTTTATCATAAAATTCCTGTGAAATTTTGGCTCTAATTTTTTTCACGTTGATATAAGAAATTTATATGCATTTTGAAGTTTCCTGGAAAAAAGAGAAAAGAAAATACAACCAAAGGAAGAACGCTTTAATCGAAAAGAAAAAAAAAGGGATAACACTTAAGGGAAGAGACAAAAGGTGCAGGAGGGTGAAGACCGATGGCGTAAGGATAAATTATGTTAGTCATGTACAGTGTGTCACATGAGTGTCTTGTGGGTGAGGAGAGCTGTAAAAGAGGAAGGAGGAGAAAGACTGTAGATTATCGACTGTTTCTGTTTTACATCTTTGAGATAATGGACATGCTGGCTGGCAGGTACACACACACACACACACACACACACACACACACACACACACACACACACACACACACACACACACACACACACACACACACACACACACACACACACACACACACACACACACACAGATATTCAGAGAAACAGTGATGGATGTGAAAGTTGCACTGCGAGCCTGACTGTGGGTGTGTTTCTGTTTAGTAAATTGTTCTGCTCTGCTGTTTGTCAGTCAAAATCTCCATTTACTGATTAGCTTTTCACTTGTTCATTTAATTCATCCTCCCTCAGTGCTGTTATGTTACGTAAAAGGATGTTTCTGATATGTTTATCTTACACATTCTTTAGTTTTTCCTTTTCATGTGATCCTGATGTAATCTGCTTGCAGAGTGTATGAAACGTCTGTGCTCATTTGGTGAGAGAAATTGTAAATGCATGCAAAAATAAATTTCAAGTTTGTTTCTAATGTTTTTAACATTTTAAAAACCTTTACGTTTCATCTTTTGGCATCAAATGTAATCTATCATCCACTGAATTCTACATCAACCAGCTGCAATTGCCAAAATATCCCTGTTTCTATTTGATCAGTGGTATAGCACACATATTAATGCTTTTGAAAAGACTTCCTCACTAAATAAATATCCACAAAAAAAGGAGGAAAATAGGTTTTCATTGGATTACCACAGGTTGAATACAAGAAAATATAGTGCAGCTCTTCCTGAGAGCTGGCTCTGTAATTTGAACACACAGAAGCATCGTCTACAATTGAATTAGAGTTTGAATGTTTCCTTATTGTGCAGCCGATTGGCCTTTTCTTCCACTGCTGTCCTGCTCTTCCACTTTTGACCTTCTCATCCTGTCAGCCTCAAGCCCCTGCAGCGTCCCCCTGATGACAGAGCGCTGCCAATTCACCCACACAGCAATAATCACTAATTATTCCCCTTTCCACTGGGCTCCACACCCTCCTGCAACCTCCACACACACACGCGCGCGCAGAGCTATGGGTTCAGGATGGATGGACTAATATACATTGGATTCAAACTATGGGCTAAGGGAAATGTAATGTTTTCCTGGAGCTGCGGAGCACCAAAAGTGATTTAATTAAAGCAGGAAAATACTGGGTAGAGTTTAAACTAAGAAGAATGAGGAAGTTGCTGTTCAGTGCTGCTGTTTGTTTTGGTCTCCTTAGAACAACAGGAAATCAAGTCAAAAGGGTTATTTACATATTCAAAGGGCTGTACTCTCAGTTGTTGCGGAGGGAAGGGTTACACTTCCTGAACTACACCCAATTATTCCAGTAACGTCTCCCAGTGTGCACCTCAAGCCAATACAACCCACTGAGAACACAAGAAGAGGGCAAATAGACACGGCACAGAAACATGTTCAAAATAATCCAGAAAACAGACTCTGCCTCCACCAGCCCACGCTCAGTCCTCTCCGAGTTTGTATTTTGTCTGAGATTTCTCAGTCGTCTCTCTGCTTTCCTCCATCCAAAAGAGCTGCTGGAACAAAGGAGCATTTCCTCTGATACTTATCTGGAGCAGAGCGCTGCCTTCAGCACGCCTCCCTGGCCCATTATAGGTTAGTAGGAAGGGACACAAATAGCACACCATGATTCACTGTGTTACATTCACAGACTCGGACGCATTAAGCAGCCATAGAGCCGCCGTTTTCCCTCCAAAAAAAAAAAAAGAAACAAAAACACACATGCATATGTGCACACATGCACACAGACGCGGATAATTAACTGGCCTTTTCAAACTGCTTCCTCTGACCTCTCCGCCCCCAGTAATCGTGGAGAGAAAGGGCAAAAGAGAGGAAGAGTGCAAGAAGGAGGAAAAAGAGGAGGTGACGATGGCAACTGAGTCATGGAATCAGCTGTCTCGGTCATGGCCAGCAGCTTGATTATCCCTGCAGGGGCTAAAAGACACACTGGTGCCATGCTGGCCGTATGTTTTTTAGTTTGACCCCCATCCTCCAGGTTTTCTTAGACTCAGTGACTCCATTTTATTGTTTCTTTGAAGACATTATCCAAGGGATTGTGTCCTGCTGTTGCTGCTGTGTGTGTGTAAGAGTGTGCACACCTATTTTCAGTGATAGTGGATGCAAAGATGCTCCTTACAGCTGTAAAAATCACATAAGCACACTTCAAGTGGCACTGTAACATTTCTGAACTTTCTTAGAGTTTAGAAACAAGAGGAGATGAAAAGGGATGTAAAACCAGGAGTCACAAGATATCTCAACTTTCAGTCCCGAGTGAGACACAAGCTCCAGAGTAGCTCAAAAACAGCTCCTTCAGATCCAGAGGAGGCCTTTATAGAGCTGTTTTCACAGCCTGAGTAGCACTCATCATGTGTAATATTGGCAGAGTGTGCTTGTCATGTTTGCTTTTTGAGACTCTCACAGACACTCATTTCAGTAAACGGTCCTCCCTGAGACTGTAGTTTGTTCTTTGGTTAATCAATGTTTCTCAGGGCTAATGCGCTGCTTCAGTGTCAGGCACATGTCAACATGTCATAATCAAAAACTGTTAACATAGATACTCTTAAACAGCTAATAAAAATGGCGTACATCTAATTACTGCGGTCAGTGAAATATGACTCACTCACAGAGCAGCTGCAGGCTGTAGCTGTTGTCAAACATGGATGTTCAATTTGATGAGTACTTCATTTCTTCAAAGGAAGTAGAATTAAAAAAAAACACAGCAGGAGTGCTGTAAAAAGCAGTTCATCATACGACCACTGGGGGCTGGCTTCAAAAGAGAGGTGAACTCCATCAGGTCTCAAATGCTCAACTTGTTTACCATGGTTCAAAAATTATTTTGGGTCTTCGGTTTGCTTTACTTTTTCCTCTCAGGTAAGTTGTAGGACTGTTTGGTTTCAAAACTGGTCTGAAAATTTTAAGGGAAGACTAAAAGTTTTGCGAAAATGAGGATGGGGCAGCTTAGCGTAATAGCTGGGTACTTTGTACAAGTCACTGTGTGCTTAGGTTGTTTTCTTTTTTCTTTTTTTTTAACCAACTTTTATTATATTTTTATGTTATTTTTTTAATAAAGCTTACTTTGCTAATTGATTTTTTTTAAAAGGGAGGGATAACATTTCATTTTTTGTGTATGTATCCCTTATACATTAGTAAATAGACAATAAAAACCTTTGAATCTTGAGTCTTTGCATCATCTACATGACAATGGCCCTAACGCCTCAGCTGTGGTTGTGGTGTTTGCCTTTGTTGGATGTTTCGTACTATCATCAAGTTTGGTATGGAGTCAAATTTGGGCTAGGCAATAAGGGGAAACAATAAAATCTCATATTCAAACCTAAACAAGGTCTAAGATTCTTATCATTGTTTTTCTCCTTTTTAAGAAATTAAAAAAAATATATATATATGAATGACCAAAAATAAAAACTGTTCAATTGAACGACTTCATTAGAGATTTTGAACCCTGGGTAATTAACCGATTGGCTCACCGTAGCTGTAAGGAGGCAGACAGCTTGAGGAAAAAAAGACTCCAGCACTGACAGAAGAAGGATTCAATATCAATGTAATATGGGTGAATCCACATCAGCACCACAGAGCATTTTGAGAAATGATAAGACATGTTTTTAAGTACATGTCAGAAAACACTGTGTTCCCTCTTTCTCTGTATGTCAGTGCAGCAGATTGACACTGAAGCTCTCTCGGTGCATCATATCACTGACTGCATTAATTAATTTAAAATTTAAAATTGATTTTTTAACAAGGTTTCATAAATCAAAACTGTGAATTTCTCATTTTATAAAGTGATAACATTCCCATCGTCCGAAGGCCTAATCATGCTCAGTCGTTGTTGAGTTTGGAGCGTTGTGAGTGCAAGGCCAGCAGGGGACGGGGAAGGAGGGAACAATCATGCTTCAGCACAGTCTGGGAGAAGCCTGGTCTAGTTGTGAGTGCGCCTTAAATCCTCCTGGGTGGAGAGTGGTGAAAGTGGTGATACATTTTGTACAGTTTGCCAAAGCTTCCCTTTGAAAGCGTGGTTCGTTTTTCAAAGAGTGAGCCATCAAATACAAGTATGACAAAAGCTGAAACCATTTGCACGGGCGTCAGGCAGAAGGAGAAGGTCAGGAATCAGGGGGATTACAGAAAAGCTTGTTTGAGTTTTTTGTGACATCCAAGCCTGTGAAGGACTGATTCTTTGTCACTAAAAGCAGTTGTTGATCACTAATCAGGAATACTACAATTGGTGACGTCCACATCTTACAGACAGTATCAGTACCCATCCAAAAACCCAAAGCGCTCAAAAAGAGGGTTTTACCTGAGCAGACGAGTCATGGCGTGGCGGCAGACGTAGTGCAGAGGCGTATTGTGCTGGTACTGCTCTCCATACGATGCGTTTGGATCTAGGCCTTCCCTGAACTGAGGGTTACCTTCATACAGCTGCCAGGCCAGGGCCTCGTCGCCTCCCACCAGCGCCTTACGGAACTTGGTGGCCGTGTTGCCCATGGCGCTGAGCTTTTAAAGGGCCACAAACAGGGAGATGTGGCAGATGCCTGTCTGCTCTCCTTTCTTCCTGCCCACCTATGCCTCCTTCTCCTCCTTCCCCTCCTCCTTCTCCTCCTCCCCTGTTCGCCGCAGGTCACACCTTAGAGCAACATGGTTCAGTGTTTTCCTTCCCTGTAAGTAGAAGAAAGAGGGAGAGATGGGGACATCGATTAGAGGAAATGACGGTGGAAAGATTCATATGAGAAGGGGAAAGGATCAGAATGAGTGGAGGGAAAATGTTGAAGGCAGGAAAAAGGGAAAGAAAAACAGCAAGGCTTAGAGCTGGAAAATGAAGAAGTAAAGAGACGGATGGAAAGGGAGACGGAGAAGAGGGAGCAGCTCAATCAATCAGTCCATCCATCGATCAGCTGATGTGGTGCAGCGAGGATGTTATCTCACCGGAAATAAAAGAGAAAACAGAGAGACAGAAGAAAGAAACTAGAAAGGCAGTGAGATAATTATAAAGAGGGCAGGAAAAAGGGGAAGGTTAATGATAGCCAAGTCATCGATTTTGTTAGTCAGCTAATGAAAGGCATGGTCAATATTACCACAGCTGGCCACTGAGGGTCCAGTTAGCCTGCCTTTGAGAGGAGTTTGCATATTTCAGGGCTGTGTTCATGCTTGTCTGCTACTGGAGATATGAAAGTCTGAGAGTGTGTTAAACCGTGCAGCGCTTACACACACACACACACATGGCTGAAACCAGTTTAACTTTTCCTCTCAGGCACTAAACCAAAGAATCACAGGAATTACAGCAATGGCTGCTTCTGCTGATTTTACTCCCAGCAACAGATTAGAAACCCTTCTGTTGATTCTTAAGTCATCTCATCATCTTTAATACCCGTTTAAAAGGCACTTCACCAGCATTTTTAAACCAAAGCAACAGATTTTTTTTTCCATTTATTTCATTTAAGTTTATTCAAACTTGTTAACTGAGCGAGAAATAGCAACAAAACAACATGGTAGTCTGAAAAGGAGCAGGCCGAAGCTGAAGCTTATTTTACACAAGTTACACTGTTTTTAAAACATATAGATGGCATCAGTCCATGCATCACAGCTGTAACAGACACTACCTATTCTTTTTTTAAGCCGATATGCATCACAATGCTTTAATACAAGACACAAAACAAAATATACTGGATGCAAAGACTTTTCAACATTTTTTTTTTTAAAACAGTCATTGGTCATTCTCAACATAGGAATTTAAAATGTTTTGCTTGGTTTTCTTTTTGAATTGAAATAATAATAAACAGTCTTTTTGCTCTGGGTCCAACTTGTTCCAAATATTAACCCCCGCAACAGAAATACAGTGCTGTTTTATGTTTGTTCTTACAATTTTTTTTTTTTTTTTTAATATTTCACCTTCTCAGAAATTAAAAACCATATCTCTCTTTTGAAACAATCCCTAACAGGTAACTTATTCTTTATGTTATACATAAACTGGGCTGTTTTAAAGACAACCAAGTCCCTACATTTTAAAGCTTTCAGTTTGACAAAAAGTTTGTTTGTGTGATCCCTGCAGGTCACTTTGTTTACAACTCTAATTGCTCTTTTTTGGATCACACAAATCGGATCAAGGTTAAGATTGGGGAGCGGGAGCAGCAAACATGACCATTTCATCCTCTCCTTGTCTTTCCACGTGTAAATCACACAGTTTGTCTCGGCTTCAACACATAAACACAGCATTACATCCTGTAATAAGCAGGCCTGTATGTGAGTGTATGTGTCTGTGTGTGTGTGTGTGTGTGTGTGTATTGGGCAGTTGAGGGTATCATTACAGTCTTCATTCTATAGCCATCTGTCTGGCCTTCACAAAGAGCCTCTTTTAGCCCCGGCTACAGTTGGCTGCTGGCTGGTCCGGGCTCTGGAACATTTGAATAACGTGGCTGGCTGCCTCCCCTCCTCTCCTCTGCCTCCCCAATTCTATGCAGTGACAGACATGGTCACAGACAGGCAAACCACAGCCTGACAGATGGAGACACACAGGCCTGAACAGAGGCTGCTGCCACTTGTGAATAATAGCCAACATCTTGTAAGATCTGCTCCTGTGATAAATGCAGAAGACAAGTCTCTGCGTAGATATCTGTATCAGTGAGGAGTTGTTGTTGGTGGTGGTGGTTGTGGAGGGGAATTCTATAGTTAATAGGTCAGTCTGTCTGCGTGGCTCTGTTTTGTGCACACTGGTTTACTTCCAGTTCACTTCACTGCTCTGTGAATCCCCAACCAGTCCCTCTCTGTCTCTCATACTAAATAAGGACGGGAAGTCAGGACAGAGAAGAACTTTGGAATCCCAGCGATTGTATGTCCTGCTGTTTACACTTGGCAGTGACAGTGCAATTATGTAGTATTACGAAAGCTATTGAGCCTGCACGTCATTCAGTGGTCGGGTGGAGTGAGTCTGGGAACTGGACGACCTCCCTTAAACCAAGTCAGGAGAAGAGGTGTGCCTGGGATTAATGTTTGTAAAGTGACAGTTCCATGAGTCGTCACAGAGAAAGCATCTGATTCATGCAGTGTTCTCCATGTTAGGTACTGAAACCCAATGACTCAAGAGCTCAAGAATCCCAGTCTCATGAGTCTTATCTTAAAATCCATTCTGATATATCTCATTTACTGGAACTCAACTTACACCACTATGGGTTTCCTGACACCGCAGGCTTGAGGAAAACAAAGATTTACAAGATATATGATGAGGATTTGGGGATCTTTTTATTTGTGCAACAACCTAAAGATTTCTCAAGACACATTCACTTTCACATTCACTTTAAAGTTTCATCTGCTTTTAGACTGTTGCCTATCTGAAGACAACAGAAGTTTGTATTGGCGCCACATTCTGAAAATGTCTACCAGAGCAACTGGAATCTGAGGATGTTTTCTTTAATAGAGTTATAGATAAAAGCAGCAAATTTGCATTTTTGCATGAATGAAAAATGAGTGTTTGGCAGCAATATCTCGATATCTACAAGACAAAGGTGAGGAATTTAAATAAAATTTTCTGCTCATGGACTAATCAAGAAATCCTTTCATATAATTGTATTATTGGCAACAGTAAGCAGCCTCTCCACCATGTGATGATCAAAACTTGTGTTTCAGCCCAGCCAATTTAAAGTACAGTTCAGTGTTATTCTCATAATTCAATATCGTTAAAAACAACATCCACCCACTTTTGTGTCATTGTTAGAGCTTGCTGTCAGCTGATACACTTTAACTCAAACACCACAGTGAGGTTATGGGTGGATCACACTGCTCCTCAAACTGACAAATAGACACATTAAAACTTGAGTGAGGGAGCCAAAGTCTGCATAGTTACTACACTAGCGCTTGGGCATTTACCAGAATTAGCTAGGTCACCGTGTATCAGCCACATAATCAGGTCAGACCTCGTGTGGTTCCCCCTGAAGAAGTGTGTCAGCATGAAATGGAACACAAAACAAACAGCAGTCGACTTCTCTGCATGTTTCTGTCCATGCGGCCCCTCGGTTAAAGCTCCTTTGTTCAACACACTGACAATCTGTGTGTACCACTAACGCAACTCAGAGCAGCGGCTGTTAGGAGTAGCTTCTCGGGAATGCTAACGACAAAACCCTGGTGTTAACATTTCCTTTCACGGGAAAACGTTAACACCCAAAGCTGCCTACCAAAGCTAGCAACCCGTCTGTGAGGTTTACGTTAGCGCGTTATGTTAGCCTCAACTACCGACCATACGAGCAGCATCAGATCTCCGCCGTTTTACTTACACGGTCGTTTCACTTGGTCAGGCCAGTCGCACATTCAAGAACCTTCGTATATCGAGGGCCATTATCACATCACTGTCATTCGCATCCCCGACTCCTTTTCCGCTGAACCATCCTCTCTAACCACCGGACCCGGCGGGGACGATGATGATGCTGCTGAGAGCGGAGGGCGAAACTGACTGGTCCGCTTCGGTGTGTTGTTGTGGCTGCCAAAGAGAAAAGATAACTGCGCATGCTCAGAGCCAACTGTCACACGGAGTGCTCTTTCCTGATTGGTCGGTTGACTGGGTTCACTAGGTGGTTGTGTTTGGTTTAATGTTTTCTTACTGAAACTAAGGGAGCATTAAAAAGTAAGTTTGTGTATTCTATTCATGCATGAAAGCCTTTATCTTGTTTTTGAGATTCAGAGTCAGGTTTTTAGAAAATCTGGTCAAATATGAACATAAATGGTCAACACACCTTTCCACAACAGAAAGTAATAACATGACTAGTGAAAGTTCTGCGTTTATGATAACCAATAAACTCGCTCCCTTGTACATTTTTCCCTTGTTCAGTCATACCCTAGATTACACATTCCTTTGTAATCTTGTCTCCTTTTCCCTTGTTAATCGGTTTTAACTGGTTAGCTTCACAATTTTGATATATTCAAAAAGCTGTTTTGTTCTGCAATCTCTATCTGCAAAGAAACAAACATTGTGGGGTATGTATCATGTAGAAAACAAATGATTGTACAACAGTTGTGTCAATAACTTCAGTGAACTTTATTAGTATCAACAAGAATACAAATGAGATATAAATGAATGGATGGATAAATTTAAATAGCCCTGTCATTGGTCCTATGTAATATTTCTAAAACACACCATTAATGCATGTAAACTTGATTTGGAAATATAAGGGAAAATTTAAGGGAATAAAAACTTCATTGGGGCATCTCAGCTAACGAGGTAACATCCTATTAACTTGGTCTCTCTTATAACACACACACACACACACACACACACACACACACACACACACACACACACACACACACACACACACACACACACACACACTTCTACTCATCATCCTGACAGCAGATGCCCATGATGCAGGCCTCACACAGAGAGGCCTCATGTGGCTTGGTCCACACTTTGGTGGAGCACGCTGATGAGGAGTCATCGTCCTCATCTTCATCATCATAGCAATTTTTCCGGATTTTGCTGAACAGCCTGAGGAGGGCCTCTTCCACCTCTTTTTGGGAAAACCCAGGAAGATCAAACTCATCATCTTGGCAACGACGACAGGACTGTCCAAAGGGCCGCATGATCACTGTCCCACGATTCCCTCGGAGCCGGTAACGGAACAACACAATCACCCGAGCTGAAGGCCAGGTCTTTCTGCAGCTTTCACACTGAAAACTGTGAATAAATAGACAATGAACAAGAGTCATGGCTTCAATCTGAGACTTCATCTCAAGTATTCCATGTAAGGTCCTAACAAAACAAATTCAGATTCCTATTAGACAAGGCTCTCCCTACCTAATGTTTGAAACTTAAACTTAATGCTGGATCTGAAGCTGTTAGAAATTCACATTTATTGTAGCTTCATTTGTTACATATTACTCCACAACATGGATTTAAGCCTTTGAGAACATGTACATTTAGAAATTTGAATTATCAGTAAAAAATATACATTTTTCAATATTCTGTTGGTCTACAGTAAATAACACTAACAATACTGCCTGAACAGCTACAATATTTAAACAAAGCACACGTTTATGTACAGCCATTTAAAATCCAATGAGAAAAAATATATATTATAAAACATTCTTTTCATTTTATTTTTTATTATGAGTATTTTATCTAGTTTTTGTACTGATTAAACGTAATTATATACTTAACCTGCAAAATAATGTACTTCTGTGTAATAATGCTATTTTTCCTCATGTGAGTAATGCTTTCAAACACCACTGGCTGATTTACAGCCTCTGATATTCTCATTGCTTGTCTTGAAAAATCTCCACGCGGGGAAACTGCTCTTTTAAAACACGATGTAGTACCACTTCCCCCCACAGAGTGACGCTGTTTCGATACATTTTATGACCTGCCTACTGACAAACTCACATGACCTGGTATGAGATCACATCAGACGTTTTGAGCTTAGCAATACAATTGACCATTTGGCAATTTTTAGATGCAAGTTTGAACCCATCCTCAAAAATCTTAAAGCTTTGTGTAACTACATACTTTCCATATGCACAGTGGCAGTAGACCTTCCAGCCTCTCTTCCTCTCATCCTTGGTGACTTGGTCAGTCTGACTGTAGCTGAAGTTAAGAGTCCACTGGTCTCCATAGTCCAGCTCATTGTCATCATAAAGCAATTCGTCAAAAATGTCCAGCCACAAGGAAGGAGTCCAGTCTGCAAGAGTGTAAGAATAAAAACTGATTTAAAATATACTGTGTGGAGTTAGCTTTACAATCAAGGTAGGAAAAAACAACATTAGTGCTGCTCCTGCTTTCCAAATACCACTTGCCCCGTACAAACCCTTCTTTTGTTGTTTACTGTCCTGAATTTTGCTGTTTCGTGTTGTTAAAATCGAGTTATGAAGATCACACAGACTCGATGTTGTTCATTCCCAAAACATAAACAGTGTTGTCGAGACAACAATGGCGTCATTACCCAAAACAATAATCAAGGCTGTATAAAAATCACCAACATATTGGTGTTTTTCATTGAAGATCATCAATAACATATTCATTACCTGTGGATCTGCTCATGTTTTCAGATTGTCCGATGGTGTCCTTTGTGAGAAAGATCGACTTGAAGCGATGTCTCAGCTCTGACTGTAGCTCACCAGCCTGTCTCTGTATTTATATCTCTTCGCAGCTGATAATCTGGAAACGAAACTTAACATCATGCTTTCACTTTCCACTCTGGGCCATAGACATAGATAGAGTCCAGTGTAAACAAGCCTGCATATGTAATAAAACTTCGCCTTCTTGCACCAACAACAGAAGTGTTTTATGGCTCATTGTGTAACACCTCTCTTTGGAAAAATAGATATTACATCAACCAAAATACGAAACGATTATTTTATCAATTAGCTTCAAATCAGCTGGTGTAGAAAAATACACTTATTTCAATACATTTAAGATAGCTATTTTAATCTTCTTTATTTTAATGAAGATTTTTTTTTGATTCAGCTATCTTGATGGCACTCGATGGTGTTTGTAGCGACCACATTGAATCATTCATTTGTTTCATGTTGAAAATGTTCAGCTTCCTTACAGATGGCAGGAAACCTGTGGTTTGATTCTTGATTTAATACATCTTGCACTCCACACATTGCAGAGTTCAAGTGCCACCAGAAGCAGAGCAGCCACAGAGCACCCACATGCCACCGCCATGCTTCACTGTAGGTAGGATGTTCTTTTCAATATTATGCTTCCATTTCTTTTCCTCCAAACATATCGCTGATCCCCTGACCCAGACAGTTCCAGTTTTGTTTCAGTGTTTAAAGTAGCAGAACCCACTATTTTCTTATACTTATTTATTTGGTTTTTTGTATATTGGGGTATCCCTGCGATTGGCTGGCGACCAGTCCGCGGTGTATCCTGCCTCTCACCCAATGAAAGCTGGGATAGGCTCCAGCCACCCGCGACCCTGAACATGATAAGCGGTTAAGAAAATGGATGGAAGGGCTCAGCTTTTTTTATTTGTGTGGATCAGTGAAGTTGTGTGTCTTGAAGTTGGACTGTGGAGACCTTTTAGATTTTTGCATGTGCCTTACTGTGCAAACTAAGACCTCACTTTCCATTGCCAACAAAGTCTTGCAGCTGTTTTATGGGAGACTCTCAAGATTTTTCAAGCACCTGCCTACTTAGGACTCTGTTTGATAGCTTTCTCTTTCTTCCATGTCCAAAGCCCTCCACCAGTTGCATCAGGTGTTCTTGAGACACCTGTTTGAAATATGTCCTCCTATAAGCAATTCTGTTCAAGGGGTTGAATAATTTGTTCCTGGAACAATCATAAGAGTGGTATTTTGTATTAAAATTTGAGAAAACAGATGCATATATTAGCAGAGATGAACGATTAAAACTGCTTACAGTTATTTTTTAAAATTCCAAACAGCTGAAAATGTGTTAATTTTGCAACAAACCTACTTGCAGTTGGGTTAAATAAATGTATATTACAGATCATTCATATTTTATATCTGCACTGATGACAAATTTCAGCCCAAACACTTTTGCTTTGTTCAGTTTGGTCCAGCTGGGGGCAGTATAGGACAGAAATTCATACTCACTGATACTATGTACTGAAGTTTGTGGATTTGAGGAAGGTCATGCTTCTTTGGTAATTAATGTGAATGACACACAACCAATATTTGAAAATAATAAAAAAAATAGGAAAACCAGATAGTTTTTTTGATTGTTGTGATGAAAAGTGACAGATCTGGTCAGAGGCCCAATTAAATACCTGAATTTGGAGCATAACTAAGTGGTTATGTTGTCTTCGTCAAACTGACCCATTAAGTGAAATAAAGTCCTTGATTCGGTGTTGGAGCTTAACGTATTTCCCTTTCCCTCCCTGTTAGACAAGCAATCCCAGAGTTTGAGGGAAAATACTTGCCATGTCACAAAGATGTTTGATTAATAAGAGTTAAGAGACTCAGTTTAAAGCCTTTAGTCTAGTTAACTGGCTCCCTGAATGGAAACAGAAAGAAGAAACAGGTCAGTTTCATGAGTTTCTCAACATCACAGCAAAATAATAAAAAAATGACTCAGCAGCCTTTGTGTGAAACAGGTGTTTTAACTGCTTTGTCAGCTTTTCTGTTTGATGACAGATATCCATCGTTGGCATTGTTGTGTGTTTAATCTCTCCTGTCTGTTGTCATTCAGCCCACACATGACCGACCTGGACAATAAAAGCTGGAGTTATTGGTAAAAACATTGATCCGTGTCTGCTTTGAAACTGCTTTGGCTCTCTTGTTCAGCCTTTGAGGGCATTTTGTCACACCCTTTTTAGGACTTGTGCAGATATATTCCTTAAAAAGTATGTGTGGTTTCAACCTTAACCACACTATTGACATATAAACTTTGTCTGAACAAAGAGTGCCCATTGAGGTTGTTAGGAACTCATTTCCTTTCTGGTGAAGTTAAAAATAAAACCTCAGTCCAAAGGTGAAGGCCAATGTGGAAGCCTGTTGATGCAATATGTTTTCTGAACGTTTATTTTTCATGTGGATGTCTTTTATAAGCTTGTAATATCTTGTAGTAAGTGACTTTGGTGATATTTCTCACTGCTTAAAGCTTAAATGTTCAACAGCGAGGTGTTGTAAAGTATGTAGCAGTGATCAATGCCAGTGTTGGAGTTCTGATGAAAGAGTCTGATGGTGTTAAGCTGGTTTGATAAATCAGACTCCTGTATACTTGTTCTTTGCTGCCCATCTGTGAAGCTATGCAGCGTTTCCTCGATAACCATTACCATCATTTCATTTCACGAGTAATGATAGCTTTAGAGTGCCAACACCTGTTACAGGTATGTAGCAACGCTGCCAGTCTTCCAACACAAACACAGGTACACGCTTATTTTGCACCTTGCACAGTGTGGGGACTTCCGTACAAGTAGTGTTCTGTTCATCATGATGCCCAACCCATGACAAAAACTGATTACAATACTCGTCAAAGTCTCCTGACCAGGTCTGAAGCTCTGGGTGAAACAGGATACACACATCAATACACACTCACATGCAGGTTTGTCAGGCTCGTAAAACAAATCTAATTTAGACGTACTTGACTGTGATCATATAGGTGTCGTTCGTCGTAACAACATAATGACAATTACATAATCAGGTCTCTTGGTTACACACACCCACACACGCACACACGTTTCGGTGGCATTGTTTTACATCTTGAGGCTCATGTTTTTACTCCGACTTTTAGTGAGAACAATTATTTCCAGGATATTGTTTTGTGAGGTGAAAAAAGATCCTCAAACAACCAGTGGAAATATCATTATATAGTTGGTGGTAATGGGAACGTAGCGCTGTCTCAATGGTGTGACAGCCTGCCACCCCCTCATACACATACATATACACGTACACTGCACTGTATAGTGTAAAAGTGGACGTGTGTGTGCACCTTTCCTCCCAGCACAGTGGTGTAAAGATGACCTCAAAGCCCTGGGCTCCAGAGAGTCACCTTATACTCAGGTGTGACATTACAGCGTGAGAAAAGCATGCTGGGAAAAGCTCACAGAGTAATGGGGAGGCAGCCTCCAGAGAGGGAAGCAAAGAGAGACAAGACAAGAGCAGACTGACAAAGAGATGTCTTTGTGTCACCTTTTAGCGACGCAGGAGTAAATTCCAGTCGATCCAAGTGAGTGCTTATTGAGTTACTCCAGGACAAGAGCTACTCAAGCTGAAGACGGAGTGATACCAAGTAAATCTAAATAAAATGAAGAAGGGCTGCAGGAATATATTTCAGGCTTTGTGTGTCGACTTGCCAACAGTCTCCTAATCAAAGCAATAGCGAAAGATGTATTTTGCTGATGTTGGAAACAGGGTTTGTTACAATGTCAGAGAAACCCACTCTTTCTCTGGGGGTTTCTCCGAGGAACAAAAACCCTTTTACAGATGTATGGACTTAAATAAATACATGTGTATAGCTGTGCTGTCATTAAAGCTTGAATGAATTCAAATAGTCTCTGATCACTTCCAACTCCCCTTCCAGGCAGGCCCAGATGCAGGCCAGGATTTACCTGCTGCTTGGATTCTGCCTAGACTTGTACACCTGTTTGATGGCTGCCAGGTGACTCAGAGAGGGAGGAGGACGGGCAGATAGAGAGGGAGAGAGAGAGTGGAGGAGGACGCTGGGTGTGGTAAGATGCCTTGAGCACATTCCTTGAGCAGCCGCACCCTGCATTTCAGTGTCTGTATACCTGCTGGTGTTTGCTATCAGAGCCTGCTGGTGTAAGCAGAGACTTGGGTTACTTTCCCTCCTGGCACTCTGACTTCTTTTATCGGATTTAGTTTTACAAACACACATTAATCTGTCGTTATTCTACCATTGCACTTTGTGTAACACTCACACAGCTGTATGCAAAAGCTCACCTCACATTTCATATCTGGTAAAATCTGCTGAGAGTTGAACATTTGCATGAATTGGAAATGGACCAGGCAGGGCAAAAGTTGGAATAAAATGGCTGCGGCTGTGTGGGTTTAGCTCACAACAGCTCTCCAGGACATGGGTGCTCAGGTCGACATTCAAACAAGAGGCACACCCTCGGGAGCAGGACTGAACACACAATCATACTCATAAGTGAGCTGCTATCAGAGGGCTGGGTGCAAGGTGTGTTCTGTCTGATAGACACGTTCCAGGACAAAGGACAGCCCATATAAAGTGCGCAAACACTGAAGTGTTGAGTTTTACCTGCATTACGCCCCTTTGTAATGTCGTGGTATCTGAGTCCAAATGTGGGGCACTCAGAGAGGGAGACGGAGGAATCAGAAGAGAGACAGAAAAATGTTCATCTCATCAAAATAAGCAGAACAGAACACTAAATTACTTTTCAGCCTGGTAAAAGTGGGCAATAACTTTTTGTTTATATTCTGTATACACTTACACAGGGAGATCAAAGACTTACAGTGTCACTGGATCTGAGTGTACTTAGGTGTACTGGATCACTCCAGTCCTGGCCTCAGTTGAAAAAACAAGCTTCCCAAATCCAGCCAACGCTCCACGAGGAGGTACATAACCACGCTGTAAGCAGCAAGCAGTCTGGTTTTCCTACTCATATAGAAAAGGGAAATGCTGATGTCGGCTGATTCAACACTGGTGTTCTGGCATAGACAAACAACAAGTGACTCATTTCTGCCAAGTATAGTGGAGAACAGTCTCGAGAGGAACCAAATGGAGCCCGTTTGTAAACCAAGCAAAGAAAAGTCTGTGTACTCCACTGGAAACATTTAGTCGGAAAAGAAGAGGTTAATAACTTTATATAAACAGTGTCATTTATGGAAAAGTATGAGCCACATAAAAGCTACTTTTCAAATCAGACAAAGTGGGGCTGGAGCTGCTGAAATGATGAGTGTTATTGTCAAAGCATTCAATTTTTTTAAATCATAAATAATAATTGCCTTATATATTGTATGACACAGCTGTAAACTGGTTTAATATGCTGACAGTTTTTCCAGCAGGATTAAGAATCAAGGAAAGTTGCTGAACCATCCATGTGTAGGGATGGGTACCGAATTAGGTACTTTTATAGGTACCGACCGAATCCTGTCAAAAGTACCGGGTATCAATTCACATAAAACCAAAATGTACCATGTTTAGGTACCTAGGTACCTAGGTAAACGCAGCATTACAAGGTTATATATTGAAAAATAAATATGTCAAATTGAAACTTTTTAATATTTTTTTATTAAACAAATTGATATTTTTTACCACATAAACACAAAAAAGTACCGAAACTTGGTATCGTTGAGTACTGGTACCTATTGCTAGGTACCGGGCATCAGTACCGTATTGTTTCAAACGTGAAAGGTACCCATCCCTATCCATATGCATAAACACTGTTTGGATGATTTCTTCAGGACTATCTAGCATCTGGCTGTACATCTGAACACAAAACAGGGAATGTAAAAAAAAAATGAAGAGTCTTAACAAGAATGTGACAAAGACTTTGAGTCTGGCTGGAACTTAACTGGTATGAAGTCAACAATAAACTGAGACACTTAATATGACAGTTTGGGGTAAAACTTTGAAATAAATGTATTTTCTTTTGTCTTGCTGTCTGGAAATCGTAGCAGCCATGATATGATATGAATGCCAGCGCTTTTGAAATATGCCTTTTGGAGTGAGCTTCCAATGATGTGCCTGTCTCTAGAGCTCAGAGAGGGTTTGGGAGGAGTCTTACCGGTGGGAAAGCCCTGCCTATCAGGAGTCGTCCTGCTGCTTCCTCATTCATCGCTCTGCCTTCGCTCTGCTACGTAACAGCGGCGGCTCGGGAGGTTCGAAACCCCGCCGAGTGAAGCGCTCAGACCGGGCTTGTGGTGCGTGCGAGCCCGTCCACGCTGGGTGGCACTGGGTGAGGGTGCACACCGAGGGTTTGGGTGGAGTTTTCGCCAGCTCCGAGGAATGCGACGCACGGACGGAAAAGAGACGCACGTCGGCGGTTTCACTCTGTTGGAGCGATACTCTTTGGTACAGGGAGAGGAGGCGAGCTGTGCAGCGAAGTTAGGAGGTATGGAGCGGAAATTTACACGAATTTTGCAAAGTTCAAACAATGGACTTAAGAACTTTTTGTTCCTTCCTTGTTGTTTCAAATATGTGAAGTTCAACTTATTTTCGAGGTCATCTAATCCGAAACTGTCCCTGTTCTGTTGAATTCAAACCCTTTCTATTCCTATTATGTTGTATTATTATTCCACTACTATAGGTGGGACAAAAAGTGAAAACACTTTCCCTATCCCCCGCTTGGATCTTATGAGGATTAAGTCATCCAGGTAGCTGCTGTGCATTGCAAAACCTGAACAGTATTGTTATTACAGTGAGCACACAGAGAGCTGGCACTGACAAACTGCTGCTGGTGCCTCTCCAGCCCTTTGGAGGCATTAAAAACAGAGGAAAAAAAGGCTTCTGACAGTGTGGAGCCTTTTCTGTATTATACTGTCATTACAATGACTTTCTTTGAAGAGCACTTTTTGAAAACAAAGTTACAGAGCAAAGAAAATCACGGGAAGGAGACAGAATGCCAGCGAACTGTAGTGAACTATGAGTAATAAATATGGCTTGAAAGGGTACAGACACTTTAACAAGCATGTCTGATGCCTTGGTTGCACAATGCTATGTATGCAGAACTACCAGACTGTGATTATGCTCAGTCTTTGCACTCTAATTTTCAGATAACAACTAAGATAAGATTGATCCTTTTCTTCTAATCTCATGTACCCTCTCCTATAGATTTTTGTAAATAGGCTTTGATTTTATCTTTATTGCATATGGGCACAGATAGATTTCCATATAGCTTTGACACATGTAATACAAAGATATGAACTCCATCTTTGCGTTGCTTTGACTCCATTCATTCAGAGTGACTCACTGGATCAGAATACTCCTGCATGTGGTTATAATTTGAAGGGAAAAAGTTTGTGGTGCCAGCTTTTTGGTGGTGCTTTTTTCTGGTGTGCTTCTCATTATGGCTTTCATCTTGTCACACTAACCAAATATTGCCGTCTGCATCCCATTCACTGCTTTGTTTGCACTGCATGTGTTACGGGGGGTCACTGTCTACTTGTATAGGTGTTGAAATATATATGCAAGCAGTATTGTTTTACTTTCAGGCCAATAAAGAGGGAGAGTAGGAATATTTTGTATGCTTTTGTTGTTTCCACTGAAGATGACCACAGACGTTTTGACAGTTGGAGCAAATGACGAGGACCTGTTTTTCTAGCAGTGCTGCTGTGTTGAGTGCGGCTTTCAAAAGGGAGGGTAGGTGCCACCATGTGTTCTCATATCCAACGTGGGTCCACCTGACCTCGAGCTGCTTTTTTGTGTCGAGCAGACGTGTGATGACATACAGAGAGACAAGCCAAGCTGTGTTTGCTCCTGTCTACAGTGTGACTCTAGAGTGAGTGTGTGTGTGTCAAAAAGTGGCACTGAAAGGTCCTGACAGGAGCATCAGGAGATTACTGGCTCATCCCTCCAAACCTGTTTTTAGGTATTGTTGTCTCACTCCATTCACACCAAGTTATCATACAAAGTGAATCGACTGAGGAGGTATGCCGGATCAATCGTGGTGTTTGTTTAGTGAGGTGTGTTCATATGTGATGCAGGTGTGAGAGAGAAAATATGAAGCCAGTGAAGCAGTTTTTGGTGGAATTTGAGCTTGATCAGTTGCATTTCCTTGGGCGTTTTTTTCTATTCGTGGCAGGTTGAGACACATAGAAATTTTGCATTCCTCTTTTCAAACTTTCCCATAAAGAGGTTATGAAGAAATGCAGAAACTGAACTGTTTAAATGCTTAGTGAGCAAACATTAAGCACATCTGAATATTAGGTTCATAAGTGACAGGGCTATGGGTTGCTTCCCGCCTGTCTTCTTGTGGTGGTTTTGGGTTTCAAACCGGCTTTGTCTGAAGCCCATTTAGGACAGGCTCGTCTTTTAGTGAGCAACAGAAAGCTCTATAAATAAGGGAGGAACCGAGAGAAGAAAAAGAGATCCTTATCACCTCCGTTTGATGCTTACTGTAGTTGCCATAACAAACAAAGCAACAGTATTTCTTTGTACTTTTTACAAGTCAACCAGGTGAGGTCGAGAGAGTCGGACATGCTTCCTACACCTGGTTATTTGTCTTTTGTGTCAGTCCAGAGATCAGAAGGTTTATCACCAACTCCGGGCTTTGTTTGGTACTACTGTAGTTCTGAGTCATCTGGTTAGCTCATATCCACCCTGGGGTCAACATGTATCATTTCCATTTGTGACTTAAACGTGGATGTTTATTGTCGGCAGTTCTTTTGTATGTCAACTAATCAGATCATCAACTCAAAGCGCCCAAAACTGCCCTCATTAAGCAGCCAACTTGTGAGAATTTCCTTCTTTTCATTGTTGTATTTGATGTTAAAGTTATTTTTCTTTGGGTTTACTCTGACAAAGGTAACCCAAGCCGCAGTAGACAACTTAACACGTATGAACAAATACTGGAAGTCATCATTGAATGTGTCCCTCTTCGTTTTGTTGACTGAGAGAGAAGATGAATCAGGGGGTTTAGCATTACAAAAAACAAGTAGTTGCACATCTCTTTGCTCATGGCTGATTCCACAAGTCCTCAGATAATCATCTATGCATTTTACTGCTGCCTCAGCAGATTTTTGTTGTACACCAGGCAGGCCCCAGGCTGCTGGAATACCTTGAAATACAGTATGTACCTTGATTGATCAAAGTGATAGAAGTTCCTCTTTTTTGTTTTATTGGTCCGCAAAAGTTAAATTATTCCAAGCAGCCTTTTACTCCTGGCCCGCCTCGCTGCCTACTGTGGAACTTTTAAAAGGGAACAGCAGACCACAGAAGTCTAACTTATATAGTGAGAAAGGAGCATGGAAACAGGATGTCAGCCATTTTGCCAGCAGATGAATCACTACAGAGCAACGTTGAGCAACTTATCCTCAGGCTAGGCCAAGCCAGGCTACCCTATGACTCACCACCAGGCCTTCTTAGCAAACCGGCTTCTCCCACTGATTACGGGTCAGGACTTGGAGCACTTTGCTGTCACCGGTGATCTTTAAGTTTGTGTGGAAGTTTACAGAAAACACGTCACATAAGTCTAGAGCAGGTAGGAGCACTCACACAGACCCCAGGTTACACACACACACACCCTGATCACATACCAAGCCTTTCAATACCACATAGTTTCTATGGCTGAAAATAACCATGGTGATCTACCAAAACAGTTCAACACACTTCCTGTTCTCACCGCATGCTGCCATGTGTTGAGGCGACCCACACGTGCTGACATTCTGAGTGTTTTACCAGCTTAATTAACATATTTGAAATGTTCAGTGGTCAGCCAAAATCCCCACCATCAGTTGTCCTCAATGCAGCTTTTCAGGTCACATAAAGTATGAATGAGGGGTCGCCCTGGTTGGATCAGTTGATGTTGCATAACACATAAGTACATTGTGGGCTGAAATTCAGCCTTTAATTGTTGACTCATGGTGCATCTTCTTACTTTTCCTTTGAACAACTGAATCATATAAGTGTCTTTATAATTCAACATCTCTGATTATCCAGTGTCACTGTAGGTGAAACATACAGTGCCTCGTGTAAACTTCTCGGTTGGGAAGACCTGCTGCGTTTCTTCTTTCTCATGTGATAGTTACACATGAGGATTTTGGTGTTTGTTAAACAAACACAGGCTATTTTGTGGCACCACCTCAGACTAAGGACACGTGGTACGTATTTACCGCTGTGAATGGCATCATATTTCCCAGAGAGGAGTTGACAGACAAAGCATTTGTGATAATAACCAATGCATACATCCTTGATGGTTGTTTTATCTTCTGTTTTATTATGATAGTGTTCCTGTCAGTCGAGTTACTCTTGCCCACCTGGTATCTTGTTTATTTTTGGTAACTTGCCTGTTGCACGTTCTGAGAGAGAGAATTTAAAAGGTATAAATAATGTGACAAATTTCTAAACATTTTAAAAACAGTAGATCGGCAAAGTGAGTCCTTTACTGACCCCACCCTTTATATCTTCTTTTAACAGTTGCACATTCACAAAACATTATGTAACAATGTGGCAGTGACTGTACGTTCACTTATGATTAATTCCTCAAGTCTAATGGCTTAGTCAACATGCTTCTCTAAATCAATTTGTGCTCTGACTGACAGATTTTTCAGGATGTGGTCTAAGTAGCGACTTGAGGTGTGACGCACTAGTGTTTAATTATTATGAAAACCTGTCCATACAGCTCCTCATGCCTCTCAAAAACTCTCCCTTAAACCTCCTTTTCTTTTCTAACTTCACTCTCGCTTGTTGCTTTTTCCTTTGTCCACAACATGTTCCACTTTAACTGATATTTTGGTTTGCTTTTAACTTTACCCATTGTCTTTAAGAAGGCAGGTTTCTGTTCCTCAGTTGTGTTATCAAAAGCTGTTTCTTTCATAGATAAAAACTCCTCCAACATCCAATCAAGCAGTCAGAAGTGAGAATGTCGTCCAATCAGTTAAAATCAAAGTCCAACCATAATAAGAGCTCCACATAGTGAAACAGCATAAATGTGATAACGCTAAGGTGTGAAAAATATTGATACAGCAATAACACAATACTTTGACCTCTGATACAATATCGATATTTCAACTCTAAATATCAATATTTTTGTCAAACTAAAAGAAACAAATTTAGCCAAGTTGGAAGTAAAACACGACTCCTGCACCTCCTCTGCAGTAAATGGGGACAAAAAGCTACACCTCTGTATGTTGCCTATAAACTGGATAATAAATATAATCTCAAAGTATATTTAAATGTTATTCCTAAACTTGATGATATGGGTTTTGATACCATATAATCATCATTTTCTCTCTATTTTTTTTTTTGGTAAATTGGTTTAAAATCATTTTTAGTTTTATTTTTACAGTGTAGTAGACTGATAAAAGCATTATCATTGTAAATTTTTTAAGCAATATCTGAATTTTAATGAGAAACAGTTACGCCAACTGACCGCATCTTTCATCCAATCATTTCTTTGCAACATTAGGTAGCCACAGTAGTTTAGGTGACAAACTTGATGCAGTTTGTGTTTTCAAGTTAAGTGTTTGTATGTAAAACTGCATTTGACTTTCAGTATTTCAAAAACAATGAAATATAAAAGTTGTTCTCAATCAAATAGTTTGGACTTATTTTGTCCTTTCAATCATGTGTAATTTTATTTGATTTACATGACCATTATCTCTATTTTTACTTAGTTACATGTGTAGAATATCACAACCTATCTTAATATTGTGATATCATGATACACCATGATACTATCATAATGTGACCTAAGTATCATGTGTAATGTATCATGGCGTTCTTGCCAATATTCACCTCTAGATAACACTGTACTTTGAGGGATGAAAAAAAAAAATCAACGAGTCACTGATTATTATTTCTAGATGTTAAATGTTAAATGACAATATTATAATGTTAAAGGACAATATTAAATCATTGAACACTGAAGGATAAATTGTCAGTACAGGAAATTGTGTCTTCCTTTCATTGACTGCAGTCTGTTGTTAATGTGGCCTGGAAAGGAGAGTATCTCTGGTGATCTGTCCCAGCCTTTTAAGTGTGCTGGAGTACAAGCCCTTTAGTATGTGGTGCCAGCAGGTAAAAAATGAACTCGTTCGACTTACTACACAGGCTTTGACTTCACAACAATAGAAGCTTTGTGTTACAGGTTGTTGTAATCTGTTCACCTGTGTATCCTGATCCAAAGCATTATTCCTCCCCCCATCAAAAGGAAGCTTCTGTTAAAATATAAATGTTTCATGTCACTGATAGAGATGTGAAGTGTGCATGTGAAAATACTCCATTGTTTTTTGTGGATGTTTGCTATTTTCTCAGTCTTAAAAACCAGTTACGTTAATTCTGTAAAACACTAAAATAAAATGCCTCACATATTTTGTCTGTTTGTTGAGCTTGTGTGTTTCTCTCTGACTTTTTTTGCACAGGTTGGAGTTGATCTCCTTTACCTCGTCACACCTCTGAGCCACGACGTTCAATCCCACCTCTCTTAACAAAAATGCCAAACAGATCTCAGAGTTCATCGATTGGGGAGAACCCTCTCGACCCAAACTACCTGCCCCCACATTACCGTGAGGAGTACCGTCTGGCTATTGATGCTTTGATAGAGAATGACATTAAGGTACTTGTGGTTAACTAATAGTTATTGAAGACACCTGTAAAAATGTTCCCTTTTGATGATGATGTGGTAAATTTGGGTATGTCTTCTGTCACACCAGGGCTACTATGAATTCCTCCAGTCTGCTGATGTGGTCGGCTTCTTGGCACAGCCAGAAATCGAATTGATCAGGTCCACAATCCAGACACCCAACCTGTCCTCCAGCATCCCAGAGCTGACATACCATGAGGGAGTTCATGAGGTTGATGGCTCCTCTGATACCTACTGGCCAATGCAGTCTGACACGGCGGCCCCAGGACTGGATCTTGGCTGGCCGATGGCACAGCACAGCTTCAGGGGGCCTACAGAGGTCACCACTCTTGTCAACCCCTCTGACCCTGACATGCCGAGCATTAAAGAGCAGGCCAGAAGACTCATCAAGAGCGCTTGCCAAGTAAGTAAGAGGGGAGGAACCTTTAACAGACGGGTGACTTAAACTTGCATATCCAGTTTGCTTGCCCCTGGAGTTCAGACTGGATAATTTCACACTGATAAATTCACAGATGTATAATCATTATACTAATTTCATGCAGCCATAGATATTCCTTTTTGATCCAGAGGTGCATGAATGGTAAATTATGATGTAATCTTAATACAGAGTAGCCTATTTTCTGTCTGATCTGCTTGTACTGTACAAGTCAAACATTATCTCTCTCTTTCAAACAAAAAAGTCAAGGGGGCAACTAAGAGCTGCTCTCTCTCACTGAGAGTTTAACCTACTTTCTGTTTGCCACTCCCTGTCAGATGTGTATCTTACTGGCAATTTGCTCAAATTAAAATATTGTTAGGCAAAGCATACATGCAAATGTCACGAGTGGTCAAACCTGTTTGGAGATGTCTTTTCTCAATGTATATGATACACTGTAGTGAAGTTTAATCAAATTTCTGTCTATTTGGTTAAAGGCTGTTCATGTAGGGATATCCTGGAGCATTATGGTAGTTTAGATAAAATGTACTAAGATGACTAATATAAAACTAACTTGTGTTTTTCTTCCTCTCCAGGTTATTGCTGTTGTGATGGACATATTCACAGATGTTGATCTATTTTCCGACCTTTTGGAAGCAACGTCTCGACACGTTCCTGTTTATATTCTGCTGGATGAGCAGGACTCCCATCACTTTGTCTCAATGGTCATCAACTGCAAAGTCAACTTGGAGCTAAATCCTGTAAGTTTGTCTGTTCTAGGCGGCGAGTCGACCATCTTTGGGTGTTTTATTGTGCTGTTTGGTTCTCATGCATAATTTTCCCCCTTGCCATGTGTGACAGTATGACTAATATTCATTTTACAGTTCATGCGAGTGAGGACTGTGCCAGGGATCACCTATCAATCACGGACTGGGAAAACATTTAAAGGGCAGGTGAAAGATCGCTTTCTTTTGGCTGACTGCAAGGCAGTGCTCAGTGGCAATTACAGGTGAGTCATTTGACTAAGTTTATTAACGGTTCATTTAATTTCAAAGACTGTATTCCATCTACTCTGCGGATTTAAGTACTCTAATTGCCTCCATTGTTTCCTTTTTTACAGTTTTATGTGGTCTTATGAAAAGATCCACCGATGCATTGCCCACCTCTTCCTCGGGGAGCTGGTTGCCACCTTTGATGAGGAGTTTCGTATTCTCTTTGCCCAGTCAGAGCCTCTAGTCTTTGACCCATCTGATGGGGCACTTGCCCTCTCTGACACCAGCAGCACTAGCAGTTACTTGAGCAGCCAGTTTGGTTTGAAGAGGACCCAGTCTATGCGTAACCCCATAGGTTACCGCAGGCAACCTGAGATTACCTCTGGCTTCCCCTTTGGAGAGTCTGATCGAAACCTTGCACTTCCCTTCCGGAGGAATGACCCATTTCGTCACACACTTGAACCAGGGGCTGGAATTACAATAGGGAAGTACTCGCAGCAACAGTTTCGTCTGCAGCAGTCATACCTGGAGCAGGGAAGGTCCATAGTTTCCAGGCAGTTGGAGATGAGTTCCACTGGCTTTAAGAGGCACAGTTATGCAGAGGGAACACAGGAAAACTACACATCTTCAAGGCAATACATGAAGCACAGGGTCATGAATAACCTGGATGAGACGGACTTCCACAGGTAGTTATTCTTTCATTTATCACTTTGTCTGAAGAATCATCTTTGGTTTATAACAATTATTAATGTCTGTTTGCTTACTAATGAATTTGGTCAGTCTGTTGATCAAACTAATAAAAATGATTGTTTCTTCTTTCCAGAGAACACACCAAAAGTAGCCATTTCTACTCTGAAGGGCCCGGACCAGGATCTGGCCAAGGACACTATGACAGACTCCGGGGTCGTCCTCCGCACCTTTCTATTGACCAGTATTCAGAATCAAGTCATCGCTCTGACCAGGAGCCTCCACTTGAAAATTACGGCAGAGAGTACTTTTCCTCAGAGGATTTGAGAGGACCTGAGGGGCACCACGCACCTCCAGTAGCTGGGAGGTATGGAGGAGGGTCTGGTCATAAGAGACCAACAATAGGTCAGGCATATGCCTGTCAAAGCTCACCCACACAGCCTCACCCACCTGAGAAGAAACCCTTTTTAAAGCAGTCAGACCAGGAGTATCAACAAGATCCAGAGGCTAGGCACGGCTTGAGGAACTGGAGGATCCATTCCTATCTGAGCTCCTATGAGGATGGGGGGGAAGAAGGTCTGCCTCAGCCTTTGGGGCCTGATGCTTTTGAAGAGCCTCAATCATCTCAGCAGCCAACTGACACAGACAGTTCAGCTCGCTTTGGTATTAAGGAGCAGCCCAACACTGCCCCTAAACCCAGACCAGAAGTTCCAAGACCACGCTTTGGAAAGCCCATTTTACCTGAGAGCAACAGTAAAGACTCTGCACCAACAACAAAGGATCCACATCCCCCAGTCACTGACTTAAGGACATTTGCATTGGAGAAGAAGGAGAGGGAGGCAGCAAAGGAAGGGGGTGCTGATGTGGAGATGAAAGAGACTCCAGATCTCTTTCTGTCTAAACATGAATCATTTCGCTCACGAATTAACCCACTTCTCCAACGCAGTTCTCGTTTGCGTTCCTCACTGATATTTTCATCTTCCAAAGCAGAGATTCACAGTGGTAGCTTGGGTCTAAAACCAGCCTCAGAGACAGAAGAGGAGTTAGACTCCATACGCACTTCCTCCATTGTGGCCGAGATCCTGGAGAAGAGGAGGTCTTTATCACGAGAGCCTTTTGAGTGGAGAAAAAAGACTGAGGAAAAAGACAAAGAGAAGGAAAAAGAGAAAGAACAGGAGAAGGAGAAAGAGAGAGAGAAAGAGAGAGAGAAGGAGGAACAGCAGAAGGAGAAAGAACAACAACTACTGAAGGAGAAAGAGAGAGAAGAACAACAGAGGGAAAAAGAACGACAGAAAGAGAAAGAACGACAACAGAAGGAGCAAGAGGAACAACAGAAGGAGAAAGAAAGACTGCAAAAGTTAAAGGATTTCCGGCTGAAAGATGAAATGAAGCCTAAAGAAGAGGTAAAGACAACATCAACTGTTGTGAAACCTGAAGTAACAGCAACTTTGAACATGAATGACCCAGCCAGTCGACTGCAGTATTTCCAAGACCTTGCTGCCAAGAGGAAAGCCTCAAAAATGGAGACAGAGTCATCACTAAAAGCCCCAGAGCCGGCTGAGAAAAAGCCAGACCTTTCTGATAAACCTCCCATTAACACTGCCACAGCTCCAAAAATCCCAACTGTCTCAGTTTCTCCAGCAGAGCCTGAAACTAAAAGACCAGACGTCTCAGCAAAACTGGCAGAACTCACTCGTAAACCTTCATTCAGTTCCTCAAAACCCCCAATAATCACTGCAAAGCCCTATGTAAGCCCCCACCAGAAGGCTTCAGAAACAAACCAGTCTCAGAAAGAGGAATCTTCATCAGAGGGTCAAAAGAAAGATCTATTTAAGTCACTAAAGCCTCTTCCTTCTCCAAAGATCTTCAGGAGGGACCCACTGAAGCTCAAAGGACTGAATCCTCGCCGTATCTCTTGTGGTGAGGAGATACTGACCACAGATGCTACAGATGCAGAGAAGAGCGAACTGAAAAAGAACCGGTCTCACAGTTCATCCACCCTGCCACGCGAGGAAGGACTGCAAAAGGTCATGGGATCCAATACGTCCATCAACACTCTTGGTGAGACAAAAGGCGAGGGCAAGACACTCGACTTCTTAAAGAAGCAGACCCAGAGGCTCAAGGGATTCCTCGGACCAAAGGATAAAGAAAAGAAATCTATAGGTGACGAAAAGGGCATGAACACAGTTGTAGAAAACACTGCTGAATCTAGCAAAAAGCCAAGTTCATCAGGGAAAAGCACTGTACCAACTTCTGCAGACCAAACTGCAGCCAATCACAAGACAGCAACAACAACATCAGGCCCAACTCGATACCTGGCTCAGGGCAGCTCTGTGATTTTCAGCAGCAACCTTAGAGATGACACCAAAGTCATACTTGAGCAAATATCAGCCAATAGCCAGAAGAACAGACAGGAGCGAGAAGAAACAGGAGCTGCAAAAGAGAGTGATGCCGCAGAAAAGGCACTTGAGAGGCAAAACTCAATCAAGAAGAGTCGGTTTCTGCGACCGCCAGGCACCAGCCAGGAGCGCGAGGGATTGCTGAAGAGGATTGAGAGTCTGAGGAAGGAGAAGAAGGTCTACAGCCGCTTTGAGGTAGTCTATCACCGCAAAGATGATGTTTGCAGTGTAGATGGGAGGGACATATGATCAAAAGTTTTAAATAGTATCAGGTTTAAAGTAGAAAATAAAAAAATGTAAAAACTTTCCATGACTTTAGTTCACTGGAATGCCTTTTTTTGACCCAGTTATGTTGTCAGATTGTTGCTAAAGAGCCTAGATAGTTTTAGAGATGACCCTCCAGGGTATTTTTTCTTTTTTAATTTTAGCTTTACTAATTTTTTTCTGGTATCTGTTGTCTTTTTCCCAACCGTTTTTCAACATGTTGGTGGCATCAAATTTTAATTAAGCTTGCATTTTTCATAAAACAATAATTTCTTTCAGTTACATTGTGTAGTTTTGGGATGTTTTAAATCAAGTTTAGGAGTGAAATGATTAGCAAACCATTAAGATCTGTTTTTCTTCCAGTATTTTATCCAGTACATACAGTGAGCTCACATTCATTACTATGTTTACACTAAAACTGAACTGGATCACTGTGATTTTGTAGATTATTCTACTTAAAATACAGTTGGATTTGTACTTTTCCCTTCCCATGTTAAATTCGTTGTGAGAACTGTGCAAAGGGTTATGCCCTGAAGCCTAAAATATCAGCTGTAAAAAAGTGGAGGGGGAGGGAAGCCTAAAATGAGCTGGAGCTAATACTTTGTTGCATTCACTGTTATCCCTGTTGTTCTGTTAACAGATGGGGAATAGCCTGGGATAATGAGAGATGGAGGAGCGGCCATTTATATGGAAACTATTTATGCAAGATGATCAAAAAGACCAATTGTCCGTATGTGCCAACGACTCTGTCAAAGTACCTCTGTGGCTCTACACTGCAGCCTTTCCTGGACTTTCACACAAAGTAATAAAACTTGAAGAGACAATATATACGATTCCTGAAAACAAACTTAGGTCACTGAGTTTGGAATGTGCCTGTTTGCCAAGCCTTGGTACTAGTTTTACCTTTTATGGTGACTGAGAGAAAGAAGATTGACTCTGCTTGTACACTGGCTGCATGGGCGAGTGTTTCACCAGACAGAAGAAGGTAGGGCAATTTACCGATAGCTGATCTTGTATGAACATGACTGAGGGAGTTAGAGAGGAGAAAAGAAAGACAGTACATATTGCTCCTGAGGGAATATGAATATCAGTGCACATGTAAAAAAAATTACCGATGTTATGTGTCTTAGCAAGTGTCAGGTAGAACTTGTTTGAAACTGGACTGGACTCGGCGTCTTGTGGATTCCACATCTGCTAAAGGCCAAGGAGAGTTTCATGAGAGCAGGAAAGACTAGAAAAGTTAGAAAAAAACAGACTTTAGAGAAGAATTTAGTGAGGTGAAAATGTAAGGAAAAAGTATGAAAGATTAAAAGGAAATAAGTGGGAGGACAAAAGGAACAAGAAGGTGAAATAATGTTTTAACTAATTTTGAAAATGGGAAAAGTAGGTTTTAATGGAAAGAAGAGCCTGAAGTGAACTTTGCCCTTTAGAGGTAGTGTTATGTACTTTTCTATCAAGGCGTGGACCCACTTGTCGGAGCCGAAGACACCAAGTAACCAGTCAGGGAGGGGCTTTCAAGCATTCGTGGTTGAAAGGTGAAGTTTAAAAAGTATTATCATATGCTTTGTCTTATGTTTAGTGATTTAAATGTAAACAGCTACTTTAAACTGATGTAAAAATTAACTGTCACCTTTGAGAGATGTGAGAGAAAAAGGATTTTATTATGCAGTACTAGAACAAGGTAGTGCCTGCTTACACAAGTCACCAAACTTCTTCAGCTACGCCCTTCACAGGACTCCAAGCCTCTTTGTTTGGTCTAAACACTATTACACCAAAGATTTAGTTATTATGCACAGTTCTCAGGTGGCTTGACACCTCCACTAAACATGAAACAAGGTCGTGTATGTTGGGTTTTTGTATATTGAAGATTGGAGGTTCAATTGCTCACAGATCAGGGGTTTCAGTTTTCTACACAGGATAGTAATGTACATATATATATTTACATACAAATTAACGGTGATATTCTAATTAACAAATTAGATTTTGGTCACCCTCACTGTGCTATAGATGTGCCTTGTGTTGATATTAAATATGTAAATATCTGGTTTTGGCTGTAAAAAAATTGGCATCGATCAAGGGATTTTTTTTAAACCTTGGGTACCATTGCATTGTCTTTAAAAACTGTTAAAGTTTTTATTAAATGTCTTTTAAACTGAAGCGTTATGTCAGTGTGTGCACATATTTACATCATGAATGTTGTAGAACTGACTGAACTTATTTTAATCGTAAGCTCTTGAAGATTTAGAAAATATTTGACTACACAGTCACATTTCTTTCAGAACTTAATGTAAAACAAAGTGATAAATATTTGCAAATGAACATACAATATACAGAACAGCACTGTGAACACTGTTATACCTGACACTACCACTAAAACATACTTATCTAATCAACTCCACTCACCAGTAAATACATTTTTCATGGACACATCTTTTAACGTGCCTAAAATTGTGTATGCATAAACTGTAAAGAAAGAAAGACATTTATACTACAGATAGATCAGAAAACCCTTTAGAGTCAACAGTATTTAAAACTTTGTTCACATTTCGTTACATTGTCAGGATAAAAAGGTTGGAGTTTCAATTAACTAAACAGGAATCAGCATTGACTGGTGAAGTCCTAACAAGTATTTGGGAGATTAACTTCAAAGGTTTAATCTACAGGATATTCCACTCTGGATATTTGAAACCACACAAGCATTTTACTCCACGTTCGTCAATGCAGGTGTAGTCCCTTGCTGCTTCTGTTTCTTCACTTCCTCTATCTCCTTGTGAAGGCTGTTCAGATAAGCACACTTCTTTTCAGCTTCAAGAGTCACCAAACAGAAACAGATGAGAAAAACCAAATGTAGATGAAATGAAAGGTTAACGTAATCATCATGTTTGTTCTTGTACAGAAATAATTACCTGTATGAAAGAGCATGAGTACGTTCCTACCTGCTAATAACAGCTGACTATTAGTATTCTCAGCACTTCTTATTTCATCTGGGAGCCTGTCTGGAGCCTGGGTAGAAATTAGAAAATTTATCAACAATTCCAGAAATTCTGTTTTAATTTTGGAGAATGGTGTCAGTTTTTTTTTTTACAATGAAAAGGAAAACTTACAAAGACAGAGTGCAGATTCTTGTGCTGCTCCATTAGAAGATGAAGTTGGTTCTCAAACTTCATGCTGCAAAATTGAGGCTGGCTTTAGAAAATCTATCTAAAAGTTTGAATTTAAGACATAATTTCACTTTGAATAGGTACCGCTGCTTCCGCTGTTTGAGCCTGATTTCTTGGGTTTCACATTTGTATTGCTCCAACAGTTCTTTACTGTTATATTCTGACTGCCTGCAACACAAACATGGACATTTTAAAAACAGTCATTTACAAAACACCATGATCACATTTCTTATGTGCCTTACGTCTTATGAGGTGAACACCAGTTACAAGGTTTTAAGTTGTTGTTCATTAACTGGGATCATTACTTTACAACTCTGATGTATATTTGGTGATAACACCATAGTGTATGGGCTTTGAAAAACAACTGGTGTGTTCATAATAATGGACAACATTTAGAATTAACAAGTTTAAATGGGTACAAAGTTAGAAGATCAAAAAAACATGGAAGCTTAATTTATACAACAACAACTCAAGAGTTTAAGCAAAAGATTTCTCGGATGTGATGAGGCATTCAAAAAGCTGCACACTTATTTCATGTATCTGAAGTCTACCAATGACAAAGATGTAACCCTCACACGCTCTAACCTGACTTAGAGTCAGGTAGGATCACAACGTGGTCGTAGTTTACCAATTGTACCTTTGAGTGTGTGAATAAACGTTCAGTCAATGTTAGAATAAGAGATTATGCTGCCCTCTAGTGGTACATGTCACAAACATCCTACATCCTCCTAATTCAATTTTCATTGTATAGTGAAAAAAAACAGTTAATCCAAAAGTTAATCCAACACAAAAGCACACTCCTCCTTAAGACATTCAGACTTTATCCAGTTAGTTGGAGTCACCTGGCAAAGTCCTGCTTGGACTGGTCACACTGGAGCTGCAGCTTCCTGCTCAACTCTGCAAAGAACCATCATTAATTATGAGCCTGTAATCATCAAAGGCTTTCTTTTACAAAATACAAATACTTAAAGACGATCAAACCGTGAACTGATGGTGTGGCATTAGATCTCTTAACTTAAATGGAAAATTCATTTTCACAACAGTAATTGATTGTAGGATCACGTTTACCTTCTTTTTCCTTCCTGATTCCTTCCAACTTGTAAGCTTCAGTTTGCACTGAAAAAGAATTTGTGAAAATATATTTTACACAAAAAGGAACAATGCTAGTAATGAATTCAATTCTCACCAAATATTATGAGTAAGCTACAGAAAGAGGGCAATGTAAGCACCACAATTGTATGTGTCTGAAAGAATTACTGGAAACGATCTTTTCTTACATGTAGCCAGCTCCTTCTGCAGAGAGTCACTGAGTGATTGCATCTCCTTAATTTCTTCTTCAAGGAATCTTTTACCTTAGATAAAACAGAATAACGGTGACTTCATATGCTGTATAGTATATTTATTTTTAACTAATAAAATGTACTAGTAATTAGTACTAATTTGTGTCTGTTGTTCTATATCTTAAGTAGTTGAAATAACCATATGGAGTATGTGTTGTGTCTTCAATAGCTACATGTGCGCCAGTGAAAAGGCTGGATGCTGAAGCCGTATGGGAATGACCAAGTAGTTCCAAAAATTATAACATAAATAAATATGAGTTTAATACATGCGCCATAAAAGTCCCAGTTGAAGACCTATTCAAGAAATCATGACAAGAATAACCTCAATGTTGAGTCTCAAATTGCATACTTCAGTAAGTGCACTCAAATGAAGTAAACGGTGAACACTTGGAACCGTGCACAAAATCTTAAGGTAAAGTTGTCCCAAATCAAACACTGTGGCTTTGCACTTACCGGAAATTACAAACGTACTTCACAACCATTCACAGGTGTTCTTCGGCTAGTCATTGATTACAACCACCAACAACTGTTTGATCCCCTTCCAAGACAGAGCCAAAATGGCGACCGTTGAGTATGAGAAGTGTTCAATGTTCCATCCTCAACTTTTTGACCGCTATGAGTGTGCCAGCTGAGAAATCAAAGCACATTTTCCATACTGAGGATGGACCCAAAATTATAAGTGTAAGTGCAGAAGTCTGCAGTTTGGGATACAGCCTCAGTTTAGGGTGGTAGCTTGAAACCATGAGTGAGGTAGATACATCTGTTGCTCAAAGAGGTTGCTCTTCCTCTGTGCAGGTATCTTCAGTGAGGTATATCCTTACCTGTTACTCCATACGTGGAGTATCAGAAATGATGAATGGGGAACTATGAGATATGATTAATATCTCCACCTCAATAGGAACAGCAACACCTTGTGAGGCCATTCTGATTTTAATGTGATTAAATATAAATTATGGTAACAGTAGGGCTGGTAATTGCTAAAAACCTCGCAATTCAATTTGATTTTGATTTTTAGGTTGTGCTTGTATTCGATATTGATTGAAATGCCTAGATTTTCTATTTTTATGCCCTAGTGAATGTATGCGGTATGTCACCTCACATTTTGGAGCAATAAAACAACCCAAATGTCAGACATTAAAGCTGTAGGAGCTGGCTTTATGCTGCTGCCGCTGCTTTGGCTGGCATTTTGTTGTTGTTTGGTCTTGTGTGGCTCTTGTCCATACAACGCAAATAACATGTGATTCAGAGGATTTGCTGAATCAATATTGAATTGGGCGAGAAAATACTTCAATGCATTGATTCGTCAATATTTTTACCCACCCCTAAACAATACAATTCAGAGACATGACCAAAGCACACCGTTAGTATTTCATGGAGAGCTCTGGTGATGTCAGAATTGCCTTACCCTGATGTCAGTTTTTGTCTAAGTGCATTGGCACAGGACAAGCACAGCCTGTTAATACCTCTGCATTACTCATGTTTCTGACTGAAAACGCCACCATGCTTTAGAGGCAGCACAGAGAAAGAGAGACTCCACATCATATTTTAGGCTCAATGTTTGCAGACCTTTTGGGTTATGGAGCTGTCTAAATATTTGGCAGTAGTTTGTTTTGTTTTTATCATGATATTTGTAGAGTAATGTTCTGTGAGTGGCATTAAACCAGTGACGTGCATTCTTTACAAAGTTTTTCACGCTCATAGATCAGACTGACATAGAGTTAAATGGCCATCCCCCATCCGTCTAAAGCCTATCAAAAGTGCTGTTAAAATATCCAACACTGTCTGAATCATTTTTGACCAGAAAACGATCAGAAAAAAGCTTATGACCCCTCTTCAAAAATATCACTGTGAAATTGCCAGTTTAAGACTGACTGGAAAGTATTTTTAACTTGTAAACAGTCATTTGTCTGTAATCCTAGGTCTGTGTCTGTGCAATGTGATTCATGTCTCCATAGTGTAATCTTTATCTGTGTCACTAATCTACAACTTGAACATCAAATGCTTTAGGTCATCGTAGCAGTAGATGAAATGCATTTGCATGCTCATTTTATGATGATAGCTTCAAACCACGAGTGAGGTAGATACATCTGTTGCTCAAAGAGGTTGCTCTTCCTCTGTGCAGGTATCTTCAGTGAGGTACATCCTTACCTGTTACTCCATATGTGGAGTATCAGAAGATGATGAATGGGGCAATATGAGATATGATTAATATCTCCACCTCATGAGGGACAACAACCCCTTTTGAGGCCATTCTGATTTTATTGTGGATAAATGTAAACTATGCATTTCATTACCATAATTCATACATGGAGTATCAGAAACTGATGGAGATATTCAAGCATAATAACATTTTTTGTACTCAATTCTTTTTATACATACTGTCAGAAAAGAGGAACATTATTTTGATTTTTCTGGATGTATTTGTATATAGAGAAAATTGAAAGTAAAACCCCATTCATATTTATATGAGATATAGTTAATTTATACACCTTAAAAGGAACAGCAACATCATGTGTGGCATTCTAAGCTCAACATGTGAAAATAATAACAGTGATTGATTCATGTAGAGCTGTAGATTAACGGCACGGATAAAACTGATATTTTTGTGACATGAATCACTTCACAGTCACAGGTACATGAGCAACACCATGTAGAGTTATTACACTTATTTCAACTTATAATTAATTTCACCACAGTCAAATCAGAATGGCCTCACAAGGTGTTGCTGTTCCTTGAGAGGTGGAGATATTAATCATATCTCATAATTCCCCATTCATCATCTTCTGATACTCCACGTGTGGAGTAACAGGTAAGGATGTACCTCACTGAAGATGTCGACCCGGAAGAAGAGCAACAGTCATGAGCAGCAGATGTGTTTGCCTGACTCGTGGTTTAAAGTTACCTTCCTAGACTGAGTTTATTCTTGTTGTGACTTATTGGCTATCGTTCATCTCGGACCTCTACGTCGTTAATATTTGACGGATTGATTCAATTACGTTATAATTTTTGGAACTACTTGTTCCTTCGCATGCGGCTTCGGCATCCAGCTTTCTCATTGGTGCACATTCAATAAATTAAACTTCGATCTGAGGCCTTTGTGTGAATGCATTATCACACGTCAGGAGCTACTTGGCTATTGATGACACGGCACACATGCTCCATGTTGTTATTTTAACTGCTTTTAACGTATTTAAAGAATAAAAACACTTTGCGACTAACCAACGGAAGCGGAAGTGGGACTTCACAAAGAAGAACAAAAATTGCCAAGATGTTTCGATACACTTCATACAAAGGCTTATTTGAAGATTGACTTTCACACACATGGGCAAATACAGTTACCAGTACGATAAATTTTTCACAAAGGCTGCCAAATAAGCCACTAACCGACGATATATACGAAAGAACCCCAACACTACACCGCGCACGCGTAAATGGAGGGCTGAAAAAAACGACAAGGGAACCACCACAGTGACTTCTCTTATCTCGTTACTCTTTGCCTCACTTGAAACATTAACGCTAGATTACAAGTTAGAAGGTAGCTCAAAAGAAAACTGTTCACTTTAAAAAAAAAAAAAAACCAGATGTCTGATTTATAGCATGTACATATGCACAAGACTATTTCAATTCAAAATAAGTTCGTGAAAGTTGGTGAAAAAATCCAACTGTAGAACCCTAATGTCAATCTATGTCAATCGTCGTAATAAAGAAACTTGTGGTATTCGCTCCAAGGATGTCGCCCATTGTACTGAACAACAACAGCAGGCAACTAACATAAATCCAGAGATATCTGACATTATACAACACATCATGTATAATCACCCTTTAATGGCACTGTAAATCAGTTTTACCATTACCTTCATGCATCTTCCTTAATTTGCCCATCAATTGATCGACATTGGGCTCCTGCGTTTCTCCTCCTGACAGCAGGATGAAAGGATTGAAACATTTATTAGCCTTTTCCGTGGAAAGATTAGCCAAGAACTTATAACTATGTGTATCTTGATTCGTTTACCTTCTATTACTGATGAAGCGTTAATCAAGTCATCAATATTGAATCCTACTTGCACATAAAAAGAAACATTAGAAAGGAATGATATTTCTGAATTAAACAAAGGCAAGATATCACCAAAAGAGACATAATGATTCCATCTAGAAAGTTCTTATCCACTGCTACTATTGTGTCGTTGACGCAGATGTTAGCAAACCGCTGAGAAGCTAATTAGCATTAACGTCCTTCAATGTTAACTTTTCTCAACTCGGTATGAATTGACCAACAAAGCAGCGAATAACACTACTTTAATTTACAGCGTCTTACCTGCAGAATCACCCATGTTAATCCTTTTGAGGTAGTCCTTTCTCTTACTGTTCAAATTTCTGTTTTATGTAACTTTTTGGTCTAAGTGGCCTAACTGACAACCTGCGCACGAGGACGATAACAGGGTGAATGGCGCCAATGCTGGTTAAAAGTGCAAGTCATAGAGAAATACATTCTTTTCAATTTTAGCAAAGAAATGTTTCAAAATCTGCCTCATTACATTTTTTTTTATTTTTAAGCAAAATAACCAACTTAGAGAACGTACCATTTGCTTTGCACATGTGTAGATATTTGGGGGATAATGTAAATTACTCAGTAGTTATCCCACTCCTAGTAATTTAGTTTGAAAAATGAGACTTATATCTGAAACTATGTTTAACTGGAAAAAAGTGCCAACAATTAATAGTTTTCAACTTGACAGATGAAATATTGTTAAGCAAATACCTATGACAATATTTAGAGGTCAAAAAACACATGGTTTGACAGTATTTGAGTGAAAGACTGAGACGGTGGCGTATAGTGGCTATTTTTGAAACAGAAATTTAAAAAAGAAAAAGAAAGGAAACTGGAGACATAATTCTACATTGTATCAGATTTAATGAAAAGCATACAGCAGTGTCAAGGAATGCAGTTCTACTTCAACTTAATGCAAATATACAGTGCAAACAGACCTACAAAGCCCCAAAGTTATTCTATCTATACACATCAAACCACTATGGAGTTCTATATACAAGTGCACATTAAGTTAAGTACAAACACAAGACTTAAAAAAAGTCTAACAGGGCTGCCAAACACTGTCTCTGTCCAAAACATGGTTACCTGTAAGTTTTGCATTATCAGAACATGCAAAAAAAACAAGAGGGCCATGCAAGAGTGGAAAAAAAATCAAAACAGAACTGACAGAAAAGGTTTATGGGTTATGCATCAATCAAGTTCAGCATTGAATGTTAAGGATTCCAGTGCATATTGGTTTCTAACATCAGTTAACAATGATGAGCCAGTGTAACCAGTCACAGTTTTAAAATAAAGAAATGGGTTTCAAGGCTAAAATCTGGATTTATTTCTTCAACTCAAGCTTATTTTAAACTTAAGAGCAGCCCTGTTGCCTACATCATCTGCAATAAATAGATAAGTTATGAGTACAATTTCCTTCAAGTCTGTTGCGCCATCACTTCTGAAACTCAGATTAGCCTGCATTAAAAGTGGTCAGAAATTCCAATACGTCCATCAATATTTTACATTGGTGGTAAAAAGGAAAAAAGGACAGTAAGTTGTTACTTCACATTGAATACCAGATGAGTTTAAATTAAAAGGGACAAAAAGGGAAGAAAGTAAGTCATGGAAACAATTTCAAAATAAAACTTTCCTTCCTTTTTAAACAATATTCTTTAAGAATATACATAGCTTTATGTGTTTCATATACATCCAACATCAAAGCTCATTCTTTTGCCATTAAAATGTTAAACTCACTGTACTGGGTGAGCCATGATCTGAGATCAGAGCACATTTTCCCCCAAGAAGCAACACTACCATTGAATCACTCCAGCATGCCTTTCAGGGGCAGGGGTATTGGCATCATATACAGTAATACACTGAACTATTTACAGCTGTGACAAGCAAGCTAAAGTTACTCCTCTGGTAGGTGTAAAGAACTTAAACACATCTTTAGTTGTGTTTCCAGTGTTGCCATGCAGTTACTTTACACCAGCAGGCTGAAAGAGAGGGTTAAGTTTGAGAAAAAGACAGATTTAAGGTGGTGTTTATTTCTAGCACTAACTTCTTCTCTTTAGGCAAAGCTGGTTTGCATCAATACCAAGCTCTATTGATACCTTTCCTGATCTTTTTCTGTTTCATCTCTGCAGCAAGACAAGGCAGAGTGCCAACAACCCACAGAATAACATGATTTACACTGCATGTGCTGAGCCATACTGGAAGTCAGAGGATAGGTAATGTCGTCGTAAGGTAGCCTTCTGTGTTAGTAGAAGCAGAGGACAGTTACAGCAAGCAGAGTGGTATAAATTGAGGGAAACACACATTTCATACTTTGTCATTTACAACAAAGATTTAAGTTAAACATATAGTGACCCTCTCAGCTGCACTTGATGTTCTCTTTCACAGCACTACTACCTGATTAAAAAATAACTCAAATCATGTGAAAAGGAAAGAAAAACTCAAAGGAGAAAAAATGTGGCTGTTAGTGGGTTTTAATGACACAGGGAGGTTATTTCCGTCTCCCTCCTGTTCAGTCGAAGGTGCAGCTTCATTCACGGGAGCGCCCCACAATAGCCAGGATGTAGAGGAAAATGTTGATGATGTCAGTGTAGAGGTTGAGGGCAGCAAAAATGTATTCCTCTGGACTCAAAGCCAACTTCTTGTTGCCCAAGAGGAGTTGGGTATCTACAGCCAAGAACTGGGGGAAGAAAAATAAAGATTGATCAGTTACTTGAAGAAGTCTCTTTACCACTGACCTGAGATGAATGATGTTTGTTTTTCCAGCACTGGTTTTAGGTGAGATGATTATTTAACCAAATTTATCCAAATACTGTCTTTACCTTTGGTCAAAATAAACAGCAACTAAACATGTCAAATACCTTAAAGAACCAAAACAAATGACGAATGTTACTTCAGCACATGAATGTTATACCCAATTCTGCTTTGAACTTGCATGGATAGCTTTATTGATATTGTTGACTACATTATCCTCTCATGAGTTTTTCTCTTCACACTTAGTGCACCACTTTGTCAAACATCCACTTTGTTATTGATTTTTAGTGCATATAGCCTTCAGCATTAGTAAAGACAAACAAAAGCTGTTTTGCTGTTTGCTCATGGCACACGTTACACGACTTCTCTAGCAAATCTGACTCTAAATTTCTCTTCATGGAGTTTCCTCCTCTTCTTTCGGTCTAAAACCTCTTTACGATACATTATTTATCAAGCTTTGACAGCTGTTTTGTTGAGTCTAGCTTTCATTATACATGGTCATATATTTTGATCTTAATAAAAAAGTCAGAGCCCCACTTTTCTCTTGCTCAGCAAGAATCATTTACCAACTTGGTTTGTATGATATTCAAACTTTCTGAAGATGAAAGTAGATAAAAATACTTATTATGCAGATTATGTGCCAGCGATGTAGGGATCTGGTTACTGCATTCAGATGACTTAATACTCTCAACCCATTTATATCCATTAACACAATTAGAGAATTTCCTCAGATGAGAATATTAATGGAAGTTAATGTCTTCATATCGGTACAATGGCTGAAAGAGATGAGAAATAAAACATTTGGAGCAGCTAAGAAACTTACACAGGTGAAGAGCAGGGCCCCCAGAGAGGCATAGACAATATGCAGGATCCTGTGGCGGATGAAGATGCAGAGGATGGAGAAGAGCAACAGGACGATGAGGCACACAAAGAGCACGCCCCGGCAGGAAGTAAAGTCATACTTGCTCTTTGGTGGTTAAAAGAAAAACAGAAAATGTGTTAGAACTTACAAGCTATGGTAACGTCAGACCTATCACTTTCAGGACCATCACGTCTTTGAAACAATGTTTGTTTTAATACTGTTGCTGTGAAGAGTGTGCCAACAGTGGGGAGGAGTAAGAGACTTTCCAAACAATCACAGGGTATTTTCACTTATACTTCTCAAATTCAAATAACAAAGAAGGGCAATGTTTGTTTTTGTGTACAGGAAATCTTTGTTTATTCAAGCAGCTGTTTGTGAGCACTTACCTGTAGTGAGAAGAGGACAACAGTGAAGCACACCACAGCAGTGATGCCCACAGCCATGATGACAGTCTCCGTGTCATAAAAGCTTGCAATCATGCCCACCATGTAGGAGAGGCTCAGGGTCAAAATGGACTGCAAGACACAGACACACACGTTAACATCAGCAGTGACATAACAGTGTCACATGTTGAAGATACAAGTGATGATTGTATAGCATCCTTTTGCTTCTTTGGATATAAGATACCCGGTGTATATAATCAAAGTATCCACCCAGCAGCATTTTCAGCTTCCCCTTTGAGGTTCTTTGGTATAACTTTGAATCTTTTCACCAAGAGGCAATATGGTAATTAAAACAGGCACACTTTTTGTGAACACCTTACCAGGGCAACAAGATTCCAGGGGTGCTTGCGGCGGAAGTCTCCACAGCAGCTGAGGACGATCAGAGCCACAAAGAAGACGGCGTAGGACACATAATATGTCCATGGATTACTACGCACAAAGAACTTGGCATCATCCACAAAGGTGAAGACGGCAACAAAGGAGAAAGTGACCAGAAGCTGCACTGTGAGGACCATGAAGACCTGTTGGGAAAGAAAAGGTACTGGTTAGTCAAGCTTAACTGTTTACATGTTTGTTTTTATATCTTTATCGAACACATCCAATCCATTCCAAACATTAGATAACCTACTTTTCTGATGAAGGCTTGTCGGATGGTCTTGTCCTCAAATCCAGAATTGGTGAACTCTTCATTGTCATAGTATGATGGAGGTCCATCACCATGGTAGCCAGGGCTACCTGCAGGTGCTGCTGTAAAACAATAACAAGAACAGAATTAGGATTTGAATACAATCAAAAACAACTAGTAAAAACAGTGTGGAACAAATGGATCTGCAGCTTTTACAGCACACTCTGTTCATCATTGCTTGTTTCTTGATAGGTCTTGTCTAAAGTGGGACTGACGTTGTGTTTTCTTGCTGGCATGGTGTGTGTTCAATTACTCTAGTATTCAAAGCATTTAGTATTTTAAACCTCATTGACTTTAAAGGTTTTTTGAGAAAGTAAAAAACGATCATGGCTTTACCTGACCTATTTGATTTTGTCAAAGTAACTTAAAATGCAGCATGAGCAGCACCTAATGACTTGATGAGCTGATATTAATACAGAGCTCTATGTCATGCTCACCATTTAGACATCAGACAGCAGAATAGAATAGAATGTACTTTATTAATGCCTGAAGGGAAATTCGGTAATAAAAGTAATAAAGGTGAAAAAGTAAAAGCATCTGGTGTCCTGAAAGGGATAGTCTCTGAATAAAAAATATTTTATGCAGGTTTAACCTCTAACACTCACCCATAGGGTCTCCAGCAAAGCCTGGCTGCTGGTAAGGCCCCTGAGGGTAGGGTCCCTGTGGGTAGGGCATCTGTGGGTAAGGCATCTGAGGGTACGGACCAGGGGCAAAACCAGGGCCGGCCTGAGGGAAGCCTGGCTGCCCATAACCAGCAGCTGGTGGGTAGGGTCCTCCTGGAGCTTGGCTATAGTTGGGAGGGGGCACACCAAAACCTGGCTGAGGGGGCCCGTACACATTGTTGTGAAGTGGGTTGGTCTCACCCATACCAGGGTATCCACTCTTGTCCTGGGACATGGTGTGGGTGAAGGCTTATTCAGCTGTTAGAAATATCTGTGAGAGGACGAGAAGAAGAATTAGGACGAATGTTTCAATAAGAAAAAACTGACGTCCACATGAAATATACATTACAGGTACTGGCATAAAAATTCAAAGCCTACATTTGCATTTTGATAATATGAACAGTTTGAACATCTCCATTACATCTCCAAAGCCCGGGAGAGAGCAGAGAAAAATGACGGTACATCTTCTGTGCCAAACTGGCAGAGATACAAGTGCAGCATTAACAAGATTAAAAAGTTGACAGGTAATCAAACAAATTCATCTGGAAGAGAGAGTTGAGCAGAGCAGCACATTTCCTTATCACACAAAACCTACATAAGAGTGATATTATCATCCCATGCTATTTAACCTTCATCTTGTCCTTATTTACCCCTTTAACTCCAAATCATCTGTTTTAATGGTCTTTGTCATTCTCAAAGGAGATGGACACTAATGGACACTACTAAGAAATTGTATTGATGAAAAGCAGGCTCTAGGGGTTTGTATAATTAGTCAAAACAGAATCCAAACACGATAGAAAAGCCGCTACAGATCCTTCCTCTACAAGACTGTTACAACACCAGGCTCAGAAGATCAGCAAGCAAAGCTTCAGAGAGAAAAAGGGCAAGCGATTTGTAAGGTGGCAGGAAATCAGTGTTCTGGTGCTGGCTAACAATGACTGTTACAACAGGGGGAGAACGCATTAATCTGTTCTCAATTTAAGGTCAGGTGTTGAAACACTGACTCAGTTTTGCATGAGACAAACTGAAAATGTTTTTATATCTTTTGTGACAAATTGCTGACACAAACTCTATCTGTTAAAGCTCACAGTAATTGATGTCATAAGAGTTCCTAATGAAGAGTACACAGCCCCTCTTTCTATTATTAACAAAAAGATTAGCTAATGCCACAGTCTGTTGGCCTGCACTCAACATCTGCCTAGCAACAAGTTATTACTGCATCTTCTATATCTGTGCTTCCTGCCCCACAAAGCTACACCCCTGTTAGATAACAAAGGATGTTTACAAGATCAAAAAGTAATGAAGTCTTGCAGCTGAAGCAAGGAGGATATGATAAAGGAGAAGAGATGTTGTGAGTCATTAATGAGTCGAGTTTCATCCCATGTGTCTATTTTTCGCTGAGATGTAGTGGGCAGCAGCATGAAAGGGGTAGCAGGTGCAAACATAGTCAGGTTTAGAAACAGAAAGTGAACCGTGAGAGGAGATGGGGACACAACTTTGAGTGTGTTACAGGCAGCCATAGAAAGAGATGTACTACACAAGGGGGCTTTAAAAACACTTGGGATACTGAAAAAGACATTCACAAGTAGAGATGGGACTGTATGCTTTTCTCCCGAGTCTTTTACGATTTTCGGGTGCAAATTTTGGTTGAAATTGCAATTCTTTGATATTTCAGATTTTTGCCATTTTAAGTTTGTTTTTTTAACACCAGACCATGTGAAAAAGTTGAATGGTGATAATGTCTTCAGACTATATCAGAAGACATATTTTCCCCAATACAATGCCCAATACCAAAATCCCTATACATCGATTTTTTTCTCCCACCACTATTCACATGACTGGCAACCTCCTAGCTTGACAGTGTGTAATTAGAGAGTGCAACAACAATTATCAAGCACCTTTAAAATGAAAATACTCAATAATTTTTTCTTTTTTGTTTGAAAGACATTTTACAATCAAAGGACAATTTCGGTTTATACAGCTTTTACATTGTTTATAGAATGAAGTAGAACAAAATACTCACCCAGAAGGCTTTCCTGATCCAAGCAGTGTTTCGGGAGATATTTAGATCCAAAATTGTGCGTCGGACGTCCGTATAATGGGATCCATCGGGGCATAGACAGCGCCGCTCCTAATCCTGCATTAATCGTCCAAAAACTTGTGTTTTTCACCAATATTCCATCATGGTCCGCTCCAGGTTAGTCCTCTACTGCAGTCTGTGTCACTCCAGACAGCGCTGTGTGGTTGTGATGCCCCTCAAAGAAAGGAGTCAGCTCTCCAGAGAGTACTGCGCATGCATTATGGTCCGCTCCAGGTTAGTCCTCTAGAGGACTAACCTGGGGCGGACCTTGATGGAATATTGGGGAAAAACACGAGTTTTTGGACAATTAATGCAGTTTTAGGAGCGGCGCTGTTTATGCCCCGATGGATCCCATTATATGGACGTCCGCTGCACGATTTTGGATCTAAATATCTCCCGAAGCACTGCTCGAATCAGGAAAGCCTTCTGGGTGAGTATTTTGTTCTACTTCATTCTATTAACAATGTAAAAGCTGTATAAACCGAACTTATCCTTTAATTAACCACAAACAAAGTGGCTGACTGTCATTCTGCTAACAAGGTATAGCTGTACTGATACTTTCTTACACTTCTACACAGACAGGTGGGGTTGACAACAGAGCGACTTAGAGTTTGAAAAGGATCATTCCAAAAGTGACTCGTCATTCTGAAACTTAAAACTAGGGGTTCAACCAGCAGCCAGTTTTAACCCGTCATCACAGGCAGCAGGTTTCTCTCCCTAAAACTGTGAAATGCTGAATACAGTCTGAGGCCAGAAGGAGAATCTGCGACAGGGATGGATGATGCCAGTGAAGTGTGTGGATGGTAAACATCGTCCTCTCCAGTGTGGACTGTTTCCATGGACACATCTGGAACATTGTAACATATGTATTATTAATGTACTTTCATCCTAAATGAGTGCTGACATACTGGTCTTTACCGCAGTGCTCCTCCTCTCTACAAGCAACCCACACAATCCCAGTCAAAGCAACATAAGAAATGAGAAATTTCTAAAGTGTACAAGATTGACAAGGTTGATCAGTGGTTTCAAATGTGTAGTCCAGCTTTCATTTTAACGCCTGCAGTGCCCTGAGGAGATCTTCTGCAAGGCAGGATGGGAGCCAAAATCAATTCCCCTGATTGCTGACTTCAAAAGAAAAGCTTGTGTGGACAGCAAAAAGGCTTCTTAGTCGTGCAAGGGCCTGCTCTATTTAAACTACTGCTTCTGTAAAGAGTTTGATGCACATACAGAAACACAAACAAGCACATGCTCAATCTGTTTGTTTCTTCATACACAAAAACAAATCAGATGTAAAGAACAAAATTCAATTTGGAGGCAGATTGAATAAATAAAAACTATGTTTGCTGTTTCTAGAAGTCTCCTTCTTCCCCTTCTGTCAAGGCCACGCTGAGCTAACAGCGAGTGTTACACAACACTGCTCTATTTTGCCCTGCCTGGGAAATACATCCAGATTCCAGTGTGTCCTCATGATCCCTGTCAGTCCATCACCAAGACAGTAGAGAGAGCAAGAGAAAAATCACATGTGTCATGTACAGACACAGCTTCATAATGATCATAACAGATTATAGCTTTTGTCTGAGCAGCCAAATCCTGTCTGGCTTGCTCGTCAATGATGGTTGTCCGAGGTGGGACACAAAGTGGGATTCAGTTGTGAGAAGCAATATTTCTGAATGACTTGAAAACCTTTTTCTTTAGGCTGCGCTGTTGCCCTTGTATCAAGTATTGCACTATGAGGAACACTCTCCGCCAGAAGTTTTGCTTGTTTCTGAAAGAAAAGACTGGACAATCCAGAGATAACTGAGTGACCAAAGACCCCTAAACTAATCAGTAACACTCACTGTTAAGGCATGTGATCTCCTTCCTGTCCAAGGTCCGTTTAAAGCATCTATGCTCGTGACTTAACGCTTTGAATCATCTCTTCTATCCATGCTAGGTCTTCAGTAAGGCTGAAATCACATGTAAAATAATCTCATGGATAAAAAAGTTCACTAGCTATTTTCTAGGTCTGCAACAAACAAATCTGCTACAGTTAATCACTTTCCATTAATGGGAATGCCTGTGACGTTTTTTAATCTGAAGGTGATTTCATCAAATTGTTTTGTCTGACCAAAGTCCAGATCTCAAAGTTCCCCATAAAGCAACCACCTGAGAATTACTGAGAAGGTTAAATGGTTCTTAAGGTATTAAAACCACTAAAATAGATTTTTTTTTTTTAACGTTGGTCATCATTATGCAAGAAAATAGGAGTATATGGTAAAAGACAATAATCAGGCTTGTGATTGACCCTTTAAGAGCTATTATTGTGTAAGTCTGCCACGGACTATCTTACATTTTTACATATTATAGTGCATTTTTTTGAGTATTTTTATTTGCTGTACAGTAATATAACCCTTATATTACATGTTTTAAAAGTATGTGTCTACTTATGTCTTAGCTACTACAATAAATTGCTTATAAGTGCAATAGACCTACAAAAAAAGGAAAACATTGTTTTTTTTTTTGTTTGTTTGTTTTTTTTTTTACATATATTTCAGAATACAGGAATTGCATGGCTGTATCCCTCAAATTTGCAAGTGTAAAAATCTTGCATCATATCTTTCAGAACCCCAGAAAATTCACTTGGAGTCTGTACATAACTTTCTTTTTGAGATAAAGTCCATCTTGTAACTAGGGATGCACGATATTGGATTTTTGCCGATATCCGATATATCGAAACCCCTTTAGGCCGATACCGATAATCATAAGTTTGTTTGTTTTTTTTCACTGTAAAGAAAGCTAAGTCTATCCTGTACTGGAATGTATATGTTACTCTTATTGTGACGGTCTTATTTGTTTAAGAAACACACATAAAACAAGACAAAAAACATTTGATTTTACCATAAATAAGAAATGTATTATTTTTTCAAACTCAAGACATTCAGTATTGAAATACAGAAAAATAATTTCTTTAGATCACATGAACTTTAAATGCACAATGCATTTTTAAACATAACCAAGTTGCATTTGATTATTTCAGAGCTGCTGTAACAACCTGGTGACAGACACAGAGCTCTGCAGTGCAAATAAATGAAGTGCTACATTTTATTGAAGGAGCTTATTTTTCAGATGGAAAATAATAATAATCCTAACTGAATAGCACCTTATCGGCTGTGCATATCAGCAGAAATTTTCATATCTGCCGATACCGATAAACGTGTTTTTAAGCTTTTATCAGCCGATACCGATATTGTACCGATAATATCGTGCTTCCCTACTTGTAACCTGTAAAAAAAACCCAAAATAAGTAACAGCAAAATAAACAATGAGACAACATTAACATAAAAAATATTTAAAACAGTGCGTTTAAAGGTAGAGTCTGCAGGATTTTCCTTAAAAATAAAATTTTAACTTTTACAGGAATAATCCTGCTTAATCATCACTTCGGGACCTCTATACATGTGTGTCAGTGTCTGTGTCTGCCTTGAACCTCAGCCTGTATGTCGATGACTTGGTTGTATCAGGATGTTTCTGGGCGTAAAGTAAGCATAGTTACATCAGCCAATCACAGCCTGTCCAGTGCACAAGTGACTTTGCATGTTGATTGGCGAGTAGAAGAAGCTATCCTGAGTGGCTACAATAGTTGACGTAGCACAGCACAAGAAAAACAACCAAAGTGAAACAAAACGCCACACCAATAAAGCTTTTTACTAAATGAGGGTGAAGCTTGGCTCGATTTTCTCTCACTGTTGGGCACTTGAAGAGCAGCATGGGACAAAGAGCGATACAAGTTGGCTCTGCTAACCAGGTACGTGTGAAACAGCAGTGATTAGCTAATGCTAGTATGCCAAGTCAGGTGCACGGCTCTCGAGTCTCTCCCATGCAGAAACAGGATGCCGCAGGTGGTTGCTAGGCCAGTAAATGTCTTCACGCAGTCACGGTCGGAGGCTGTGGGTATGTGAGCCAAGGAGGAGTCCAGTTTGAACTTGTGTTTAACTAACAAGTAATGAAAATTCCAGCAGACTCCAACTTTAAATTTCTAAGTGTGCCAGATATTTATGATTGATTTACGATGATTTTGTGTGTTAAACCATGCTCATCCATAAAAAAGTTCATTTACAAAAAAATATTTTTCTTTTCTGAGTTGAAACTTAAGAATAGAGGAACACAAACGACTTTAAACTACGCAACCTGATAACTTTTATTTAAACCTAGGAAGTGCTGCAAAGACCTGCGGCCTTGTTTATGGATTTTTGTAATGTGTGCTTCATTGCATATTTGTAATAATCCATCCTTGCAATGACAAAGCCCTCTGAGACATGGTGAATGAGTTAAATGTTGGTGTAACTCCCAGGATTTTATATACAAAAATGCTATGCTCGGCTCTTTAGGGTTTAACAAAAACAGAGGCAAAATATTGCAGAGAAAAAAGCTTGTTTGGAAAGCCTGTCATAACTAAAGAGTATCCTGAATTTTTCATAATAACCTCAAAGAATTTCAAAAAGTTTACCTAAAAGAGATATTAGTTCATATTTCTCAATAATGACAACAGGTTTGGTTTCGGGTCGTGGTGACTAGACGTGACTTTATTTTGGTGCTGAATTATCTGAACCTGTTTGTTTGTCCGTGAATGATGGATGACCTCTACAGTAACACAGCATGCGGCAGAGAGGCTGGAGAACTAATGGTAAACATGTGCGTGTAGTCATAGTCATAGTCATAAGAGCTCATTTAGGAGAGACAACCTTCTTCACAAACAAACCTGTCTTGAGGCACATGTGCACAGTGACCACAAAACAGGAAGAAGTTCTTGAAAAAAAAGGGCAGTGAAGAAACCACAGTAAAAACCACTTCAGAGAAGTGAAAGTGCAAACACTCAGAGCAGGTTTTGTATCTTTCCAAGTCAGTTGGAGGCCATGTTTGTGCAGCCTTTAAAGAACTACGTGGAGAATTCAAATCCTCTTATGGGAGATGCCCCGGACGCTGTGGATAAAAGCAGTGCCACTATCTCTGCGGGGCTGATAGCTATCGCTAGTGGAATTAGGTTAAAGGGCAGGATTCAGCGGGTTAGCCACAGAGCCATGCTAACACAATTAGGTTAGCACAATACCTCAACAAACCCATAAACAACATGGCTGGCCAACACCAGGAAACACTGTGACAAAAAGGGGGAGACACACAAAGAAGGGGTGCCTCTACTTAGATCAGCTTGTTAAAACATGTAGCGCAATGGCATGTCAAAGGTCTGGGGTTGGGATCTTTGCTGGAGAATGAAGTCTATAAAAGCTACTGTACCAACACTGACAACTCGGTGAAGAACCATCTTTGATAAAGTTGCTGTTTCATGATCACATGATGCATGATTAGAAAAATTTCACATGATTATTCACATTCTCAAAGCACTCCCTGCACAATGATAATATCATGAGTGCTATCATGATAATGTGACTTGAACCACCCAGTGGATAATTCCTACATTGTCACTGCCAGCCGATGCAGCAGTCTGGCAAGATACTGTCACTGTGGCGAGCCTCGTCAGCAGCAGTTCTGGCTCTGCCTCCGTCAAACCGGCAGACAACTCGCATTGCGTCAGACGGCTGCACTTTATGTGAGTTGTCATAGTGTTACAACACACTGCTGACTGTAAGTTCAAAGGTATAACATTAGACTGATTTCTTGTTTCAATATGTTTTCAATTAAAAAAAAAGAAACATTTTTAATGGTTGGTTGTATTTTGTAAGAACAGAAATTACTTGTAGAAAGAATCTGAGCATCTTGTAAGAAGACAACTTTCACAAAATCTTGATCAAAGCCTCACAATGCTGCCCTCTAATAGATCATTTATTGATAGCTTACAGTTGAGAGTAAAGTCCTTACAATGTGATAAGCAGTTGCCGATTTCAAGGCAGTGCTGGCAGGATAGCTCAGCTTTACTGCTCTTGTTTGTCCTATTTAAGCCCACTGATCCCTGAAAATCACAATTTGAACAAACTAATGTGTAAACAAAAAAAGCAACTCAGGAAGGGCTTTTTGCACAAGGAGGCTGTTCTTTTCCTGACTGTGTTTGAATTCAGCAATTAATTTAATTTCAACCCTTTCTGAAATGTAAGATTTTTGCTACTGGATTGCAAGTTAAGAAAAGTAGTTTTAGTAGCATAATGATGCAGATCTTGGAGACAAGCTGTGAGGAGAGAACAGAGCAGCTGTTCCTCTGCCCCGCTGAACGTCATGATTGGGTAAATTCCTCAATCTTTAAACAGATTCTAAATCAATATCTTCAATCAACAGCTCCATCAATGGATAAAAAAATATCTACAGGAAAGTTTTTAGATATGGTAACTGCAATGCTTGTTGATATAGATAGGTGGACGCAGAATTTCAGTAACATGGCAATGTAATGGTAGCTCATAGTTTAAATGTTTCATCCAACCATACTATTTCAAACGTCCTCTCTTTCTACCTTTTTTTTAATTTTTCACGAAAGTAATTAACTATTTTTTCCCTTTATCTAATGTTTCTGTATTGATTTTTTGCTAAATCTACTAAAATCTAAAACTAAGTGTTAACTGATTAAAATCGAATATATTCTTAGGTCATTAATCATGGCACAGTCAGAAGGAAAAATAGAAAAAAAAATGTTACCATATGTCTGAAAGGATTTAAGACTCAAAGACTCGACTTGAAGTCCCGAAATCAAAATTAGTTTCATGACACTAACATCATTGTGGGACTTTTTCCTTTAGGCCAACTTTTAAAATGAACAATTTTTAAAAAAATCATTTAAAAAAATGCCATTTTAAAACAGTTACCACCTACTGAGTTAATATACTGTACACACACACACACACACACACACACACACACACACACACATATACATATATATATATATATATATATATATATATATATATATATATATATATATATATATAATTTATATTATCAAATGCATTTTCTTTATATGGGAATAAATCAAATATTGAGAGGCTGAAAACACAGATAGTTGCATGATCTCATTCTTTTGTTTTAGTATAGCTTAAGATATGTGCCGTTACTAATATTTTCTGAGTGAAGTCGGGAGCATATTAATAACTTCTACCTCAAACCACTACACGTCACTTGTTTGATGTATCACTCATAACACACCGGATTCGAGGGAGGACTGCTCAATACTGTAACCTGGTTGAAAAGGTATGTAGGAAACATCTTTGACTGTTGAGCACTACTGGACACCAAAACATAAACATGGATGCTACACCAACAGTGAGCCTGGTTTTTCATGCTGCACCTGCAGCAGGCGCACCTCGTTGTAGGCCTCACTAACGCAGATAAATGCGACACTGCGACCATCTGTAACGTCCAACTAACACGTAACGGCTACAAGCTGCATGGCCGCCATTGCAGAATGAAGATACGGATAACGGTCAGTATAACCGTTTGGTTTTAAATATCCACCATGATAAAAGTGTTCGGTTAGTGTACATTCATCAAAACGACCTCACGTCGCGCCCCCACGTCGACGATGCTCGATCGAAGGCTGATTTTAAAGCCACGTTCACTCATCCACGAATAATTATAACTGCACAGTATAAGTCTTCTGTTAACGCGGTCTGCTTTGTTACAGCTTTACTATTTCTGCTGACGGTTGGTGACAGTCGGCGACAGGCAAGATGCTGACCACGGCTAGCCAAACCCAAAATGTGCTCGCTGGCCGCGCGTTCAGTCAAAGCGACCCGCTTCTGCTAATCCACGACACAAAGGAGACCTTAACATACTCATTTAGCGTGATCTGTCTTACCTTTAATATTTTATTTGAATGTAGCCTCCAACATACGCGCTCCCTCCTCCTCCTCCGGCTCTGGACTCAGACTAAACAACTGGGTCGAGAGCAGCTGACGACACCACACGACGTCGTCACGTGCTGTGTGGGAATCACCGGTAGTTACACGAAACAAGCCCCTGCCATCATGACGCAGTGTTTTCCATGGCGTCGTCGGTGGTCTTTAGAGAAAAACTGATCATGACCACTTTCATTAGCACGTGGAGAAATTTCTAGAACTCTGCTCAATGCATAACCCAGACTACTGCTCTGTGGCACAATTCACATAAAGCTAACTTATGTAACATTAAACCTCTTATCCAATCCATTCCAGAAGGATAGTTCAGGCTTTTTATTCCTCACCATTTATCTGACCGCTGTAGCCGCCAAACTCTGCACCTGGGCACCTTTTCTGCAGAGGTTTTAATAAAGGTTGCTACACTGTTATACTTGTACAAAAGTAAATGATTTATTAATGTATAACCACGTTTATACTTAAACTTAATGGTTATTTGCGAGTACATTCATCCTTGTCTGTTAAACATGGAACACATTTGGTTTGAGAAACACTCATGTTTTGCTTTCTGCTCACATTTTTAGGAACAACAATTGTTTATTGCTGCTTGTACTCACATGAAAAGGAATAAGCAGTGACAATCAATCAATTCAAACAACTATTTGCATATTTTACAGTCATTCTACAACACACTGGATTTCAGGTGGTAAACCATCAGCTGGTTTCCCATAAGCTACATTAACTATGAAAGTAACCTTTGTGAGTTGCTGGTACAATTAGAGTATTTTTTGAGTATGCCATGAACACGGTGTATAATTTACACAGGACATGACAAGTGTAACAGTCTTTTTCCTGTTTGCCATGTGTGTATCATCCTCCTAGGAGGCAAATTATGATGCATGTTCAATCACAGGTGCCACTCAGCCTTGTGTAACCCCTGATATGGCAGCAATCACTGGTTGTAAGGGCGACTTCGGAGCAGATTGTCCAGATCAGTCTTGCTGATCGTACCGTAGGCCTGAGAATAGCTTCCCAGTTTGGCTCTCGGGTCACCTGCAGCTGCTACATTACAGTTATTCTGATATACTTTCTTGCTGAACCGTGGCAGAGGCCGAGTCTCACGTGTCTGGGAATTTGAGCGTTGATTCTGTAGGAAAGGAAAACAGAATTCAAAAAATAACATCAGTGCCATCTCTTCTGGATATCAGAAATGTCACCAAACTCTTAAAAATCCAAGTTTTTATTTATTCTTGGTTTTTATCAATGCTTAATTAGGCCTGATCATAACTTGAAACTGCATCCTGACATACAATCTCACTTAAAAAGTGTGAGGACGCTTAGAACTAACCAGTCGAGCAGATGTGACCGACAGTCCAGAGGACAGGCCATGCTCCTCCTTTCGGACGAGTAGGTTGTTCTGGGTTTGGTTTAGGGTCGAGGAGAAGGAACGGTTATGAGTCACAGGAGCTGAGCGACCACGGTGCAGGATCTGGTCCATGGACTAGAAACAGAAAAAACACATGATGAGCCATACAAAGGGACTAAGAAGAGAAGAGAGAACATGCAACTTGCCAAAATCAAAAAAGGGCTTCAGGAAAAGGGCAAGAAAGACAAAAAAAGAACAGATACTAAATTCTGAGGTTCGATCCTTACAACATTAGCATTGGCGCCCTCTGTTGGTGAAGTTGTGGCATTGCCATTACTGCTTTGTTCTGGGGCTCTACTGTTGGCTGCTGACTGGTGGTAGTAATGAGGAGGACCGACTGGGCAACGAACAAAACCATCTGCAAGAAGAAAAGTTAATGTATTTTTGCACTTAATGGAAGGTGTATATGTACATATGATTATGTAAATATTTTCTCAAAGTCTGTTGAGTTTTTGCTGGTTATGAAACAGACTGAAAACAATAAGGATTTCTATTCACAAGCAACAAAAGTCATCAGTATTAATCATTAAGGCCCAACAAAGTGATCAACAGTAGAACACACAACAGTACTGTTAATTCAGACATACTTGGGGCATGTGTGATGGGATTATATGTGAGTTTTCCCAAACCAGGGCTGCCTAAAGGATTTGTCTTCTCCACAGCAGGCAGTATTGATGCATGCATAGGTCCAGGTTTGGTGACTCCTGTTGGTGAATGCAAGTTGTTTGTCTCGTTGGTATTTTCGTCTTGATCTTTGTTGCCATTAGCTGCTTCTGGACACTTCTCTGCTTCGTCCTTCACGCTGGGCTTTTCCCCACTACTGACACAACCACCATCCTTTGACGGGATCAGCTTCAGTATTCCCTGATTAGTTCTTCTCTCCAGCATCATCTTCAGAGAAAAAGCAGAGACTGGGTTTTTATAGTGAAAAGATCAAATACATCAAAATTTTCCTACACTAATGACTCATAGTGTACCTCATAAAGTTTGTTGCGATACTGAACCACCGATAGCTGTATGTCATCATCCACAGGCAGTACGACATCATAGTTAAGTGCTGGCTCCTTAGTTGGACTATGAAACCTACAGGAGCAGAGAAGATGGTTAAAGATACACTTCATCTTTCTTATATCAAATAAAAGTAAAGTTGCATATTTTTCTTAATACACAAAAAAGTCTTACAATAATCTGCATAATAAAGGAAGAAGATGGAAAATCTATGCAATAATTTTGCAGTGAGTCAGTCTTGGCTCTAGATACCTGGCTACATATGGGTGTTTGAGGGCTTGCTCAGCAGTCAGACGCTTGTCTGGGTTGAAAACCAGCAACCCTTTCAACAGGTCCAGAGCATCGGGAGGCACAGACGGCTGGAGAAGATCCTCCAAAGGCACCTGTGGTCTGGTAAAGAGCAGGACAGTGATAAGTACTGGTTAGATGTGTACTTATAAAAGTGGGACCTCTCAATCATGAATATATTATTTGTACAGAAAAGGATTCAGAATATTAACAACCCACAATAGAAAATCATCTTACTTGAGCAACATTCTCTGAATAACAGATGACCCATATTCAGACTTGATTGCGAGGATATCTGAAAATCAAATATCATTTGATTAAATCATAGATACAAAAGATATTTGTGAATAAATTGTTCAATGCTTTAGATTTTTGATTCATTCACCTTCCGGACTGGGATGAGGTATGGCACTCATGATCTTCTCTATTTGGTTGATGGTGGATGTCCCAGGAAACAGAGCTTTCCCCAGCAGCATCTCTCCCAGGATACAGCCAAGGCTCCACATGTCCACACCTTTGGTATACCTTAGGACAGAATTAACTCTTTGAACATTCAAGATACGGTTTATTTCCTGATTAAAAGTGCCACTCATAAATAAATACCGACAACAGATCGTTGTCAGGGTGGATACCTTGCAGATCCCAGCAGGATCTCAGGAGCTCGATACCACCTTGTTGCCACATATTCTGTAAGGGCTGGATTCCCGCTGTCCTCCTGGATCTGGTTGAGTGATCGGGCCAAGCCAAAATCACACAGCTTCACTACACAGTCAGTGTCGAGGAGCACGTTGGATGGCTGCAAGAAACGAAAAAAAAAAAGGCATTCTTAACAAGGAGAATGAAAACCAGATTTTCTCTTTTCTGCAGAACACGTGTTTGAAAAGTCCATCTGAGGCTGGTTTAGAAGCCAAGGAAAACTGTCAAAGCTCTCATCAAAGTGCCCATCTTAACGAAATTATACATCTTTAAAGCCTGGGGTGTATCATTGATATAAAATAGACTGAAGTAATAAATATAATGAAAAATCACCAAGATATCCCACAACAATTATGAAACATTTTTTCTGTAATGTCCTGAAATACAAGTTTCCAAGTTTCCATGATAAAAAGAAATCAAGACTTTCTCTCCTCTCGGAGTACCTTTTGGTCTCGGTGGATGACATTTCCTGAGTGCAGGTATTTGATAGCTTTGAGGAGCTGATACATCACATAACGTTTGTGGATGTCCTTCAGTAGGCTGCCTTTCTTTATCACTGCATGCAGGTCAGTATCTGGTACAACACAGAGGGCAGAAAAATGATAATGAAATAGCTATTATGGTAAAATCCTCAGACCATCATTACAGAGACTTTGCCTCTTAGTGGATTAAAATTATGCTTCTTTTTAATCATGGAACATGATTATCTTAGCCGAGCAGTGTTTCAAATATGACCTGCAACAGAAAGATAGTGAGGTCTGCGTTCAGATGCTGCTGTAAAGTCATGGATTTGACTGCTGATAGACTCAGCACTGAAACAGAGGAGAAAGGAGTCCTACACACACCAGAAGGCGTGGATATTTTACTTTACATGCAGGTGAATATAGAAAATATTAAAGCACTTTTTAGAGATACATCTGTCCAAACTTGCACCAGTGCATTAAGGTGTCAAGTCAAACTGTTAAAAGAAACTAGCTATATCCCTTGGTTTATGCCTCAGAGCACATTTTTTTAAGATCTTTATTTTTACAGCACATAGACACTTCCAGCACTCACCCATATATTCAAAGATAAGGTAAATGTCTTTATCATTTTGTGCCCTGATGACATCCAAAAGTTTGACAATGTTGGGGTGATCTCCGAATTCCTGAATGACACAGAAAAGAGAGTTTTAGCCACAGAAATCACTTACACACAAACACAGAAAGCCCCTCTGGCTACTGTCTGGCCTGTATTAGCAGGCAGGAGTTGTGTAAATAAGAGGGAAAGTTTCAACACAGGTTACATAACACTCCCTCTAAACAGTGACTACATGGTTTCAGGAGCTTCACTGGGAGATGAGAGCAGCTGATTGGGAGGGCAGTGGCACAACTGAAGGACACATGAATGTAGGTCAGTACAGGGAATGGAACAGTGTTTGTCTATAAGAGCATCGGGGGATCAGTCAGTGTTCTTCAAAGATTGTTTTAAAATTATTCCCCCAAATGTTTTGTAGGCATGTACTGCAGCTGTTTAAGTTTTCATATGAAATTTATTCATAAAAAGCTAAATAAGGAGCAAACTGTAAGAACAGATGCAAACAGCGAGGCCCTGACAAATATTATTTACATGACTTTAATGATTTGATGTTGGAATGTCACAGGATAGCCGATGCATTCAGCATTTTACCTGAAGGAACATGATTTCTCTGAATGTCCGCTGCAAAAAGAGAGGAAACAGTGTTAATCTTCATGCAAAAAGCATTCACAATTCACATTGTGTGCACCAAAACCCCATATTCTTCAACTTAAACAGGCAAAGAAGCCAACTTCAGTCAGGAGGGAAAAAACATTAAATATATTTATCTTTTACTGACCCACACAGATTTCCTGTATCTGCTGTGACATGCTAGTTTCGTCTCTAGAAACAAGATTAGTAATCTATTTTCAGGTTTTGGTTCTATGGAACTGTTTGCAGGTCATAAATTGACAATACTGTATTTTCAAGGCATTTGATGCAAAAAATAATTAGCATTGTAGTTTAAAGAGGGGTTAAGCTTTTGTACCTTTTCATGGCTCACAATAAACAATAATTCATCTTTAAAACCCTCTACATCAGCCTCTAACCAAAATGTTTAATTTCAGCTACTGTCTCTTTAAGCACTCTGGAAGCCTCCTCCAACTGTTGCTTTACCAGCTTAATATCTAGGTTTTGAAATATAACAGAGCATAATGCCACCTCTTTAGAGTAGATTAGACAAGAAGATGGAAAGCAAACAATAAGATTTTCATAATGACTGACATACCTGAGCATCGGTCCTGTTTCTGAAAGCATCGAAGATCTTCTTCACGGCCACAATCTCTCCTGTTTGTCGGTCAACTGCTTTCCAGACAATGCCATAAGCCTGAGACAAACACAGAGCAAGGTTAACAAAATATCTTCACTTTCTCCTCAAGCAAAAGGTTGCTTACAATCATCAATGTATGACAAATTTAGATGGTATACACTGCAAGACCTGAAATTTTGTCCTAAATTCTTTTCAATTTGTTCCTTTTTTTTAAAATTTGGCATTGCATTTTATCTTTTTTTATATCAGGGTATGTTTTTCATTTGATACAGTTGTTTTTTCACATGTTTTCTTCAACAAATGTCTGTAAGATTCAGAATTCTGGGATCCAAGATCAGTTTAAGATATTCAAACTCTTTAAGTAGGAGACAAAGGGACATTACCTGTGTGTCTCAATACTTAACCACATCCCTGACTTAGATGTGAGTCTGATGAATTTGGTGCTTATGGACAATCAGAGCATACTGTTACTTTAAAGACACACTGAGCAGCACTGTCGCTGGAAGCAACAGATCAGGTCCACACAACACACAGACTCTGAAGGTGTTTCCTCTGGTGACGCACACAAGTAAGGTTTGACAGAAAGTGCTCTGAGACACAGAGACACAGAGTAGTCATTGCTGTCTACGTGCTCAATTACCCTGTAGCGTGTCCCCTGAGGCATATATACACATGACCACAGCAGTCACCTGGAAACAGGTTCAGCAGCTGTGTAACCTGAGTCCTTGCCTGTCTCTGTATGTCTTGTTAGTCAGTGTGATGTGTCTATGTGGCAGTCACCACCTGGCCATCTAAAGCTGAGCTGCAAATTGTGAGTCTCTGCGGACTGTCCATGGAAAGAGAGCAGGCAGCTTTTAGTCATGTAGAAACCAGTGGAGAGAAAAACAAAGTAGTTTGGACCCTAGAGGGAACAAGTGTCCTCCCACATCAGCTGATCAGCAAACAAGTCCTGCCAAAGTAAATAAACCTCTTGCTAACACACTGGTTTTCTCTGAGGACCTTAAGTCTGTGTTATTTTAGGAATTTCTCTTGAGTCTGGGGTTCAGACTAGGTTGGAAGGCGTGGCTAAGGTTTATGTACAGGTTCAGAAGAGGTTGTTAAAGGAAGGGTACAAGTTAAGGCTGCAAATAACACTCAGGATGTTTGTAAAACTTAAAGTAAATGAGTGGAGGTCACGACCGGAGCCAAGTCTGGAAATTCAGGGTAGCAAACTTATACTTTAGAGGGCAATGAGACACTTACCCCTTTTCCCAGTCGCCTCTTGATGTCATACTTGAGAGAAATGTGGTCCTCCACCTCTGACACGTTTGTTGATTCATACTTTTTGCTCATTTTTCAAAAAGTGTTGGTTGCACCTCATGCATAGAGAGTCATGATATTCCCTTTTATCCCTCAAAGAGATCAATAGTCTTGCATATCCTGAATACAAGCGCTGAAGGGATAAGGTAGGAGGTGCAGCAGAGCGGATGGTAACCCACATGCGACCCTTTATCCCCTCCTGTAGCCAGGCGTCGCGTTGCTCCTTATTCAGTAAAGAACGGTCGACTTACAATGTTCCAACTTCGTAGACTGCCAAAAAACACGCTCCTGTATTCAACCTGAATTGCGTACGGCTCCCAGAGGTAGCAGTGTGTGCTTCCTGCTGCACTTTGTTGGGATACTTCCTCCCTCTGTGCTGCAAACACCAACAACCAAAGGCTTGTGTCATTGACTGTCGTCTTGGCAACGAGTACTTCGCTCCTTCCTTCTTAAAGGAGCCGCAACACAGTAAACTGATACCCATTAATTCAAAGATACGACTACCGATGAAGGACAAAAGGGTGTTGAGGTGGAGTAAAAACGCTTCATTTTAAAGAAATGAACGAATAAATGAATAAATAAACCTTCTTGTCGTTTCTAAACGACACCCCAGTCCAAAGAAAGACTCGAAATTACCTCAAACAATGCATGAAAAAAATGAAACATTTTTTATTGAATAAGCACATAGACACATAAAAATGGAGGTAGATTTTTTTCATCTTTATTTCTAAAGGGTTTTACATGCTCTTATTTAAAAATCAACTATTATTTACAATGATAAACCTTAATAAATATGTTCTCCCTTCTGGTGTTTGAGGTTTGAAAACATATTTAGCAGGCAAAATATGATGGGGGAGTGTCCAAACACTCACTTCTAGAGGACATATGAATTAAGCAAGTTAACAGAAAACAGTTAAGAAGATGTACATAAATAATAATTTCAGTTACTATTTCAGAGTGAAGGCTAATCATTTCAAGTGAAACTATACTTTAGTCCCCCCTTATCCAACAACTGATGTTATTTTAATCTTCTGACAAAACTACTGTATGACTAACAAATATGATGGAAAAACAAAAAAAAAGTTGCAAGGTACAAAAAGTGCCAATCTGACCCTAAATTACACTTAGTGGATTAAATTTGGGTACCAAAAAGCAAAATGTGTTATTCAAGTTTTCAATAATACAAAGGCATCGGATGTCACAATTTCTTCACTTGCAGACTTTGCCTAATCATTGAGTATAATGCTTGTCTTTTGGTGCTCTGCAAAACTTAAGTATAAAATTAGACCTTTTGATATTTCAGTACAAATAGCAGAAACATTATCAAGTCCAGGGCAGATTAACCAGCAATATTACAGGACATATCACACAGATGTGGTTACAAAAGAGACCAAATGAGGATCTCAGCACAAGAAGAGCCGAGTGAGCAAGTCTGTGCAGGACATGATGTACCAGATACAGGAGTAATACAAAGGGTGAAGTTTGAATAGTATATAACATAAATAGAGGAGGCTGGAAACAATGGAAGGAAGAATTTCAGAGGCAAAAAAAACTTTCTCCAGATAACCAGAAGGAGAAAGTAGTGTTTCTTTTTTAATTTAAGAGATATTAAGAGTCAGAATGTCAGACAGATGGCAACGATGACTGATCTGTGCTTTAAGAGGAGTGTAGGAAGCGGTTGAAGGCGTTGTAGGCTGACTCCAGATCAAACAGCATCTGACGAACCTGATTATCATCCAACTCATCTGAAGCAGACATGCTGCTGAGGGTGGTCAGCCTGATAAGAGATAACAGAGAGGAAGGTAGATATGAGCTTTGAGAGTGCTAAAATAGCAGCCTGAGATTGACTGATATTAACTAAAGAGAGATTTTGTTATTCCCTGTGTGATGCTTCAACAGAATTTATCTGATTGGCACCATGGCTTTGCTGCTGAGGAGTTTTCACCCGTCTGACAGAAGTTGACTGTGTCGTGAGAGAGTAAACACAGGCCATATGTACTACTTATAAATCTTGTGATGAAGAATTTGGTAAATAAGCAAGAATGCTTTAGAAAAATAAACAGTGGATTATGTTTTTAAAGACTCATTAACAAGACAACCAATTAATTAAAAAAATTCAACAAAATACAAACAGATGACAGGGAATCTCAGTTTACATTGTAAACAAAACATCCTTTTCAGTAAATTAGGGATTGTATTTAATAAATGAGCTATCAGGGATGTACAAGGTTGTACGTCAGTTTTTAATTAGTGCTGATCCACAACTGAAAACGTATTAATTTTTGCATCATTCCACCTAAGAATGCACAAATGTGTCCCACTATCCTTTACCTCCCATGGAGGACTGGTATTGACAAGAAAAAACAAAATACAGTAAACTGGATGACAACAATGTTACTAACCAGAGGCTAACTTTGTCTTTGGCCTCTGAATCTGGTGGCATGTTGCTCATTCTGTTCATTGTTTCCATCAGTTCCCTCAGGTCTGGCTGGATCTGGACAAAGGAAGAAATAAAACAGCAACACAATTACTTAAAATATGTTATAATATCCATATTTTTAAATATCAACATATATCAATATTAGTTTTACAGTGTTTTATTAACCTCATCCATGGCCCTGATCTCCAGTCTCAGCTTGTCCATCACAGTGATGAAAAGCTGAAAGCAAGAAAAGGTAGAAGAAAATAAGATTTTGATGCCGTCACAAACTGAGAACACAGTGTCCACTGTGAAGTCATACGTCGACTGTTTTTATAAGTGCCCAATTTTATGAGATGAGATAGACGTCGGCGGTGGATCCAGCTGGCAACACTCACTCACTCTCTTTAGTGGCTAAGCAGAGGATGAGCCAAATGAAGTGGAACCACTTCAGCCTCTTAGACCTGAGCTAATCCCACTAAATCATTAAAAAACAGCAACCGATTTTGTTTTGGCAGATTTCCTATAAGACTACATTAGACTGACAGTTTAATGTGATAGAAAGCATGAATGACATACAGAAACAATATCTGCAATGCAGCGGTTCAGGTTTCCCTTGTCATCCTTGATGGTAATTGGCCGATCCTCCTTGATTCTTTCCATGGCGAGTGGGCAATCAAGCTAGAACAAAAATAAAAACAAGATCTCTGTGTTAACTATGGTTACAACAGTGATTGAAGATGATGCCCAACAGTAATCAACAAGAAGCCCATAATCATTTACCACTTCTCAGCCAAAGCACAATCTGTTCTAATTTACGATTATGATAATTTGTATCTTTAAAGAAATGTGGTAGAGAGTTTTGTACCAGCCTTTTGACTGTATAATTTAAAAATCAAAACAAAACTAAAAAAGTATAATATTGCAAGATGCATTGTTCAACTTAAATCCTACCAATTTTCATGTATTGCCATTTTGATAAATAAAGACTCCCCTGTCTACTGAATAAATCTCAATTTTAAACATAGTGTTTAAAGATTGTACAAATTATAGCAGCATTTTTACCCCAATAAAATAAGTAAAATATAAATCTGAGCTCTAAATCAAGCACTTACTCTATATTTCCTGCAGAAGTCATCAATGGAGCCAACATCAGAGCCCTGCACCTGTTTAAATGCAGCCTTATACTGAACCAACAGTCGAGAGCAGGAAGCAGTATACCTGAAACATACAAGAACTGAAGGTAATTATAAGAAGAAAACAAAGCCATGTGCGGAATTTTACCAGTCTTTTAAAAATAGCAGGCAGAAACCCAAGCATGACTCACTCATTAGGTGTGACACAGTCTTTGATGTAAGCCTTTTCAAGGGCCTGAAGGGTCTTTACAACAGCAAACAACTCTGCCATGTTGTCATACCTTTAAATGACAGGGTTGGAATGTGTTGGAAGCAGGTGATTAATGGGTTACTGTGTGCTTATTGAGCACAGATAATTTATTATATACATCATACTTACTTTTCTCTTTCTCTGGCATTTTTGTACAGTTTCACTTCCTGAAAAAACATACAGTAAAATGGTATGAAGCCCCTGCTATTAACACATTTCTGTTTTAATGCCTAGTCGTTATTAATTTTTTTTATAAAGAATTACTTTCAGGTGCAGCAGTAAAAATAGTTTGTGATATTAAAGTTACTTTGAGTGAAAGGGGGAAATCCTTTTTGCAAAAGCCATAATAGAATAAAGTGGCTTAATTTACCTCATATAACTCAGGTTTGTTGGCTGGAGCTGTAAGGAATGAAAACAAGTGCAATGTTTTGAAAGACATTAACAGTAAAAGTGTTGAAAATGGTCTTGAATTAACAGTAATGTAAATGTCATACCTCCTCCCACACCTCCTGTGACCGGTATCCCATGAAACATGATGTTAGTTTGTTCTGAAAGAGATTCATGAGACAAGTTCTAGAATCAGTTTAAAAAAGAGAAAAACAAACAAACAACAACAACAACTACCAACATCTTGACAGATCTCACTGATCCCAAAGCCTTGCATACTAGTTTATCAATCCCAATGTAAACCCCTCATTATGATCATACCGTCTCTTTTACAGAGTTATACTTCAACCCTAGGGACAATGCAGCATTTCTTCCATAGCAGTGTAAAATATGTAATAGTTTACCTGATTCTTTCTTCCTTTTTTGACTCTTGCCTAATCAGTTTTCTTCGTGAGATTTAAGACAAGTGTTGACACTTTTTCGTAGCATGCAACACAATGGGGGTCTGTTAGCTGCAGAAGGTTTCCACGCTGTTATATTGTAATTCGATATTTTCGGGACCTATCAAAATAAATTCTCTGGATTAATTTCTGTCATATCCATTTTTCTGACTGTAGGTTGTTTCTCATTCCTGACAGGTCTAATGTATCTCTAATAATTGTTGTGACAGTTGTGTCAAGTCAGATTATTCGCTGTTAAGACCATTGGCTACACAGGTTTGGACCAGCTAATCAATATAATCTCTTAGATTAATATAACTAATATGACACATAGTTTCGCTGAAGAGTTAAATCAGATTGAAGAACTGGGTGATCAAATCAGGATAAATCTCAACAGCTCAGAGAATAGCTCACCAAGCTTTAAGTATCTAGTTTTGTCGAACCCAAAAGTTAGCTGTCCAAGCTAGCTCGTTAGCACTTCCTTGATGGAATATCATATCCAGGTATTACAGCTGTTGTTTATTATCAGAGAACTCGGTACTTATAACTGTTATTGTAGTAACGGGCTGAAATTCTATGAAATTCTGAAGCTGGTTCGATTTAAGCGTTTTGTGAACGACATTAAAGAGACATTTTACTCACCGCTTCGGGAAACAGATGTGACGTCAATGTAAACACACCCTCCCACGAGGACCGGAAGACGTCAAAATATTAGGTGTCCTGAGCGCCTTACTAAAATAAAATATGTATTGAAATTTCTTACTAACACTTTGAAGCAAATGTTGGATTCTCAAGGAAATTGTTTAGTATATAACATCCAGCTTTTTCAGCAAACTATTAATCTTTTAGATGTTTCATTATTATCATTTTTACGCAGTCAAACGTCAGTGGCAACCAACCGTTAAGGCGCGCAACTCGAACAAAACAGTAACTTGGACGATTTTCATACTATATGATCGCGAACACGGGTCATTAAGTGTAAGTGACCGCAAATCGAATATTAAAACATTACTTTGCTGTTTCTTGTGGTCACTTGAGGTGTGAAATCGTCTCTTCTTGGAGGGGAAAGCCCTTTGGTAATATTGCTGTTTAAGCGATACTGAAAGCTGTTATTGAAATTTGGCTACATACTAATATTAGACGAATGACTGGGAATAACGGATCAGGGCACGTCAACAAAAATGAGTTAATTCATTATTTCACTTGATTATTCCGCAGATAAGTCCTCCACTCACAATGAAGACCTCAAAACCAGCCATGAAGACATTTGTTCAAGAGGAGTGTGGAGTTTGGCTGGACACAGTGCAGCTAAAAGGAAAAGCTAAACAGGTGATTAAAGAAACTAACTTCAAATGACTGGCTACTGATGCCTTGCTCAGCCTTATCATCTCAATAACCTTTTATTTTGTTATTGCACATGACTTATTTAGCATTTTACACATCCTTACTTTCAGAAACGACACGCCCGTCCCATCTCTAAACTTCTGAATCCCTTTGGAGGTGGAGGATATAACGTGGCAGTGGCACTCAACTTCACTCAAACTAAAGTGGAAATGCCAAAGACCAAACAGAGCTCTATATCAGCCTTTTTCACAGCTCAGCGCAGAGGTATGTTTTATCCTCTTTGATATTAAAATTATCTTTATTGAATTTTAAAAGCTCATGGTTAATGTATTTGACAAAGGCATTTACACAGTTTTCTCTTTATTTTCACACTAAATTAGACTGACTGTTTAATTTGATGTTAACATTAATTCTTCATTTTTCTTCAAAAGTCCTCAACAAGATGTGTACATCTGAAGACCACTCAGCCACACCTGCTTTGACAGTGACAGCAGGAAAAAAAAGAAGGCATGAGACACATCATAACTCTGAGCCTGACATGGACCATGACTGGAAATGTGAAACTGGGACTGAACCTGAGGCAAAAGTGTGCCGAAAACAGGAGGCAGGCTGCACAATCCCACAAAACAAGCACTGGGATTTTAAAGAGCTGACTGAGGAGATAAATCCACCACAGAGCAAGAAGAGGCTTATTTCAACAACCTCATTGCCAGAGGACAGTCAACATCCTCCACAGGCGTGGAGTCAGGACCCTTGGCTCACATTAAGCCAATATACTGAAGATGAACCACACCTTACTTACCAGGAAGACAAAGTAGACGGGAACTTCACCGAGTCAGAACCAACTTTCCTTGACAGCCTACAAAGTGAGGAAGCTTTTATAGCTCAGATGAAAGGTGGAACCTCAACTCAACGAACTCTTGAACACTTTGATTCCTCTCAGGAGGATGTTGAGAAAGAAAATTGCAGGTTGTTGCCTTCAAGATCCCCTAGCAAAGATTCAGCCCTCTCACATATTCAACCACTTTCAAATCATAAATGGACAGAGCCAAAAACTGCTTCACCTCGAAAAAACAAACCATCGTGCCTGTTGAAAAAAACAAGTACACAAGAGAGCCCCGACTCGCAGTTTAAGTGGACCAAACCGAGAGCTTCTCCTCTGAAAAATCAAGCAGCACAGCAGTCTTCCAGAGTCGTCGATGAAGACAGTCTTGCCATGTTGTTCACCCAGGACTCCCAAGGTTTCAGGGTGATAGCTCACAGAAGACCACAAACCAGGAGTCCTCTTAAAGACCAGAGTAACATAAGCTTTGGCGCTGCAAGAAGCAGAGCTTTTAAATCTATAGAGGAGGAAGAAGAAGAAGACGAAATGCTCTTTACTCAAGACTCTCAGGGAAATATGGTGATCAAACACTGACCAAACCTTTTCAAACTCAGTAGCCGGAGGATGGATATAAATAATAAATCTCTACTTTTAAAAATTATGTTTTTTTTTTCATTAAACAGGAGTAGCTATTTCTTAGACCATTTAATTTCATATTCAATGTTTTTCCTCAAAATTCAGTTTTGATCTTATTTTGGTCTTTGTGATCTTTTAAGGGTGATGTGTTTCTTACAAAAACACCAAGAGGCAAAAGTATTTTTATTTTATTTGAAAAAGGATACACAATTACATCAAAAAGTTTTTAATGTAAATTAAAAGTTTTGAAATGCATTGCAGTCAACAGTCTTTCCTTTGTTATTCTGCTACCATGTGCTACATCTTAGCAAAAATAGAATGGTGTATACTGCAGAGACGCTATGAAGTGCTTGAAGTTGAAAATATGACTGATATAACAACTTTCAGAGTGGGAAACAATAGTCCAGTACTTACTTCATTCTTGTACTCAACTTGATTTAATATTTCCTGTTGAACACCTGACATTTAAACACCTACTGAGTCTGTAATGGTATCATATATATAACATTATGCAAAAGCTACATATAAACTTCAGTGCTCACTAAGCTTTATATCAAGTACAGCAGTACTACATAACTACTATGCACCACACACATTTAAAGATGTACCCAAAATACACTTAACTTGGTAGAAAACATATTAAATAGTCCTTTACTTCATCTCTGGTTACTATTGTCAGCTTGGCCTAGAAATTTCATATGCGTATGTTTTGACATCTGTAGACCTTTTTTGCAAAATATGTGCAACTGTAGTGGTATAAATTACTCCTTTTTGATGCAAAACAACATATGTTAAAAAAAGTACAACAAGCTAGGGATGGGTACCAGATGGGGTACTTTTCTTGATACCAACCAAATTTCGTAGTAGTACCAAGTACCAAATTATGTAAAATCAAATGGTACCATGGTTCAATATCTAAACGCATCCTTGTGACTGTGAGAGAGTGTAAGAGTAGGTGATTTTCCATGCTGGACATGAACACTGTAATGTAATGTTGTATTCTGTATTCTATTTAACAAATTAATATTTATGACCACACAGACGCACACAAAGGTACTATAAACTGGTATCGTTGAATACCGATGCAGGTTGCTAGGTATCGGGTGTTGGTACCGTATCGTTTCAAATGTGAAAGATACCCATCCCTAGATCAAGAGTTGGAACAATTAGCTCAAGAAATTGTATAAAGAGGATAATATTATGAAACTTTCATTATATTGCTTATATTTTAACCTTCAGAGATCCCTTATAAACACCTTACTGTCATGGCACAGAAGTAAAAGACTTAAATCAACTTTCAAAGTGCCTGAAAGACCTGAAATCACAAATGGAGCATCAATGAGCCAGCCTAAAGTAAATCAGCTGTATCGCCTGCAAACAGATTCCCTTTATATATCTGAGAAACCCAATGAAATATGGGGATTATTTTGCTTGTTATAATGATGATGATGAGGAAGAGTCAATCAGCCTGCGATCTCAGTCGGTTCTGTCATCAGTTTGGAGCCGTCCCAAACGGTCTTGAACTGCTCTGGTACAGGAAACTCTCTCTGTGGAAAAAAACAAGAGAGTAATTTAAAACATTAACTGGGAATATGAAGTTTCAGGAAAATGTAACACGTGTGTCCCTGGTCTTAGAGACTCACATAATCCCCGTCGTCTTGTGGTATCATTATGTTCATCTCTGAGCTCTTTGCACTGACGATGTCACAGTTTAGAGACTCTTTGCTCAGGTAGACCTGGCAGCCTTCTGTTTTGTTTATGGACATCGTGGGAACGCTTCCCAAAACCTGCAGAGAGATTACTTCCAGTTACTGCAGAAAAATATGAGACTAAACACATAAATAGGATAGTTCACAAGTTAACTGTATAAAACATTTTGCTTACCTGTAACTGAATTGCCTTAGAGTTGATGATTTCAACAATCCCAACAACGTTTTCAAAAACCAAACCCAGCTTCTTACAGTTGTCTGGACAGAGAGAGGGTAAGGGGATAAGTCATCATCGTGAAACAACACATTTTATAGATCCGGCACTATTTTCAGTCCGTTTTCATGCAGCTCACCGATGATGATGGAGTTGATTTTGCCTTTGACCTGCACAGTGGAGTTGTTACAGCTGAAGACGTACACCACCTGTTTCAGCTCCGTCTCGTCAATGACCAAATCGTGTTTCTGCTCAAAGTTCTCCTGCAAAAATGGAACAAATAAAAAATATGGTTATCACAAGACACTATACCTATTGAGGCTGGGACCATATGCTTTTCTCCCAATCTTGATTCTTGTATGATTTTTGAGGTGCCAATTCAATTTAAATTGTGATTCTTCGATACTTCAGATTATTGCAATCTTAAGTTTGCTTTTTTAACACCAGACCCTGTGAAATAGTTGAATGATGATGATGACAATATCTACAGACTATATCAGGAGCCATATTTTCCCCTAAAAATTGCACACCACATGTGAGTCAGTTTTTAGGATTTCTTCAGGGGATCTGATGCATCAACTTTTTTTCTAACCCAGCTTCTAAACAAAGACTAAAATGATGGATTTAATCTAAAAAAAAAAAAAAAAGTCAAATTTTGAACAAAAAAAATCACGATTTTAAATTGTTACACAAAAAATTACTACTTCGATACACTGATTTTTTCCCCCACCCCTAACCCTGAACTTTATAACGTACCACCCTCCACTTCTTTCCCTCCAGCTCCAGCAGAGGGGGTCTTTTCTGGGCGGCTGTTCGTGCTGCTTTTGCAGCCCCTGAGGACTTTTTCTTAGTTGGTGTTCCTTGTGATCGCAGGTTGGGGTTTTTATGAGTCTTTTCGACATCTGACACACGTTTGAGACCTACAGGTGGGAGTTAGAGGAGGAAACATTAAAGGGCTATAGCAAACATATTGAAATGCAGCAGCCTTTAATCTAGACACAAAACACTTCCTAACTTCATCAAATATCAAATATTTTATTTTGGGGGGGTTGAAACATTGCTTTTTAAAATTTAAGATCAAACCTTAAAAATTCAATTATGTTCGATTATAGTCTCATAGTTGTCTGTTTTTATGCCCACAGATTTCAATATATACAAATTAAAAAAACAAAAAAAAACACCAGATCTTGGTGTAATGTTGTTTTTCACTCTATTTCCTTTTTTGTGAGATCTGCTCCAGTGATATTGTGATCCGACACTTTCATCCCTGAAGTTATCCCACCTTTTGTGATGTCCATGCCCTGGTTGAGCTGAGCAAACAACGCAGAGTGCTGGGCCCCAGCATGACCACCCTGAGGTTGGGAATCATCATCAGTGAAAACAGGAGGAGGGCCAGGTGGAGGAGGAGGAGGGGGAGGTGGGGGACAGGGAGCAGTGGGGACAGTAGGTGGGTCAAAGAGAGAAGGAGGAGCAACAGGGCCCTGGGGTGAGGAGAAAGAAACAGATGTTAGAAGGTCACATTTCATCCTGCAGAAAACTCTGGAGCGACAGGTGTTTGAAGGACGACAGCTGCAGTGACCTGGACCTCCAGGAGGGGGGTGTATGACACAAGCTTCCTCTCATGACTTTTAACCAGTGATTGACAAAGTAGGATGTGTCAGTTATTCCAAAACGTGGAGTTTTACAAACTGTTTGGCGGACTAACTTAAGTTTGAAATAAGGTGAGCGCTCTGGTCATTTCTAGTCCCCCCCAAAAATCATCTAATGAGAAGAAGCTGACACACACATTCGAACACACTCACATTTGTATCTGACAACCTTGCACAGCTGTCAGACACGCGCACACATCCATCTGAGGGGCTCAGCCCAGACTACTTGACCTTTGACACAAGGAGACATGTGCTGAGCATATCATAGCCGAACAATACTGACCTATTACACTAAACAGCTCAGCACATACCAGCAGATTAGAGCCAGCACATGTGTGTTTGTGTGTCAGTGTGTGTGTGTGTAAAACTGTATGACTGCTTCTTTGTGTTCATGCCTGCTTGTGTTTTTTCTCATGTTTGTGTATGAATGTAACACAAACATGCTTGTTTATCCTGTTTTCCCTTTTTTTCCACATTTTGTGTAATTTCTATGATTATTTCTGTGCAAGATATTTAGATAGATAGATAGATAGATAGATAGATAGATAGATAGATAGATAGATAGATAGATAGATAGATAGATAGATAGATAGATAGATAGATAGATAGATAGATACACTGCAAAAAAATGAAATCTTATCAAGTGTTTTTGTCTTTTTTTAAGTAAAAATTGTCTTATGATACTGGATATGAGCCACTTTCAACTTATCAATCCAGAAAAATGTCTTGTTTCAAGTTATCAGAGTACAAAAATGAGGTTTGAATCGCTTGTAACCAGTAAAAAAATCTGCCAATGGAACAAGAAAAAATTGCTTGAAAATTTACTTGAGACTAGAACAATGTCTTAATACAAGTAACTTTTCTCTTGTTCCATTGGCAGATTTTTTTTTACTGGTCGCGAGCAATTCAGACCTAGTTTTTGTCCTTAAATAACTTTAAACAAGACATTTTTCTGGATTGGTCATTTGAATTTGGCTCATATTGAGTCTAAAAAGGAATTTTCTACTGAAAATAAGACAAAAACACTTGATAAGATTTCAGTTTTTGCAGTGTAGATAGATAGATAGATGCAAACAAAAAGGAAGAATATATATACACACACACACACACACACATATATATATATATATATATATATATATATATATATATATATATATATATATATATATATATATATATATATATATATATATATATATATATATATATATATGTATACGCAGGCGATATCATATAAGGGTCAGTAAGTGTAAGTGGTTGCAAATCAAACCTCAAAAATGGTTTCGTAATTTTGCTAATCTTCTCAAGTAAAATAATTTGCTCATATTTACAGTCACTGACTACATATGGTGTATTTAATGTATTTTTCTTCATCCATTAAATTTATGTTCTACAAAGACAACATTTTTTTTAGGTGCCTTATCTGAAGCATGATACTAATATGTTTGGTAATGTGTCTTCCTTTGTGTGTAAAGCCTCCTCCATATGTCGCTCTTTGCATGTTTGAGTATAACCTTAAGCGTGTCACTAAACCCCGATCTGAGCAGCAGCTGACGGCTGTGTTTTAGGGGGACCAGCCCTGTGGTTTAGGTTACGGCTCCGGCTGCGTGTGTACACAGACTCTTTGTCGGGGTCCTTCTGTGAAGAAAAACCTCCATTCAAGGGAACCCTGAAGACCACCTGTTTGTACCAAGCACTCCATTTAACACGTGTACACACACACATACACACTCCAGCTCTGTCGTCAAACAGCAGCGACAACAGCTGACACACACAAGGCCACTACAAGCTCTGGGGTTTCTTTCTGCAGGAAAACACATGTACAAGCAGCTGCTCAGCATTAGCTCCACCTTATGTTTCAATGAATCATTTGATGTTGAGTAAATGGTTTTACATTCATGGCTTTACGTGCTTTCACTGCCTAGGCTTTACTTCAATTTATATCTATTTTATTCCACAGGTATGGAAGAAGAAACTACCTATATGTGTGTTTGGCAAATGTTAACGCAGCCAGTTAACTAACAGCTCCTGAGGGAGTTTATAGGGGTGAGGAGACAGAATGAAAAATAACAGTGATGCCTTTTGGTAACCTTAAAAAGACAAACAAGGTCATCAATATGAAGACTTCCATGGTGTGAATTTAAATACCTTAAACTACTGAGAGAGTTAGGTGACAGATAAGAAGCAAATCAACTGCCTTTAACTCTACTTCCTCCCTGGCAGGTATTCCAGTGGGTGGTAGGTTTCACTCTAAGAAAGAAAGATTAAGCTGGTTTGGGTTTTTTTTTTTTCAGTAAACACATCTTAGCAAAAATTAGGTCTGCCTGAGATGTGTGAGCTACCCTTTGATCCACGCCAAGACTGACAAAAACACAAAGCTTCTTACTAGTGCTGCACGATTTGGGGAAAAGGTGCGACTGGCAATTAGGTGGACAATATTGCGATTGCGATTGTGCTTGCGATTTAATAAAAAAAAGTTGTGTCATGAGTCTCCAGACTTGCTTGGTTATCATGGAGAAAAATCAAGAAAAAAGCAGAGATGGATTACTGACAATTTTAATTGTGTAATAATTCTCAAAGTATCCAAACTGTACACAAACAACAATGTACAGCACAACAGCACTATTTTGTTTGTATTCAAAATAGCACATTTATGCCACTTTTGCTTTGCATGTTTTGAAAATTAGATATTTTTGCTGTGTCATTCAACCGGTAACCAAAATAACACCAAATAACAGAGGTAGAGTTTCTTTTCGCCTTGAGCGCCTCACTTACTTCTTTGAGCTCCATCTTGTCTGATTAAACTGCCGTACCAGGGGGGCAGGTAGTCACATGACCAGTTGAAGTGACTGATTAGTCATCTCACGCTTTTTTACACTTCTTAAAAAATAATTGCACAATCGCACCTCTTTTGCGATTACATAATTGCATGTGCTGACGATTGCGATTGCGGTTGCGATTGCGAGTTAGATAAGTTAAGTTAGTTACGTTAAGTTAAAGCAGATAGCATAGAGTATACATTAGTGCTCTAAAAAGGCTCATTTTTTACTTTGAAGATGGCAAGAAGATAACTCAGAATAGGTTTTTTTTAATGAGGAGTGTCTATAAATCCACCTCTCTTGTAGTGCTGACAAACTTCTCCGTTGCGTCGTCTTCTGGAAGCTCAGGGCTCAAGAAGTGTTTAGTGTTTACTAGCATTTGGAGAATTGGCAGCAGGCATGGAAAAAGTTTATGTTTTGGTTGATTGGTCATTAAATAATGTAATTTCAGTTGTAAACAGTACTTTTTATGTTTTTTGGGTCTGTTTCTGAGGTAATTGTTTTATCCCCAACAGTCTTGTTGCCTTTCTCTGTGTATACCTTTCACTTCCTACATGTGTTCCTTCTTGTTAGCTTGATAAATGTCTACCACCGTTCTGGCAAGATTCCTACAGAAACCTGGGAGAGGGGCCTGAGAAGGTATCACTTAATGTACATGACGCCTTATGATGTTGAGAAAGGTCTAAGTGAGAGTAGCATTTGCCTCCTGGCATGTCCAAAAGTCTCTGTTCCTCGTAAAATAATGAGGCTAGGGCTTTTTTATCCGTTAGGAGCCAAATCTCCCAGTCAACACCTCGTCAGTGACTAAAGATGATAAAACCCTCCAGCTATAAAGAGAAGAGTTATGTGTGTATTAAAGGATTTAGTTGCGGTCCATCTTAATCTCTGGGATCTAGTGAGTGTGAGTGCTGAGGAGTCCTGGAGCAGACGTCCATAAACAGAAGTGTGTGTGTGTGTGTGTGTGTGTGTGTGTGTGTGTGTGTGTGTGTGTGTGTGTTTGTGTGTGTGTGTGTGTGTGTGTATGTGTGTGTGTGTGTGAGTGGTAGTGTCAGAGAGTTTTGTGAACTCTATGGGGAACCCGCAGAGAGCAGCCACTGGAGGGAAGCTCATTCATTCATTCATGCTCTCTGCAGTGGTTTATGTAACCGGCTGCACCATAACTAAAAATGGAAATGTACGCAAAAAGTAGCAGTTAATTTGAGCTCTGATGTAAAAATATCAAGGCCTGTGAATGGAAACTCCATGAATACAAAGCTAAGATAACAAACATGTTGTTCCAGGAGTCGTTAAGTGTTTAGAGGAAATCATGCTTTGAAATTTAACTGGAGGAGGAGGAGGAGGAGGATGAAGGTATGTGTGATGATGGTTTCAGTAAGTTAGACTCACAGTCTTGCTCCACACCAGTCCTGTAGTGTGATGCTGCTTGATAAAGGCCTGCATTTCAGTCCAGATCGACAGATAAGAGCGAACCCAGTCGACATGGCGTTTATCGCTGGAAGAGATGGTGACAGTGAAACAGAGAGAGGATGAGTGAGCAGTGGAGATCTCTGAAAAAAAGACTGAAACAAAAAAAGAAAGCTGATGAAGTGCTTTATTGAAGAACTCTCTGGGGCAATTAATTTGTAAAGCCTTAAAAAGAAAGCTACATCATTTTTTCTACAGTATCACACTGACTGAAGCATTCAACCTAAACTTGTGAAATTTCTTCAGTGTTCCCGTATCCCTGCTCTGACAGACAGTCGCTGCCCTCCATTCACATCTGTGCAAAATAAAACTCAAACAGCACATTCTTGTTGAGTTGTGTAACCCGTCTGACTTTATTGTTTAAAGTCTGATGTTCAAAATATTGTCTGTTTGAATAAATTCTGTGGATTAGAGTTGGTGTGCAGGTTTTCCTTTTATAGTAACACTTTATGTAAGATAACAGATCAGGAATTCTGCAAGGATCCATTCGTTCCCAAAAAATTATTTACATCTTTCTTTTAATCTGTTTTCTTTCAACTTATCAATTGATTCCTACTTTGAAATAGTTCTACATCTGTGCATTAAAAAAATAAAACACTCCTTTTAAGGGGGAGGAGGAGGATTTTTCCCTTTTATCAAAAAGACAGCTAAAGAGAGACGGGATATGTGGGGAGTAAAGGGTGAGGAGGTGACATGCAGCAAGGGGTCGTTGCTAGGACAATAACTTGAAACAGCAACAGCTACATACTTTTATCTATCCATTGCACAGCATCTGTACTTTTTTCTGTCATGGGTTACTTCAATGAGGCTGCAAACTGTTCATTATTCAACATTTCTTCTTCTTATCTACACACTCAGTTTAAAAATGCAGAGTCTGGACTCAGGGTCTGGATTTTCAGCATAAGAAGTGATCTGGTTTCTGTTTGGAGCAGTATTATCCGAGCAGCTTACACTCACAGTTTTCCTGTTGTTCCATCTTTGTCATTGTAACTGAATGATGAGAGAATTAGTTTTGTTCCCAGCTCCTACCACTGACTTAAGCTGCTTCTGTGTCACAAACCCTCTGCTGAGAACCTCTTGAAACACATGAATGAGCTCTACTCCAGGGGGATGTCATAGGTCAGAAATGATGCCGTTTAAGTCTGCAGCACAGCACAGAAAAGGACATCTTTGGAGCTGGGAGTTGATGGATGCTACAGGGACTACCCCCGTATTACTGAATAGTTTGCGTCTGTTCTAAGAGCTAGTATATATGGCATAGGGTCTTCAAGCTTTGATGGGCAATGATTCATGATGGGTTTGGAGATTTCATTCTTCAAATTATGAATTGCTGATATAAAAGGAACACACAAGTCAGGATGTTTACTTTGATATTGTAAAATGAAAGAATAGATGGCTGCCACTGCAGAAAAAATGTTATCTGTTATTCTATAGCAGGGGTCTTCAATGTTTTTCAGACCAAGGGCCGCCTAACTGAAGGAGAGAACTGGTTCTAGGACCATGAATAACCATACTTTGTTCGTTTTCATTTACCTAGTGTTAAGCTATTCTGGGGAGCCTGGCAGAGCCAATAATGAACATGCAGTCGCGTGATTGGCAGCGCAGCGATTGAGGCGGGTCTTCCTCTGTATTGAGGATCTGGTAGTGAATGCAAAGGGGCTGTTTACACAACAACGGTTTTAGGGTGTAACGCAAAAGTTTTGTTGCGTTTCATCCTCACGTTTACATGGAAACAGCGTTTCAGCCCACCTAATACGCAAACTTTTGAAAATGACCTCCAGAGTGGGATTTTTCTGAAATGCTGCCGGCACCGTTGCCGTGCAAACAGTAAGCAGGTGTTGTGCCATATTCTGCACCCCTCGCGTGAAATGCATCCCCTCCAGCAGAATGCCCATTGAAAGCATAGATTTAGAGCATAAACTCTTAACACTCACAGCCACTGGAGCAAATTTCAAGGAAGTGTCCACTCCCCTGTGAGAAATAGCAGGGGGATGCATTTCATGCCAGGCAAAACAGGCTCTCTATCACCCCCCCCCCCCCCCCCCCCCGACTTAAAAAAAATGGATATATTTTCAAATATGAGGGAAGAAAACGCAGTAAACGGGCTATTGCTTATTGACATCATTGAGTATATGCTATTTTTGTTAACCTTGACTGTTGGGGAGGTTGCCAGAAAATAAAGATAAAGGTGGTTGATTCAATAACCATGTGTAATTGCAAGTCATTAACAAAAACTTAAAGAAGTCTGTATTGTAGAGAGGATAAAATATTCACACAGAAAATTACTTTGAACACATGAGCTACGTTTGGTGGCCATGTAAGGTGACTGGCTCTTTAAGAGGAGCGTCCTCAGGCTGTGAGCGTTTACAGTCCATGCTCTATATCTATGCTTCCAATGGGCAATGGAGGGGGTGCATTTCGCACGAGGGTGCAGAATATGGCACAACACCAGCGTTTTCAGGGGAAACGATGACGTCACACTCAGCTTTGCGCTTCACACATACAATAGGGCAACAGTACCGTTGCGAACTACCGTGTTGTGCTTGTGCTGCTCAATCTGCTGTATCTACTGACTGTCTTTCAACAAAATGTGCATCTGTTGCTCCACTTTTGAACTTATATTCCCCAATACACTAGAACACCAGCTCTACTTCGGTGGACATCTCCCAAAAGCGGCTTCCAGGCAAGACAGTTACAGCACCGACTATAGGCCTGGTATGCTTACTACAGCGTTTTTAGTCCCTCTGCGTTTCCATGTAAACGCAGATTTTTTTTCACTGCGTTTGCGCGTTTTCAGATGAAACGTTGTCGTGTAAACGGTAAACCTGTGTGCAGTTTAAGAGAGCTGCAGTTTTACTGAATGTGTTCATTTCTGACTGAAAGATAACATCTTTGATGTACATCCTCTGTGTATTCATTGATGTGTGTTATGAGAAAATATTGAAAAATGTGGGAATAATTATTTGAAAACACAAAAATATTGCCTAATCAACCAAAAATGTCACAGACCTCTGCAGTAACTCCATGGAGCCCCTGTTAAAGACTTATACTGTATAATATTATAGTATTTCATAGTATTATAGTTTGATTACCTGAAAAGACATGGAGGCTCTTTGTAATAAGAGGAAAAAGGAGTAGGAGACACCCAGCACTTACGTTTCCTTGTAGTCTTTTAGCACTCTGTTGGTGTAGAAGGTGGCAGCATCATTCATCTCCTTCACATAAGGACCCGGCTTCTGACTCTAAGAGAGAAAAAAAACATTTCCTTTATGATCAGTATGACAGATGCACTGTGAGGCCTAAACTGTCTCACACAGACCAAAAGATCTTCATGTTTTAGCAGATCTGTCAAAATTTGAGACTGAGAAACAAAGAAAAGCTTGTATTTAAACGTGTGCTAAGTGCTCTCCTGACAGCAGTGCACACAGACCAGGGACAGATCCAGAGTCTTTCCTTAAGGCACTCGAGAGGAGAAGCTTTGATCTTAATCTCAATAAAAATCATCCCTGCATTCAGAGGAAGATGTGAAACAGAGACTGACAGAGAGGCAGATACTGTGTGTTGTTAGACAGGAATAACATGTAGGGCTATGTTTGGTTATACTCATCTGTCTGTGTAAGTTTTTAGAGTAGTTTCTCTGGGATAAATTTGATTTTTTTAGCAAAAGAGCAGGGATTTAAAATAGTTTTCTCATAACTACTTAAAAGATAAACAAAAAAAAAAACACACAAAAAGAAGAAATAAGATTTGTCTTGACTTTTAAACTTAGAAATACTCTAAATGGACATTATTCCAGGTCAGTGCAGACATGTTTCACTGTACTAACTCTTAGCTTTCAGATTGAATCCCAATGATAATCACTTTATGACCTCAAAAATAATTTACTTTCATATTAGGATTATTGATCACATTTTTTATTTCAATTGACCTGAGTATAGTTTCATGTTTTTTTTTTTGTCCACGTAATAGAGAGCATCTTATTTCTCCTCACCACAGCCACCCAGCCCAGAGCAGGGATGCTCTCGCTGACGGCTGACAGGTGGTTGAACAGGCTGCTGCCGCGGTTTCTTTCTCTGAAGCTCTGGATCTCCTGGATGTGATCAGAAATTGGCTTCAGCAGGTCCTGCAACTCCAACTACAGAAGAAGAGGAAAAACATATTTCAAGGATTAAATTACAAGAGTGAGTTTACACCCTTTAAAAAGCAAGAATCAATTAGTGATGAGTGTCTTTCACAAGCAGAGCTCTCTAAAACATGGCTCAGATACTAATATTTTACATTCCCTTGTTGTTTCTTGCCCACCCATACCCAGCCTGCAGTAGTTGCCAAGTCAGTACTTTGTAAACGAGGCTAAAGGACAGTTTCTAATTTTATTATCCAGAGCCTTTTTCCACTGAAAGGTCCAGATCTCAGCTCCAGTGAAGCTGTCCTCCCAGCTCTCGGCTCCCTCCCTCCTCATCGCTCCGATCCTGCAAACATTCCTCGGTTCATTGGGAGATCCCTCTGGCCTTGTAAGGCATACCGCTCCTCCAGTGTTTACAGTTTACCTAACATGCTCCACACACACCAAGATTAGGAACACAATGTTGCTGCTGCAGCTTTTTTTTCTGATCTGCAGAGGACTGCTGCTGGAATATGACAAATGAACTTTTAATGATCTATGACAGAACTGTTTCTCTATGCATAACACAGAGCAGAGCACTCCTCTGTATCTGAAGAACCTGACTGATTTTATATATCAGGATAAGCAGAGTGTTAACATGGATAACATCATCAACTTCTTAATTAGATAAACCAGTTTACAAAGATTGTGTTATGTCTCAAAAATGGGATTTTATGCTTGCGTGCAAGAAAAGAGACAGAGGCATTCTGTCTCCTTTCTTCAATCAGATTCTTTCCTCAATCAGACGCACATGATCTCCATGAGCTGAAATACTCGCCTCATTCTCTGTTCTTCAGGCTTCCCACAAATCCAGCTTATATCTGTGTATGAGCAGCTTTCAGACAATATATATCATCCAAAACAAATATTGTACTTGAAACAGGGATGTACTTGGCTCGCTGAGGAATGTGTGGATGATTTGTGGTAACAAGGTGAGGGTACGAAAAATAGCATCATAAGATGTTTTTACTCATTTATCAATTTTTTGTTTCCCCTTTTTGCATCAATCTCTTCAGCTGCTACTATTCTTACAACTTATTTTGTTTTCATAATTTTTTTTTACTATACTGGTTATTTTTCTAATCCATTCATTTGTCATGTTTGGGACAAAAAAGTTCTCTAAACTCATAAAAATGAATAAAAACACAGGCTCTTACATCCAAAGTCAATATCATGAAGTGTCTTATCATTCTAATATGTTAAGCTTTCTGTCATAGAACAGAAACCATTCAATCTTCACGATTAGTCCGACTGGAATCTGACAAACTGCTTTTATATTTTTTATTTTTTGAAAAATAACTCAACAACTTCTTTTTATCCAAATAATTTCAGCTTTCGTCATCATAGCTCTATCACTGAAAGTATGACTTGTATTCTGAGAGTCACTAAATCAAAGTTTGGACTTCCCCCTCACTCAATCAGGCTGGAGAATGAGAGAGACAGATGTGACGGACAGCGTGAGACAGGAAGAAGAAAGACACGGAAAAGATTTGATGTGAGATGATATTTGTGAGGAAAAAGTTTTGGCAATTTTACTGAACACATCTCTAAAAATACCATCTGCAAACCATTTACATCTGTACATCAGATAATAGCTTCCGTTAGCTGCAAACTAGCCTAATTAACCACTTAGTGCTGTACGTATAGGAAAACAACTAGCCTAGCTTTGTCTGATGCTATCATTTTCATCCCCTGGCTTTTTTTAGCTGGTTAACCTGCCATTTTGTGTGTTTTTTTTAATCGTGCTAACCTTAGAGGAAGCTAACATTTGCTCCAGATCTTAACTTCTTGATGTGATAAACAAGCTTCAATTTAGTAAAAATGAAAACTGAAGAAAGCTCCTCTAACAAGCAACAAACGCCACAAAAAGAGCCATAAAACTATCTCTAAAATAGAGAGAAAGCTTCAGTTTGAACTTTTTTCATACTAATACTCAAAGGTTTACAGGCATAACACATTCTGGTCAATATAGCTTATATGAAAAGATGAAATATACGGATGAAAAGAGCAGTACAATATTCATAGGTGTTAACCAGCTAGCTAGCTACAGAGCTGGAGCTAACAGCCATTTAGTGTTTAGCATTAAAGCTTTAAAACATGGATAAAAACAATGTAGAGCAAGCTTTATATAAAATACTGTACCATGACCTGTAAATCTACTTTTTTATTAATTTGATGCATCTAACATAATCTGTACACAGCAAAGGAAAAGCTATTTACCTGCTACCAGCACACTTGCTAACCCCTGGGCTAGCTCTGAAGGGTTTCTACATGGATACAGATTCTACTGAAGCAGGGATTACTGTAAAGTGGATACAGACAGAAAGAGAACAAGCCGACAAAGGATAGAAAATGTCAGCTCACATTATTTGATGGCTTAGCAAATGAGCTCACTGTGTTACAATAGCAGGGCGTCCCAGCTTCCTATACAAGCTCTGGATCAAAGGAGCAGATTGCAGGGCAGCAATACTAGAGCAGCTCCAAGAGGGTTTTTAAAATCTGTGAAGGTCTGCACTGTGTGTGAACCAGCAACACAGGCAAAATCCCCAAACACACACACACACACACACACACACACACACACACACACACACACACACACACACACACACACACACACACACACACACACACACACACACACACACACATCAAGTTTACAGGCCAACTTGAGGTCACATGAGAGAGGCTTACTTTCTTTTGCTCCCTTGCTCTCTTTGTCTCACACTTTATCTCACTCTCTCTCACAGTCTTACACACACACACACACACACACACACACACACACACACACACACACACACACACACACAGAGCTCAAATATAGAACATGCCCATAAAAAGTCAGAGAGCACAACAGAGCTGAGCTGTAGAGAAAGACCAGAAGTTTGTTAGCTGTGTGTGTGAATGTGTGTGTGCGTATGTAGCGTTTTGGTATAACTTTGTGTATGTAGTTATGTAGTAAAAGGGGCTCCTCTGGTAAGAGTTACACACACTTTTTCTCCACTTCATAGGCTCTATTTGCAGCCAGAGATATGGATATAATGACTGGTTGAAGGTTGAGTTGCAAAGCGTTTTTAGGAGAGGGTTTGGGGTGTTCATGAGCAAGACTTCGGTGCTAGGGCTTGAGAACATAAAGTCTTTTATTTATTTATTTTTTTTTAAGGTACAAAAAATGATATTAAACTGTATGAAACTGTACAGACTTTGCTTGATACTGTGATTTTTTTTCAGATAAGAAATGCCTGATCTCTTGAAGTCTTGGCTGAAGTACTAAAAACTGCAGTTCTTTGAGTGTCCACTTGAGGCTGGCTGCAGGAATACCAGAAACCACACACACACCATTTTAAAAAACAAGCTTTTTACAACAAAAATGAACAAGTTTACAGCCTGGTTCACAAAACATTTTGGGTGTGAATATCTCAGCTCACCCCCTCACACATACTGTGAGGAGGTGAATTTTTTCTATCAACTGTTAAATGGAGGGTGTGAGGACATTTTTCTCATTCTAAAAGTGAGAAGAGAGATCTGTGTTTTTCTATGCTGAAAATGATTTCTAAGAGTATTTAGTAGTAATGGTGGACACTAGAGCTGAACTGCCAAAAATTAAAGGACAGAAGAGCAGAACTATGTTGTGTTGTCGAGTTGTGTTATCACTACAGTGTGCACAGAATTCTGGTCAAAAGGTGTCACTGCGATCTACTTCAAACAGACAGTACTCACTGTCAGTTTCATTTTGGAGCCATTAAACTTATAAGTTGGGCCTATTAGGGCAAAATTTTTGACAGCCAAGCAGACACTCTAGCTGTCTGCAAAAGGCTGAAGGCCTGCCTCTGCCTCATCCAAGCTTGAACCAAGTTAGGCTGAGTTCGGCATTTCCAATATGGCTCCCATTAATGATGGGATTCAGAACTTCATATAAGAAACAGATAGATGACATCACAGAGACTACATCTGTAGCCCTTTATTCATAAAACTACCTCCAGTCTTCAATAATCTTAAAAATTGACTCTTGCATGTTGTTAACAGGAAAATTTATGGACTTGTGAATTGTGGGATAAGTTACAATGAACCAAAAATTACAGTGACGCCCACCTGCAGCATCTTGTACATCCTGCTCAGCCTTACCCTTTATCACCAACCTTCAAATGTCCAGAGAGGATGAGTGAAATGTCATATGTCATATGAACATACTAAAACTGGACCTCTTAAAAGAAGCTTATGGATTAATTTAATGTTCCTTTGTCGTGTTTTGTTTTGTTTCAGATTTTCTCCTTTGGCTGAATTTCATCTTATTTCTCTCTCCTCTGTGACCCTCCACCCCTCTCTTCAGTCTATCTATCCCTCTCTCTCTCTCTCTGCAAAACCCTCACTCTTTCCTTGTTTGCATTTCTGACAATCACTGAACGCTTTTCACTGCCTCTCATCCAATGACCTGACAGATACAGAGTAATCACTTCCTGGTGGGCTCTATGGACCCATCCACACACACACACACACACACACACACACAAACAGAAGGCCAATGGGATGATATCAGCTCTCTCTCTCTCTCTCTCTCACACACACACTTACACAGACAGCTTTCTCTAACACCCCCCTCTCTCTATACGTGAACATGTTGGGAATGTGTTGTATTAGCGTTTTCGTAGTCAAAGAGCAGAGTAATCCCTCTGTGAACGGCCTGGCTCGCTGGGGGACACAGGAGGGGGAGGACACCGACTGACACACAAGTCTGAGATACAGATCAGATGATTCATGTGACACATTTTAAGCATTTTGTAACACAAGTCAAGCGCTGTACATCACATTTCTATAAGCATGTTGTAAACAAGTGGCCTCCTCTGGCCGTGAGAAATGTGGCTGAAATAGAAGGGCTAAAAACTGCAGTTCCCTTAAGGTCCACTTGAGGCGGACCCGGGAAGTATTGGAAACCACATACACACCCATTCAAAAAGGGTCATCTTCACAGCAAAATTACATTTTTACATTCTCATTTTTCTAACTGCACACACTGCATGGGAGGTAGTTTTTTATTAGTCATTAGTATAATGATATGAAAGTTGAGAATTTTGAAAAGGTTTGAAGTCAGACTCAACTCCGCCTCTTTATGTTATGCTGCCTGACCAAGGTCAGGTGAAGTTAAGCATTTCCCATATGGCACTCAACGACAATAAGCTTCAAAACACTCCTCATAAAAAAGATGAGAGATGTCATGCAGACTCTGTGTGTTACACAGTCTATGGGCATAGACAACAACTGCTGCAATGTACTCTCAGAAGTAAGGGTTCCAAAGGAGTTCTTCTATAAAAGTAAAAGTTCTTCCAAGAACCATTTGCTTCTACCCCCCCCCCCCCCCCCCCCCCCCCCCGCCCCTTTTTTTTTCCTTTTTTAAAAAGGGGGTTCTTGAAGGGTTCTTTGTAAGACTTGGGGTTCCTTTTAATATCGAGAACCCCTTTTGGAAGAATGGGTTCTTCAAGGGCTGTTGAAAACAATTAGAAGATTCTCACCCTCAATTATTTAAATGCTTAGCCATGCTTCAAATAGCTTTTTTTAATGCAGATGTATCTTGAATATTCCATTCAATTCATAGTAATTATTCTGCCATTGTCTTAAATGTCTTTGTCCTAACCCTAAATTAAAACTCGAACCGATATGTAGAAAAAATTGAAATCTTAGGCAGATTCAACTGTTGTTGTTGATGATGCTGTGACAGCATTTTGTAACTGTGAGTGAGGGGAGAAGGCCATGGATATAAGTCCCTGCTGTAATTTGAGATGTTGAGCACAGGCTGTCTGTGCTCCACATATCACGGACCGGCTGTCTGTGCCTCACATGGCATGGACCATGTACCTAATGGTTGTAACACTGCATTTGGTTTACAAATGCTCACTAATTTAAAAAAATAGTGTAGAATGGTTAGCTGGGTTTTTTTGGTCCATGCAATGTAGCACAGACAGCCAGGTCATGCCATGTGGAGCACAGACAGCCTGTCCCCCCGCATAGCACATGAAAGTACAGCATGGAGTCATATCCACGGCATGCCCTCCTCAGTCATGGTTACAAAGATGGATGGCTGACAGATGGTTCTGGGTTAAACCCTTTATGTTGGGTTCTAGGTGGAACCATCTGAAAGGGTCCGAGTTGGATCCTTTATAAATGGATCCATAAGGAACCAAAAAGGGTGATTGTATGAGGACAAGCCGAAGTACCTTATGGTTGTAGTCGACACCTTTACTTCTAAGAGTGTGGTGCAGAATTAGTCTAATAGCTAGTTACAAACTTGCTAAGTCTCTGTTGTTTATTAAGTGAACTAACCCTAACCCTAACCTTCTAAAGCAACCACACCAAGTCAGAAAGATCAGATAAAAAGTGAGCAAACAAGTTCATTCAGTAGTTCTCAGTACCTGTGCAGGCTCCTGATGCATGGCAGACATCTTCAGGAAGGTTCGCTGAGTCTGCAGTGCGTTGTTCACCATCTCTGCCTGTCAGTCAAAAAGAGAGTAAGTCAGAGAGGTTAGGATCATGGTGAACCACACATTAAATGGAATATTTCCTGCAGCAAGTCATCTGCTGTCACACTGAATGTTTATCATGTCACACTGCCTGCTCTTGATTCTCTCGTGTTTACTCTCTACCGTCGTCTCTCGTGGCTAGGAAAAAGTAGTCAGTAAATCTGTCAGTCCACAACATAAAAAGAAAAGTATTGTAAAACACACACACACACACACACACACACACACACACACACACACACACACACACACACACACACACACACACACACACACACACACACACACACACACACAAACACAGTTTTGGTTCATCCCGACCATCTGTGTCCTGTGTGTGTGTGTGTTTGAACCTCCAGTGGCGGGCCAGGGGAACCACCAAGGAGGCTTTAACCATAAAAGGAGCTCTTTAAACAGTGAGAAACTCCCTTAGGTTCCTGCTCACACGCTCTACCTCCTTCTCACCCCATTTAGTGATGAGACACAGAGGTAGAAATCTTGTCTCTCAAGATACACAACAAAAAGACACAAACACTGTTTTATATCTTATTTCTCTGCATTTACATTTTTTTTACAGAGGAAATGCTGCTTTTTAAATTTATCCAAGGACAAAGCACAGCTAAAACAAAACACACAGCGACCCAGTGGGAGTACAGGTCATTACTAAATAGGAAAACACGTTCCACCAGGAACTTGATAGATAAATGTAGGGTCAATCCTCCCTGGCTTTGAAGAGGACAGGAAACCTTTTGGACCATGGACCCCCCATACACACAATCTTTCAGTTTTCCACAGCCACAAATATCTGATGGGATTTGAATTAGCATGTATCAGTTTATATTTAATCATAAGGGTGTCGCGGAGAATTCTGAGGTCCATGAAAACACATCCCTTTTTTCTGCTACCCTATTGCCCAAGATAACCTCGCACAACTTCTATAACTCACCTTTCATTACGGTTACAGTCTGATAAAAACTTTTCACACCAACATCAACTTTGTGTTAAGAAATTAGGAAACATTTTCACAAGATGAAATGTGATTTTTTTTTTCCTCAGCAACATCTTCAGCCATTTCACATTGACACAGCATTTGTACATGAGGGTAATGAGAGCTGTATCTCGAGTATAGTTATGATAAATCAAAGCATTTCACATTGTATTGTAGTAAAGGAGATGTTTACCTCAATATCCCATTGTATCACATCACATGGTATTTTTTTGTGTCCTAGTTAAGTATTTTGATAGGTAGGTATTGTATCGTTTTGCTTTGACAGGTTGTACCATATTTTACCATAATGTATTACACTGTTGAAGCACCTGGTTTCACACTTTCATTAGATTTAGATGGCTTGATGAGACATACTTATCTAAAACGAAAACAGGAGCAGTAATCATGATCTTGGTGGTAATGATTGTTGTTACTTCCATCACAGCTGACTGAAAAACCTGACAGTGTTAGAGGAACAGATGTGCTGACATGTCTGCTACAGACACTGTTTGTGAGGAAATGTATGGGTTTATACTCTGAATTTGTAGAGTCAGTGTGTAACAAAGATGTGCCTTTAATATCACATCCCAACTGAATAAATACTGTCTCCTGCATTTTGTTGGGTTTCAATGTCAACGTCAATTTCCATTAACTCTGTTGATTAGTGGTTGTATAGCAGAAGAACAAAGCAGACTTTTATTTTAACCTTGAATAATACAGTGTCACCTCCAGAGTCTTATGAAAACAAGTTTTCATAAGGGTGGTCAGATGGGACTACCAAAGCCATAAATGAATTCCATGAACCCTATTATGCTGTTGTGGTATATCAACTAGTCTCTATGAATAGGAGAATCACCTGCTGATACACTCTGAATTCTTCTTTCCCAGTAAATGTTACAGATTATCTGATGTGCATAAAATATTATTGGTTTGTTTAATTCCAGAAATCTAAAAAAATGAAAATAAAAAAATAAAAAATAGGCATTTACAGCTTGTAAGAGCAAATATACCAGGGGGCCATGGCCCCCAGTAGTCCCCCCTTGATAGCACCACTGGACAAGTGACTGTTATCTCTTTAAAGGTGGCTAAAAAATTAACATACACAAAAAAACAGCGCTGAAAGAGAAAGACTGCTTAGAGGCATCTCAGTGAATTAATCTAAACTTACATGTTTCTCAACATCACTTCCAATGGCTCGACTGTGGTTCAGATATTCTGTCACTGGACCTTTCAGTAGGACGTCAAAGGCCTCAACGCACTGAGACAGACCTGGTAACACAGAGAGAAACCACAGGTTGAACTTTGAGTAGACTAAAGCCTCAGGCAGAGCCCCTCAGCTGAGTATCTGAGTATCTTTAAAGCTTGGACTTGCCCCCATCGATGCCATTGACACAGTCCCCGTTAGCCATACCGCTGGACGCCTGCATGGTGACGGACATCTTCTCCAGACGAGACACAGCCTGCTCCAGCCGCTCCATTAAACCCTCCATGGTGACAAATCTGAAAACAAAGCAGGAAGGATTTTTTTAGCTGTGCTGTGAACTTTTTGATCTAAGACTAATGAATGGTGTAGTGATACAGGCTGATACTGAAATTAAATCATTCCAATAGATTCTTTTTTTTGTTTTCAAGGCAGGATTAAATTTCAGGATTGACAGGCTAAGATTACTGTTAGAGGTAAACAAAGCTCTAGCTGTAATCAAATGCCACAGGTTTCAGTCAGCAGCTCTGACCATATCATATCTCTGTTAACACTGACCAGCCATATGCATCACCATGAGGCAATGCAGGCGTCTTTCCAATATTTATTAGTCAACAGGCAGGAATTCAATCCAGCAACTGACTGCATGTTTACACACATTACTGCCAGGTAACAAGCGCGTCCTAAACCAACACCTGCTGCCTTCATGCTCAACACAAAACCCAGCTGTGTATCTCACAGTCACTTTTATCTGACTTTATTAACAAGTTAAAGAGAAATCCCATAGCTTTAGCAGCTATACAGGCTGAACTGTGTTCCCTGCTCCCACGTCTATATAAATGATGTCTTGTAATTATATGCTGTGAGGCGAAAACCGTCCTAAGGATGGGCGTCATCAAGTCATATCTCTGGGGAAACCTCTCTGCAGTGCCAGATGCCTTTCGGAGAAGACTCAGCGTCTATTTCTGCTCTCTGGGTCTCAACAAGTCTGAGGCAAGAGCTGAAATCTGGAGAGTTCAACGGAGGTTGATCAACAGCAACAAGTTTGAAGCGGAGCAGCATCTACGTCGATGACATTTTCTGGTGTTGGAATTTCTTTGCAAGCTGTTCAGGATTTGAAGTTCAGGTCTTTAGATTTGACTGGACAAGAAGTTAGTGCATGTATAACATACACAAAATACACTTTGTTTTGGTGACACATAATTTGGGAAATCCTCAAAATGGCAGATACTTTAATGACTGCTGTTTGCAAATTAGACTAAAAGAGACTTGTGGTGCTTTCATAGACTATGATAAACAAAGATATGCTGTGCTCTGGTACACCTGTAACCACAATCATTGTGCTGCCTGAACTGATTACTGGTGGAAACAAGAACTGAGTTTTATCAACAGTACAAAAAATCTGAGGTTTTACAGTTTCAGAGGGACTTAAACATGGCGGCCAGAAGGTGTCAGCTGATTTGCAAAAGCAACAATATCAATGCAACGCTAGTACAGCCATAACGGAAGTTAAGTTGCAAATCGTCTGACACCTACCGGCCACCGTACTAAGACCTGGCTATTGCGTTTGAATAATTACATCGAGAACCATGAAACAAAAACAGCCAGTGTCTCTTCTGACTGGATTGTCCAGCAGTCAATATTTCCATAACAATGAAAAACAGATCAGTGTAATGCTTTTCTAAAACTTTCTCATACACTCAATAAATTCAGCCCAAAAATGATGAATGGTGAAAACAGAGTTATGAAGGACAACAAAGCAGAGCACTAATCCACCAGTAAGTAAATGGAAACATCCCCCACCCTGTTCCTGCAGACAGGTGGGCCACAGACCCCGCCACATTAAGACCCCCAACCGACAGCTGAGAAAGCCCCACATGCTCCAGCAGTGGAAAGATATGACTGACTTCACCCTGACCTGCAGCATGTGTCTCCTGAACCCTCTGGCCTGGTATCTGATCTTTGGGGCTATATTGAGCCTTCCCCTGAAGTTGGCTGCTATGGTCCTATAGTAAGAAATCCTATAAGTCTAGATGTTCTGCTCTGCTGTAAAGCCAGAGGAGATTAGAGATGAAGTAGAACTGATTCATCCAGATAATAACTGCTACACCTGTTCATAAGGCCTCTAAAAAGGGAAGCAGGAGACGAGCTGCTGGTGAGAGTGTTAGCATCTGTATATTACCACCAAAGATTTTGGGCTAAATTGGTTCTAGCCCAAAACCAAATCAAGAATGAAGTTTTCAGGAAAGCAACAGGTTTTCATGTATGAATGGCATAGTGGATTGCTAGAAGTGTCATTGGAAAAACTATTGATCACCACAATGTCAGCACAGGTCCATTCAGTAAAAGAGATTTGTCAGGATTATCTAATATCTAAAGATCTTCATCATGGAGGAGATGAGTTTATTTTCACGTCATTATTCTTCCCAGAGCAGGTAAAGATTTCATTTCTGTTATGGAAAAAAATATGAAGTCAAGTAATGAATGTTGGTACCATGTTAAGGAAAAATATAGTGAGAATCATTAATGTAAACAAGCTGGTAGAAAATCTTGTTAGTGTCACACAGGTGCTCATCCCGCCAGAGGCGGAGATATGGGTGGGCCTGATGGTCTCAGGCCCACCCACTTTTCAACATGCCCACTCTAAACTCTTCTTTTATTTTTTTACTCTTTTCTTTTGTTTTAAATCAGTTTCAAAAGAGCGTTATAAAAATATTGTCCACTGCATGTTTGTTTTGTTAGCGTTAGATGCTCTGTCTTTGTAATAAGAACCTTGTTTGCCACCTTTTAAAATGATACTCCGGGATGGAACAAGTTGGGTCCTATCACAAGGTTTAGGGCAGAAATTACCCCTACAGCAGTGTTTTTGTGCAGCAGAAGCCCAGGGCGCACGCACCAAACACCCCCTCCCTGCTCCTCTGCCGGTTTCCTCTGCACTCAGACGGGGCCATATTTTACTTGACCAAAAACACAAATAAACGGACTCCCACCGAAAAACTCTGATATCGGTCTGCATTCACGCTTTATTAGAGAATTTTTCAGCACGTTACTTTCACACAAAAACACTGCTAAATAAGGCTCTAGTTCTCATCGTGTCTCTTCATCCTGGCAGACTACCTGCGTTTGTTTATATCTGGCACGCCGCGCGCGGACTGATACACTAAGCAGCGAGCGCCTCGTAGCCAGCTGTGGCTCTACAGCGGAGGTAGCGCCGTTTTACGACGCGATGAGAACTAGAGCCTTATTTAGCGGTGTTTTTTGGGTGAAAGTAACGCGCTGAAAATTCTCTAAATAAAGCGTGAATTCAGACTGATATCAGATTTTTTCGGTGGGAGTCCGTTTATTTGTGTTTTTGGTCAAGTAAAAAAATGGCCCCGTCTGAGTGCAGAGGAAACCGGCAGAGGAGCAGGGAGGGGGTGTTTGGTGCGAGCGCCCTGGGCTTCTGCTGCACAAAAACACTGCTGTAGGGGTAATTTCTGCCCTAAACCTTGTGATAGGACCCAACTTGTTCCATCCAGGAGTATCACTTTAAGCCTGTTGGAAAAAAAACTAAGTGAGTAATGAAACATCAAGTATTGTGTGGGCCAGATCAAAACATTACTTTTAGAAAGACTGTAGATTTTTAATTTATTCTATTTAACCCTGGTTAACGTCCTTGCTCTTACAATATATATCAAACGGAAAGCCGTAGTGGTGCAGCCTACTGGTGGGCACCACTCTTTGGTCAGTACCATGGAGAGTACAGGTAGATCCGTCTGATGCACAAAAGGGTTATAAAAATGCAATCAAAGGTGGGATAAGAGCAACCAAATCTGCTTTAAAACCACACATGGGAAGAGTATTGTCAGTTATTTTTATCAATTAAATCTTTGATCTACAAACTTGTGTAACTTAAGGCCCAGACAAAATTTGTCTGGCCCGCCCAAAACTGACACCCTGGCTCCGTCCCTGCATCCCACAGCTCTCACAGGTAAAGTGGATCAGGGGTCGAAATAAAACATGACGCTGTCACGCTGTGAATGGCCTTTCACTCCCACCCCCTCAAATCTGATGCCTCACACTCTGCGCTGACACCGTTACTCCAACCAAAGGAGGAAGGCGAAACTCACCCCAAAATGTCACAACACTGTGCTTTAATTCTGCAAACCACCAGGCGAGATACCACACATTAAGGATCAGAGGAAGCAGGTGGGGGAGATTCCGAGTGTCTCTGTACAAACCTATATCACTCCCACCAACCTCGAAATATAACCAAACTTGACCCTCGTACAAACTTACGGTGCACAAACCCACCTCTTCTCCTGGGGTCCTGGGCTTTAATTTGTCGATGTTTTCTCGGAACTGCCAGAATCCCCGAACGAATCCGCGGTAGTGTGTCGCTGTCCTGCGGTCCCCTCCTGCCTCCCTGTCCCGTCACCGAGCGACTCAAGGGGCCAGAACTCTTCCGGGATCTCCTAATTAAGCCACACGATGAACCTGAGAGCCTGACAGCGAGCACAGACCAGGAGCATGACTCAGTGCCGCAGTATCTCGTCTGGGGTGGACTGGTTACCTCGCAGGCAACAGGGCAGCCTCAGAGAGTCCAGCTATAAATAAACTAGTGGCTGATGGACGTTGTGGAAATGTCAGCCCGGGTCTGTCAGCAAGGGATCCGAATTTATACTCTTCATTGATTCAGGGAACTCAGGAAAAATCTTAATTTTGTAATTTATCACGTGACCTGTAGAAATCCATTTTACCCACAGTTGATAGGTCAGAAATAACGTTGAAATCAGAAATCACTTACTGACCACTCAGTATTTTCACTGGCCACAATTTGTTGTTGGATAATTATGTTCAATATGATTAAAGCTGATAATGACATGCTAAAGTTTACTTAAAAAGATTTACAACCTCTTTAAATATAAATGACCCTTATGCACACTCAAAACAAGACTACATCAATGTTAAAATCCACAGGTCCTTAATCAGGTATCCAGCTCTGATAAAGTTGTGTGTAACATGTGCTCCTTTCATATGAAAATATGCAGTCTATTAAGACATAGTAATTAAAATGGTAGTTTGTTATTGCTTATAATAAAATGGTAAAGGGGATTAATTGAACTGATAAAAACTCAGCAACAGACACTGTCTGCTTAAATATTTATTAATGATTGTAATCAGAAAATCATTACTTTTTTCATGAGAATGACAATGAAGAAGAGGTAAATTAAATTTCATCAGAGCTTTCATCATCAGAGTCATCTTTTTGCTTGTCTCTCTGCTCCATGTTTGAGATAAAATTCAACCTGCCAAAGTGGCCAGTGGGAGCGGTGGTGTTACCAGCCACTGCCAAAATCCACCTGCATTTAGCCAGTGGGCCGGTGTTAATGTCAAGCCCTGATTGAAATCATGGAAACATGGTATAAAACTTATGTACTTACCAAATCAGCATCACCTGTTAGCTCCATTTTTAACCAGATTGGTCAGTTTTTAATGGCAATTATAATTCAAAGATCTCCGATTGGCTTTACAAAATGATCTACCTTTTATTGAATGAAGCCATAACATTTTTTACGTAAAGTGGCTAGTAATGATATTCTAATGAAAGAGGTTATGCATGAACTCTCACATCTCTCACTTTGGGGTGGTTACCAGGTAACCAGGTACCAAACACTCAAAAGGATCTCACAAAATATCATTTGTCAGATACACTGTTGTTCATAAAGTTGGATTAAAATAATTTTTTAACCTCCCCTCATGAAATGATTGTGAAAATGTGATTTATTCTTTACAGATAAGTGTGTATTTTCTCCTCCAAAAATATCACAGTAAAAAATTCCACGACAATTGACATTTACAAATATTTCATGAGAAGATGTGGAAAAAACTATATTCCACTTTTATGGCCAACTGTGTTTTAGATTATTTTATTATAATGTTTTTTGGCTGCAATGTGTGGATAAAACACGCAATGGTGGCAGTGATGTTTGGTTAGGTTAGGAAAGAAGAACACGATTTGGCAAAAATAGTGCTACAATCTTGTTTTGGAATAACTACCTCCCCATATATTTCATCCTGTCTTGTGTTTCTTAGGTAGCCTAATTTAACATCTTTCCAGGGACCACAGATGGGAACTATCCTTTTGGCTAACTGGCTTATTTACAAAACTGTTGATATGCATTGTTTCTGTAAATTTAAAAAATAAATAAATAAAAATATTTCTTTTAAGTTCAGTGTCATATGATGTTTCTGTGTTGAGCCTGCTCAACCCAATCATGTGAAACAGATCTGGTTAAGTGTATCACAGTACATGACAACAACACTATTCATACAGCATTGAACAAACATCTAGAGTTTCCAAAATCTTGAGTAACTTCAAAGAATCAAATCAACCTGAACCCGCTATAACCTCCATTCGTAATCAGCACTTTTACTTAGAGGTTATCCAAAGATTTGCATTTTAAACCTGGAAAACAGGCTTAGTAATACGTTTAAGTTGTCTTTAAACATCCTGTTAATATTCACTATCCTTTGCCCAACTGAAAACGGTACTGACCTTACCATTCATGCCACCTTTGGTGAATCAGATGCCATGATAGCAGCTAAGATCTCCCATGAGTCTTTGCTGCATATGCTTTGTCATGAACACAGACCGACAGTACGTGGGTCAGTTTCATGTTTCAGCAGGGACTAAAATACACCCTGTAGCTGAGTGAAAGAAGGCAGAGGCGTGGCTTCATTCTCAAAATAAATTATTGATTGGAGAACACATCAATCATTGATAAACTGAATTCTTAGATACTCTGTGAAGGGTTATTTGGATCCATGTAAACCGTGGACATCATGGCAAACTGAGAATAGCAAGAAGTAAATCATCTGACATGTTTGTCATCTTTCTGGCAGACAAACCATGTGACACCAAAGCATCCTGTATGAAACAATTAAACTATGGTAAAAATACCATATACCAAAGCTTTCTACATAACACAGGTTGTGTCTGTCAGCCAATGCAGCAAGAGTTTTAAATCAATGTGAGAAATGGCTAGCATCTGCTGTAAACAGAGTACATGCTAACATTAGCTTACCTATGTGTTCGTTCAACTTTCAAAGTGAAACAGCTTACTCAGTAGGTCTGCATAGCTTACATAGCAATAAAATAAAATGTGCAGACAATAGCTGTGGCCCAAATTCAAGGATGGCATCATTCATAGGTGCCAGTCCACCAGTTTTGCCGCAAGTGATGCACCTCACCAACACATCCTTTGTTGGTGGGGAAAAGTCGGAAAAATTTGTCAGTTCAAAAAGAGGAGCCTGCAAAATGGGACATATGCCTCCGCAGCAGCTACAGCAAGTTGGTGTAAGTTCAGAGTTACCATGTTCTCTTTTTTTCTGAGAAAAGAATATTGCACTGAAGATATTAAAAAAAGTAAACAAAGTGCTCTGTTTAGTTTAGGTCAGCAAGTGGAAACAACAACAACAACAATGTTAATGATAATAATAATTAGGAAAACAATTTCTGAAGAAATTGTGCCGTGAATGCAGAATGCTGAAGCAGCTTGCGCTGAACTGCTAATGCAGTATGCTGAAGGATGAAATTCTTGGATGAAAGGATGTGAATGGGTAAATAAATGGAATGGATCAATGAATTTAGAAGTTTAAATGGCTGAATTTATTCAAAAATTAAAGGAATTAATTAAAATTTAAAGAACATCTATGGAAATAAGAAACTGAATGGGGGGAATGGAAGTCTGACCTTGAAAATGCTGTTTAGGTGTGATACTTTGTGTCTTGTGTGTGAGTTTAATCATGTAAACCTGTCAGCTGAGCCCCGTCTGAGGTCAGATGTTGCCGTGGTGATCATTGTTTACCAAATGCCATTAGAGAGCTGGTTGAGTTTGTGGATTCCCAAGACTGTATCACTGAAATCATGGTGTCAAACTGCATGCAATACTAGGAAAAACCTGAAACCCACTGAATAAAGACAAAAGATAGCTGAGTGTCTTGAAGCTTGAAGTTTCTAAATATATGAGAAGGGTTTAGAGGAGGCTGAAAAATGTCCTGAAGGGAGAAAATTTTGATAATTCTGCATTTATTCTTATGGGACTGAAATGGCGAAAAACTTAAAATATCAATGAAAGTATTCGTGAAACCAAGGTGGAAATTCACAGCTGTGATGTCCAAAACGAGCTGCACGTTTTGAAGTTTGAATGGTGAAAAACGGTTGAAGTTTGTTGAAGGAGTAGTGGGCCAAAAACCAGGGCAGAAGAATGAAGAATTCCATAATAGAAAATATATGCTGTGAATGCATTGCTGCATTCACAGCATATATCATTATTATATAATAAATCAGCTGAAAAGCATTATGTGTAAGAATTAGGGTTGCAAAGGAGTGGAAAAATTTAGATAAATTTTTCTGAAAATTTTGCTTACGAATATTACATCAGTCACATTTGCATGCATGTCTCTTTATAACGAAACAAACTGTTTAATATTAATACATGTGCATGACCAGGTAAATGCAGTAAATATATTTTCCCCAGTTCCCCATAATTCACATTAATTTTAGAAAATTCCCACAATAGTTTCCAACTTTAAAAACTTTCTGAATTTTGCAACCCCAAGTAGATATAAGGTCACTGGTTTCAAACAGAATCACACACTTTTGGGTCTAGCAAAAGACATCTGTGATATTCAGATAACCCGTTGGGAAAACACTGACATGACACATTGGTTTATTTGCAGTCTACATGAAAAAGAGGAGAGAGTGACGCCAAGATTTTTAAATATAGAACATTTTATTCCAATTTTGAGTAAATGGTGTTCAAATTCTGAAGTAAAGGTTTCAATGCCAACAGAACCTTTGCATTTCAATGGTAACACTTTACATGCCTTCATCCAGTGACAATGAAAAGCTTCCTTAAAAAGATTTTTGTCATTTATTTGTCATATTTCCCTTGTAAGAAATAGTTCAAGTATAAAAATTCCCAACAGTGTAAAATAGCCCATCTGATGAATATTGAGCGAAAGGAGCACAGCTACTGATATCTCGACAACAACTATACATTCTAGTGGAGAAAGCAGCATTTTTGCTTGTATTTTTTTTTTAGCTTTTTCTACAAATTGTTTTTTTTTGCTCTCGTCTAAACATAGAAGAGGCAGAGTACAATCTGCATGCAAACAGGCCTGCATTAAATAAAGTTTCTTCCCTAAAAAAAGGCATAACGGCATCGAGCTGATATTTAATGTCACGTTCTAAAGGATCATGAAAATAAAAAAACTAAAGTACAGTGCACATAACAGTATTTTAAATAAGTCCTACATCAACATTTTTGGTTGAGTATGTTAATATAATAATAATTATAATAATATTATTACTAAAGCTAATCAATAACTTATATATGCCTTGAGATGAGTACATAATAATATTATTAATACAGTACCGCCACTAAGTCTCTACTCTTGGAGCGTCAACATAGTCAACCCTCAAAAATAAATATCTTAAATAGTAGATTTCTCTCTTTTTTCTTTTTTTTTTTTCTCTTAAATAGCAGTAAAAACGTAAGGCACACAGAACCAACATAACATCACAGAGTCAAACCCCCATCCTCTCCACCCCACCTGGTGTTCTTGACAGACATGAGGCAGACCAGTTGTTGGGGTGGCTTTGGTAAAAGTGTGTGTTTGTGAGGGTATACCTGACACCAGACTTCAGCAGCACAGAGGTGGAAGTGCTGACAGCTGCAGGGCTGAATGACTGGTGGGGCGGGGGCTCTGCTTTGGGGCTCTGTGCCGGGTGGAGGGTTGTGAAGTTGGTTCCCAAATGGGCCCGGCCGGGGATTAAAATGTGACAGCTCAACAAACGAGCACAAGTGATGCGTTCTTTCCAGAGTGATCTGTCTGTGTGGCACTGGGGCGGCTCTGTCCACCCCCACCAGCAGCTGCTCTTTCTCTCTCTCCCTCTTTCTTTCTCATTTTCTTTCTCTCCATCCCAGAGACACAGAGAAACACAACTGTGCCGCCTTTGTCTTTGACTGCCATGTGTGCAACTCTGGATGCATGTGTTGCTGTATGTGTCAGTGAGTGAAACGTTGGAAAAGCAACTGATTTAGTGTTTCTCATTGTCTGAAGCCATTTTCAACCTCTCCCCCTTTGTCAGTGTGCTTGTTGTGTTTGCCAAGTCCCCCTTTAGTCCAAGAATAGAGTCAGAGTTGATGACATTTTCAGTCTTTTTGTTTTTTTCTTTGTCGTTTTGTCTCCTGGTGATTTGTTTGCTTTGCATAGGTCAAGAGGTCGAGCAACAGAGTAAAAAAAGGGACATTCAGCATCAGGAAGATAAAGGTAGTTCTTCAAATATGTGTGACACGACAAGTTACGACTCCTCGACTTCCTGACAGAGGTCACATTATAATAGCTAACACTTTGGAAACGGTTCCATTTCCCTGATTATCAGAAAATATTAACTCAAAAATATGAATAGACAAAAAAGACAAGAAAAGCCCCCAATGTAACAGTAGTGATAATAAATATAAATGTTATGAGGGCATCAAATAACTGAAAATTATACTTGTGGAAAACCACAAGTGAAAAAAATAGAACAGTTTCCTTAACTAACATTAAGACAGCAATAGGACTTAAAGGCTTAGTTTAACACCTATACCAACCACAGGGATTAGTTCCTGCATCTTCTCTAGAAATAAGTACTCTACTACAATGATAATAGTAATGATAATAATTATAATCATAATAACAACAACAGTAATAATAGTAAATCTCTTTCCATTATTTGTTCTGCAACTTTTTTTCATTTTCTCATTTTTTTTGGTTGAAGCACAGCAAGTTGGAAAGTTACTGTAAAAGTTCCCACCTCACCATTATTATCACTATCACCACCATCATCATCAGCATCATCATCAAAGCAACTCTGCCTCTGAGTCGCTGACAAGCCCACCCCTCAGGCCGCGCCCACTTCCTTTTTCTTCAGTGCTCCATCTTGAGCCCAATCAGCTGTGGCCGGGGGCGGGCCTCTTCACTCTGTACGTCCATGGTTGCAGTGGCTGCTATTGCATCCGGTCAGCTTGCAGCTGCTGAGGCTGGTACTGACCAAAGGCTGCTGCTGCAGCTGCAGCTGAGCCTGGGGCTGCAGTGGCTAAAGGCTGCTGAACTGCATAGCCGTAGCCGGCTGTAGCCACGTAGCCGGCGGCGGCAGGGGATGCAGCATATGGGTACTGCTCGTAAGCTGCGGCGGCAGCAGCGCTGGCTGCTGCTGCAGAATATTGCGCGTAGGCAGCTCCAGTGTAGTCGATGTAAGGGGAAGAGGCGGTGGTAGGTGCAGCAGCTGCAGGTTGCACATGAGGGATGACCACGCTTGGCTGAACAAAGGCCTGAGGGTACACATAGTGTGCCGGGATGCTGTGAAACAAACACACATATGATAGGTTAGTTTGATGTTCAGAGCACTATACCCTACCCGAAAACCCAAACCCAACTCCTTCACACTGCGGCTAAGCGCCCGCCCACCACCCATCATTCAGCCCCAGTCCAATCCACCAGTCATAACACCACGGAAATGCCTGCTAGTAGGGATTAGAAAAATATAGGGTTGCCAAAATAGAAATCTCTGTGAAAAGAAGACATGAAGTTAAGGTGAACTTTGGACACCCAGAGGTCACTTCTGAAAGATCACATCAGTGTAATGACATCGGGAGGTGGCTATGATGTCATGGTCTGTACGGGAAACGACACATGACATTTTCAAGTTTTCTGTTTTTGACTCTTAGAGAGAGGAGCCAGGTAAAGCAGGGAAAGGTTGGGGGTATTTAACTTTCAGCCTGTTTGACCATCGCATGAGGAGTTGGCTGTAGTGCTGTCCTGCTGTCTGCTGGAGGGCAAGCGGTTGGGGGTGGAGAGAGTGGGGAGGATTACAGTGTGGGGGGGGACTGGGGATGTGGACAGGGGATGAGCCAAGTGAAGCATTGTGAAAATGTCACTGCCACTTTGACAGCTGGACAGTTTTCAAAAAGGGACGCTGCTGGCCATTTCCCCCTCTCTGTCAGGACAAAGAGCTGGGAGGCAGGGGGGGGAGCCGGGACTAGGTTAGCACCAGGAGGGATGTTTCGATTAAATAAACAACTATGAACAATGAGCACATTTTGCACTCCATGACATAGCCCTATCCCAGCCTTTAGACTCAGTGAGGCTGGAAACTCAAACAGCTACCATGAGGGGAGCTATTGACCATAGGCAGAAGTAACAAGAAAAAGTTTGAAAGCAGCGATATAAATTTGAGCTCATAATTAAGCATCAGGCAGGATATAACTTTGTATTTGTTGCAGAGGCCTTAGCAACAACTCACTGACTGATTGAACAGAGTTCACTTGGTAATGTGTTAGAGGAAATATCAGGAAAACTCATTTTCATGAAGTGACTGCATAAATTAACATCAGGGGGTTGCTTTTTGGAGTCTAGATTGGGAGAGAGGAGATTGAGTACCGAAATTGTTAGAGGCAAAAAGGCAGGATCTATCGTGGCAACCCTATTATCAGCACTTCATTATCCAATCCAACCCACATTTCAACCAAAAACAGTGTGCCAGGAAAGAAAACAGGAAAAACAAAACAACAGCAAGGCGTCAGAGGAAGAAATAAGTAAAAAATAGTCCACCTTAACAAGACTGAATACAAGAACAACAACAAGGCCACAGCACAATCATTCAACTGAAAAGACACGAAGAGGAAAACTGTGCGGTATTCATTGTGTGATAGGGCAGAGTCAGAGAGATGGTGTGGCTGTCAATAAAGTGCAAAAGACCAGTGTAAGGTGTTTGAGCACACACACACACACACACACACACACACACACACACACACACACACACACACACACACACACACACACACACACACACACACACACACACACACACACACAAAAAAAAAAAAAAACAATGGATGCTTCCTGTCTAGTTTCTATACTGATCAGCAGCTATGTGACCTGTTTTCAAGTTAAGATAGCAAATTTGGAAGCTCATGAGCAACTGTCTGAAAACATCTGACACTCGTGGTCAGCCTACTTATTAACATTATTAATTAACATTATTATATATTATTAACAATGCTATTTGACAGAGCGTTAAATAGGACTTAAATAATTTTAGCTATTTGTATTGTAAGCTAGGTTCAGTAGAATGCTAACATGCTTAGCAGTAGAAAAGAAACATTATAAGTTGTCAAATATTAGTTTTTACCATAACGAATCAGATGCAGTTTAGGTTACATTAAAAAAAAACTGAATAGGGTTTAGCTCAGGTGGTAGAGCAGGCGCCCCATGTACACCAGCCATCATCTTCTTTGCACTATTTGAAAGATTGATTCTCAGTTCTGACAGGATCTAGTATGTAGGGATGGGAATCGAAACCCGGTTACTGTCGAGAATTAATAAGAAATGTTTCATTCCATCGATATTGTTAGCCTTTGTGCTTAACAATTCCTTTATCAATTCTCTATTTTGTGCCGGAGCCGCTGGGCCTTACATCGACTAGTCTGCTGCAGCTATCTTAGCTTAGCAGTTAGATAACGTTTCCCAAGAAAACTCTGATTCAGGATTTTCAGCTTGAAGTTTTACTGAAGAGCTGACTTCATAAAGAAATGTACATTACTCTCTCTCAGGAGATTCATATTCAGTACATTCAAAATGGTATAAATCCACTTATTTACCAAAATAACAAAATAGCGCAAGCTTGATGCTAACGTATACATCAGTTAGCATACATCAGTATGACTTCAGCTTCAGAATAGAATTTAAACTTTCATAACAGAAACATATCACTTCAACTCTTTGTAAAAAATACTGAAAATTTCAAATGTCAAAAGCTAACAGGCTATTGAAAGGCTCATGGCTAACTTCATGACTACGGAAAGCTTCCAAACAGCTTAAACCATTGCTATAACCACTTTGAGACACTAGATGGCCTACTTGAATTATTAATATTTTACAACACAGTACATCAACGACACATTTTGAGCAATTTTCAACTCTTTCCGTATTAATATGCCCAGAAATATCCAGACTCAGGGACCAATGACATTTTATTCACTTACAGTAAAAACTCAATTCAATGTTGTTGACACAGAAAATCTGTAAAGCTACTTTTTGTACCAAGAAAATTCACAACAGGAATTGATAAGGGAATCAAATCGATAAAGAATCAGATCGATTAGCAGAATTGATAAGGGCATCGGTATTGACAAAATCTTATGAATTCCCATCCCTACTACTATGTTGTACCCGCCCCCCTCTATATTTCCTGTCTCTCTTTAAAAGTTCCCACATACAGGCTAAAAGCCAAACGTTATCGTACGGTTTAATACTCTATGCAAGCATTCTGTAAAATCATAGCTCGCATTACACCAACAGGTGCTGTTATACTATCAAACAGCAATGTTCGCTTGGTAGTTGGTAAATGCTAACATTAGCTAATGTCTTTTATGTTGTTTGCCTTGGAATATGATGTGATGTCACACTAAATTTTCAGCATTCTTGTCTTTTCTGTTTCTGATGACTGGGCACTGAAATTAAAAAGTCAAAGAGACAGCTATGTGTGTGCGCATTTCAGAAGTTGTCACCCAGTGCTCTTTATGCTCTTTCTATTTGATTTCCGAACTGTAATGTTTCCACTTTTACGGTATCAGGTTGACTACTGCGCATTCACAAGCGTATGCTAACATACCCACCCAGACCCATCACAAGCTGAGTTTGGCCATGGGAAACAAACTCTGCCCGAGCCCTTTTTTGAAAAAAGACTCTTTTTCTTGGGAATCATATATGAAAAGGTAATAATACATATCCCAGTTTGAGACTGTTCTAGGCTACTTTACAGTATCTTTACAGATCTTGTTTTGTGTGTCTTTGTATTCTCTGTGTATCTTTCTGGCATGTGTCAATCATGCAGTGGTCAATAAAGTTCTCTCTGCCTTTGTGTGAGCTGTCTGCTGAAGGACGTAAGACACTGATGCATCACCTGTGTAATCCAACCAGAGTCTCCAGAATGTGGATGAGACCCAGCTGTCTCTCCAAATCCAACCCAATAGCCACATTGGTCCCACGAGACTTAAAAATGGCTTGATCGTACAAGAGCATGGATGGCACATATCTTAAAGCATTACAATTAAACCAAAACAATGATCTCAGGACCTGTTCTCTTACAGCTTTGACATGTATTTCAGACCCTCTCAGCACTTGCAGCTGTTAGCTTGTGAGAGTTGTCTTGCAGCACTTCTGCTCCAATCAGTAGTCAGTTCAGTTAAGTTTGTCTTAAAATGTTCTTTGCTTGATATGTATTTTATTAAATTTTTAAAAGGAAATGTAAAATAATAAAAAAAATAATGGAGAGAAACCCTGTTCCAGCTTTAGTAGCAGCTCTATCCAAATAAAATGAAATCAGAAATGGCAATGACTAGGCTGAATTTTTTTTACATTTGCTGTTGACGTCTAGTATAGTCCATAGACTGTATATAACATGGATATAGTCTCTGTCTGTTCCTGATACTGCAAGATGAAGCCAACCCGTGGACACAGCCATATTGGTAATGGCGCCGGCTTTGAGCTTCCTTGCCAACAGCTACAGGGCGCCCATCAGTCGCCTCAGCTAAGCTATGTCTCTAATTTGCCAATCAAACAATCCTAATAACTTCTGAATTGCTGAGTTAGAAAAGTTTTACCCCCCCTACAGTGTGTGCTGATAGCGAAATCAGCATTTCATACCCAAGACGTTTTTTGAATCAGGCTGTAAATATGCTTTGTAATGTCGTAAAACTCCTTTATTTGTCTTGGTGTGTATGTGGTTTCAGGTCTTTCTGCAGTCAGCCTTAAGCAGATTATCGATGAACAGCAACTGTTTCCTCTTCCACGTAGGCTTCATTTTTCTAAACTGAATGTTGCCCCTCGATGCTATAGATGCTAATTATATTTTTCAACAGCGCAGGGTGGGGATGGCCTGGCTGACAGTTCTGGGGGAGCTTGTCCATCAATATTGGGCTTGTAAACTAGTGTATTGAGGAACTGACCACCTAGGTGGCAGCAGTGCTCTATTTGGAGTGTCAAAACTTAAATTAGCCAAAGCTTGTTTTCTCTGATTTTGGTCAAAAACAGGTGTTTTTGCTGAAACCAGCATTCTATAGCTGATTATTAAAGAATGGAAAAAGGTTTTAGACTTTTTCTCCTGATGAAAGAAGAGAGCCCAGTTTTGGTGCTCATATAGTCAGAACATGATATTTTTGGGGGGTCTTGAAAGATCAGTCAAAATGCTCTGAAACAGCTGGCAGCATGGGGCTCTTTGCTCTGAAGACAGCTGGCTGCCAATAAGTTGAGCTAGTATTTCATATTCTCCTCAGGTAGTGCCTAACGAGAAAATAATTTTTGATTACAATGAAAATATTTTACAATTCTGTTTAAAACAGCTTCTCTGACCCTGTTTAAACGGCCCCTGCTCTGCTTACATGACAGATATAAAGACACTATCATGCTGTCACCAGACCCCACACTAAATACACACACACATACACACACACACACACACACACACACACACACACACACACACACACACACACACACACACACACACACACACACACACACACACACACACACACAACAACACAACACAGAGCTTCATGCGACTGCAGTGTCAGCATTCGGGGCTTTGTGTGGCACAATGGGTGCGCTTGTTTTTCTTAACACCACGGGCCCATGTGACGAAAGCTCGCTCCAAGAGAATGAGGGAGCGTGAGGGAGAGACATCCAGACATTTGTTTGTGTCACACTGCAGACAAAGACACACATACACCCTCAGTTAGAGCTTATACTCATACGTAACAATGAAAAACACATTTATATACACACACACATTACTTTTCCTGGAGCTTGTGTAGTAACTGATAGGCCTGTTATCCATTCATAAGACATACACGCATTATTCCTGGTCAACAACTTTGTGTTTGTGTTGTAGAGAAGAGCAAAGAGAGACAGACACAGGAAGGAAGACAGGAGAGTCATGATGAAGAAACAGGGAGCTAGAGGTGATCTAGACAAAGGCACAATTTCTTGCTCTTCAGCTGTGTTAATTTAAGAAACTGCTAGTAACACCAGGAATATCCTGTCAGCACACACAAGCAGTGTTGGGATTTGTTATTTTGAAGGAACAATGTGAGGAATGAGATTACTGTTTAGGGCAAAAAGACAAAAAACACACAGAAAATTCACCACTCACTCCAACAAGACACGTGACAAATCCTGTTTGAAAAACACTAGCAGAAGCAACAAAAATATAAAAGAAAACTTTGCACATCCTTGGCAAAGTCAACACGCCTCCACAAAAAAAGAAAAAAAAGAACACCCCAAAAATTCAATCAATCCAGCATTTTTTTGGTCATTAAAAAGTGAGAAAGCACACGGTTTAGCTAACAACACCACTTCATAACTGCACACAAAGCTCTACGTTCTATTCAAATGAAGTTAAAAAAAAAAAATTCAAAACCAACGTACATGCATCTATAATCACCATTTTCAGAGCTTGTTTGTGTGTGTTTGAGTCTACAGGTTAATCCTTTTCTCTGATCTGTGATTACGCTCGCAGAACTATTCCACAAACCAGCAGAGTTAGCTTAACCGAGAGCGAGCCTGTCGGACCAGAGAAAGATAGATAACATTGAGTCAGGCTGGAAGTTTCCATCATTGTCCACTCAGCACACACACACACACACACACACACACACACACACACACACACACACACACACACACACACACACACACACACACACACACACACACACACACACACACACACACACTATTACAAACAGGCAAACCTAGAAAAGGCTGTTTGGTGAACAGTGATGGCAAAGCTGCGTACAACTTCGAGGCCATCTCTAATCATCAGCTATTAATATTTTAGAAACAAAGGAGTAAAAGAATTTTAAAAAGGAGACAAAGTCTAATTGGTCACATACTAAATTGAGATAAAATACAATTGAAACATGTCTGCTTACTTCTTCTCAATATTAATTCTGTGTTACACGCCAATATTTGTCTGAAATACTCATAAACTCATGTGTACTTACCCATAAGGCCTTTGGATGAAGGCAGGGTGAATTTGAGGAACACCAAAAGTGAAACCTGCAAAACAAAGTAAAGAGAAGGGGAGAAGGGTGAATTCAGACAGCTTCAAAGTACAAAATGTCATTATCTTCCCTGAACTGAGTATCTGCATTAACATAAAACATGTTCTTACAACTGCTCCAACTCTCTAAAAACCACGCAAACCCTGAGGTAAAAATAGGTGAGGACTGACTTGATTTTCTTGTTTGCTGCTTTGTTGATTAAACTGACTCCACACTTTCAAAGTAACACTGGGAAAAAATACACTTTAACGTGTTGGTTCAAATAGACTATCTGCTCTCTCTAAGACCACATCTGCTCCTCTCTGGCTGCAGGAATGATTCATATAAAGACTGGAGCTTGTTTAAGAAAAGAAATGTGCGTTCTGGCTCTTTTTCTTTACCTGGCTGCATCACCCGAGGCTTGGCACCCAGGTAGGCCAGATTGACGTTTGCCTTCCTGCCGTCAATGATTGGGTTTGGGTCCTTACAGGCTCGGTCAGCAGCCGAGCGGTCAGCCATCGTCACCTTACACGAAGAGGAGGAAGAAAGCACACAGCATAAGAGAGATGCATTTAAGCACACAGCTCCTCTGAGGAGCTGTGTGTTTGTGCTGAATTTGGTTCGTCCTGTGGACAAAGTGACACTTGTATTTTTTCACATTTTCTTGTATGTGTGAGAATTTTTTTAACAAATATTTGCAATGAAAAAAAATTAAAACAAGGGGCTTTCTTTACTGTGCTGTAAACTACTTTTTCTGGTTCCTACCCTTTTGCAACAGTCATCGCCATTAAAAATCATGATATGAAAGCTGTCAGTCCTTTTGCTCCTGGTCTAGTTTGGTTTTGGAGGTCAAAAAGAGCAATTGCTGTTAATTTCAGTCTGTTTCACAATCATTTCATAACTCCTCACAGGAGCTTTAAGCTTTAAGAGACGAAAAGTTCACATAACAGCTGACACAAATATGTGCATAAAGCAATGTCAGTTGGTGAGAAAGTTTTTAAGTGAGTGTAAGAAAAAAAAGTTGATCATTTTGTGTTTGAATTGTACATTAGATTCTTTACTGTGCGTGACAAGTGTTTGGCAGTGAGCACACATCCATCACCCTCATATGGTACAGCTGAAATAAGTATTACATTGGTTGCAGCTCGAGATGACGGCCAGACACAACCAAACTGTAACACTTGGCTAAGAGCTTTACCAACCAGCAGCTAACTCATTACACTCTTTTGGTGAATGGATGTGATGTTGCTGCAACAACTCACTTGCAAATAAGTGAGTCAGTTTTACTTGTTCATTGCAGTGCATTTAAGGCCTGACAACACTACTTTATCTTCTTGTAATTTGTGCCAAAGTTCTTTTTTACATGCTTAGTAAAACCTCTGATGAGGCCAAACATGATAACGTTGAATTAACTCAAGGCTAGTTGATACTGCTGTAGTGTTTAATTTTATAATAATAAGACAGAAAAGGGCAAATTGATGCAGATTCTTAAAGTGTAAAACTTCTAAATGCTGACTAAAGTAACAAAACAGTGTTGTTTGGTGACAGAACCCCAACCTATCATTGTGCAAACTTTATCATGACGGTAAAACATTTGAGAATTTAGCTTCTGGTCACTTCATGTGTCTCAATGTGTGAAGTTTTATCCCGAGTGGGTGCGAAATATTTCATCACGATTGACGTTGTAAACATCTCTGAGAGATGATGAAACCGCTTGAGAAAGCTGTCCTGTAATATCGAGCCATCATCGTGCGTTTTTCCCTCAGCCCACCACAGCTGTCAGATCACTTTTTAACATGTCAGGGCGCATACCGAAGCGCAACAAGTCGTTGGGTGCGAGATTGCAACAGAAGCCAGCGACAAATTTAGGCAGGACAGTGTTATCAGCGCACAAACACCTCCTGATAGTGGGTGTGCTCGTGTTAGTCAAGATGCAGTGACAGGAAACATTGTGACACTTGCATTAGCAGGAGTTTACCCACATGCGTTAAAGTTTACAGTAGAGACTACATACAAGAGACAGATGTGTGATAAAGTGATACTCACAAATCCATAACCTCTAGACTTCCCAGTCTGCCTGTCGGTAATGACAACCGCTTCTTCAATCTCTCCAAACACCTCAAAATATTTCCTGAGACTTGAATCCGTGGTGTGGTAGGGAAGCCCCCCGACAAAAATCTTCGTGTAGGTCGTGTCCTTCTGCGTGGTGTGCATCGTTAGTGCAAAATACAATAAATAAACACTTAAAAATAAGAATAGTGCAATGTCTCCTTATCAGTATTTCTTTGGCTGAAGGGAGAGGAAAGAGAGATCAGCTGGCTCTGTTTTTTTCTTTTTCTTTTTTCAAAACAAAACAAAAAGTCGACAAAAATGAGGCCTAGAGGTAGATTGATCTTCCGACAGTTGAGAGGAGAGTGATATGGAGCGGATTGTCCCACAGAGACCATCAGGTGTTTCCAGCTCTTCTTAGGGAACTCTGCTGTCTAACTGAATAGGTTTGGGACCCATTCCTAAAAGCGCTGCAGTCTAACTCCACCCAACTGTTGAGTGTGTGTGTCAGTGCCCGCCCCCCGACGCACACAAACAGCTGGGAACCTGCACGCTGTGTGTGAATCACTGGAGTTTTGTTTTTTAAGTAATCAAATTTGGGCTGTTTTAACCAGAATCACGTTCAGTTTACCATCAGGAGCCAACATGATGACAAATATAATAGGAGAGACACAAAAGGAGCAGAAACTTCATGAAGATGCATGAAAAAAAAAGTTTTGTGTGGTTTCCACTGCTGTTTTAACAAATGTTAGTTAATTATGTCCTCCTCTTTACTTTGGGGGGTTATTCATCCTTCAATCTTGAACTAATTCGTGAAAATGTCCAGACTGGCTGATTTCAAAGAGCAGCTGTTCATGAGCAGTACGGAGCAGACAGACAGGTGCAGGAGGATACAGACAGCCCACCTCTGTGAGGGTAGGCTACATAGGCGTTTTTTTTAGTTTCAATGGTTTGAATCATTCGTTTTTACAATTCATTTTATAATATTTGCAGAGGCCCAGTGAGTCCAGTCCAAGACGAGGGCAACATTTTACAAGTCAGATTTCAAGCAGAAACTTTAAGCAGGACTATGCTTATAGCATCTACTGACACTGGATGGGATGAGAAAGCGGGACAGAGCAAGGAGAATCAAAAGAAAAACAATAGGAAAAGAAAACACTTCAATAATAGATTTTCACAAAATGTAACACTTCTTCCAATTTCTATTTTTTTCCCCAGCGGTATTAAATTTAAAGAAAAATGCGATTAAACGTATGGCTTTATGAGATGGGCAGCTTTTATGACTAACTTCTGAAACCAACGAACAATAATTAATGTTATAACTTTCTAATTTATGAACGTTTTACCGCCATACGTAGTTACCACAGTTGCACACTCATTACCGGTATTTCTGACATCAGACCACAGGTTTCAAATCATGCTAATTGCTCTTAGCATGATCAATGCTAGAGTTTATGCTAAGTATGACGCAGCATTCTTGCTAGCTAGCTGGAACATACACTCTCTTAAACATTGAAACGAAAGAGTTATGCTGTAAAGCAACTACACATTTACACGAACAACAAAGTGTGTCAGCCAAGTGCTGTACTGACCAAAAAATACCTTAATAATTATCTTTTTTTTTCAAAGACACTTGCTGTATTTCAGAGTGTACTAGCATTACCTTTTATCTTCACTTTTTTCCCCTCTTGTAATAAAAGCATATTCATCTTAACGTTACTGTCAGCTCATCCCATGGGTTAAAATTTACAATATAAGAATAAACAATGGGTAAATTCGGTTATTTGCAGTTAGCATGACTCATTAATACTGTTGCAACAGCTCAAGTCTAGCTAGCATTACCCACAACAACAGTACTGAGAAGTCTGTTATAAATAGTTGTGGCAGCTTGAGTAATGCAGGTTCATGGCAGCAGGTGTTTTTTTAACTATAGTTGTCTTCACTCATATCCATATAAAAACAACAACAGATTCAGAAAAATAATCCAGACACAAAAATCTGGATCGAGCTTAATCAAAAACTACAAATGTGCCATGCTCTCCTGATGGGACAGGATACTGGTCAAACAGCTGGAGATCAACTTAACCAGAACTCTGAACATCAATGACTGAGGCATCATGTGGCGCCAGGCCTCTCCAGCACCCAGCTGACTGACAGTAGGATGTGTCTCTTTGAACAGCCGGCAGGTAGCAGTCATTTAGATCCAGTAATGTGAGAAGGAGCTCAGATGTTAATCATTCATGAGCATTCCTGGCCTACCTGTTGCCTTATGTCTGCACATGCAACACAATGAAACAGATTATGTTAACAGCAATGTTTGTTTAATTTTCTGAAAACTTGCATTCAGTGCCTTTGCAGTGAAATTTTGTCAAGAGCTTATCAAACCATCCTCTAAACTTTGTTTTGGTTTTTTATTGCAAAGAAATCTGCTGACCAATTATTTTTTTAAATCAATTTGAAAATCTAGACTTCTGAACAAAAAAGAAAAAAGAAAAAGGAAGGGAAAATCCATCTGTAGCCTATGTTAATTTCCACTGCATGAGGATTGTTAACTCAGAAATGCAACCTGATAGAGCATTTCTCTGTGGTGTCTCTGCTCACTCACTGTTTTATTCATGCAGCCACGCACGCTTTAAAGTCTGAGTGGAGCCGTGAAAAAAAGGGGGGGCCAGCATCAAGTGTCCTAGCTCAACAATAGGGATCCGGTCATGTTGCGTTCAATTGTTGTTTGATTGCCTGTTCATGTGCAACATGCTGACTTGTCTGAATCTTCTTATACCTCCACAAGTACGACTGTTTCTGTTGTGAAAGCTTTAATTGATCCAAATCCTTCTCTCAGGTGTCCTTTAACCCTTAGATAGAATCTTGAATCACACGAGTTTCAGAAAATATGTCATAAAAGTATTTTAATCAGTAATGTAGTGACATAAGTTAACCATAATGAACAAAAAGCTGTCCCAGTTTATAAATGACTTATAGAAAACATAATTTCAGCAAAGTAAAATCAATTTTGTGTGATTCTGTTAAGTCAAGAAAAAAGTTTGCAGTACTCAGGAGCTGAAACAGTAATTGTGTTTGTTTAACTGTAGCACACACCTGTCAGGCTAAAGGTCAAAGGTCACTGGAGCAGCTGATTACCCAGAGCTCAGTCACACTGACCCTGCATTGACACTTCTCAACCACACTTCTACAGTTCTACAGTTTCATTTAGCAGATGCTTTTGTCCAACCACTCAGAAACTCAGAAAATCTCCTGAAAGTCAAAATTTCCTGTTATTACTAGAGTAACTCAATTAAGCTTTTGATAATAAATATCACCATGTGGACAAAATATCAACTTTATTATCACCTTACACATCCAGCACTTCAGGCACTTCTTTAATGATGCTGCCTCCTCATGACTGACTGCAGGGAGCTGCATCAGATCAGAGCTCTATTTTATGGACACAGCGACATCTAGAGTCCAAAAGTTAAACTGCAAAAAGGACACCACTCAAAATGAGACTCAGACCTTTGGAAGTGAAACAAAAGGTGAATTTGATTTTTAACTCAAGAACATAAAGCTGCTGTATGGGAACATGAAGAGACATTAAGATCTCATATAGGGATGTGTCCTTGTGAAAGTGTACCACAACTGTTGGCATGTGAGATTTCTTGTGCAACATTTAAGATAATGTAATGTAGAATGTATTTACATGCCTTGTTATTATCTTGATTTTATCTTTATTTATTTATTTTTTCCTGTCTTAAATTTGGTTCTGTTCTACTCCTGTGTCTTGAAGAATATTTTTTTTCTCCATTTTGTAATTTGCAGTTTGTCAAATTTAAAAAAAGAAAAGAGCATAGTCATACATGTGAATTTCTACCAAATAAAGCATACTGTAATGAAGACTTTACGCCTTTCTTGGCAAAAAATTTAACCCATGCCTCTTCTGTGCAAATAGAAATGATTTGGCTCTTATCTTACTCCTCTTAGTGCTGATCTGTGGCTGTTTTTGATCAAATCAAGACAACTTCTCTACACTGAAAACTGGAACCACTCTCCAGACTCCCTGAAGCTGTGAGCTCATCCTTTTTGAGCTTCTCCACCTGAGTTGACTCTTCTTCCTCCTCCTCCACTTCTCTACAACCATTCTCACCTCCTCTTTCTTCTTTACCCTCTCTTCTCTTTGTACTGCTCTTATCTTCCTTGCTCTCCCTGCCGTCACCTGCGGCCTCTCTCACACACTCTCCCCCCTCCGCTGCCTCTCGTGGGATCAGGCTGTGAGGTGAGGGGCTCAGGGTGTCTGGGCTTAGAGGGGACAGTAGCGTCTCCACAGGGGTGAGATCTTCATCCTGGATTGAGCTGGAAGTTGGTGCAGGGCCACGGACACGTGCAGACTTCGACCTCAAACGCATCTTTAGCTTGTTTTCCTTCAACTAGGAAAAATAAAGAAGAGTAGAGGAATGTGTGTATGCAAGAGAAATTAACGGGATAATCTCTCACACACACACACACACACACACACACACACACACACACACACACACACACACACACACACACACACACACACACACACACACACTGTACCTTGCGTCTCTCATCAGCCAGTCTCATCTTCTCCTCGATGTCTTCAATGCTGGGGAGAGTTTGCGCCCTCTTGACCTTCAGGGCCTCCAGCCTGGCAGGAGGTCTTCTCATGACTCCTTCACTGTCACCCAGCTGATACAAACATTACACACACACATCACACGTAGCAGGAGGGGAAAGTATGAGCAATATGCTGGAGCTATGGGTGATTGAGATAACAAAAGAAAACAGTGTGAAACTGCGATCATCATCACATCCTCAACTACCTGCTCAGCTCCTAATATTAGGCAAACACCAATTAACTTAAGTTTTGAAGCTTTTGGCACCTTATGAGCAAACTGATGTGATCTTTAGCATAAATCTATAAAACAAAACATGAAAACCAAAATACCCTTCAGCTACATCCTTGGAACAGGTGACTAAGATGAAATGCAGCTTTCAAGACAAGAGTAACACTTGTAATGTGTCCAAAAGTGGCCCTCAAGTGTCATATTTACATGTCTCTCTTCCCTATGCTCAGAGCCCACCAGTTACACACCATGATACTGTATGCCTCCCCTGCTCCATGGCTTTTCTCTCTGCTCTGTCCTGCTGGGATGATGCCCTGATGCAGAAGCTCCTCCAGGATCTTGCTCGAGTTTTGGCGCTCCTGCAAGGTGCCTAGGAGACAAACACAAAACTCATAAAACAGGATAGGATATGAGCTCAGGATTTTTTCTGTAACATCATTCTTTGTCAGTATTTGGTGCACATACACACCATCTTGTGTAATTTTGCTTGTGTCACTTTCTCTGACAAACTTTAAAGGAGGGAGTTTTCTGGGCACGGCTCCAGGTAAGTCAGTGATGTCTCTGTTGTCCATCACCACCCCGCTGTCTGTGGTGACCTTTGACACCGCCGAATCTCCACGTCGACTTCCTGTTTCATTCTGGTGGCACAGAGACACAACATGAAGGTAGACACTTATTAGCCTGCTGTTGTCATAGAGGCATCACTTGTGTTGATACAGTGTCGTGACCATAGCCACTAAAAAAGAACAACACTGCAAGCTAGAAACTCCAACTGTGGCAGAGTAGTTTGATAAATGTGACAAAACATCATTAAATCATGATTCTATGGCTAAAATGACTTAAACATTGATTAAACTATGCAAGAGTATGTAAGGAAGATGTCCATTTCTTCCTCAATCAGCAACAACTTTAAGTTGCTGCTGGCACCAACATGAATATCTTTAATTACGCCAATCCCTTTAAAAGTTCTGTAAAAATATCACTATTAAAATTCTATATTCAAACCTTTATTTCTACCACCTTCGGAATCAACTTTACAAAATATTTGAATATTAATTTCATTAATGTCTATTTCTAAAAACCGTGCAAAGTTGTACAGAAAGGGGCATCACTGCAAAGCAACGGCTCTTCCTGTCACCATATCGAATAGTACACAGATCTCACCGTAACACTTATAGCTCAACGCTAACATCTTGGGCTGCGTCTATAATGTTAACTTTTGAGCTGTGGCATATTTCTTGAAAAGAATTATGATTTTAAAACTATTTATTAACTCACTTTTATTCGTCAAACTGACTGAAAGTGGCAGGTTGAGTAGAAGAGGGCTTACCTCGTCCCTCTGCATCTCTTCCGGTGTCATCGGTTTGACCGCCGTGTTTGAGGAGCTGCCGCATCCCATGTTCACCTCAAAGAAACGATGAGCTCAAGTCAATAAAAGTAATCAGTTTTTAGTTGTATTTGAGACAAACTATTTTTTTCCTGTTATTCTGACCAGGATACGTCACATTCCTCCACGCACAGTCTCCATGGACATGTTGGGTTGCTAAGGGGCCGTTGCTACAATAAATCTGACCCGGTTGAAGCGGTGACACTCAGGGACACACAGAGGAGGGTGACGAAGTCAGATCAACACAGGGGTCATTGCACAAAATAAATAACATTTTCACTCAAAAAAACTAAAAGAACTGCATTTTTTTAATCTCAGCATGTTTTAACCCTCGAATTAAAATAACTATTCTTCCTTTTTTCTGCTTATCTTGGTAGAAAATTTAAAAATGTTATGATTAAATGAATGAACAAAGAGTGTTAAAATGATAATGTTTGTTTCATGAAATAATATTTGAGTACAACATGCAATGCATATTCATTACTGAATGTGAAATAGTAAAAATGTTCAGACTATATGGATCCATATTACAGTCCTGAAACAGCCCTTTACATGCAATTACTTATTACATATGCATGCTAATAAAGGAGCTAATAGCATGAAAGAAAAGGGTTTAAGTGAACTCTTCAGACCCGTTGTCATTTTTTGGTAATATTTTTTCTTCAAGACTGACAAGAAACTTTAGGGTGTAAATTACCCCTATCACCTCATAGCAATTAACAACTCCAATTACTAATTAATAATGTGCACTTAGGGAACTACCACACAGTCTGAATGTATGAATCCTTCCTGTTTAATATCACAGCATTTTCCTCAACAGTTCATCTGTTTGTGATGTTTTTTTCAGTACTGGGACGATTTCAGCCACAAAAGCCTGTAAATCAGCGCAAGAATAAATTAAATGGCACTCTGACTCTACATTTAGATTTAATAGCTCTGAATGGAGAGGAACAAACAGGTGCAGTGTAGCAAAAATGCCCTCTACAGGACTCTGCTGTGAGTGAGAGCTGGAGCAAGTCGTGGCTGACGGAGCCTGGAATTCATGATGTGGGACACAGACATGTTGAGTCCAGGGTAGAAGCTCTGGTGCAGTTTCTGGAGCTTCTTTTCCACCTCGAGGGCTTGGGTGATTTTAGCCAGTTTGTTCTCCACAATCACCAGGTGTCTGCGTGAGAGTTCAAGATCCTGTCTACAGATGATAATAAGCGACACATGAATGTGAGGATGCTCAGGGGATGAAGATGATTTAAACGACTGCCTTTAAGGTTTTTCCAGGTGGGGGTATGTTGTGACATATGACTTACTGAGAGCGCTTCAGCAGAGGGAGCAGGTTTTTGGCTGCCTCTGACAGGTCCTGTTTCTCATGAGTGAGGCAGTAGTGAGGCTGAAGGAAGAGGAAGGTGGAAAATATTCTTTAACTGGATTTTAGTTTTTTAAAGTATAGTTTACTACCTGTTAAGTAGATTCCCTCTACCAATATAAGTTCTCATTTAAAAACCAATAAATTTATCCTGATCAGATGCTCACCTGGTCCAGGCAGAGCTCCAGTTTGGGCCTCTGGTTGAGGATCCCCAGGCGGTGTGTGATGTGATGCAGCCTGTGATTACAGCTCCTGATCTGCACCATGAGGCTCTGTATATCCTTTGTTAGATCTAAAATCTGATTGTTTACCTGGAGATTACAGAAAGCCACATGATAACAAGTTACACTCAGAAGATCTCAGTCAGGTCTGTGACAGTTAGTAGTTGCAAAGGCAGAGTTCAGTACCTGCTGCCTCTCCCAGGTCAGCGTTTCCTGCATTTTGATCAGCCCATTGATGGCCTTTCTCAGGGTGTCTTCTGTTCTGCATCGCAGATGCTTCTGGTTATTTTTTAGCTGAAAGAGTCACATTTATTAGAAAATTCATAAGACAAACATGCAAAATGTCCTGACATTTAGATCTTAAATTTTGTTGGGGTGAAGATTAGGGCTAAAAAAACCTCTCCTTGCTGTCTGTGAACCTTAGTATTTGAGATAAGAATTATGCACTACTGTGTACTGTGCTGCCTCATGCTTGTTGTCTTACATTGATCAGACTGACGTTTAAGTTCGACCTGCTATAAGAAGAAACCTGGACCAGGTTTTCAGCACTCTGCTTCAGGTTTTTGCAGTGGGACAGCCACCTGTCATGGCTCACGTGGTTTTGGTTGGGCTGGTCAATGTGGATCCTGTAGCACGGAGTGTTAAGGTCATAGAGAATGCATTTGGTGGAGATCTTGATGGCATCACCTTTGTCTCGATAATCTGCTAGTAGCTGTGTGCGGATGTGTTTCAGAGAGCTGAGGAGAAGTGGGTGAAGAAAGTTCAGATAAACACGATTCAGTGATATTTGGGAAATTAAACATCGGGGAGATATTAAATTAAAGATACAGCTGAAACAGATGAGAAGATTAATCTTATGAAAATAAGTCAGACTTTGAATCTGAACACCACACCTCATCTTATCGAGCAGGACGCAGATCTGCTTCTCCAGCATGCATCTGTTCTCACTGGTCAGTTGCTCTTCTTTCTCTAACTGGTTGACAATACGGTCCAGTCTCAGGTTAGCTGAGCTCACAGTGACACTGAGTGCCACACAGTCACTCAGGAAGTGGCTGTACTGCTGGTTCTCCTGCAGAACTCCCTCAGCCGTGCTTCTCAGCTGAACACGGGAGGACAACACGTTTAAGTGAAGGGAGAAGGTTAGTGTGTCTACTGCTATTCCCAACATTAATGAAACATTTTAAGATGTACAGAGTTAATCTACTGTACCATCTCTAAAGCAAAAACTTCCATATCCACTCGACTGATGCTCTCAGATATCTGGGCCTGCCAATGGCTGACCTCCATTTGCCGAGAGCTGAGGTGCATCTCTGTGCTTCGACTAGCAAAAGGAAGCTACAAGACACAGAAATGTAATTATTTGGTTTATAAATACAGCAGCTGTGTAACCAGGAATAGAAGTCAGGTGAAAATGCAACTGATCAGCTGTTCTCTACCTGTGAGATTTCCTCATGCAGGGAGCAGGCTCTTCCCCCATCAGACTTCAGGACCTGACTCCTTTGTGGTCCACAGGCCAGAAGGTTTCTGTTGGTGGGCAACGCTGGCAGAGAGAACCTCAGCTGCTCCTCTGTGTGTGCACAACCCTGCCTGAAAGAAGGAATTACAAGATAATAAACACATTTAGTTGAACTTACCAGTATTTCTCCTGTTTCTCAGTGATATAAGTTTTGTTTTACACAAGCTCCTGAGCTTTTGTTCACTCTTAAGTCAAAATAATCTTAGGACAGCATCTTAAAAACTTCAAGTTTGTACTCACCACATGTTTGTTATTCCTTGAATTTTCTGTTGCATGAATTTTATAAACACAGAACCTTAAAATATTCTCCATGGAACCACAGCTGTTTATAAAGAAACACAAGCTCTCCAACCACATAATGGAGTAAATAATACAGATGTATCACCCATACTTGATTGTTTTTTATTAGAGGTAGAAAATTTCTTATTAAACATAGTAAGACCTCTATTGGAAATGAAGCAACAGGTTGATGTCATCTGACTTGTTAGAGCCCGTTTTGTTATGACTTGAAATTTAATTTGGCATTGCTATGTGCTGCCCTGTTGGCTATGGCTGCCTTTTGCAGTAGCTCTCCCTTCTTTGTCCGTTTCTTTGTAATTTTTCTCTTTTTTGTCATATTTGTATTTGGAGTGTATCATTACTTTGTATGGCTCATTTGTTGGTCATGGACACCAAACTTTTTGTGGCTTCAGTGATATTTTTACTACTTTTCTCCTGAGTTTGTCTGGACATCCTACATATAACCATGGCTGCATTGTTTACATGTGAAATCAGCTGTTAGCAGCCTGTAACATGTTAATGCTAACTGGTGTAAGGCCTGATGTTTTCCCACAAGGTGAGAAGGAGGTGAGGACGACGTGCTGGTTCTCAGGTGAGAGCTAAGAAGTGACGACATGGACCTGTTCTTCCATCCATCGTTATTGGAAACGTAAGATCAAACTCCAATGCTCGCTGGAAATACTTTTTCTCAAATTGAGATTAAAATAATCCCATTGATATTCCGTTATTATTTGACACAATTTTCTTTAA